>NC_141156.1:82751809-83379309 GCF_053477565.2 Lygodium microphyllum
TTATCACAATAAATTACAACTGGACCTTCCACCTGCACATCCAAATCAGCCAATAACTTTTGCAGCCATACTACCTCACATGCTGCAACAGCAGCACCTCTATACTCAACCTCTGTACTGGACAAAGCAACTGTAGATTGCTTTTTGTTGCTCCAAGCAACTGTTGCACTACCAAGAGAGAACATATATCCACTGGTAGATCTTCTATCAGACATACTACCAGCCCAATCTACATCTATGTATCCAAATACCTGTACATCTGTACCTACCTCATAGAAAAGTCCATAATGTAATGTGGACTTCACATATCTCAATATGCGTCTGACTGCATCCAAATGTGGCTTTCTAGGTACTTGCATAAACTGACTCACAAGACCAACAGCATAGCTCAAGTCTGGCTTTGTAATGGTCATGTAGATCAAACTCCCCACTATCCTCCTGAACTTAGTAGGGTCTTCTATCTCATCCCCAACATCAGCACTCAACTTTACATTTTGCTCCAACGAGACTGAAAGTGGTTTGCATGCTGTCATACCATACTTGGACAACATATCCAAGCCATATAGTGTTTGGGAAATCTAGATACCATCATCACATCTGATCACCTCAATGCCAAGGAAGTATCTTAGCTCACCTAAATCCTTCATCTCAAACTTCTTCTTCAAAAAATCCTTGACTTCAGCAATCCTACTATCACTATCACCTGTAATAATCAAGTCATCCACATAGATGACTATGATTACCAAACCTGCATCTCCCTTTCTCACATAAAGTGAGTGATCAGCATCAGAAACATAAAAACCAATATTGACAAGATACTCTCTGATCTTGTCAGACCATGCTCTAGGTGCTTGCTTGAGCCCATAGAGCGTCTTCTTCAACCTGCACACATACGTGGGATACTCTAAATCTTCATAACTTGCTGGCTGATCCATATACACTTCTTCCTGCAAATCACCATGCAAGAATGTATTCTTCACATCCATTTGCTATAACCTCCAACCTTTGGCTGCTGCCAAAGCAATCACACATCTGACAGTTGTCATCCTAGCAACTGGACTGAAGGTTTCATCATAATCTATGCCATATGTTTGAGCATAGCCTTTTGCAACCAGCCTAGCTTTGTACTTGCTAATAGAACCATCTGCATTTTGCTTAATCTTATAAACCCACTTGCATCCAATAGCTTTCTTTCCCTTTGGCAATGATACTAGATCCCAAGTCTTATTGGCCTCTAATGCAGCCATCTCCTCATCCATTGCTGCATCCCAATGAGCATGACCAACAGCCTCCTCAAAAAATGTAAGCTCAACATCCTCAACTAGTTTCACCATATAAGCATAATGGTGAGCTGTATAACCTTCAAAACCAAATCTTTTAATAGGGTATCTCACCCTGCTAGACCTGCGTACCACTGGATCACTCAATGGAGTCTTTACATTAACGCGTGCTCTCTGCACACCTGGAGTCCTCACTGAAGGAATGCCAAGCTCATCATCCAAGCTCTCTGAGCCACTAGAGTCTCCATCAAGAACTGCATCAATGCCTTCTAACACTTTACTCTTTCCTTTGTCTTTACCTGTAGTGCTACTAGATGCACCTGAAGATGTAGAGCTACTCCTTAGTCTCCTAGACCAAGGACTACCAGATGATGTCTCTGGTCCACTAAGAGTTGATCATCATCATCATCCAATGCATCACCACTAGATGCATACCAACTGCTCATTTCATCAAAGATGACATCCCCGATCACTCTGAACTTACATGTAACAGGGTTGTAAAAGCGATACCCTTTCTGCTCTAAAGAGTATCCAATAAAGACACACTTTTCAGCCTTTGGATCTAGTTTCTTCCGCAACTCATCTGGCACATGAACATACGCAATACAGCCAAACACTTTCAAGTGTGAAACATCAAGCTTCTTACCTGTAAAATATTCTTTGGGGGTCATACCATGAATTGCGGTTGTGGGAGTTCTGTTCATAATATAAACAGCAGTATGAACAGCCTCAGACAAAAAATGCTTAGGCATATTCTTTTCAGCCATCAAGGCACGTGCAACTTCTGCAATATGCTTGTTTTTCCTTTCTGCAACCCCATTTTGCTGTGGGGTATACCTGCATGTGAACTGTCTCTTTATCCCATGAGACCTCAGAAAATCACTAAACTCATTTGAGAGGTACTCTCCCCCTCCATCTGACCTCAAGCACTTTACTTTCAAGCCTATTTCTCTTTCAACTGCAGCCTTGAAAGTTCTAAAGTGCTCAAACGCTTCACTCTTTTCCTTCATAAAATATACCCACATCTTTCTAGAACAATCATCAATGAATGTGACAAAGTATGAACTGCCTCCAAGAGATACATTTTGTATAGGCCCCCAAATGTCTGTATGCACAACATCAAGGATATTTCTGCTTACATCTCTATCATGTGAAAAGGGTTGTCTTGCATGCTTACCAAACTGACATGCTTCACATACCTTCTAAAATTCTGCAACTCTAAATGTAGGCAAACCTGTAACTAACCCTTTGGACTGCATTAATTTCAGCCTATGTACATTTGCATGTCCAATGCGTTTGTGCCAAATTTCAATGTCTGCAACAACACCTTTTCCATTGGCATACATAGCAGCATTCATAGTAGGAATTCCAACATCCAAAGTAAACATACGTCCAACTCTACTTCCCTTTGCTACCAACTTGCACTTGTCATTGAAGTCTTCTACAAAGCAGTCCTTTGCATTAAATCTGACTTGCAGCCCTTGCTCTACCATTTGACCGATGACTAATACTAAGTTCTTTGTAATAGATGGCATATGTAATACATCTGAAAGACTCTTTGTCTTACCATCATGCAAGGACAAGGGAACTTTTCCAATGTGTAAAATTGGGTGGCATGAATCATTACCCGTCTGCACATAATCTACATTTTGCAAATCCTACATCTCTCCAAACCATTCTGCATGGTTGGTCATATGATTGGATGCACCTCAACCAACATACCAAACATCTTCATGTGTTCCCTTTCCTGTAACAGCATTCAGCATATGCTGCATAACAAACAAACGTTCATTTTTGTCTTCATTCTGTCGTGAAGACGATGCATAGTTTCCTTGCTGCAACTTACCACTCCGAATATCATCTTTCTTAGCATAACATTGGGCTGCAATATGACCTGTTTTGCCACAGTAGTGACACACAATACCAGAGTTGTTAGAACCTTTGTTCTGCCATCCACCTCTTCCTCTAAAGCTCCCGTTGCCTCTAAACTTACCACGACCTCCTGAAACCTGCATATCACAAAATTACTGATTCAATCTGTTTTGCTGGTTGTCACTACCACGGCCTCTTGAAGAGAACCTGCCATGTCCCCTTCCTGAACTGGAGTAGAAAGCCTGGACCTGTTCACCACTTCTTTCAAATGTCTCACTCTGCATGTTGATTTCTTCAGTGATCATTAGAGAGACCAACTCATCAAAATTTGGGAATGGCTTTCTAACATATACGCAAGTTACAAAAGACTTTCAAGCCTTTTCATTGTTAAGTCCACCCAAGGTTGATGACACCAAATCATCATCATCGGGCATTGCATCAATCGCTACCAATGCATCTGCGATGCTCCTTACCTTCAATGCATACTCATTGATAGACACTTCCCTTTCTTTAATGTATTCAACTCTTGCTTGAGTTGAATCTTTCGTGCCTTTATATTTACAGAAAACATACTTGAAGCTGCATATGAATTCTCTGCATTTCTAATGTGTCCCAACATATTATTGTCAATTACTGCAGACAACCAATACATGACCTTTTTATCCTTTGCATTTCATTCCTTTCGTGCCTTTGTCTCTTCTGCAATTGGAGGATCACTCACCTCCGGCTCCTTTTCTTCACCTGAAACAAACTCGTAGAGGCCTTTTCCAATAAGGAATTCGTGACACGGAACTTCCATGAAGGGTAGTTGTTCTTGTCGAGATTCTCAATGATGGGGCTTCCACTATTCTCTACCATTATCACAGAACTAATACCAAACAGTAAGCAAATCTTCTGCAACCCTCGACCTGTAGTGTACAACAATACACCAGACAACCTTTTTCACTGTCTGCTCAACAATACATGCAATCTGCAACCAGTTTGTAGATAAACCTTGTGTTTACTCACTGGTAAACACATTTGAACTTACAGATCTGAAATCTGTAACCTATGCACCCACTTTTGGTCAATACAGTCGAAGTCACAGTGTATCCTGAAACTGATGTCCGCAACCTTGCAGCTCTAAAACAGGCCCTGAAATGGCCTCAAATGCCCAGAATAACTGCGGGAATGCCCTGAAGGGCGTATCTGCAGAATATACAGCGCTCTTCGCGCACACCAAATCTCACTGCAATCTGAGATTTTTGCTCTGCCCTGCTTTTGGTGCCTCCACAGGCACTATCCAAGAGAAAGAGTGGAAGGATGGGAGAGCTTCTTACCCGTGGCATGCTTGCTCGAACCTTGCTTGTTCTCCTTTACTTCAACCTTCGAAATCAGCCTCTCTCAATGGTGTGGCTCTGATACCATGTCAAGAATCGCGTGGTGGGGGAAGTTGCTCAAGATGATGCGCCGAACAGACACAAAATGCACAAGGAGAAGCTCACTTAAGAGACAAGAAGAGAGATGGAGGCCAAAACGTTTTCTTGCTAATTTCTTCTTCTTCTTCCACACTCTTTTCAATTTACACAAAGTATAGATAAGATACAACATAAAAGGAAAGTGGCCTACTAAGTCAAACAATGCATAACCGACTACACTAGTCGACTGGTGCTATAACTATACCAGCTGTTAATAGGTGTAACAACCTGAATATAATAAGTAATGAGTCAGTGGCCATGTGAGAGTCATAATGACCACGACGTGCTAAGTGTAGACGTGTGGACCCATCTAACCAGGCGGTCCATCATCAATGTCCGCATGTGTTGAGCTTGTCATCTCAACAAGTTAGACATATATTGAGGTATGTGAAGTAAACTTTGCATTATGGACTTTTTTATGAGGCAAGTAAGGACGTACAGGTCTTTGGATACACAGATGCAGATTGGGCTGGTAGCATGTCAGACAGAAAATCTACAAGTGGATTCATGTTTTCCCTTGGTAGTGAAGTAGTTACATGGAGCGGCAAAAAGCAACATACAGTAGCTTTATCGAGTATAGAGGTTGAGTACAGAGGTATTGCTATGGCATCATGTGAGGTGGTATGGTTGCAAAAGTTATTAGATGATTTGGATGTACATGGAGATGGTCTAGTAGTCATTCATTGTGACAACATGAATAGCATACAGTTAGCTAGGAATCTAGTGTTCCATGCTAGGACAAAACACATTGAGGTGCACTACCACTTTGTGAGAGAGAAGGTACTTGTAGGAGAGATTGACTTGGTATATGTTAGCACACAGGATTAGATAGCTGACATTTTCACAAAGGAATTGGGTGCAAAGAAGCTTTGAAAGTTCCAAAGCTTACTTGGAGTTTTAGAGATAGAGTTGAGCTTGAGGGGGAGTGTTGAGTTGGCAAGCTCAATACGTGTAGACAGATTGATGATGGACCACCTGGCTAGATGAGTCCGCACGTCTACACTTAGCATGTTGGTGGTCATTATGATACTCACATGGCCATTGACTTATCACTTATTATATTTAGTTTGTTACACCTACCTATAGCTGGCAAAGATATAACACCAGTCGATTGGTGCAATTGGTTATGCATTGTTTGACTTAGAAGGCCACTTTCCTTTACATTGTATCTTATCTATACTTTGTGTACATTATATAGTGTGTTAAAGAAGAAGGAGAAACCAACAAGAAAACGTTTTGGCTTCCATCTCTCTTCTTGTGTTCTTGAGTGAGATTCCTCTTGTGTATACAGTGTGTGTTTGGTGCAGCAGCTCAAGCAAATCCCCACACCATGCGATTCTTGGCAACCCATAAATTATAAATATCATAATTTTTATCTAAATAAATGAATAAAATAGTAAAAATAGAGAAAATTAGTTTTTCACGCTAGAAAATTAAGGAAAAATATGATTTATATTTGTGGATGTATGGCATGGCTAGAGCATGAGGGATAAGCCTTACTTCAACTGTGTGTCATGTTAAAGTCTATTTTTACTACTTTTTACAAGAAAAATACAAGAAAAATCTACTTTTACACCTATCAATGATGCATAACCGAAACAGTAGGGGGAAAGAGGGGTTTTGATGCTGATTAGTTTCTAAGAACATTTGAAATTCTGATCTATTTGTTTATGCATACCATATAGGATGTTTATAAATTAAGTTTAAAAGGGGTTAACTAGCATAAGGATGCTCGGGCTGAACCTTAACAATGAAGCATTACGTGTATGTTGAAATCATTAAAAGAAATGTTTGTTGCACTCACAATATTGATTTATAAATCGTAATTGTTTGAGCACTATGGTATGGATGCATTGCAATCAATTTATACTTATGAACCACGCTAAGTTGTGAGACACCTAAGCTATAGATTTAGGCGTTTGGATTCCTTGGAAAATTGTTAAGTGAGGAAATATCTTATCTCCTAGATCATTTTAAAATGAGAGTGGAGTTCATTACTCCTGTTTTATTTGTGTTAGTGGTGCATTGAGGGGCCAATCCCCCCAATGTAGGAGAGTTGCAGTGGGGCCACAACATTCAACCGGAGGGGTGCATTCTTCTATTTATGATTATGAGGTATTTTATATCGATCTATGTGTAGGGACTCCCTCTAAGGAGTATGGAGTTTTATCATTGGACTACAAGTTAAAACAAAAGCAAGATTTACGATAGTAGTTAGGGCAGTTTGTCCCTTATACACTCCTGGCTGTGAGGAGGTTGAGGGGTTATGGTTTTTGAGTATAGAGAGGCATGACTAGTGCTTATAGCCAGTGTCGGGCCCGTTTTAGGTCCCGACAGAATTGGATGCTACATGAGCAATCACTTAAGGCCCTTAGTCAAGGTTTCACCCTTTTATCATAGAATTTAATCATTCTTGATCATATTCAGCAAGGGGCATTAATGGACTAGTGACTAATCAAGTATTGGATTGACAATTTGAGCTTCAACATCCATCTTTAGCAAACTAAAAGATGTACTTTTAATTCCCATACTCTTTCAAGCTCTCTTCTATCCATTTTTTTAGCCTATCTTATTCTGAACAAGAGATCAAGAGAGGTCTATGATTGAATATCATTATGAATAGCATATAGAACCCATCCAAGATTGCTTGTGGGTATGTTTCAAATATTCATTATCTAGTCCATTTATATGTTTGTGTTCCATTGGGATTATGCATCGAACTCATAAATATCATTTGATTTCTTAAGCTAACCCTCTTGGTTTAATTGATCCATTGATGTATCTCACAAGAACAGCATGTAATTGGTAAGTGGGAAAAATTTGTAATGCAGTGAGTCACTACAAAAGGGTTAAATCCCTATCCTTTTATTCTATTTCAATCCATTTTCTATTCCCACTTGCATTTCAGTGAGAGGAACAAAGGTTTATTTCTCTCCTTGCATTTTGACTAGTCTAACATACAATTGCCATGTCAAAATGCATGCAAGGAAAATTGGATGCCGAGTGAGATGTGAGAAAAAAGAGAGGTGACCCTTCCTCTCATTAAATATCCCAAAGGGGTGCATAACCCAGATTGGGGAGGAAATTTGAACACCCCCAAGTCTAGGAACCCATGTAGGTGCCCATTCTAGTGTTTTATTCCTCACATAGGTATAATGTGGTAGAGGATTGAAGATGGTACAATCGCATTGAACTTGGGTTTCATTCTACATCCCTACATTGATCCCATTGTATCTCAACATCACTACATCTCTTATAGGGTGATATCATCTTTATAGGGAAAAAATAGGGCATTGAATTTAATGCAATTTTCAAGGGTATGACACATTTGTAGAGGCACTTACATGTGGTTTTTATCCTCTACATGTGGATTTCAGCTAATAAATAGGTATAAACATGAAATTTCATATATGTATTTCAAATTTGTATACGTACTTATAGGAAATTCTATCACTTTTGGAGTGATACTACACATCATATAGGTACCCTACAAGTCCAGTTCAGTGTTACCAAGGGTCTAATATAAGAAAGATCACTTACAAGTGGACTTACAAGTGTAAAAAAGTTCTAGACATGTGCACAAACCACTAAATTTAGTTCCAAGATTAGTAGAAGTGGTTCTAATGGAAGTCAATGATCACAACTGGATAGGGGACTTTGTTGCCAAGATCTCAAGATACAAGTCACCTTGTTTGGGTACTTCAATCAAAAGTTATTATAGTTTTTACGACTGCTATCAACTATAGATAGATTTTCAGTCAAGATGGCCAAGGACAAGAGAAAAGACCAGATATTGGAAACAATTAATGAGGCTGTCAAGACTTACCAATATGAGACTAATGGGTCTAACATTGAACTAAATTAGCACCAAGAAGATGATGAGGGTAGAAGTGCTATTAATGCTCAACATAGTCATCCTAAAAATGCAAAGTTTCATGTATCTCAAGTCTCTAATAATACCAATAACTATCTAATGAGTTGAATAGTATGAATGAGGGGTTTCTTAGGATAACATATGCTTAAAAAGTCAATGGATAATAAATTTGATGAGTTGATTGTTGTTATTAAGAACTTGGGAAGAAAAATACAAGAAACACAACCTACAGCTAGTAGTGTTTCATCTCCAAAAGACCCATATTCCACTCCATTTCTTGATCCCATAATTTTTGAGAAAGGAGAGCCTTCTAAAATAAAAAATACATACCAATGTAATTCATATTAGCCTAAGAATAAATCAAGGCCTCAATTCAACCAAGGGAATGCCACTAGGCATGAAAAGGATGCATGAGTAGATGATGATGAGCATGGATGTAATCCCTTCTTCTATAAGTCATTCTATCCTCAACCCACTACCATGCTAAGATGAGTAGAGGTCAATCTTGATGATAGATATGAGGATGTAAGAAGATCTATGCATGATCAACTTCCAAGACAATGATAATACCCTCCAATCATGGCAATGATTGATCACCTCATGAAATTTTTTTTGTAATAGTCAAAATAGATAGCCCTTCCATAAACAAAACTCATCAAATAAAGACTCTTAGATATAATAATCTTTTGGACAATCCAATTCTAATCAGACATCTTGCAATGACCATGAATAGATAGAGAAGATCAGCATTACCAACTTCAAGGGAGATAATTATTTGCCTACGGAACGCAAAGAATAGATTAACAATATTGAAATGTACTTTATTGTCTAATTAAGGAGCGATGAAGCCAAGAAATATTACACAACCCTTCACCTTGAAGATTATGGCCACATTTTGGTGGAGGTAGAGTTTGGTACATGGGATGAATTCAAGTAGGTAATGTTTGATATATTTGTATATCCAATTGAGAAGGAAAAGTTGCAAAGAAATGATATGAATTGAAACAAAGGGGAGTGTCTTTGTGGGATTACTCAAATATGTTATTGACTTTTTCCATGTATATAGAAGATATCACTGATGTGGCCAAGCTGAATAAGTATATTTATAGGAAATGAAGCCCAAGAATATATATGAACCAATTTAGCTTACTGAATGGTATAACCAAAAGTACCGTAGAGACATATCATCATTTCAATCCAAAATTATGGGAATTAGACTTTTAAATTACTCTTCTAGATTTTGATAGCAATTCATCTAGCAAAGGGAGCCATTTAGACAAGAGGTAGGGTTCCAAAATTCTTACAAGGTTCCAACTTTCCCTACAATTTGTGGCACGAAACAAGAAATAAATCCAAGGTTTAATGTTGATTTAAAATCAAATTATAAAAGGAAAGATTTTGAAGGGAAACCCACAAAATTTCCTATAATTTTTTGCACAAAACAAGAAATAAATCCAAGGCTTAATGTTGATTTTAAATTAAAATTTAAAAGGAAAGATTTTGGAGGGGAACCTACAACCAATAACTCACAAGGAAAGTAAGTGTTTAATGATAAGTTAAAAGAGATGTATACCAAAGGTTTATGGCTTAAGTGCAGAGAGAATTGTAACGAGCCTGCTCTAATGGCTGTTCAAGTGTAATATCTCCGCACAATAAAAGTTAGTTGGTTGGTTCGTAAGTTAGTTAGTCAATTAATAAGTTAGTAAGATTACTAACTAAAGACTAACTAAGGTAAAAACTAACTAACATTAATTATTGATAATTTTTATTTAATTTAAAATATTTTATTTAGAAAAATCAAGAGTCGTAAATTTGATATTTTTCTCGAATTAGCAAAGACCGTAGCTACCCTTCACGTAAATTACAACGTGAACGAGACTTATGAGTTGTATTAATCACTAAGTTCATGTGTATAGTTTGGAAGGTCCAAAAACATTAGAATTTGGATAAAACTAGTATATTTTAGATACTTTAGATATTATCCTAAAAGAAAAAGATATGGAGATTTTTAGAACTGGATATCATTTAAAAAAGAAAAGAGAAGTGATATTTTAGTTAGTTTGAAGATTTTATAAAAAGAAAAATAAAGAAAAGTGACTGGCGAAATCGCGCGTGCCGCGATCGCAGTTTACAGGCAATAGATAGCACTTCAAACAGAGAAAAGAAGGAGTGAACTGAGAGCTTTCTAATCAAGTGTCTTGGGGTTTTACCCCCCTTTCGGAGCCAATGGAACCATCAGATTTATGATCTGAGCATCAGATCACTGATCTTTCCAAGATCCCCCTCCATAAAGAGCTCTACTTCTCAACCACAAGCCCTCTTCTCTAATTCACTATAAATATGAGGCATGGGAGAGGCATAAGGAAGCATAAGGAGACCCCGAGAGGCTGCAAGAGAGAGGTAGAGTGGAGGATACTCCTCCAAGAGATTGTGAGGAAGAGCTTGCAAGAGAGCTTGAGAGAGAGAAAGAGAGAGAGAGAGAGAAGAGTCACCTCGAGAGGCTGCAAGGAAGAGAATTAGCTTAATTTCCTCTCCTAGACTGAACCATCTTCTCTTACGATCTTCCATCTTGAATCTATTCCACCTTCTTAATCTCTTGAGTCTATTTGCGGACGATGGCCTCCAAGAGAAGAATGTCACGTGCGGATGACAATCCTGCAACTGGCAACAAGGCTTCGAGCAAAGGCATCACCATCAATCCAACTGCGGTTCCGGTCATAAGTAATGTATTTTCAATTTGATAGATGCTTGCTTTGATTCTCGTATGAGATACGTTAGGCCCCATACTATTGCACGAGTATGGGTTATGGGAAATGATAAATTTCACCTCGCCTACTCGGAAGATGGAGTTTGTGAAGTGCATATATCAAGGGAAGATAATTGCACCTAGTCACATATGACTTATTTGCTAGTAGAGCAATTACAAGGAAGAATTAGTTAAGCGTTATGAATAGCATAGTCGTCAAAAGAACGACATTAAAAGATTGGGCATATAAGTGCTAGATTAAAGTATAGTCAAGGGTTATAGATAGCATAATTGCTAAAAGAATATGACGTTAAGAATCATGAATAGAGAAGTACTAGTTTAAAGTTTAGATACTTCAAAAGTACTTAGCCTAAGAGCCTAGGAGTCTAATTACTTGAGATCATCTCACACTTATCTTATCAAGTATTTATATGTTATGCCTATAACATGTTTGATATATGAGGATAAATTTCTATTTGCCTCATGACTTGACTAAGAGCTAGTACAAGAAATTAATCATAAGGGTTAAAACTAAGATATCTTGAGATCCGTCGGATAACGATGACTTTTGCTAATCCAAATTCAGGGTTGGGTTATCAATCAAGGTAAGTGACCTATAGAACTTACATCATGAATAGTGTTTGAACCCTTAACATATGCCCTAGCCGAAGGAAGGAAGTGTTGAGAACATGTTTGCATGGTATTGCTCTTAGATCCCAAGGGAGAGAGCAAATATACGATGGAAATGTTATATCGTCTATTCTTGCATTGTTTGGAAAGAATGCAATTGGTTTTGTTGATTGATCGAACAACATCCTAAATGTTTTTACATTCAATTGGTTGTTAGTTATTGTTTGGATGATTATTCCAAGTGCTTGTGATTTATGGCAAATGCATGGCAAGGGTCTGTGATGACAAGTCGCCATGGAAATAAAGGAATGTTTTCTTAGAAAATGTTATTAGGCTGAATGCCTTGTTTGTGCTTGATTCTTAAAGGATTTAATTAAGGAAGGATATATTGTACGGGTGGATCACCTCCATGGTCGCACCGCGTATTAACCCGAAAGGGCACTGCTCGATTCACGGGCCGAAGGTCGAGTGGTGAAAAGGCCAACCACGGGTATGATGTTTCGCTCCTAGACAGCTTGTGGGTCAGTTGGAGCTCTGGACACCCCTTGCTAGGTCTAGAATGGAGTTGAAGACCTCCGTGGCCCCCAACATCTGGGCATGTTGGGAGATCCTATTCTAGATAAAGGATTGAGTTTTGGTGCCATGTGAATTGGACCAGTTACTTCTGCAGGGCAGAAGGGATACTTCTGTTGGACAGAAGTGAAATATAATTTCTCCTGTATGGGCGGGAGACAAAGATTAACTTGAAGATAAGTTAAGGAACTTATTTGATCTTGTTTGTCAATAGATTGCTTTGCTCTGTTTTCGTGTCTGTGCTATAATTTACGCGAACGAACCTTGTTCCCTAAAAGGCTTAATTAATGATGCTGATTTTAAGTGTCACACATAAATGTGGTAGGACTTAATTAGAAAACTAAAGCTATTAAGGGAAGCGGGTGGGCGGAACCCTCGACGGGTCCGTCCTATGGCAGGGTGGTCCCAGAGAACTGGGAGGCTTCTCACAAGTTTTTATCGTCATTTGACATTTAGGTATTGATAGGTTAGAACCCGATTCGTGCTGTTTTAGGGGACCGGAATGGGACTATGCCCTATGGGCAGAGAGGTTGAGCAACGCATCCCTCTCGTTTCCCATTCTCTTTGAACCAAGTGCGGCATAGATCTGCTTCGGGTTGGGTATCTCTGCGTAAAGTAGGATGTCCAATACCCGACGCTAGAATGCTAATAGGAGACCTTGACAACTAGGAACCCGAATTTCAGGTCGATCCTAGTGGGTTCGGTCGTGAACGTTCCGTTGCGAGGCGGATTCGGGAAACCCTAGGTGACAAAACTCGGAACATTCCTTGGGAGTGCCGGGCAGCAACGCTTAGATTTGTTTCTCGATAGACCGCTAAAAGAGTGCCTGGAATGCCGATGGGCGGGCACCTCACACCAAGAATGTTTTTAGCGGTCCATCCCAAGAAACAAATATAAGCATCACTGCTCGACACTCCCATGGAATATTCTGGGGTTTGTCGCCTAGGGTTTCTTGAGTCCGCCTCGCAATGGGGCATTTGCGGCCTAAACCCACTAGGATCAACTTGAAATCTAGGTTCCTAGTTGCCAAGGTCTCCTAATAGCATTCTAGCATTGGATCCTGGACATCCTACTTTATGCAGAGATACCCAAGCTAAAGCAATCCCATGCCGCACTTGGTTCAAAGAGAATGGAAAATGAGAGGGATGCACTGCTCAACCTCTCTACCTGAAGGGCTGATGGGACCTAAAATGGGTAGGCACTGGCTCATGCACTAGCCGGACCTCTATCATGCACTCAACAACCCCACGGCCTCGCGGCCAGGAGCGTGGATGACACATATATCATCTTCCTAAACATCTTGCGTTTGTATCACATCTCGTAGTCCAACTCTAACCCAATTAACACTCCTCAGAGGGAGTCCCTAGCACATTGCCAAATAGCATGAAGTACAAACATAGGAGGTCCTCCCACGGCTGACTGCCGCTACCTCACTGCGACTATCCTACATTCTGGGGATTGGCCCCTCGATGCGTCGCCAAACATATATAACACACGAATACAAACTTATCTCTTTTATGATTCACGTATTTCCAAGAGATATACAATGCTTCCTCACTTTACTTTCCCTTAGACCCAATGCCTAGCCTACAACTTAGAACAACCTTACTCACTCAACGTTGGTCATGCCTCTAGAAAGCAATTGCCATGCATCTAGGAGGTATTGTCTGACATCTTTTAAATTTCATGCTTCATGCAAATTGTGAATGCCCATGTGCTCAAACAATTAAGAAAATCAGCATTGGTGCACATGTGGAAAACATTTCTTTCAATGATTTCAACTATCGCTCGTATGCTGCGTTGCATGAACCTAGCACCGAGAAACCCTCGTGCTATTAGGTCCTTAATTTTTAATTATCGACCAACCTAAATGATATGCATAAAAAACCAGCAAGATCTTCATCATTTCATTCAACATTTAAACACCTTTCATACACTCCACCCCCTCACCCGTTTAGGTTGTGCATGGTGCATAGGTTTAGGGTTCATTTTCCACATTTTTATTGTATAAAAAACCATAAAAACTCACTAAAACATAAAGGTAGGGCTGAATTGAGGCTGAACCTCATACTTCAGACCCCCCATACATCCAAAAACATGAATCTTATTTTTCCTTAATTTTTGGCACTCAAAATTCATTTTCCCCCTATTTTTAGTGATTTTCCTCTATTTTTCTTGTATTTTTTGCAATATTAAATGACTAAAAATACAAAATGAGTTGTGGGCTGTGGCCCTTAGGTTCATTTTCAGAAAAAAGACAAATTTAGTTGGTGTGTCTTATTATATTTTCCATTTATATCTCAAAAACACCCAATTTTTTCACATTTTACGTGTTTTACGGGTTTTACACTACTCATTTCATCCACAACACTTATGATTTTCTGATTTTCTGATTTCAAATAGTTGGAAGACATTGCAAACAACATTATTATGCATAATCATCTCATGGGAACAAGTATTCATGAAGTAAATTGCATAAAAACACAAATTTCCTTTGTAAAAATGAGATTACCGTTCTTTGCGGGTTGCGGGTTTCTATTTGCCATATCTCAGGACTGATTTCTAGCCACCATTAATGCTCATGACAGTCCACAATCAGCAATCTTCCATCTTCTTACACCACGGAGCAATCTGATCTTCATTGGACAAGCATCCATCATCCATTCTTCTTCTTCTTCTTCACCACATGAATTTGCCTTTAGGAAAGAGAGAGGGAGGAGAGGGAAAGACTGAAATCAGAATTCTTCATAGAGACTGTCAATGGAGGAGCGAAGCACGGCGATAGAGTCAGCATCTAGGGGGGATTGAAGCCCCATGATCACTTGGGTGGGTTGTGCTGAGCAGCCATGATGCCTCTCCATCCCTTCAAGCGAAACTTGCGCCCTCTTCCTCCACGCTTTCTCTCCACAATTCTTCATCTCTCATTTGCATGAAAGTTTCATGCCACATTTAAATTTGGGCTCCCAAGGGTCACTTACTCATTTTGGCCAAATTTTGTCCACCCCTTCGCATCTTGACCGATTTCTTGGCCATTTCCCCGTCCGGACTCGGAATTGAGCTCTAAAAAATCGTGGGCGTCCAGCTTGGCATCCCGTATTGGACGGTAACTTGTGTCAACCCGCACAACTGTCTGAAAAATTATGAAAAATCAACAAGTGTCACTCGGGTGCCTTTAAAGCACTTTGGCGCTTAAAATCGTCCTAGATTGAGCCGCCGCCTTCGACGTTGAATATTTTTCCCTTGATATTCATAATTTTTAGCTATTTTTAAGCACTTCTCGGCACCAAAATTCCACTCTCAAGGGCATAGTCCCATTTTGGTCCCCTAGAACAGGATGAATTAGGTTCCAACCTACTATTTCCTAAAGATTGTATGACTATAGAACTTTGTGAGAAGCCTCCCAGTCTTCTGGGACCACCCTTTCGTAGGGCGGACCCATTGGGGGTTCCACCCACCTGCTTCCCTCAATAGGCATTATTTAGTTATCTAATTAGGCCCTACTATATTTAAGTGTGACATTTAAAATCACCTTCCTTAATTAATCATTTTAGGGAATGGGGTTTGTTCACGTAGCTTATGGCATTGACATGAAAACAATTCAAACAGTGTTCCTTGGAAGCAACTTTATATTAGCATTTTAACTGAGATACAAATCTTGTCCAAAAAAGACGTTTCTCACAATCCATGAGGATGTGTCTTATTTCTTCCAAATTTTTGCCCTTGCAGTAGTAACATGGCCTCGAGAATCCATCTCAAGTCATGTAGATTGTTTGAGTAGGACCCAAAGGCAGGAATTTACAGCCAAAGCCCCCATGGCATCCAAGCATCCTCCTATGTACAAACTAATCCACTGAGAGACCTCTTGTGGCGGGTTCGGTCCATGTTCTTGTCACAGTTATTTGGAACCCCCCTGGCTCTAGGGTTGGTGGCTAGCTAGGGGTAGCTTGGTGCGCCCTCCATGAATTCAACTTGATTCATTAAATTTCTTTTGTGAGCTTAGGTCATACATTCCTTTCATAGACAGTGATTCTAGATTTACAAGCACAAACAACAATGAAGGCAAGTTAGGACATCTGCTAAGGTGGAGTTCCCATCTTTGAACGCTTGTCCATGCTTTACGGTTTGGTTCAAAATACTAGATATGGTAGCAGTACCTGGTTTTGGAGTGTCAAATTATCATTTACACCTAATAATCCATGCGTTGATGGTGACCTCTACTCGATCCTCCTTCTGTGGTTGTGGACTTTTCAGTTACTTGAGAGAGTTTGTGCTTTGGGGCCATTTTGGAGCTCAGGATACATGCCTTTTCTTCTCTTGGAGCACTCCTTTGTGCCAGAGTTTCCCATGCTTTGCCTTCACTCCCGCAACCTTCTTCCTCCTAAAAGGGTAGTTGATGGAGGATCATGGAAACTGTCATGGGGAGAGAGGGTACTCGTAGCTCTGCCCAAGGAAGGAAATTTCCTTCATGCTCATCTCCCCCCTCTCTTTCTCTCTCTCTCTCTCTCTCTCTCTCTCTCTCTCTCTCTCTCTCTCTCTCTCTCTCTCTCTCTCTCTCTTTCTTCCTTTCTTATTCTAAGTTTCCCTTTGCTCTCCCTCTCTCTTTCTCTCCTTCACTCCCTCTCCCTCTCCCTCTCCTTCTCTCCTCCACAAGTTGGTAGCAAGGGGGGCAGGGGGGGAGGAGAATAGCATGTTCCTCCTAAAAGGAAAAGGGGGGGGGGGGGGGATTGATAAGGGAAGATGGGTAATAGTTAGGGGAAAAATAAGAGAAAATTATCATCTTCTTCTTAAGGAGGGAGGGTTTAAAGGGGTGAGGTGGGTAATAATTGGTTTGGGGGGGGAGCGTTGCAACAAGGGCCCCTTAGCTCCACTACAACTGTTTGTGCACTGGTTGAAATGCGGCCTAAAAAGGAGGGGTAGCGGCGGGGGGGGGGGGGGGGGAGGTGGCACACGTGTGCCTCTTCCCCCCATTGAAAGCATCATCCTCTTTGACTTCATGTCCTTGGCGACTCCTCCTCAGTCATTCTCTTCTTCACCTACTTCCATTGAGTTACAACTCCCCGTCGACTCACAGTTTAACTCCCCCTCCCTCTGCCAACTAATCGTATTGACAGGGAGAATGTAATAATTTTTAAAAATCCACTTTTAATTTATTTAAAAGGGGGGATCTTACAATGAAGCGAGATATTACATCCGAGAAATGTCCTTTTTGGTCAAGATTTGTATCTCAGTTAAAATGCTAATATAAAGTTTGTTGAGAATAGACAAATGATGTATGCTCTAGGAAGAGTTGTTCTAAATCCCATATGCACAATGAGGATAGTGGAACAACCCACATTCTATAAAGCATTGTACTTGACTATCACTTTCATATGAAATGAATACAATGTCATGATGCTTTGTACTTTTAGTTAATTGTCTTGTCATTGTCAATATTACACAAGATTTTGTTTATGAGCCTAAGCTAATCCATCTTGGAACCTAATTCACTTGTGTAGCAGTTTGTCTCTACTTTTCCATGCCATTATCAGTTTGGTCTTCATCTTTCATCCACCATAGCTTGTGTCATGCTCTAGATCTGCATCTTTTAACATGGTATCAGAGCACAACTAAGCATGGCAGAGCTCAATTTTGTTCTCATCTAGCTCAGCTTGAGTTAAGTTCAGTCCAGGAACTTGTCTCTCACTTCTCCTTATCCTCTTAACCTTGTGGCAATCATAGCCAACAATACCCTGCCTACTTGAAGCTCTCATATCTCTCTCTATTGAACCAAATTTTACCAAGTTTCCTCCTAGAGAAGGGTTCCCTACTATTGAAGCTTCTTTGTATCACTTGGAACATCAACATTGCCCTTCGACAAGCTCAGCATTACCAATTTTCTCAAGTTCTGTTTGCCATAGCCACTAGCTCTGATTGAGCTTCTTGATCTCCACCTATAGAGCATAAGTTCACTTTCTCTCTTATAGAGAGTTGTTCCTTTACTAAAGGCACTTCCTCCCATCACATTAGAAGCCAACATTATGCTCCACAGGACCAAGCGTTGTCAAAAAATGTGAAACATGCGCAGAAATCGCACGCAAGGAATCTACGTCATCCAACAACCAGTACGCCATGCAATCATGTCAAGTTCATAGGGTTTTTGTAGAGCTTGAAGAGAGCTACATTTTCATTAATATTTTTTTTGAAAATTATCCACTATAGCTCATGAAATAAAAAAAAAACTAGACCTAGGTCTAAACCCTAATCCAAGAAGCCATAGCCAAAGCTCCAAAATTTGACATTTTTCACAGTTTCTTCTCATTGAAGTTATCAACAGTGATTTTAATCACTAAGCAGTACTCTCTAAAGTTCATTACAGTTCTATGCCTGAGGAAGCTCAAAAGTCATCCACAAAGTTAGTGAGAGAAATCAGATCAAGTACCGACTAGTATCCATTAATGCTCAACTAGTGTCGATTTGACATTGATTCTCGTGTGTCTCTTGACACATTAAAATACAATCTTTTGCTGCTTAATTGAAGCTTATCAAGATGGCAAAGCTTGAGAAAATAGCTAAATTCAATGGTGAAGGTTTTCATGCATGGAAGGAGAAGACCATGTATCACCTGATGCGAAAGGACTTGTGGGACATGTTTGAAGATGATGCAGATAGCAAGAAGGAAGATGATGAAGACGGGTTTGTTGAAGAAGACCAGCTCAAAAACAAAGAATGGAGGAAGATTAATAACAAGGCACTAGGCATCATTGCCTAGGGACTAAGTGATGATGTGCTATATCATATATCTGGCATCAGAAATTCTAGAACTGCTTCGGAGGTACCCAAGCAAATAACTCAAAGGTAAAATTACTCATGCATTTTTATAAACTAGATATTAAAGACAGTGCTTCTATGACCACACACATTAACAAGTTGAAGAGCCTAAAAACCGAGCTTGCAACTCTTAAGAAGAATATTGATGAAGATGAAGCAATAGTCATACTGTTTGTAAGTGTAAACAAGGATCTGTATAAGAACCTTCTGTCCACTCTAAGTAATGTTCCCAGTCTCTCACTCAAAGATATTGAGCACTCACTACTTGATGGAGAAATCAAATTTAAAATCAAAGATGTAAAAGAAACCAACTCAAGGGAAAATCTCCTATACACCAAAGGAGCTACTGGACCCAAAGGAAGAGGTTGATGATTCAACACCGATAACATAAGTTGGATGCAATGTCATTATTGTGGGAAGAATGGCCATTTTTCCAATGAGATTTTCATAAGAAAAGAGCACAAAATATGCAAAATGACCACCACCAAGGTCAATTCATGAATGATGAAGAAGAAAAAGATACTTTTGCTACCATCAACAACTCTGACAGATTGTTCTAAGGAATTTGTTTCCCATAGTGGATGTAAAAACCCTACCTAGATGTAAAGTTTCAAGCCTTAACTTAACTAGGCTGCCAAAGAGCTAGTCTCCTGGTCCATGTACACATGCAAGGGGGGCAAAAGTCAGCAAGGGTAGAGACTCGTCATTTGAGGGGGGGGGGTGTTGAGAAATAGAAAAATGATGTATGCTCTAGGAAGAGTTTTCTTGAATCCCATATGCATAACGAGGAGAGTGAAACAACCCAAATTCTGTAAATCATTGTACTTGACTATCAATTTCTTATAAAATGAATACAATGTCATGATGCTTTGTACTTTCAGTTTAGTGTCTTGCCATTGTCAAACTTACAGAAGATTGTGTTTATGAGTCCAAGCTAATCCATCTTGGAACCTAATTCACTTGTGTAATAGTTTGTCTCTACTTGTCATGTCATTATGAGTTCGGTCTTCATCTTTCATCCACCATAGCTTGTGTCATGCTCTAGATCTGCATCTTTAAACAAAGTTGCTTCCAAGGAACTTGTTTGAATTTTTTTCATGTCGGTGTCGTAAGTTACGTGAACGAACCATGTTTCCTAAAAGGCTTAATTAAGGAAGATGATTTTAAATGTCACAATTAAATGTGGTAGGACCTAATTAGATAACTAAAGAACACCTATTGAGGGAAGCAGGTGGGCGGAACCCCTAATGGGTCCGCCCTATAGAAGGGTGGTCCTAGAAGACTGGGAGGCTTCTCACAATGTTCTACTGTTGTACGATCTTTAGGTAATAGTAGGTTAGAACCCGATTCATGTCGTTTTAGGGGACCCGAATGGGACTATACCTTACAGGCAGAAAGGTTGAGCAGTGCATCCCTCTCGTTTCCCATTCTCTTTGAACCAAGTGCAGCATGGGTCTGCTTCAGCTTGGGTATCTTTGCGTAAAGTAGGATGTCTAGGATCCAATGCTAGAATTCTATTAGGATACCTTGGCAACTAGGAACCCAAATTTCAGGTCAATCCTAGTGGGTTCAACCGCAAACGCCCAGTTGCGAGGCAGTCTCGAAAAACCCTAGGTGACAATCCTCGGAATATTCCATGAGAGTGCTAGGCAGCGATGCTTAGATTCGTTTCTCGATGGAACGCTAAAAAATTGGATAGAGCTCGTTACAGAAATAGATCCTTGACTCTGAGACAAAGTGCAAGTCAAGGAAGCAAAAATATCATGATCATAGAAGAGGGATCACATAAATGAATGAAAGTGACTTTTTCAAGTGTTAGCCTTACCTATAGTAGAGGAGGTAGATGAAGATGAAGAAGCTAGAAATGACAAGTTTTATGATCCGATGGATGGATTCCCTATTGACCCAAGTGGTTCTTCTATGATATGTTTGATATCTCATGATACATGGACGAGTACTCTTCAACTCAAAGATATTATAAATGCCAAAGTTGCCTATATTCTTATAGAAACAAGCAGCACACACAATTTTGTGAATATAAAATATTTGGAAGGGCTAAATCTAGTACCTAAGTATATGGAGGCACCATTGAGGGTATAGGTTGCTTACGTGGTTTTTGAAGCTAGCCATGAAGTGTGCCCATACATTTCTTTTGAGCTTTCATTATCATGCACCATATGAGCTGATTTAGTAGCCTTTTGAAATGGGACCCATTGACATAGTTCTTGGGTGTGATTGGTTGAAAATAGCTCGTAGATTTACTATAGATTTGAATGCCATGCTATTGGAATTTTCTTGGAATGGACAAATCAATTGCCTTTCATGGAATGGATCATAAGTATATGGAGCTCATTACCATTAAGAAATTAAAGTAAGAGATCAATGCCAAGTCTTATGTATTCACTATTCTTATTTCTAAAGAAAATAAACATCAAGCCTAAGATTTGGATAAGTATAAAACTGTTCTAAAATAGTATGCAGTTTGCAAGTAGAGGGTGGTCAAATGGGGCATAATCAGCTAGTCTTTAGTCCATTGGGCTGCTTAGAGGTGGGGAAATTCTTTGACAATGGTTGTCGGGTGCCATGAGGCTTCTTCTAGGGGTAGGCCTTGCCATTTTATGAGGTATTCTTTGATGGATCGAGACTTAAGTGCTTATCTCACTGCCCAATGATTGCCTCAGGGATATACTAAGTGATGTCTTCTTCATCTATGGGGGGAAGTTCTTCCACGTAGTCCATTGAGGATCCCATGAAGGGTTTTAGCTCACTGACATGAAACACATTGTGGATTTTGGTGGTAGCGGGAAGTTCTAATCGGTAGGCCAAGTCACCAACTCTCTTTAGAATCTAATATGGGCCATAGAAGCAGTGGGCGAGCTTGTTACTGCTACCCTCTTTGAGAGTTGTGTTTGGGTCTTTTGAAGGTTCAGTTTACATTGCTGAATTAAGGCTTGGATACAATCCAACTTAGCTTGACTCTAAGGGTTTATCTTATCATTGAATAAGACTGTGGGGAGGGGAACCTTATACCCATATAAGGCCTCAAAAGGGGAAACTCGACTACTGGAGTGGGTGGAGTTATTATATGAAAACTTAGCCAAATAGAGCCACATATCCCAATTGTGTTGTACATCATGGCAAAAGTGCCTCAAATATATCTCAAGCCATTTTTTCCCTCTTTTATTCCTAGCCATCAGTCTAAGGGTGGTATACAGTGGATGGAGCAAGCTTGGTCCCCATGGATGTGAAATCTGTCTACCAGAAGTTTATCATAAACTTTGCATCCTAATCATGTACTATGACTTGTGGTAAGCCATGCAACTTAAAGACATATTCCATAAATTGAGTGGCCACCTGAGAGGAAGTGTATTGGGTCTTAGCAGGGATAAAGTGGGCAGCTTTGCTAAGGCAATCAACTACCACATAAATAATGTTACACCCTTTCTTGGTTGCAAGAAGGACAATGATGAATTCCATTGTGATATGAGTCCATTTCCCTTTAGGGATAGGGAGGGGCTACAAGAGGCCAGCAAGTCTGAGTGTATTGTCCTTGTCCTGTTGGTATGGAACACATTTTCTCACAAAGTCCTTGACATCCCTCTATAATTCTTCCCAATAAAAGCTCTTGGCAATCCTATCATATGTTTTGAAAACATCCAAGTGACTAGCAATGGGGGAAGAATGCATCTTTTCCATGAACATCTGTGTGAAGGGGGAAGTGTGTGGGATGAAAATCTTGCCATGGGACCAAGTGAGGCAATGCTTGAGCTGATATTGGGAGTTTTTAGCCATGAACCCATGCTATAATTTTTGGAAGATGTGGCTAAGGTGATCATAATGTATAGTGAGGTTACGTTGGTCAAGAGTGTACCATCGTCTTGCCAACCACTCTTTTTCCACAGGAGACACAAAGGCTTGGACCATATGCATTTTAAAATCTTTATAGTCAAGGAATTGATTATTCTCTCGATTGATATAGCACCACCATGTGTGGGAAAATCCTTCCAAGTGGAGAGAAGCAAAAAGTATTTTCTTATCATTAATGCTGGGCTAGATATTGAAGCAGGACTCCAACTTGGACGTCCATTCCTCCAAGTCATGTGGTGAGAGAGATTGCCCATTGTACTTTGTTAGGATGATCTTGTCACGTAGATCATGAGGGCTATGCTGCCCATGAAATCCTTGCTACCCATACATCCCATGGTGGCCATACATACCTTACTGTCCATACATCCCATGTGGTGCATTTATCCCACATTGTCCATTATAGCTATGCTGCCCATGATTGCCAAGCTGCCCATTGGTACCATATTGTCCATGATGGGCTGATTCATATAGGGTACATGGGGGCTCCTAGGGAGAGTGGGGGAATTTCGACCAAGGGTGGAAGAGAGGGCCTCAATGGGGTGTTGGCTACATGGTTGATGGGGGAGTTCATCATGCGCATGAGAGGGTTCACCAATCTCATAGGTAGAAGGGGGAATTCCCTTAGCACCACGTATGCTCTGTGGACTATGCAATGGTTCTTGATGTAGAGGACGTCTAGATTCATGCCTAGAGTCATTGACATTTTCTTGGGATAAATTGGTAGCTAATTGAGCAACAAGGGTAGTGAGTTGCTCCAAGTTCTATTGAGTCCTCGAGTTTGAGAGGGCCATGTGCTCAATTGCTTCGTCAAACTTGGATATCATTTGGTAGTGGTTGGTGACCATGTCATTATGTCGTTCCATGTGATGAAGCTCATATTGACATAGGGTGCAATTGAGTAGGGTGTATGGGTTTGTGTTAGGAATTTCCTCTTGCATATCACCATGATAATCTTGTGCCAAGCTTGATTCGTCATTCATGGAGGTCCAAGAGTCTCTAATCTCCCTCTGAGTTCCTCATGGGCCTTGCGTTTGCCTTTTTGTCTAGTCATCTGGATGCAGTCCACATGACTTGTTGTCAATAAATGGGGCGTAAGTTTTTGTAGGAAACTCTAATTGGTGAAATTTATGATTCATGTCAGAGGGAACAAATTCCTCTTTGAGATGAGCTATTAATCTTTATGACAAAAAATTATTAGACTTTTATGCAATGGAATTACTATACCTATCCTGGAGTGTTCTGCACCCTGTCCATAGTGATCCTAGTGCAAAAAAAAGGGCATAACTTCCAAACTATAGCTCTGACTCGGGAGATTTTTGATTCAAACTGGAGGGGGAAAATCCCGCTTTGAGGTGAGATATAGGGTTCACTCCTAAATTCAGTAGAGAATTTTCTGTAATAGGATCTTTGTGATGGTCTTGTAGGACGGTGACAAAAAATATTACATGTCTCTTATTGCAAAAACCTTATATGGATGGAGCATATGTTGAGAGGCCTGATCATCAACATAAATAGTATCTTGAGCATACTAATAATTATCCCAAGCATCATTGCATATCCATCTACTTTGTCATCAATGCATAAGTAAATTTACTGCCATACATCTCTTCTACCTACATGCACTTCAAGTGTCATATATGGGTGCCATTAGCATTGAGGGAGTATCCAAAGAGGATCATTGCATTAGGGGAGGTGGTGATCATGGGGAAGTACCTACACCTACATACAAGTATTGGCGGGCTTCGAATCACCGGGAGGTGGGCAAAGTCCCCCCCAGGCCAGGTTTTGCACCCCTTCAGAGTCTTAAGTGGTAAGGGAGGATCACCTCTCTTTTGTCTTACCACCTTGCTTGGCATCGGCCTTTTTCCTTAGCCGCAATATACATGGCTAACATTTAATTAAGCAATCAACATAAGATGCATTGGAAAGGAGACATATTTGGAGGTAAATTGTAGTCCTTCCTATTGTACATGTACATGTAAGCTAAGTAACTAGGGTTTTTGGGATTTGAGAAGGAAGAAAGGGGAAAGAAGAAAAGGACCAAATCTTGAAGCTCTGATATCACTTGTAATGAACGAAGCTAAGAGGAGAGAGGAGAAGAGTTGAAGAGAGAGAAAAAGAGCAAGAAGAAGAGGAAAGAAGACTAAAAAATGAGAGAGAAAGACGGAAAAGAGGGGAGAAGGGAGAAGGAAGTCATGGAAGATAAAGATGAAGGTGAAGAGTATGTTCTTGATAATAAACTTGTTGCCCTAATTTGGGACTCTTACACCTTATATATCTCGATTAGTGTGATTGGGTGTCTAACCCCTAGTTTGTATGTATCTCACTTGTTACAGCTATCACCTAGAAAGCTCTCCGTGCTAGATATTAGTCGCCATCGATTTTCCAGGATGCTTTCAATTATGTTAAGCATTGTGATGTCTGCCAAAGATAGATGCCATGGAGAATCGTAACAGCCACTAAATCCTATTCTAGTTATGTTACCCTTTGAAAAATGGGGTATTGATTTTATGGGACCAATACACTTCATTGACTATGCAAAAGTGTTATATTATTGTAGCAATGGACTACTTTACAAAGTGGTCTAAAGCTCGAGCAACAATGAAGGATAACACTAAGGAGACAACTAGTTTTATCATGGAGCAGATTGTTTGCCATTTTGGTCCACCTAAGGAGATAGTGTCTGATCAAGGGGCACACTCTCAATAAGGTTACTATAGCCTTGATAGAAGCTTTCAAGATTAAACATAATAAAACTACTCCATATAATATGCAAGAAAATGGTCAAGTTGAGAGTACAAATAAACACCTTATAGGGATCTTATTGATGGGACCTAAAATGGGCCGGCATTGGCTATGGCACTAGCCGGACCCCATGCACAAGATAGACAAACCCACCACACGGCCTTGCGGGCAAGGAGCATCTATAATACATCGATGTACACTAGATAGACTTGATTATGCATTCATAGCTCATATGTAGTCCAACGTTTACCTTCTCTTCTCCTCAGAGGGAAATCCCATAACATGTAGGCATAGTGCCTCATCACACAAACATCAGGAAGCTCCCCTCGACTGATTGATGTGGCTCCATTGCGACTCTTCTACATCTCGGGGATTGGCCCCAAGATGCATCGCTCCAACATATAAAACATAACACACAAAATCCACCCTTTTCTTGTTTTGTACGATCTAGGAATATATAAATCCTCACCAAACAGTCCCAAGGAAAGCATACAACTGATCTACAACAAAGGCTCCTTTCCACTCAACGTATAAGTCATATCCTAGGAAGACAATTGCTATGCAATCTAGAACTGATACCATATCATACGTCATGTATAGTGCATATGATCCTCATGCACAAACAATATTTATCAAATCAGCATTTTGTGATGTGGAGAAAACAACCCTTTCATGATTTTCACTAAACGTATGCTTTGATGTATGAAGACTAGCATCGATTTCTCGTGCTACTAGCCCTTTAAAGTGAATTATCGCAATTCTAAATGGAATTCATAATCAAATGTTTCATAAATTCAAACCCTCTCAACCCTCTTTAACTCTTAACCTCACCCTTTCCCTCTAACGTTTAGGTTATGCTGCGTTGCATAGGTGTAGGGTATTATTTTGTATATATTTTTTGCATAAAATAGAAAAAACATGAACTATAACACATAAACAAAGATTAAATGAATCTAATCTTCATGTCTTACCTTTATTATACAGCCACAACCATGAATCATAATTTTCTAGATTTTTATAACGTGAAAATCCTAAATTTTTTCCATTTGTAGCTATTTTTCTCTATTTATTTGTGCATAAAAATAGATTATTTTTTATTTATAATTAGTGGCTGATGATGACAGCTAAAAGATGATTTTTCTCAAAAATTTATCTTATGCGTATCTCTTTTCCCCACTCAAAACCAATAAAACCTTCATTTTTACACTAAAAATGCACTTTTAATTATTGCGACTATTTATTTATGGATCTGCATTTTTGTAATGCACAGCCCTCAATCATAGTGCAAAAAATATCCAAAAAAAAATTTGTTCCATATGAATTAATTACACGTAAGGCATATTTGCGTGTTGCGGGTTTTGTAATTAATTTTTTTGGGTTGCCATCGACCGATGGACCCGACCAGCATCAAATCTTCAATGTTGAACATCTCCTCTCATCCTCCTCTTGATCTTGGAAAATTTGGGTCCCCCCTCCCCTCGCCCCCCCCCCCCCCCCCCCCCCCCCCGGGCGCCCACAAAATCAAAAATTAAGGGGCCCCCCAAAAGTTACACCCTTTGGGCCCCCTGAGTCTCATTTACACTTGGCCTTTAGTCCTTGGCCTCCGGGGCACCCCCATTTCTACATCCGACATCAGATTCAAGGTCTGAAAATTTTTCCTCGACTGTCTCAAAGTTTCCCACTGCCTGGCATCTCCTAGGATCCAATCTCGCAATTAGAAAAGTTATGAAAATTTCCCAACCGTCGCTCAGTGGGTCTTTAAAGGACTTTTGGGCTTTTGTTGCTTAAAATCGTAGTGATTGCAGCTGCCACCTTCGACAAAGTCTATTTTTCCCCTGAAATTTGGATGTTTTGGCTATTTTTAAGAACTTCTCGGCTTAAAAAATCATCTGTCATTGGCCGTGCTTCTAACCACTTTGTAAAGTAATTAGTGGCTACTATAATGTATCTCTTCTGAGTAATAGACAACGGGGTACTGTGACCCACAAAGTTGATGCCCCACTTCTCAAAGGGAAGAATAGCCATAATAGGCATAAGTGGTCACTTGCTATTCTCTCTACTATCATGTCTTTGACATGTATTGCATCTCTTAACATACTCAAATGAATCTTGGAAGATGGACAGCCACCAATATCTAGCTCTCAAAGCCTTCTGTGTTGTCAACCGCCCAGCAAAGTGCCCTCCATAAGCAGAGTCATGGCACTCCTCCAAGACAAATGAAACTATCGCAAGGCATAAATTTTTGGTCACAAATACCATCATAAGGCACAACTTCTCCATACAGGTATAGTTAATCTTCGATATGGCCAACTTCCAGCTAGCAAATGCTATCGGATGATATCACTTTTCTTCCCAAATTTGGGATAAGTAGCAGCTGATACTATGCATAGTGGTTGTTGACAATATATAGAACACTTTGCCCCTTTTAGGTGCTTTTAAAATAGGTGCTTTGACAAGCTCCTGCTTCACATCATCAAAAGATACTTTGCAAGTATCACTCCATGTAAATTGACAATTGAAGGATAATAGGTTGTCAGTGGAAACGCTCTTTCTACCAAGGCATTGATAAATCTCTTATAATACCCTACCGATGACAAAAAGCTATGTACTTTCTTTAGAGTACATGGCAGAGTCATGGTGACTATGGCCTTGATCTTCTCATGTTCAGTCGCAATCCCCACTAAAATGACCACATGGTCTAACAATACGTTGTAAGGGACTCCAAAGATGCACTTCCGTGGGTTAAGAGCTATGCAGAATTGTTTGCAGTGCTCAAAACACTTCCATAAAATGATCAACTCCATTTCTCTTGTGGTGGTTGCCCCCAGGTCATCAATGAATACTTTCAACTCCTCTGGGTGGGGAGATGTCACCAAAGGTCTTGTCGATTGTTCTTTGCCACAAGCTAGGTGCATTACACAAACCAAATGTCATCACATGGTATGCAAAGGTACCAAAGATAGTAATAGATGTTGTTTTAAGCTTGTCTTGCTCAGCAATCGCCATTTGATTGTACCCCGCAAAGCAATCCATGAACGTATATACTTCCTACCTGCTAATTGATCCAAAATTTGGTCAATAAAGGGCAATGGGCAGTAGTCCTTGACTGTTTGCTTATTTAGCTCTCTAAGATTTGATTATTATTCTTCTTTCTAATCACAATTGGCAAACACTATTCAGTATGCTGAATAGGGAAGATCAAACCCGCTTTCTGAAAATTTTATAGCTCTTCAAACAACCTGTTCCTTAATTCAAAAGGCATATGCCTTACTTTATGATGTACAGGGCAGGTACCTTCCTTTACAGGAATAGTATGCACAGCCAGATTAGGGAGAATGCTCCTAAGTTCGTCATAGATCCAAGTAAAGATGTCACGAAACTCTTGAATCGGGGTCGCATAGTCCACTCTCTCTTCTGAACTGAGCATGGAATCTAATTTAATTGGCCGCAAATTATTAGGCATACCAAGGTCCGACTCAATTACGTTCACATCTCTTATTCGATCTTGAGACTCTATCAGCTCATTCAAAGTTATCTGATAAATTTCCTCTGTAGTGGACCCTTCTTTAGATCCATTGCTCGATGATGTCTCATTACCACATGGATCATCTATTGCTTCTAGTTCAGTAAATGATAAAGGAGCTCTCTCACTCTAAGGCGACTCAGGGTAAGCATCCACTATTACACGATTGGCATCTCTACCTAGAATCACTCGATCAATGGGTAAATCGACTTGGAAGTCTGTTCATAAGATCCATGGCCAACCTAGTAAAATTGGATAGCTAGGATGTCCTGCAAACCTTATCACCCTAAAGTTCAAATAGCATTCCATGCTCGCAACTGTAACGTGGACTTTAGTGATGCAACCTTCTGGTTATCTAAGACTGTCATCCGCCATCCTAAGAAGTGTAGAGCTGTCTTTTTGAATTTCGAGACCTAGCCTCTCCATCAAGTCTAAACTCATGATATTTACGGAGGATCCAGTGTCGATGATAGCATGCTCTATTAATATTCCATCCACGTATGCTAGAACCCTAGGGCAATGCTTTTCAGCATGATCGAACTAATCGTCTCCCACTCGTGCTATGTCCAAAGGCTCTTCAATATACCAAATACACATGATTTTCTTGAATTCCTTGCGTACTCCTAGAGAAAGTTTAATTAGCTGCAAGAGGTTCACATCTGGTTTAACTTCGCAAAGAGATTTCGCTAGATCAAAGTCTTGGTAGTTAGCCAAAGTTCTCTTCTCATGCCAAACCATTCTCTCCTTTAGTATTTGGAGACCGGCTTTAGTGCCTCTTTTTTAACTTTTACCTTTTTTCTTGGCCAACCCTTATCCTTCTCGAGATCAACTTTACTATCAACAGGCCTTAGAGGCCCACCTTCCATGTCAGGATTCAGAACTTGCTTTCCCCTAGCCTCTCGCTTAGGGTTTCCCTCGATAGATTTTACAATTCATTTGTCACCCTCTTTAATCTTTTGACCTCTTGTTATGGCTCATAGATTAGAAGTTTCAACATCATTGACATATACAGCCTCAATAAGACTGACTCCACTGCCATGAGGCAACTCCTCTACAATAGCCTTTTCTCGTTGCAGTATTTGTCTTGGTCCCTCATCTTGTTGAAGATTATTCCCTTGTGCCTAATGGTTAACTGGACTTGGCAATTCACTCCCTTGTTGGAGAAAACTAATCTTACTCCAACAGATAGCATCTAAGTGGCCAAACTTCTCACAAATATCGCATTTGACATTTGAAAAATTCCTAGGGCCACCACACCACTTACAGCTAAATCTTGAGGGGGAACCCTCTTCAGGGCGTCCACTTCCTATCAAATTCTGCTGCTTCTTAAGAAAATTGACATCCATAGCTAATTTTCTATATTGTTCAGAAATCATATCGGTATAGTGCTTCATCATGTCCTTAATTCTGCCAAGGACATTAGAGGCACTCAATTCATAGCCGCAATCGTCTGTCTGTTGTCCCATCGGCCTAACCACTTGATTAGGAATTGGTCGCGGACCTATTGAGACAATGTTAGGATTCATTATTTGGTCTCCACCATGTAGTGGGCCCGTCTAACTAGCCATAGGCATAGTCACGCTATTGGGAGGAGTTGGTAACATAGGCAGATTCAGCATGATACTCCAACTCCCTCTGCCATTCACATTTGACATGGGGTCCCCTTGACTCCTGTTGGTCAATGCCAAATTATTACCATTCCAGTTTATCCTTGCTGCATAAGTCACTTGCAAGTGTGACTATACTCCTTCTGCTTGGGTAATAGTAGTGTCAATGTCAGCCAAAGTGACACTACCGAGCTGTACCTAGATATTGAAATCCAATCCATGTAGAAAATATTGCAATTGTGTAGTTGGTGGAATGGGGATATAAGTATTCAATTTGCGAAGAACTTGCTCTAGCTTCTTGGCACAAGCCTAGACATTCTCATTTGGCTCTTGGCGTGTTACATTCAAGACACACAACCAATATTGTCCACCTCTCTCATAAGCAAACTCTCTACAGAAGGACGTGAAGAATTGGTCAATGCTAGTTATGGTTCCGGCCTTTAGACCTTGATACCATACTGTTGCCCTTCCTTTTAGCATCATGTTGAAGAACATCATTAGGTGTCCTTCATCTTGGATTCGATAGTTGAACATGAGCATTTGAAACTCCTTAATATGGAGTTTTCCATCTTCTTTTGCTAACCCATGGAAGATGGACAAAGGTGCTCCTAATGCTGGGAAATCTGGTGTCTCTGTGGAAATTGCGATGGGTTCTGCCATAGCTATAATCGGATTGAAAACTTGAATTTATGTATATAAGACTAAACTCCCACTTGAAGTGGGTTGATCGACTGCAAGAGGGGAAGTACTAAGACTTCCACTTGTGCTCAAAGGGCTACTTATGACACTTAGGTTATTAGAACCACTACCGCTTATGCGTAGTGGGCTGCTTCTTTGAGGGGAATAACACCTTACAATCTCCAACCGCCATCTGGCCCTCTGTCAACCCTCAAATGAATAAGGTGGAAAAGCCAAAAAATCTAAAGCAGAAGATAAGGCCAAGGAAAAAGTGAAACAGAAGATGAAGGCATGCCAAGAAGAGTTTGGAAACACAAGAAGTGTAGAAAAGTCCTAAATCAAGGAAAAAGGCGCACAAGAAAAAGTGCGAGTCTATACTTTTGTAAAAAAGCACAAGGTGCACCATGATTTATTTTAAGAGTGCCGGCCATACAATTTGTAAAGGTAGATGGGCAATAGGAAGGAAGCTAGAAAGATAGGAGGACAATGGGAAAAAGGGCCTAGGCCATGGCTGACCATGTAAAAAAAGGGGATAAGGGGATGATCGCCCAAACGGGATTTAGGGTTTTGTATATAAAGTTGAAAAGTGAATGAGAAGCTCATTCTTGTGTGTGGCCAAAAGTGGCTCTCATCATCATCATCATCATCATCTTCTTCTTCTTCTTCTTTTTCTTCTTCTTCTTGCTTGCTTGCTTGCTTGAGCTTGTGCTTGAAAGAGGGAGTGTGAGAGTGTGAGGGAGAGTGTGTGAGGGTGAGGGACAGGGGAGAAGAAGCTCTCCATCTTCTCCTCTTCTCTTCTCTTCTTTTCTCTTGCTCGTGGCAATGGAGCTTGGAGCATGGAGCTTGAGGATGGAGCTTGCTTGAAGCTTGCACTTGGATCGTGGAGCTACCGGAGTGCTCAGGAGAGGAGATAATTGTAGATCGAGGTTGGAAGGATCATCAACGGCTGTTGGGAAGCGTTAGTGCCCCCAATCTTGAGATATGTATGTCATAAAGCACGATTCTATGTGTAAGTCATACATTTAATTGTTTTATGATAAATTTTGGTTGGAAATGGTTGAAAATAGTTGTATTTGGTTGTCAATGCTGTGACTATCATAAATGTTAAAGAAATCAAGAAAAATTAATCATCTAATAATTTCTTTATAAACACGCAAAACGTGCAACATTACGGTTTTAAAGAAAATCATATGGTTTTGGGGTTTTGTTGTGTGTATGGTTTCTGGATTTTGTTGTGTGTATAATGTTCATATGGGATGGAATGTGATAGGAAAATAATCCTCAGTAAGATCAATCGATCCAAATCAGTAAATCAAAAAATGTTAGTATTTACTCATAAATAAGTAGTAAAAATAAAAAAAAGTATTTTTTGTATCTAAAAAATAAGAAAAAATAATATTTATATTTGTGAATGTATGATAAGGCTGAGGCATGAGATTTAGTTCACCCTTATCTTTATGTTAAAGTGGGTATTTATTGCTTTTATAAAGAAAAAATACATTAAAAATCGCTCTCTAAACCTACCATCGAATGCACAACCTTAAGCAGTAGGGAGAAGGGGGTGTTAAGTACTAAAAATACACTGAATCCTAATGTTTTTTTAATGCATCTCATATAAGACACATGTGATTTAAAATTAAGAGGGTCTAGTAGCATGAGTATACTCGGTGCTAGCTCTAAGCAACACAGCAATCTCATTTAGAGTAAAGGCATGGAAAGAAATTTTTTTGTACCTTCATAATGCTGGTTGTGAAGAATAAAATTATTTGCACACTATAAATCATACACAATTGCATTGCACACAAAACATGGTATTATCCTGGATGTACAGCAATTGTTTTCATGAATGATGGCGTACATTGAGGAGGTGAGGTATCCTAAGTTATAGGGTTAGTGGTTTGTTCTTTGGGGAATATTCAATGAGGACTATCTATTTTCTCCTAGATTGATCTATTAAAAGAGTAGAGCATGTGTCGTACGTGCTTTATGTGTTCACGGCGCATCTCAGGGCCAATCTCCAAGGTGTAAGAGAGTCATAGTGGGGCCGTTGCAATCAATCGAGGGGTGCTCTCTTTATCTGTGCTTACATGGTGTATCACATCAATATGTGTAGATACTCCCTCTCAGGAGTATGGGAAGGATTAGCCATTGGATTACAATCCATACAACCATGAAGTTTTGTATTAGAGGTTAGGGTAGTATACTCCTTAGAGCTCCGGCCGCAATGCCGTGAGGGGTAGTTTGGGTGTGTAGTCGAGGCCGGCTAGTGACATAGAGACAATGTTAGGCCTATTTTAGGTCCTGACACTTAGGCTTGTGATCCATTGTGCGAATAACAAGAATATTAAAGGAGAGGGCCCTAAGAAAATTTTGCAAAGGGATAAAGCCACACTCCAAGAAATGAATAATGGGATAAGTCTAGTTGAAACTTTGCCAATCAATGAGAGTTTATCTCCTAACAATATTAAGGTAGTAACTAAGGGTTGAAAATTTAAAGATGCTTAGAAAGAGGACCCTAATACAAGTAAAGTTAACCCTAAACTTGGTAGGGATGATAAGAAGGTGTCGAATGCCCATGTGCATCCTCTTGAAAATGAGGGTATTTTAAAGGATCCTATGACTAAAAGAAAATATGAAGTCAAAAGAAAAGAAGGGTACTAAGATTATCAGTACGCCCAAAGAGTAGCTGGTGTGGAAAGAGAAGAGAGTAATGGAATACTTTCGTAAGTTTGACCTATCAAACACACTTTGTAAAGTGAAACCAGATTGCTACAACTAATCCAACTATCACCGAACATTCATAAGGATTTTAAGAAAATCCTATAAAGAGGTTATGTCATAGAACCTTTTGGTGTCCATCGAGTGGGTAGTGAATGGTGGGATCATGTAGAAAAGCACTACCCTAGGGTGTAGGCATATGTCGATGGAATCTTGATACACAATGTAATGGTGGACCTCGACTCATTCGTAAACATTATGAGTATAGATTTATTGAAGAGGTTGGATCTACCAATTCCAAAGGATGTCATGATGGTTTTAAAAATGGCTGATGATAGCCTAAGGCAACTAGAAGGAATGGTAACACAAGTACATGTGATAGTTACTAATATTGAGTGCGTCCTTGACTTCTAAGTTATCCAATTTTCAAGGAGGCCAAGCTATCAATTTTTTCTTGGATGTATGTGGATATTACATCCTAATTGTTTGGTGGATATCCCAGCTAGTCGACTAATTTTTGGATGTGGGCTAAAGAGAATAATTATAGATGCATATCCTAAGCACTCATTAGATGAAAGGACATTACCTCCCAGTACAAAATGGGAGGCACTTGAGGAAACCTTATTAGTTGGAACCTCAAGTTCCAATGATTTTGAGGAGGGTTCTACCACTTAGAAGGTTTATCAAGTATGTTTAAATGAGACAATAGAGGAAAAGGATAGGATTTGTGATGCTGATGTGATAGAGCTAGATCTTGGGACTCCCAATGATTCCTATCCCTTTAAACTCGACACTATGTTATTTGCTGATAAGCATGAAAATTATGTGGGACTCCTACTGGAGTTTAATGATATATTTGCAATAGAATTATGATGAACTGAAGGGGATTTCCCCCTCTATTTGCATGTATAGGATCCCATAGAAAGAAGATAGTAAGCTAGTGAGGCAAAAGGTTAGATGCATACCTTTTGAGATGAGAGAGCCTCTTTTTGAGGAATTGATGTCTTTGAGAAATATTGGTCTGATCTTTTCTATTGAACATATAGAATGGTGCTCATCGGTGGTAATAAGAAAGAAAAATAACAATTAAATCTACCTGCATGTCAATTTTGAGAAATTGAACGAGCAAATGGTAAAGGACTATTATCATTTGTCCTTTATCAATTAGATTTTAGATCCACTGGAAGGGAGAAAGACCATATTAGAGATTTTGGGAATCTAACAAGTCCCACTTTCAAATAAGGCATAAATATTTGGCCATGTGGCTAAATCTCAACCCATGCTTCAAAGTGGAACTTGGAAAGACAACCTATATAGTAATTAGGATAGACTCCACTTTCAAGTTAGGAGACAAGATTTGACCATGTGGTCAAATATTAATCATATTGGGAATTCTCAAACTATATGAGAATTTCCAAATTCCCTAATATAGTGTGGGGAGCAATATACTCTTTCATGGACTGTTTCACGGGTTATAATCAGATGGCCATAGCTAAAGAGGATAAGTTAAAGACAATGTTCATTACAACTTTTGGTATTTTGCGTATCATGTGATGGCTTTTAGCATATGCAATGCTCTTGGGTCTTGGTAAAGAATGACTAACAAGATGTTTGTTGATATATCCCTTGAAGAGTTGAAGGTTTTCATAAATGATTTGGGGGCAACTACCATGACCCAGCATAGACAGTTGATTATTCTACAAGTATACTTTGAGCGATATCATGAGTATTTCATAGCATTGAATCCTCGAAATTGTGTATTCTAGGTGCCTTATGGCTTGCTATTGGGTCATGTTGTGACTACGGTTGGTATTGGCAAACTGACCCTAAAAAGGTGGTTGTTATTGTGGCCCTAAGACCACCCACTTGCCCTAGCGATGTTCAGCGATGTGTTTCATCTGTGGGGTACTATTATCGATTCATTAACACATTGGCTAAATGTTCGTTATTCTTTATGCCATGTTTTTGAATGGACAGAAGCATACAAAGTGGCATTTGAAGATGTTAAAATGGAATTATCCAAAGCACTAATTTTAAAAGCTCCAAAAAGGGGTGAGGTTTTTTATATATTCAGGCTATGACAAGGTGTAGCATTAATTGTTTCCTATCCCAAATTTGGGAGGCATAGCTTTATCATCCTATTGCATTCGCAAGTCAAAAGCTGGAAATTTTAGAGCTTCGTTACAAGTACTTGGAGAATATTTTCTTGGCCATGGTATTTTCCACCAAGAAGTTTAGACACTATATTCTTTATGAGATGGTGGTGTTCTTTAACAAGGTAGATGAATTGTACTTATCATTGAACAAGCTTCAACCCCCTTGATCACCTAGCCAAATGGTTGATGTCTTTGCAGGAGTTTGACTATGAGATTAGGAGCAAGACACCAAGGCTACAGAGTATCATAGAGTTTCTAGTAGATTTTGGTGAGCATAAGGAATAGTGGATTGATATTAGTGACTCCAAGGACTTATGCAAAATTGATGCAACTTTTATTCCATCGTGGTATGCATTTATCACACATTATCTATCATATAGGCAACCCAACAAAAACTCTTTCTAAATTTGAGAAGAGGAAGATTAAGTAGCAAGAACTTTTCTTTTCAATAAGAGCGGGTATCTTATATAGGAAAGGTGTGGATAAGATTTATCATCGTTGTATACTACCTGATACAGTACCCTTTATTCTAGAGGTAGGTCATGATTCAGCATGTGGAGGCCATTTTGCTAGATAGCTCATCATCTAGAAAGATTAATGAGCTAGCTATTGGTAGCCAATGGTTTTTCAAGTTACTTTTGCATATGTTAAGAATTGTAATGTCTCTCAAAGTCATAATGCTAGGAAAATTATAAGTGGCCGCTTAATCCTATTCTTGTGATTTTGTCCTTTGAGAAGTGGCATATCGATTTTGTCTACTATGCAGAAGCTGTACATCATTGTGGTGATGGACTACTTTACAAAATGGTCTGAAGCTCAAGCTACGATGAAGGATAATGCCAAGGAAATAGCTAGTTTCATTATGAAACAAATAGTTTGTTGTTTTGGTCAACCTAAAGAATTAGTGTCCAATCATGGGACACACTTTTTGAATAAGGTCATAGAAGCCTTGACTGAAGCTTTAAAAATCAAACATAATAAGACCACCCCATATAATTTCCAAGAAAATGGACAAGTAGAGAGTACCAACAAGTAGCGTGTAGGGATTTTATCTAAGAATATATCAGTGGGTAAGCACAATTAGGACAAGAAAATTCATGTGGTTTATAATACGTTCAAGAGAGCAACGAGCCACACTCCATTTAAGTTGGTATATGGAGAAGAGTATGTCTTGTCCTTAGAAATTGAGTTACCCACTATGAGTTTTGTGTTGAACCATTCTTTGGAAGCATCATAGTTGACCTCCCTAGCACATATTGATGAGATCCAATTGTTTTGTAGGCTTTGTTACATCAAGAGATAGGAAAGAAGAGGATGAAAGCACTTCATGACCTTTTTTGCCAAAAGATGTAAATTTGTGAAGGGTCAATTGGTATTGTATTAGATATACACTATGTGTTATTTTTTGGCAATTTCGAACCCAAATGGGATGGCCCTTATAAAATTGTCTATATAGAAAAGAATGGCTCTACAGCCCTTTTAGCGGATTTGTAGGGGGTAGAGTTTAAAAATCAAAATTGGTACCTTTGCAAGTCTTCCAAGTTCCATCTTAAACTTAGAGTAGGTGCCAATGTAATTGGATGGGAAAAATCATTCCTTATCTTGGACATTCATATTTAGAGTAGCATTATTGCTAAGGTCAAGTAATCTGGTGGAGTAAGGATTATCACATTACCTGAGTGGCAAGATGGATCTTTCATTTGGGATATTTAGGTCTATTGCCACCATTTTCATAGGGTTCTTATTAGTGTCCCTATTGAGTTTGGTGGAGGAAGGAGAGATTGTACATGTCATACATTCTCTCTCTTGGCTCGAATTTGACTACCATATGTACGAGTAGGTTGATCAGTATGGTGTGGCTTATCAATGAAGCATGAGTTTATACTTTGTATTTTTACAAAGCTTCACGAGGGACTACTAAGCATGCAAGTGACAATATGGTTAATAAAAACTCCTAATGTAATGTCGTTATGAAAATGGGAGTTTATTTAGGCACCAGTTTTAATAATAACATGGCAAAATACAAGGTCTTAATCATGGGACTAAATATAGCCCAACATAGGGGTATGCATCATTTATTGGTGAAAGGTGACTTGCAATTATAGTGATCAACCAATTTAATAGAACTTATAGTGTGAGGATCCCATTTTGTAGATGTATCATCGTGTAGCCTTGGATATACTTGAGATTTTTGAGATAATGACTTGTCAACTTGTTCCTCATCAATGGAACTACTTTGTTGATTCATTGAAAAATTATGCCTTTGTTGAAGATGTATTTCTCAATTGTGGTCTTGAGGGATTGTAACGTGCCTGTCCAAGCAAGTTTTTTAGTGGTCCATCATTGAGAGATGAATCTAAGCAACGTTGCCCCTAGCACTCCCATGAAATGTTACGGGGTTTGTCACCTAGGGTCTCTCAAAATTTCCTTGCAATGGAACGTTCGCTGCCAAACCCACTAGAATCAACCTCAAATTAGGGTTCCTAGTGGACAAGGTCTCCTGACAACATTCTAGCATTGTGACTTGGATATCCTACTTTATGCAAAAGCTGAAGCAAACGCATGCTGCAGTTCATTCAAAGAGAATGGGAAATGAGAGGGATACGCCGCTCAACCTCTCTGCCCGTAGGGCATAGTACCATTCCAATCCCCTAAAACAACATGAATTGGGGTCTAAACAAACAATACTTAAAGGTCATATGACAGTAGAACCTTGTGAGAAGCCTCCCAGTCCCCTGGGACCACCCTTCCATATAGGACGGACCCGTCGGGGTTTTTATCCCCACCCGATTCCCTCAATAAGCATTCTTTAGTTATCTAATTAGGTCCTATCACATTTATGTGTGACATTTAAAATCATCTTCCTTAATTAAGCCTTTAAGGGAACAAGGTTCGTTCACATAACTTATAGCACTGACACAAAAATAGTTCATACATGTTCCTTGGAAGTAAACTTTATATTAGCATTTTCACTTAGATATAAGTCTTGTCCAAAAAGGACAATTACCACACAAATCTGTTGACATTTCTGCAATCATACCTACTTAGCCTCTTTGTATGGAGTAGTGTGGGCACATGACTATAATCCCATGAGCAGAGTAGGAGAAGTGCTACCATTCAGTTTCCTATAAAGCATTGTACTTGCTCTCTTTTCTAATGCAATGTCATAATACTTTTTTCCTTTAGTAAAGTCTCTATGTCATTGTCACTCTATACACAAGATTGTGTTTATGAGTTCAAGCTTCCATCTTGGAACCTGATTCACTTGTGTAACAGTCAATCATGTCAGTGTCTTCATGAACTCACTCTTTCTCTTCCAACCTCCATAGGTTTTGCCTCAAGCCATGCTCTAGATCAGTGTTTTTACATGGTATCAGAGCCATGGTGAGGCATACATCAGTTTAGATTAATAAACATCCCTTCTAGTCTCTCTCCAACTCTACTCTCAGCTCAAGTCCAACCAATGAGTTCATTTTCTTACTCTATCTTCATCAATCTTCCATGGCAGCCATAGCCAGGGAGTACCAACCTTGCTTGGTACCGAACCATTGTTCACATGGCTATAGTAATCTTATATCTCCACATCTAGGCATTATCTCTACAAGCTTCCTTCTAAGGAATTTTCCTTGACTTCAAGGCACTTCATCCTGTCATAGAAATTGTCCACATTAGGCAACCCACAGCCTGGCATTGCTGTTTTCTCAACTTGTTGCCTCATTTTGCACCTATCTGCATTCGTACAATGGCATGCTCTCTACTCTATGCAATCTAGCAAGGGATCATGGGGCTTTGGTAGCCTATCTACCAAGCTTCATTTCTATAAAAGACGTTTTGGAAATGATGCACTACAGCTCCTACAATCTATGAAAAACCAGGTTGCCCTGCAAACCCTAACTGTGACTGCCATAGCCAAGAACTCAAAGCTTCATGTTTTCATTATTTTTTGTCTCCTGACACTCAAACCAAGCCTCTGCAACTCTGATCCACTGAATCTAAAGTTTTCCAGCACTTTGTTCAACATCAAATCAAGGAGGGGAGATTCTAAAGGTCTCAAGCTTTGAGCCACAAGCATCAATATCTCTTGATACTATTCATCTAGTGTCTTTTGGCACTTGTGATTATCAAGTACACTCAAGAAGTCTTATGCTATTGAAATATAAGAATTTTGAAGCTGATTTGGTGTTGATCCTCCAACTCCAACATGGGCAAGGATTCTCCAATAGTTCGCTTCAAAGGGGTTGGGTTTCACACCTGGAAGAAGCTCATTCTAATGAAGAAGGGTCTTTGGGCCATCACCAATGGCAAAGAGAAGAAGCCTCATGATGTGGACCTTGTAGTCACTTGGCAAAAGAATGATGATGAGGATTAGGCCATTATCAAATTGGAGCAAGATGACATCTATATCCACCATGTGGATAACTGTGATACTTCACAGGATACATGGAAGAGACTTGACACTTTTTTTGGTGCATAGTCTAAGTCATCAAAGTATGGTCTCTTGATTGAACTTTTCAGGCTTGAAATGAAGTCTAACACATCACTTACCACACATCTAAATTACATGGAAGGACTTCTAACCCAGCTTTATAGGAATCAACATTAAAATGGAAGAAGATGTTTGCATTGGTGTTCTACTCAAAAGTTTACCTCTTGAATATAATAATGTGTTAGCAACTCTAATCAATATGCCCAACCTTGAGCTTGTTGATATCCAGGCATCACTATTATAGGAGAAAAAGAAGCTAAAAACTAAGGAAGAACCAAGATCCTCTAGATATGAACAAGCACTATATGTTGGCAACATGTACAAAGGCAAGAAGAACCAACTTTTTTGTGACTTTTGCAAAAGGACGGGACACACCAAGAAGTTCTGCCATGCCAGAAAGAGGTCCCAAAAGGCCTATCTAGTTACTGTTAAAGAAGAAGAAGAACATGGAGCAAAAGAAGAAGAAGACCTCATCAATCCTTCTATTCGGATAGACTTTTTTAGCCTTGTCTTGCCTAGCCCTAATGCTTTGTGCATAAACTTGTAAACTCCTCATATAGCCTTGTACTATAGCCTTTGGATGTCCACCATGGTTGTGATTGAGGTGTCAAGATTTTTGCAATCACACCTACTTAGCCTCTTTGTATGGAGCAGTGTGGGCTCGGGACTAGAATCCCATAAGCATTGTAGCAGAAGTGCTACCATCAAGTTTTCTATAAAGTAGTGTATTTGCTCTCTTTTCTAATGCAATGTCATAGTACTCTTTTCCTTCAATAAAGTCTCTGTGTCATTGTCAGTCTATACACAAGATTGTGTTTACGAGTCCAAGCTTCCATCTTGGAACCTAATTCATTTTTGTAACAGTCAGTCATGTCAATGTCTTCATGAACTCACTCTTTCTCTTCCAACCTCCATAGCTTCCACCTCAAGCCATGTTTTAGATCCATGTTTTTACAAAATCCAGATGCAAGTCTTTCCTAAGTTGATGATGCAATGCGGAGCTTTTGTTCTTGGAAATTCATCTCGATGAACTTATGCAAATCATAAATTGTGACTTATATTTTTCTTTATGCAAGGTACATGAATTTGTCATGTCTAATGTAATTGGAGTTGATTCACTCTAATGGTCTATAGGATGCAATCGACTTACATAGTATATTTATATACATTGGCAACCTAAGATGCACTTGCAAAAATTCAAGCCTAATACTTGGCTTAGTACTGCAACAACCCGTAAATTCTTAATTGATTCGTGGTAAATTATGGTCATTAAGACTTTACAGTTCTAGTCAAGCAATTTGCACGATGCAAAATTATGATTTCTTTTTACAATGATTATGCTTTACTATTCCATTCATAGGATTAGACATCGTAATGGTACTTGGTTTAGGAGTGTCGAATTAGAATTTAAACTTGAAAACCCATTCGTGTTAGCGATGACATCCTTGCCCGATCCTCCTTCGGTGGTTGCAACTTTTCTGGTTACTTGAAAACCCATTCGTGTTAGCGGTGACATCCTTGCCTGCGGTGGTTGCAACTTTTCTGGTTACTTGGGAGAGTTTGCGCTTCGGGGCCATTTTGGAGCTAGGAATGCGGCCCTCCTCTTCTCCCAAAGAACTCCTTTGTGCCGAAGCTTCCTATTCTTGCTGGACTTCTGAAACCTTCTGCCACACGTAGAGGGGTAGCTGATGGAGAGATTACGGGAATTGCAAGGGAGGGAGGGTAGTTGTAACCTCTTCTCAAGAGAGGGAAGGAAGGAGATTTCCCTCAGCCCTCTTCTCTCTCTCTCTCTCTCTCTCTCTCCTTCACTCCCTTTCCCTCTCCCTCTCCCTCCCTCTCTCTCTCTCTCTCTCTCTCTCTCTCCTTCACTCACTCACTCTCTCTCTCTCTCTTCTTCACAAGTTGGTAGCACCGGGGGGAGGGGGTGGTTGGGGGGGTTGTTTATAGGGGGGGAGAAGGGTATTATTTGAGGTGTGCCACGGGGCCCCCTTCCTTTTCCTCCACCCAGGTGACCAAAATGGCTCCCCTGCTGATGATTTCAAGGGTGAGAAAGAGAGATAGTGGGGGGGTTGGAGGTGGCACATGTGTGCCCCTCCTCCCTATCGTCATTATCATCCACAGCTTGATCGTCTTCTTCATCATTATCTTCAACTTCGTTGCCATCGCCTCCAACTCCCCGTCGACTCATAGTTCATCTCTTCTCTCATCTTCATTGACTATGAGTTCAGCTCCCCCTCCCTTTGCAACTGGCAGCGTCGATAGGGGGAACATTTAAAAAAAATTCATTTTATGTAACGTGCCCACTCCTCAAATCGCCGAACATGTCTTACCAGTCCATTGAGAGATATATCTAGAAGACACCGCCTCGCATTCCCTAGGAATGACACGGGGTTTGCCAACTAGGGTCTCTTGAGTTTGCCCCGCAACAAAACTTATTCGGCTATTCCCACTAGGATCGACCTAAACTCTGGGTTCCTTGTAATCGGGTCTTCCTAACCGCCTTCTAGCGTCGGCCTACAACTGCTCCACCTTTTGCAGACACAACTGGGCCAAAGCATGACTCATATCGCACTTGGTTCAAAGAGAATGGGAAACGAGAGGGAGGCATCGCTCGACCTCTCTACCCGTAGGGCATAGTCCCATTCTGGTCCCCTAAAACGGTATGAATCAAGTTTTCAACTTACAAGTTCTAAGGTTCTTGTCTAACTAACGTTCGCTTCAAATAAATTCCATTGAGGAAAGCTCTCGGCTAACCGAGACCACCCTTCCGTAGGATAGACCCATTGGTCACATCCACCATGCTTCCCTCGAGGGTTATTTTAGTTATCCAATTACCTACCACATTATGTTCGACACATAAAAGCAGATTTCTTAATCAACCCATTAATCACAGGTTCCTTTACGTAATTTAGGCCAGTGACACGAAGACAAGATAAAACAAGATCAAACACTTCCTTATCTTATCTTCAAATTAATGTTTGTCTCCCTCCCATACAAGAGAATTGAGTGTTCCTTTCTACCTCTGCAGAAAAATCCTTCTGTCTCACGACAACAAAATCCGAAGGTTTATCCTACCAAGATTCGGCCTTGTAACTAGTATCAAGGCCTCCACATGCCATCTCGAGTCACGTAGAACACTTGTGTAGGCCCCGAAGGCATTGGGATTTACGGCCAAAGCCCCCACTCGCACCCAAGTATCCTCCTACGCCAAGTAATTTCCGCGAAGAGACCTCTTGCGGTAGGTTCGATCCACATTTCCAGTGTGGATTCATAACCCCCTTGGTTAGGATTTGGCGGTTTGCGGGGGGTAGCTAGCGCCATCCTTCCTTAATTATCTCTTTAGGAAATCAACCACAGCTGAAGCAACCAGCCTAATAATATTTACTAAGGAAAACATCCCTTTTGTTCCCATGGCAATCAATCATCACAGACGCGGCCATGAAATCATCAACCACACCCCACTTGGGTTAACATCAAAAACCACATTAACAAACACTTGGGGGGGGAGGTGGTTGGGAGAGTTGTTTATAGGGGGAAGAAGGGTATTTTTTGTGTGACACGGGGTCCCCTTCCTTTTCCTCCGCCTAGGTGGCCAAAATTGCTCCCCTGCCAGTGATTTCAAGGGTGAGAAAGAGAGATAGTGGGGGGGTTGTGTCAAGATTGTGGGAGAGAAGGAAGGAGTCTCACTTGAAGCTTTCTTGCTTGCACAATGGGGGAATACACACAAGGGTGGAGGCTGAAAACAGTTTTCCTCTTCTTAGTTGTGTAAGCCAAAAGAACTCTTTTACAAAGAAATAGAAGAACCCTATATATGGGTTTCAAACCAAACTCAACTAACTAAGGTGGCATACTAACTGAGCCACAAACTAGAGTAGATAAGGATAGCTATCATGTAGCTATTATTCATGGGCGGTGTACCAACCGCGTCTACAACTGACACGTCGGTGACATAAATACACAACGGTCACCCTGGCGTATCACGAGTGGAGCTCGATATCTCAACACTCCCCCTCGAGCTCAATTCCAATTCCTGCACACCAAGCAGGTCTCTGAACTTGCGCAGCTTCTCTGTGCCCAATGCCTTTGTGAATATGTCAGCTACCTGATCCTCTGTGCTGACATAAACTAGATCAATAAGACCTAGTAAAACCCTCTCTCGCACATAGTGATAATGCACCTCAATGTGCTTTGTTCTAGCATGATAGACTGGGTTATTTGCCAAGTGTATACTACTCATGTTGTCATAATAAATGACAACTGGCCCATCTGTAGACTGATGCATATCATAAAGTAGCTTATGCAACCAAGCTACCTCACATGCAGCCATTGCTGCACCCCTGTACTCAGCCTCTGTGCTCGACAAGGCAACTGTAGGCTATTTCTTGCTGCTCCAAGTGACTGCAGCACTCCCAAAAGAGAACACATATCCACTGGTAGATCGTCTATCAGAAATACTACCAGCCCAATCAGCATCAGTGTATCCATGCAACTGTATCTGAACCCCAGTCTCATAAAATAGTCCATATTGCAATGTGAACTTCACATACCTGAGTATGCGTCTAGCCGCATCCAAATGTGGTTTCCTTGGAGCCTGCATAAACTGACTTACCAATCCAACAGCATAGCTCAAATCTGGCCTGGTAATAGTCATATAAATAAAACTTCCTACTATGTGTCTATACATAGTAGGGTCTTCTAGAAGCCCACCTGCATCTGTGCTCAGCTTCACATTCTACTCCAAAGGAACTGAAATAGGCTTACAGCCTGTCATCCCATATTTGGACAGCATGTCCAATCCATACTGCCTCTGCAGAGCTGTATCCCACTTGGTGATCTAATCACCTCAATGCCCAAGAAATAACGCAGCTCTCCCAAATCCTTCATCTCAAACTTCTGCTTCAATAGCATTTCCACATGAAGGATATCTTCATCATTGTCACCTGTCATAATCAAATCATCAACATAAATGACAAGTAGCATAATACCTTTCTCTGTTTTTCTCACATAAAGTGAGAAATCTGCCTTGAAAATTTGAAAGCCAATAGTGACAAGATACTGTCCTATCTTGTCAGACCATGCTCTAGGTGCTTGCTTCAAGCCATACAAGGCTTTCTTCAACCTGCACACAAACTCAGGATGAACATCATGCACATAACCTGGTGGCTGCTCCATATAGACATCTTCTTGCAAATCACCATGCAAGAAGGCATTCTTTACATCCATCTGATGTAAACACCATCGCTTTGATGCATCCATAGCAATGACTGCTCTTACGGTTGCCATCCTTGCAACCGGACTGAATGTTTCTTCATAGTCAATGCCATATGTTTGTGCATACCCCTTGACTACTAATCTTGCCTTGTATCTGTTCACAGAACCATCTGCATTGTGCTTCACCTTATAAACCCACTTACAGCCAATTGCATTTTTACCTTTAGGCAAAGGTACCAATTCCCATGTAGCATTTGCTTCCAAGGCATCCATTTCTTCATCCATGGCTTTCTCCCATTTTTCTTTTCCCATGGCTTGCTCAAAAGAAGTGGGTTCTGGTTCCTGTATCACTTTGACCATATATGCATAGTGAATGGCTGTAAATCCATCATATTTCAGCCTATCCACAGGATACCTAGCTCTCGTAGACCTGCTCAAAATAGGTTCACTCCCAGGTGCTCTCAAAACATCCCTGGTCTTCCTTACTCCAGGTGTAACAATAGAAAGAATACCCAACTCATCATCAATGCTCTGTTCTGAGCCACTGGATTCACCATCCACATAAGAGTGACCTGCATTCATATCAAACATGGGCTGATCAACCTTCTCTTTTCCTTTTCGTGATACCTGCATACCACTATCTGCATTGCTTTGAGAAGATTCTCCTGATCTCAATTTGCCTGTCCATGGCAAAGAATGTGAACCACTACTAGAGGACGCTCCAGTCCACTAATATTTTGTGACTGCTGCTGTGAATTCTGTGCAGCATTACCATTTTGTGCATCTACATCATCAATCACATTTACTGGTTTATACCAGCTACTCATCTCATCAAAAACAACATCTCTGCTCACTGTAAACTTACGAGTAGAAGGGTTATAGCATCTATACCCTTTTTGCTGCAGAGAGTAACCAATAAAGATGCACTTCTCAGCTTTTGGATCCAACTTGGATCTCAACTCATCTGGCACATGTACATAGGCAATGCAACCAAAAATTTTCAAATGAGAAATATCTGGTTTCCTACCAGTATACCTCTCCTCTGGAGTCATTCCATGTATTGCTGCAGTGGGAGTCCTATTCATTATGTAGACTGCTGTAGCAACTGCTTCAGCCCAATAAAAATCTAGCAAGTCTTTTTCATTGAGCATGGCACAAGATACCTCTCCAATATGCCTATTTTTCCTTTCTGCAATTCCATTTTGTTGTGGGGTATAACTGCATGAATATTCTGCTTTATGCCATGCTCCTGCAGGAACCTTGCAAACTCATTTGAGAGGTACTCTCCCCCTCCATCTGACCTTAGGCATTTTATTTGCAAACCTGTTTCTTTTTCAACCATAACTTTAAGGGTTTTGAAATGCCCAAAAACTTCACTTTTCTTTTTCATAAAATACACCCAAACTTTTGTGGTATAGTCATCAATAAAAGTGACAAAATAATGACAGCCTCCAAGAGATGTAGCTTTAGTAGTCCACACATCAGAGTGGATTAATTCCAATGGCTTCTCACTCTCTTGAACATGTCTAGGAAATGGTCTCCTTGCCTATTTTCCAAACCGACAGACTTCACATACCTTATGAATTTCTGCAACCTTGAATTTGGGCAATCCTGCAACAATGTTTTGGGCCTGCATTGATTTAAGTCGCTGTACATTAACATGACCAATGCGTTTATGCCAGATATCAATATCTGCAACTACACCGGTCCCATGTGCAAACATTGCTGCACTCAATTCAGACATGTCTGCATCCAACGTAAACATTCTGCCCTTCTTCTTTCCTTTTGCTATCAAGCGACCTCTATTTTTCATATCCTCAACAAAGCATCCATGAGGATTAAATCTGACCTGCAAGCCCTACTCAACCATTTGACCAACAGAGACCAGATTCTTGGTGATATTCGGGACATGAAATACATCGGACAGGTATTTCTTTTTCCCATCCTGCATAGACAAAGGAATTTTTCCAATCTGCACAATAGGATGTGTAGTATCATCACCAGTCTCCACAAATCCTGGTTTTTTCATTTTTCTTGCATCCTCCATCCATTCTGCATGACTTGTCATGTGGTTTGATGCACCTGAGTCAACATACCATACATCATTGCTTTCTTCTGCACTTGTCACAGAATTGTTCATGTGCTGCACCATAAACAAGTGCTCATTTCTGTCATCACCCTGTCTACTAGAAGATGCACAATTTCCTTGTTGCAGCTTTCCATTCATGATGTCATTCTGCTTTTTATAGCAGTCCTTAGCCATATGACCCATTTTACCACAGTAGTAGCATTCAACATTGCTATTTGCATTTTGGCCTCTTTGCCATCCACCACGACCTCTTTGGCTCCCCTTGCCTCTAGAGTTACCACGTCCTCCTGCATAGGACTGGTTTTCTTGAGTTTGCTGCATATTCCGATTTCTACCACAGCCTCCATATCGGCCTCCTCTACCTCTGCCTCTACCTCTTCCAGCATTTGAGTAGAAGACAGCTTCTTTTGAAGTTCCTCCTGAAGAAGATGCACCACCATTTCTCTATTCCTCAGAAATTAGAAGAGCAATCAACTCCTCAAAATCAGGAAATCTTTCACGAACTGAAATGGATGTCCGAAACTGTGCATAATCCTTTCCTAGATCATTCAAGGTCACAGAAACTAAATCATCATCTTCCACTGGCGACCCAATGGAAGCAAGTGCATCTGCAATCTTCTTCACCTTCATGTGGTAGTCATTGATGCTCATACTTTCTCTTTGCACATTATGCAACTCTTGCTTGAGCTGCATTTTCGTGGCTTGCGTATTTGTGCTATACATTTTTGACAAAGTTTCCATGCCTCCTTTGGCGTACTTGCATCCTGAATATGCACAATCATAGAGTCCAAAATACTGATAGACAGCCAGTACATAACTTTCCTGGCTCTCTCATGCCATGCTTTAAATGCCTGCATTTGCTGTTGATTGGGAACATCAGGAAGAACTGGTTCTTCTTCATTTCCTGCAACAAATTCCCAATATCCTTTTCCCATAAGGAAATTCGTCATTCTAAACTTCCATGCTTGGAAGTTGTTCTTGTCAAGCTTTTCAGTGATAATTTGTGAGAGAGAATCAGACGCCATTATAGAACACTGCAAAAAATTCTATCACTGCAAAGAACACAGCTTCAGCCTCACAAAGGCAAATCTGCAAAATTGACGAAAGTGGTATTTGACCACACAATCACTTCCTAGTGACGATTTTGCATCAACAGGCAATAGGGATGATTCTGTAGCTCCCAATATCTCTGCGCACAAGCATACGATGCAATTTCTACAGTAACTTTTCATCGACCTGTAGAACAGTGGCTGCACAGCATAAAACTGGGCCTCTTCCTGAGTGCGTGCAGAAACTTCCGCCTCCAAAACAGGCCCCGAAATGGCCTCAAAGCAAAAAAACAAGGTCGCCAAGGGCTAAAGCCCTGCCCGCAGCATATACTGCCCTCTTGCTTCACCGTGAAGGGCATCTCAACCTGAGACAATGCACTCCTGCACTTTTCGACTGTGCTACCTGCAGAGATCTGCTCCCAAAACAGAAAATGAAAGCAACACTGCTCCTCTTACCAGAACACCACGAGCTTGGCTTGCTTTCTTGAGCTCCTTACCACGAACAAGGCTCTGATACCATGTCAAGATTGTGGGAGAGAAGGAAGGAGTCTCACTTGAAGCTTTCTTGCTTGCACAATGGGGGAATACACACAAGGGTGGAGGCTGAAAACAGTTTTCCTCTTCTTAGTTGTGTAAGCTAAAGGAACTCTTTTACAAAGAAATAGAAGAACCCTATATATGGGTTTCAAACCAAACTCAACTAACTAAGGTGGCATACTAACTGAGCCACAAACTAGAGTAGATAAGGATAGCTATCATGTAGCTATTATTCATGGGCGGTGTACCAACCACGTCTGCAACTGACACGTCGGTGACATAAATACACAACGGTCACCCTGGCGTATCACGAGTGGAGCTCGATATCTCAACAGGTTGGAGGTGGCAAATGTGTGCCCCTCCTCCCCATCGTCATTATCATCGATAGCTTGATCGTCTTCTTTGTCATTATCTTCAACTTTGTTGCCATTGCCTCTGACTCCCTGTCGACTCATAGTTCATCTCTTCCCTCACCTTCATTGACTATGAGTTCAGCTCCCCCTCCCTTTGCAACTGGCAGCGTCGACAGGGGGAACATTCTAAAAAAAGTCATTTTATGTAACGTGCCCACTCCTCAAATTGCAGGACACGTCTTAATAGTCCATCGAGAGATATATCTAGAAGACACTGCCCAGCACTCCCAAGGAATGACACAGGGTTTGCCAACTAGTGTCTCTCGAGTTTGCCTTGCAACGGAACTTATTTGACTGTTCCCACTAGGATCGACCTCAAGTCTGGGTTCCTTGTAATCGGATCTTCCTAACCGTCTTCTAGCGTAGGCCTACAACCGCTCCACCTTGCGCAGACGGAATTGGGCCAAAGCATGACTCATATCGCACTTGGTTCAAAGAGAATGGGAAATGAGAGGGAGGCATCGCTCGACCTCTCTACCCGTAGGGCATAGTCCCATTCCGGTCCCCTAAAACGGTATGAATCAGGGTTTCAACTTACAAGTTCTAAGGTTCTCGGCTAACTAACATTTGTTTCAAATAAATTCCATTGAGGAAAGCTCTCGGCTAATCGAGACCACCCTTCCGTAGGATAGACCCATTGGTCACATCCACCACGCTTCCCTCAAGGATTATTTTAGTTATCTAATTACCTACCACATTATGTTCGACACATAAAAGCAGCTTCCTTAATTAACCCATTAATCACAGGTTCCTTTACGTACTTTAGGCCACTGACACAAAGACAAGATAAAACAAGATCAAACACTTCCTTATCTTATCTTCAGATTAATGTTTGTCTCCCTCCCATACAGGAGAATTGAGTGTTCCTTTCTACCTCTGTAGAAAAATCCTTCTGTCTCACGACAACAAAATCCGAAGGTTTATCCTACCAAGATTCGGCCTTGTAACTAGTATCAAGGCCTCCAAATGCCATCTCGAGTCACGTAGAACACTTGTGTAGGCCCCGAAGGCATTGGGATTTACGGCCAAAGCCCCCACTCGCACCCAAGTGTCCTCCTACACCAAGTAATTTCTGCGAAGAGACCTCTCGCGGTGGGTTCGGTCCACATTTCCAGCGCGGATTCATAACCCCCTTGGTTAGGATTTGGCAGTTCATGGGGGGTAGCTAGCGCCATCCTTCCTTAACTATCCCTTTAGGAAATCAACCAAGCTGAAGCAACTAGCCTAATAATATTTACCAAGGAAAATGTCCCTTTTGTTCCCATGGCAATCAATCATCACAGACCTGGCCATGAAATCATCAACCACACCCCACTTGGGTTAACATCCAAAACCACATTAACAAACACTTTTGGGGGGGGTTGTTTATAGGGGGGAGAAGGGTATTATTTGAGGTGTGACATGGGGTCCCCTTCCTTTTCCTCCACCCAGGTGGCCAAAATGGCTCCCCTGCCGCCACCGGTGATTTCAAGGGTGAGAAAGAGAGATAGTGGGGGGGTTGGAGGTGGCACATGTGTGCCCCTCCTCCCCATCGTCATTATCATCCACAGCTTGATCGTCTTCTTTGTCATTATCTTCAACTTCGTTGCCATCGCCTCCGACTCCCCGTTGACTCATAGTTCATCTCTTCCCTCACCTTCATTGACTATGAGTTTAGCTCCCCCTCCCTTTGCAACTGGCAGCGTCGACAGGGGGAACATTTAAAAAAAAAGTCATTTTCTGTAATGTGCCCACTCCTCAAATTGCGGGACACGTCTTAGCAGCCCATCGAGAGATATATCTAGAAGACGCCTTCAGGCACTCCCAAGGAATGACATGGGGTTTGCCAACTAGGGTCTCTCAAGTCTGCCCTGCAACGGAACTTATTCGGCCGTTCCCACTAAGATCGACCTGAAGTCTGGGCCTACAACTGCTCCACCTTGCGTAGACGCAACTGGGCCAAAGCATGACTCATATCACACTTGGTTCAAAGAGAATGGGAAACGAGAGGGAGGCATCGCTCGACCTCTCTACCTGTAGGGCATAGTCCCATTCCGATCCCCTAAAATGGTATGAATCAGGGTTTCAACTTACAAGTTCTAAGGTTCTTGTCTAACTAACGTTCGCTTCAAATAAATTCCATTGAGGAAAGCTCTCGGCTAACCGAGACCACCCTTCCATAGGATAGACCCATTGGTCACATCCACCACGTTTCCCTTGAGGGTTGTTTTAGTTATCTAATTACCTACCACATTATGTTTGACACATAAAAGCAGCTTCCTTAATTAACCCATTAATCACAGGTTCCTTTACGTAATTTAGGCCACTGACACGAAGACAAGATAAAACAAGATCAAACACTTCCTTATCTTATCTTAAAATTAATGTTTGTCTCCCTCCCATAGAGGAGAATTAAGTGTTCCTTTCTGCTTCTGCAGAAAAATCCTTCCGTCTCCCGACAACAAAACCCGAAGGTTTATCCTACTAAGATTCGACCTTGTAACTAGTATCAAGGCCTCGAGATGCCATCTTGAGTCATGTAGAACACTTGTGTAGGCCACGGAGGCATTGGGATTTACGGCCAAAGCCCCCACTTGCACCCAAGCGTCCTCCTACACCAAGTAATTTCCGCGAAGAGACCTCTCGCAGCGGGTTTGGTCCACATTTCCGGCGCGGATTCATAACCTCCTTGGTTAGGATTTGGCGGTTCGCGGGGGGTAGCTAGCATCATCCTTCCTTAATTATCCCTTTAGGAAATCAACCACAGCTGAAGCAACCAACCTAATAATATTTACTAGGGAAAACATCCCTTTTGTTCCCATGGCAATCAATCATCACAGACCTGGCCATGAAATCATCAACCACACCCCACTTGGGTTAACATCCAAAACCACATTAACAAACAGTTGAATGCACGATCTCTTACTTCAAGGCATCGCAATCCCATTGCATGCACAACCAGAATTTAACTTGGATGTATCAAAACACTTGCACAAGGGATTTACAACCTTTTCAAACAACCAATCATAACTTGGGTCAACAATCCATTTAGGGTTAGGTCACCAGCTTCTATTAAGCTAGGAGCGTATCCATTTGCAATAGTCCACAGCAAGATCGATAAAACAATTCGCAGGCAATTATACTTATTCCTAATGCACCAGATCTCATGAAGTTCTAGGTTTCTATCTATCGGTGCATTTGCATCCTATGAAGAGCAAAAAAAAATCCTAAGACTCGTTATTGTTCCAAGCACATGGCAAACCCCTTCATTTCTTCCATAATTAATTATAAAGCTTAAAGAACTTGGGTTTGATTCGTGGTCGTAGGGGCATTTGTTGCGTTGGTCACTCCACTTGCCTCTCCCACATTACCGGTGCCAATGGTAGCTTTTTCACCTACGCCTCCCATGACTTTCTTTTTGGGAGCCATTTGCCATGTGGAGTTTTGATAGTCCGGCCTTCAAGACGACAGTCTCTGGTAGGAAAAGTCATTATATGGGGACCTTCGCCGAGGGGGTGGCTTGAAAAAGATAGCTTCACGAACGCAGCTCCTCAAGGTCTACTCAATAACTCTCACTCCCTCTCTTTATTTCTCTATCTCTCTCTCTCTCTCCCTCTCTCTCTTCTTCTTCTTCTTCTTCTTTTCTTCTCTCTCACTCTTCTCTCTCTCCCTCTCTTCTTCTCTCCCTCTCCTCGTCTTCTTCTACTTCTTCTCTCTCTCCCTCTTCCTCTTCTACCTTTTCTTCTTCTTCTCCCTCTCTCTTCTCACCTTCCCCTTCTCGCTTCTCACTCTCCTTCTCTTCTTCTCTCCCTTTCCTCTTCTTCTTCTACTTCTTATCTCCCTCTCCTCTTCTTCTTCTACTTATTCTCTTACTCTTCTCCCTCTTCTTCTCCTTCTCTCTCTCTCTTCCTCTCCTTCTTCTTCTCCTTCTCTCTCTCTCTTCCTCTCTTCCTTCTTCTTCTTCTCCCTCTTCTTCTCCTTCTTCTTCTCCTTCTTCTTCTTCTACTCTCTCTCCCTCACAATGATCACAAGGGGGGGCTACTGATCGGATGCTAGGGGGTGCGTTGTACCCTAGACGGAGGGGGGGGGGGAAAGCATGCTGCAGAACTGGAGGGGGGGCACTATTGCTGCTGGGTCCGGCGCTATAATCACGAGTAGGGGGTCTCTGACGTCATGGCCAGGGGGCAATGTCTACACAAAAGATAGGAGGGGGGGTCGTCCTATCTGTAGCCGAGGGAGGGGGAGGAGCCTCCCCTTTTATAGGAGGGGGAGGAGGTGGGTGGCATGGCCACCCCTCCCACCTGGGGGGTTGCATGCCCCCCATTACCACCACATCACTCCCTCTCTCTCTCTCTCCGATGTGCTGTCCGTGGGGAGAGAAAGGGGGAGTTTAAAAAATTTGAACTAACAATTTTTTTTTTTTGAAATTAAGGGTTCCTATGGGGGGGAAAGACACGGGGGCACACCGGGGGGGATGTTACATCCTCTCCCCCTTAGAGGAATCAAGATGTCCTCAAGAAACTGGGGAAGACCAGTACTACTGGACCTTAGAGCCTGTGGGTTTGGGCCCATCACACCTTCACTATACTATTTTGATTACTTAAATTCTCAACTTAAAATAACAGCTTGTCACAACTCATAGGATTCAATAGGATTTATTCCAAGTACAAGACTTATTACCTCAAGAAGATCTTCCTAGGATATCTAGTCATCCTCAAAGGTTACAACAGCCTCAAAGCCTTCATCATCATATGGTTCATAATATGAGCCAAAAGTAGAGTTTAGACGGCTTTGTTTGACTGTACATTCCTGATTCTCAAGATCCAACTCAGAAAAATCTGTTTGGATGTGTCCTAGTTTATTGTAGTGGGAACATCGTCGGTTGGGGCATCTCTTACAGATGCGTCCTATCTCTCCGCACTTGTGGCACCTCTTGTCTTGATCTCATGAGTCATCTTCATCATAGTTGCCTGATTTAAGTTCTTGGACGATTGGATTCGCTCAAAGTAATGCGACTTGCAAGTCCATTGGACGCATTGATTCCAATCGAGTGTTTATGGGTGGATTCAACACAACACAGAATTTTGACACCTGTTGTGTCATATCCATTGGGGGCGCATACTTTAGGAGTGAAACGAACTTTGAATAATATGCTTCAAGGGATAATCCTATCTGCTTCAAGTCATAGAATTCATTCATCTTTTGTGTGCGGTAGGCGGGTGGCAGATACCTCCCTCGCACAGCTTCCTTAAGCTTATCCCAAATGATTGTCCCCTCCGAGATTACTTGGTCTTTGCACCACTATTTCCACCATAGTCTCACTTTGCCTGTAAGCTTAAGTTTGGCGACCATGGCTTGGTTAGAAGGTGCAGTTCCTGCTGCCTCAAAATAGTCATCCATGGACTCAATCCAGATCTCGGTGTCGGCTTGAACAGTCCTTCCCTTGCCATCAAACTCGAGTGATTGGGTACAGAAGGTGCTTGACAATCAAGCCATACCACTTAGGTTATTTCTATTTAGGATGTGTCTATAAACCTAACATTAATCAATCATGTACCATTATGAAGTTTTTCTCTGATACCAACTGTAACGTGCCCGCTCCTCAAATCACGGGACACGTCTTAGCAGTCCAACGAGAGATATATCTAAAAGATGCCACCCAGCACTCCCAAGGAATGACATGGGGTTTGCCAACTAGGGTTTCTCGAGTCTATCCCGCAACGGAACTTATCCGATCGTTCCCGCTAGGATCAACCTGAAGTCCGGGTTCCTTGTAATCGGGTCTTCCTAACCGCCTTCTAGCATTAGCCTACAACTGCTCCACCTTGCACAGATGCAACTGGGCCAAAGCATGACTCATATCACACTTGGTTCAAAGAGAATGGAAAACGAGAGGGAGGCATCGCTCGACCTCTCTGCCCATAGGGCATAGTCCTATTCCGGTCCCCTAAAACGGTATGAATTAGGGTTTTTGTCAAGAATCGCGTGGTGGGGGGAGTTGCTCAAGATGCTGCGCCGAACACACACAAAATGCACAAGGAGAAGCTCACTCAAGAGACAAGAAGAGAGATGGAGGCCAAAACGTTTTCTTGTTGATTTCTTCTTCTTCTTCCACACTCTTTACAATGTACACAAAGTATAGATAAGATACAACATAAAAGGAAAGTGGCCTACTAAGTCAAATAATGCATCACCGACTACACTAGTCGACTGGCGCTATAACTATGCCAGCTGTAAATAGGTGTAACAACCTGAATATAATAAGTAATGAGTCAGTGGCCATGTGAGATTCATAATGACCATCGACGTGCTAAGTATAGACGTGTGGACCCATCTAACCAGGCGGTCCATCATCAATGTCCGCATGTGTTGAGCTTGTCATCTCAACACTCCCCCTCAAGCTCAACTGCATCTCTGCAACTCCAAGTAAGCTTCGAAACTTTTGAAGCTTCTCTGTACCCAATGCTTTCGTGAAGATGTCAGCTATCTAATCCTGTGTGCTGACATACACCAAGTCAATCTCACCTGCTAGTACCTTCTCTCTCACAAAGTGGTAGTGTACCTCAATATGTTTTGTCCTGGCATGGAACACAGGGTTCCTAGCCAACTCTATACTACTCATGTTGTCACAATAAATGACAACTGGGCCTTCCACATGCACATCCAAATCAACCAATAACTTTTGCAGCCATACTACCTCACATGCTGCAACAACAGCACCTCTATACTCAGCCTCTGTACTCGACAAAGCAACTGTAGATTGCTTTTTGCTACTCCAAGCAACTGCTGCACTACCAAGAGAGAACATGTATCCACTGGTAGATCTTCTATCAGACATACTACCAACCCAATTTGCATCTGTGTATCCAAACACATGTACGTCTGTACCTGTCTCATAGAAAGTCCATAATGTAATGTAGACTTCACATATCTCAATATGCGTCTCACTGCATCCAAGTGTGGCTTTCTAGGTACTTGCATAAACTGACTCACAAGACCAACAACGTAGCTCAAGTTTGGCCTTGTAATGGTCATGAAGATCAAACTCCCCACTATCCTCCTGAACATAGTAGGGTCTTCTATCTCATCCCCAACATCAGCACTCAACTTTACATTCCGCTCCAACGGAACTGAAAGTGGTTTGCATGCTGTCATATCATACTTGGACAACATATCCAAGCCATACTATCTTTGGGACAGCCATATACCATCATCACATCTGATCACCTCAATGCCAAGGAAGTACCTTAGCTCACCTAAATCCTTCATCTCAAACTTATTCTTCAAAAAATCCTTGACTTCTTCAATCCCACTATCACTATCACCTATAATAATCAAGTCATCCACATAGATGACTATGATGACCAAACCTGCATCTCCCTTTCTCGCATAAAGTGAGTGATCAGCATCAGAAACATAAAAACCAATATTGACAAGATACTCTCTAATCTTGTCAGACCATGCTCTAGGTGCTTGCTTGAGCCCATAGAGTGCCTTCTTCAACCTGCACACATACGTGGGATGCTCTAAATCTTCATAACCTACTGGCTGATCCATATACACTTCTTCCTGCAAATCACCATACAAGAAGGTATTCTTTACATCCATTTGATGCAACCTCCAACCTTTGGCTGCTGCCAAAGCAATCACATATCTGACAGTTGCCATCCTAGCAACTGGACTAAAGGTTTCATCATAATCTATGCCATATGTTTGGGCATAGCCTTTTGCAACTAGCCTAGCTTTGTACCTGCTAATAGAACCATCTGCATTGTGCTTAATCTTATAAACCCATTTATATCTAATAGCTTTCTTTCCCTTTGGCAATGATACTAGATCCCAAGTCTTATTGGCCTCTAATGCAACCATCTCCTCATCCATTGCTGCATCCCAATGAGCATGACCAACAGCCTCCTCAAAACATGTGGGCTCAACATCCTCAATTAGTTTCACCATATAAGCATAATGGTGAGCTGTATAACCTTCAAAACCAAATCTTTTAACAAGGTATCTCACCCTGCTAGACCTGCGTACCATTGGATCACTCAATGGAGTCTTTGCATTAACGCGTGCTCTCTGCACACCTGGAGTCCTCACTGAAGGAATGCCAAGCTCATCATCCAAGCTCTCTGAGCCACTGGAGTCTCCATCAAGAACTGCATCAATGCCTTCTGACACTTTATTCTTTCCTTTGTCTTTACCTGTAGTGCTACTAGATGCACCTGAAGATGTAGAGGTACTCCTTAGTCTCCCAAACCAAGGACTACTAAATGATGTCTCTAGTCCACTAAGAGTCCGTGATTCTTGCTTTTCAACCTGCACATGAGTATCATGATCATCATCAACATCCAATGCATCACCACTAGATGCATACCAACTACTCATTTCATCAAAGATGACATCCTTGCTCACTCTGAACTTACATGTGACAGGGTTGTAACAGTGATACCCTTTCTGCTCTAAAGAGTATCCAATAAAGATACACTTTTCAGCCTTTGGATCTAGTTTCCTCCGCAACTCATCTGGCACATGAACATACGCAATGCAGCCAAACACTTTCAAGTGTGAAACATCAAGCTTCTTACGTGTAAAACATTCTTCAGGGGTCATACCATGAACTGCAGCTGTGGGAGTTCTGTTCATAATATAAACAACAGTATGAATAGCCTCAGACCAAAAATGCTTAGGCATATTCTTTTCAACCATCAAGGCATGTGCAACTTCTGCAATATGCATGTTTTTCCTTTCTGCAACCCCATTTTGCTGTGGGGTATACTTGCATGTGAATTGTCTCTTTATCCCATGAGACCTCAGAAAATCACTGAACTCATTTGAGAGGTACTCTCCCCCTCCATCTGACCTTAAGCACTTTACTTTCAAGCCTGTTTCTCTTTCAACTACAGCCTTGAAAGTTCTAAAGTGCTCAAACGCTTCACTCTTTTCCTTCATAAAATATACCCACAGCTTTCTAGAACAATCATCAATGAATGTGACAAAGTATGAACTGCCTCCAAGAGATACATTTTGTGTAGGCCCCCAAATGTCTGTATGCACAACATCAAGGATATTTCTGCTTACATCTCTATCATGTGAAAAAGACTGTCTTGTCTGCTTACCAAACTGACATGCTTCACATACCCTCTGAAATTCTGCAACTCTAAATGTAGGAAAACCTGTAACCAACCCTTTGGACTGCATTAATTTCAGCCTTTGTACATTTGCATGTCCAATGCGTTTGTGCCAAATTTCAATGTCTGCAACAACACCTTTTCCTTTGGCATACATAGCAGCATTCATAGTAGGAATTCTAGCATCCAGAGTAAACATGCGTCCAACTCTACTTCCCTTTGCTACCAACCGGCACTTGTCATTGAAGTCTTCTACAAAGCAGCCCTTTGCATTAAATCTGACTTGTAGCCCTTGCTCTACCATTTGTCCGAATGACACCAAGTTCTTTGTAATAGATGGCACATGCAATACATCTGAAAGACTCTTTGTCTTACCATCATGCAAGGACAAGGGAACTTTTCCAATGTGTGAAATTGGGTGGCATGAGTCATCACCCGTCTGCACATAACCTACATTCTGCAAATTCTGCATCTCTCCAAACCATTCTGCATGGCTGGTCATATGATTGGATGCACCTGAATCAACATACCAAACATCATCATGTGCTCCCTTTCCTGTAACAGCATTCAGCATATGCTGCATAACAAACAGACGTTCATTTTTGTCTTCATTCTGTCGTGAAGACGATGCATAGTTTCCTTGCTGCAACTTACCACTATGGATATCATCTTTCTTAGCATAACATTGGGCTGCAATATGACCTGTTTTGCCACAGTAGTGGCACACTATACCAGAGTTGTTAGAACCTCTGTTCTGCCATCCACCTCTTCCTCTAAAGCTCCCCCTACCTCGAAAGTTACCACGACCTCCTCAAACCTGCATATCGCCAAATTGCTGATTCAATCTATTTTGCTGGTTGTCACTACCACGTCTTGTACCACGGCCTCTTGAAGAGAACCTGCCACGTTCCCTTCTGGAACTGGAGTAGAAAGATTGGACCTGTTCACCGCTTCTTTCAGTTGTCTCACTCTGCATGTTGATCTCTTCAGTGATCATAAGGGAGACGAACTCATCGAAATCTGGAAATGGCTTTCTGACATATACGGAAGTTACAAAAGACTTCCAAGCCTTTTCATTGTTAAGTCCACCCAAGGTAGACGACACCAAATCATCATCATCGGGCATTGTATCAATTGCTGCCAAGGCATCTACAATGCTCCTTACCTTCAATGCATACTCATTGATAGACATCTTCCCTTTCTTCAATGTATTCAACTCTTGCTTGAGTTGAATCTTTCGTACCTTTGTATTTACAGAAAACATACTTTCAAGTATGGTCCAAGCTGCATATGCATTCTCTGCATTTCTAATGTGTCCCAACATATTATTGTCAATTATTGCAGACAACCAATACATGACCTTCTTGTCTTTTGCATTCCATTCCTTTCGTGCCTTTGTCTCTTCTGCAGTTGGAGGATCACTCACCTCCGGCTCCTTTTCTTCACCTGAAACGAACTCGTAGAGGTCTTTTCCAATAAGAAAGTTCGTGACACAGAACTTCCATGAAGGGTAGTTGTTCTTGTCGAGCTTCTCAATGATGGGGCTTCCACTATTCTCTGCCATTATCACAAGAATAATATCAAACAGCAAGCAAATCTTCTACAACCCTCGATCTGTAGTGCACAGCAATACACTAGACAGCCTTTTTCACTGTCTGCTCAACAATACATGCAATCTGCATCAGTTTGCAGATAAACCTTGTGTTTACTCATTGGTAAACACCTTTGATCTTACAGATATGAAATCTGTAACCTGCGCACCCACTTTCGGTCGATACAGTCGAAGTCACAGCGTACCCTGAAACTGTTGTCCGCAACCTTGCGGCTCTAAAACGGGCCCTAAAACGGTCTCAAATGCCCAAAATAACTACGGGAAAGCCCTAACGGGCCAATCTGCAGAATATACAGCGCTCTTCGCACACACCAAATCCCACTGCAATCTGAGATTTTTGCTCTGCCCTACTTCCGGTGCCTCCACAGGCACTATCCAAGAGAAAGAGTGGAAGGATGGAAGAGCTTCTTACCCGTGGCTTGCTTGCTCGAACCTTGCTTCTTCTCCTTTGCTTCAACCTTCGAAATCAGCCTCTCTCAGTGGTGCGGCTCTGATACCATGTCAAGAATCGTGTGGTGGGGGGAGTTGCTCAAGATGTTGCGCCGAACACACACAGAATGCACAAGGAGAAGCTCACTCAAGAGCCAAGAAGAGAGATGGAGGCCAAAACGTTTTCTTGCTGATTTATTCTTCTTCTTCCACACTCTTTACAATGTACACAACGTACAGATAAGATACAACATAAAAGAAAAGTGGCCTACTAAGTCAAACAATGCATAATCGACTACACTAGTCGACTGGCGCTATAACTATGCTAGCTGTAAATAGGTGTAACAACCTGAATATAATAAGTAATGAGTCAGTGGCCATGTGAGAGTCATAATGACCACCGACGTGCTAAGTGTAGACGTGTGGACCCATCTAACCAGGCGGTCCATCATCAATGTCCGCATGTGTTGAGCTTGTCATCTCAACTGTTTCAACTTACAAGTTCTAAGGTTCTTGTCTAACTAATGTTCGCTTCAAATACAAGACCACCCTTCTGTAGGATAGACCCATTGGTCAAATCCACCAAGCTTCCCTCTGGGATTATTTTAGTCATCTAATTACCTACCACATTATGTTCAACACATAAAAGTAGCTTCCTTAATTAACCCATTAATCACAGGTTCCTTTACGTAATTTAGGCCACTGACATGAAGACAAGATAAAACAACGTCAAACACTTACTTATCTTATCTTCTGATTAATGTTTGTCTCTCGCCTATACAGGAGAATTAAGTGTTCCTTTCTGCCTCCGCAGAAAAATCCTTCCGTCTCCCAACAACAAAACCTGAAGGTTTACCCTACCAAGATTTGGCCTTATAACTAGTATCAAGGCCTTGAGATCCCATCTGAGTCACATAGAACACTTGTGTAGGGCCCGGAGGCATTGTGATTTACAGCCAAAGCCCCCTCTGGCACCCAAGTGTCCTCCTATGCTAACTAATTTCCACGGAGAGACCTCTCGCGGCATGTTCAATCCACATTACTGGTGCAAATTCATAACCCCCTTGTCTAGGGTTTGGCGGTTCGCGGGGGGTAGTTAGCGCCATCCTTCCTTAATTATCCCTTTAGAAAATCAACCACAGCTGAAGCAACTAACCTAATAACACTTACTAGGAAAAACATCCCTTTTGTTCCCATGGCAATCAGTCATCACAGACCTGGCCATGAAATCATCAACCACACCCCACTTGGGTTAACATCCAAAACCACATTAATAAACAATTGAATGCACAACCTCTTGCTTCAAGACATTGCAATCCCATTGTATACACAACCAGAATTTAACTTGGATGTATCAAAACACTTGCTCAAGGGATTTACAACCTTTTCAAACAACCAAGCATAACTTGGGTCAACAATCCATTTAGGGTTAGGTCACCAGCTTCTATTAAGCTAGGAGTGTATCCATTTGCGATAGTCTACAGCAAAATCGATAAAACAATTCCTAATGCACCAGATCTCATGAAGGTCTAAGTTTCTATCCATCAGTGCAATTGCATCCTATGAACGGAAACTATCATTTCATGTGTTTCTTTTAGTCATGATCGTGAAGCATGAATTCTAAATAACTATTCATTCACTAAACTGGTTTAAAAGCTATTATTTTATATGAAATAATGCAAAAACCTTATCATTCTATGTGTATAAAAGCTATCATTTCATGCATATAAACTTATGCGAACTCCATACTCTATCATTTCATGCATATAAACTTATGTGAACTCCATACTCTACCTAGCGCTTAGAGTAAACAAAAATCCTAAGACTCGTTCTTGTTCCAAGCATGTAGCTAACCCCTTCATTTCTTCCATAATTAATTATAAAGCTTAAAGAACCTAGGTTTGATTCATGGTGGTAGGGGTCACTCCGCTTGCCTCTTCCACATTACCGGTGCCAACGGTAGCTTTTTCACCTACGCCTCCCATGACTTTCTTTTTGGGAGCCATTTGCCATGCGGAGTTTGGATAGTTCGGCCTTCAAGACAACAATCTCTGGTAGGAAAAGTCGTTATATGGGGACCTTCGCCGAGGGGGTGGCTTGAAAAAGATAGCTTCACGAACTCGGCTCCTTGAGGGCTACTCACTAACTCTCACTTCCTCTCTTTCTTTTTCTCTCTCTCTCTCTCCTTCTTTTTCTTTTCTTCTCTCTCACTCTTCTCTCTCTCCTTCTCTTCTTCTCTCCCTCTCCTCTACTTCTTCTCTTCTTCTCTCTCTCCCTCTTCCTCTTCTACCTCTTCTTCTTCTTCTTATTCTTCTTCTTCTCCCTCTCTCTTCTCACCTTCCCCTTCTCTCTTCTCACTCTCCTTCTCTTCTTCTTCTACTTCTTCTCTCCCTCTCCTCTTCTTCTTCTACTTCTTCTCTTCCTCTTCTCCCTCTTCCTCTCCTTCTTCTTCTCCTTCTCTCCTCTCTTCCTCTCCTTCTTCTTCTCCTTCTCTCTCTCTCTTCCTCTCCTCCTTCTTCTTCTTCTTCCTCTTCTTCTCCTTCTTCTTCTCCTTCTTCTTCTTCTTCTTCTTCTACTCTCTCTCCCTCACAATGATCACACAGGGGGGGTTGTTGATCAGACGCCAGGGGGGTGCGTTGTACCCCAAATGGAGGGGGGGGGGGGGAAGTGTGCTACAGAACTAGAGGGGGGGCATTGTTACTGCTGGGGCCGGCACTGTAATCGCCAGCAGGGGGTCTCTAACATCACGGCCAGGGGGCGGTGCCTGCACATAAGATGGGAGGGGGGGCCGTTCTATCTGTAGCCGAGGGAGGGGGAGGAGCCTCCTCTTTTATAGGAGGGGGAGGAGGTGGGTGGCATGGCCACCCCTCCCACCTGGGGGGCTGCATGCCCCCCATTACCACCACATCACTCCCTCTCTCTCTCGCCCTCTAACGTGCTGTCAGCGGGGGAGAGAGAGGGGGAGTTTAAAAAAATTGAGCTAACAATATTTTTTTTAAAAAAATTAAGGGGGGAGGGAGTTCCTATGGGGGGGAAAGACATGGGGGCACATGACACGAGGGGGGGGGAATGTTACATTTTAATTTGATTTTAAGGGGGAGGGGGGTCTCACGGCAAGATATTACATCTTTAAGGGGGGGTCTCATGGTGGGATATTACATCCTTCCCCCCTTAAGAATCGAGATGTCCTCATCTCGAAAGAAATTGGGAGTATTGTTGGTTGAGGGTACTCTTTGAGGGTTCTACTCCTCAATCTCTTTTCTCGAATGTCTAGGATTCTATCTAGCCAGAGCTCAAGGACTCCTTGGCATGGCATTACAACTTGTTGATCATTGAGTACATGGCTAGGATCAGATACATATTTCTTTAGTAGGCTAACATGAAATACATTGTGAACATTGACGTTCTTGGGGAGTTGGAGTTTGTAGGCAGCAAGCACTGGGCCCTATGCACTTGAGGATCCTTTGGGATCTACAATACCTTGGACTCAGTTTCTTAAATTATCTCAATGATAAGGAACTCTTCTTGGGTCGTACATGCATAAAAACTATATCTCCCTCATTAAAGATTCGCTCTTGTCAATTTAGACCTATATAGGCTTTCTGCCCATCCTTGGCAGCTCTAATAGCCTTGACTTGCTCATCCAATTCCTCTAGCATTTTCTTGGAAGCTCCTACCCTTAAGGTAGGATCTAAAAAGTTCAATGGAGTATGGAAATCATGTCCATACAATGCTTGAAAAGGTATCATTTGAATGCTTTGTTGGTAGGAAGCATTATAGGCGAACTTTACCAATGGTAGATATTGGATCCACCTCTTGGGTTCGCGACAGCAACATGCTCTAAGGATATCTTCAATGACTTGGTTGACTCTCTCTGTTTGGCCATCAGTTTGAGGGTGATAGGTTGTACTCAAACATAGTTGAGTCCCAATGGCCTTGAATATCCCTCTCCATAAGTGAGATGTGAAGAGGGATTCACAGTCACTAATGATCCTCGTAGGAAACCCATGGAGTCTAAATATCTCCTTGATGAATAATGTGGCAATATCTGAAGCTTTATAGTTTATCTTGATTGGAATGAGGTGTGCAACCTTGGTGAGTATGTCTACTATAACCATAATTGAATTGTATCCTCCTTGAACTGAAGGTAGACATATCCGAGATGGCCTGAAAAGGGGGAGTCATGTGCTTCCCAAAGTATTCTCTGTTTGAGTTTCTTGCTTGAGGATATGCATAATCTTGTCCTAAAATAGACAAGTCCCCCATTGATAGAAAATTATTGATACTTGCCCTTAAGTCTGGGGTTTTGGTCCTTTTTCAAATCCTCCTTTATCATCTTTGGATATTCTTGGTCATGGCTAGCTTCCTCCTTAGGTAGTTCAAGGATAGGGTTACTAGGCATTGACACCATAGTTGCTAATGATTCTGCCATTGAGGGTTTCTCCATAATAAGAGAGTTGAGGAATGCTTTGACAACTTAAGGCATCATCAACTACATTCTCTTTTCCAGGCTGATACCTAATCTCAAAGTCATATTCCTGTAGAACTTTAATCCAATGATGTTGCCTCATATTGAGGTTGGCGGTCTGGGTGAAGATCCATTTAAGGCTCTTATGGTCTATGAACAAAGAGAACTTGTTACCAAGAACATAGTGTTGCCAAAGTTTGAGAGCATGAATAACTGCTAGTAGCTCCAAATCATGGGTGGCATAACTTTTTCATGGGTTTTTAGCTTCCTTGAGGAATAGGCTATAGGATGGCCTTCTTGTATTAGTACGTAGCCTAGTGCAAGTGAGCTAGCATCCATGACAACTTCGAATTCCTTGCTCAACTCAGGAAGTTTCAAAATCAGTGTTGTCACTAAGCTATACTTGAGTTGATCAAAACTTGATTGTTCTATGGGTGTCCACACTATGGCAATCTATCTTTTCAACAAATTTATGAGGGGTGATGCGATTAAGGAATAGTCCTTAATGAAGATCCTGTACCAACCTGTTAATCCAAGAAAGCTATGCACTTCTTTAATAGTAGTTGATGGAGGCCACTCTTGGTCATCCTTAACCTTTGTAGGATCTATAGAGATTCCATCATTTGACACAATAAATCCAAGATATTTGATCTGCCTCTTAAGGAAGGCACACTTTTTCTTCTTAGCATAGAGCTTATGAGTCCTCATGGTCTTAAGGATGATGCAAACTTGGGATTCATGATCCTCCTCTTCCTTGGAGTAAACCAAGGTGTCATCAAAGAAGAAAAGTACAAAATCATCGAGATATGGTCTAAAAATGTCTTGTATTAGCCTGTTAAAGGTGGTAGGGGTATTAGTCAATCCAAAAGACATTACTATGAATTCAAAATAACCATATCTAGTGTTGAATGCCATCTTAGGAATATTCTCTCTTCCTTGATACGGATCTAGTAGTATCCTGACCTTAAGTCAATCTTGGAGAAGATTTTTGCTCCCTATAATTGATCAAGTAACTTATCTATCCTTGGGATAGGATATTTATTATTGATGGTTACTTGGTTTAGGCCTCTATAATCGATGCAACGGTGAAGTATACCATCCTTCTTCTTTTGGAACAAGACTAGATTCTCCCAAGGAGAACTACTAGGGCATATGTACCCTTGGTCCAATAACTATTTGAGTTATTCCTTTAACTCAATAGCTTTAGGAGTGGACATCTTGTAGGGCCTTTTTTCGACTGGTGTAGCTCTTGGTATTAGCTTAATCTCATCATCCACTTCCCTAGGTGGCAGTAATTTAGTTAATTCTTCTGGGAACACATCCACATAGTATTTTAGCCATGATGACTCTTCATTGGAGTTCTCTACCTATTTCGATTTGTTTAGCTTGATCAGATAAACGGGTAATCCTTTTCTTATTCTTCCTTCAACTATTCATGTTGCCTTAGCTAGCTGGATCTTTGGTTTGCCTACTTCTCCTTGTGTTGTAACTAGCTCACCTTTAGGATTCCGAAATGAGACTTGTCATTTCCCACAAATGATGTGAGCATCATTGGGGATTAGCCAATCCATGCCGAGTAGGCACTCATGGACTCCCAGATGCATTACCCTGACTTAAAAGAAGTGGGCTCATTTTCGAGTAGGAATTACACCTTAGTAGTTTGTCTAGTGCAAGTGATTTCTCACCCATTCACTAGTTTGAAAATTAAAGTAGGTGCATCTATAGTGGCTATCCCTAATCTTCTTGCACAAGCTGGTGAAATGAAAGAATGAGTGCTTCCACAGTCAGTCAGGGTTTTCAATTTCTTACCTTGGTAATCCGATGGTGTTTGGATCACCAAGAATTGGTGGTTTGGCCCCTTTTTATGGACAGCAGCATGAAAGGATGCCCTCTCAATCTCAGCTTCCATGGACGGGCCTTCTTGTTCGTTGATTCCCTCAGTGGAGATATTGTAAGTTTTTGCCCTTCCCATTGCTACACGGCTGCGACCACGGGTAGCTCTGGCTTTGGCCCAGCTTTGGCCATTGAATTTTCCTTGATGACAATCTTTGCCAATTTTGGGGCATTCCCTTTTGAAGTGCTAAGGTTCATTGCAATGAAAACATCACAAGCTTTGGTCACTTCTTTTAAATTGAGCTTTCAACATCCCTGGATTCTAGTCTTTGTGAGATTAGGGTCTATTATTCTTGGACTTCTTGAGCAATAGGTCCTACTCTTATCAATGCATCTTGTAAATCTGAAGGACGCATTGATTCCAACCAAGTGTTAATTGGTGGGTTCAACCCATCATAGAACTTCAAGACTTGTTAGGGAATACTCATTGTTAAGGTGTATTTTAACAAGGAGACAAATTGTGAGTAGTACGCCTCCAGAGATAGGCCCAACTATTTCAATTTGAAGAACTCATTCATCTTCTTAGTTATGTACGCAAGTGGCATGTACCTCCCTACACTTCTTCCTTTAGCTTATTCCAAGTTATTGTGCTTTCTATTGCTTGGTCTTTACACCATTGCTTCCACCAGAGCCTAGCTTCACCAGTAAGTTTGAGCTTGGCAATCATAGCCTAGTTTACAGGTGTTGTCCCTGCTACACTGAAGTAATCCTCCATGGATTCAATCCATACTTTGGTATTGGCTTCAATAGTCTTCCCATTTCTGAAAAATTTTGGTGGTTTGATTTGTTTGAGAAGAAACTTCTTCTCTTGTATCCCTATAGTGCAGACATAAGATTCTGGTACTACGCTTGGGGTTGTATCTAGGTTTCAATTAAAACCTTCACGTTAAGATTGCATTTACACATCTCTTCACAACTTATCTCAATGCGTAGATTATTTTTCATCAATACTATGCAACAAATCAAATGAACATAAAATTCTTATTCATCCATAAAGAAGCATAAGCCTCAAGTACAATTCTTCAGGAATAGATAGAGATTGGTTGGATTTTTTTTTTCAAGAGATACATTAACACCAGGTTAATAGTTCCCTTGGATTCAGCTATAGGGACTGAATAGTAATATGGATTTGGGGAATGGATTCTCAGGAAGCAATAAGTCATGGGAAGTTCAAGAAATCCCCATTTTTGATAGCCATGACATTCGTTTTGCCCCATTACTTTAATTCTACATGCTGGCAAGAGTTTGACCACCTCCTCATAGATATAGCGAGTATGTTTTGCTTGCCGGCCCCCATATGTGTAGGATCAAGTTCACACATGCCTCATGAAAGATGAATAACTTGATGATTTTCAAATTCTCCAACCATTTTAGCCTCTTCAGATTGTTTTGAAGATATGCAAGTTGGTTGGCATCTATGTAGCAGTAATCCATGCTCCAAGTCCAATGCCTTTCCACAAATAGTGGTGAAGGGTTGTAGAGTTGATCCAGGATCCCCATCATGTCGGATCATTTGCGATAACTTGAAGAGTTCATAGCCATCCTGAACATGATATGAAATATGAGGAACCTACTCCATGCCTCGTAGGTCTGGAAGCTGCACCAATCCACAAGTGAGTGAAAGAACAAAAATGTTTTTCAATGAAAACTTCACTTTGCTCTTCTCGATTTATTCCTATCTTCATTTTTTATTCGTTGGTTTTCTCTTAAACCAACTGTAACGTGCCTACCTATATCGGATGTTCAGGCACATTGTTAGTGATCCAAATGAATCTAAGCAATGCTGCCCGCCTACAGCCCCATGGAATGTTATGGGGTTTTTCACCTCGGGTCTCTTGAGTCCGCCTTGCAATGGAACGTTCGCTACCAAAACCACTGGGATCGACCTAAAATTACGGTTCCTAGTGGACAAGGTCTCCTGACAGCATTCTAGCATCAAGACTTGGATATCCTAACTTAAGCAGAGGTACCCAAGCCAAAGCAGGACCATGCCAAACTTGGTTCAAAAATAATGGGAAATGAGAGGGATGCGCTGCTCAACCTCTCTGCCCATAGGGTATAGCTCCATTCTGGTCCCCTAAAATGGCATGAATCGGGTTCTAACCTAATGATACCTAAAGGTCATATGACTGTAGAACCTTGCGAGAAGCCTCCCAGTCCTCTGGGACCACCCTTCCATAGGATAAACCCATGCGGGTTTCATCCACCCCCTTCCCTCAAAAGGCATTCTTTAGTTATCCAATTAGGTCCTATCACATTTATGTGTGACATTTAAAATTAGCTTCATTAATTAAGCCTTTTAGAAAAAAGGGTCCGTTTACATAACTTGTGGCACAGACATGATAACAGTTCAAATAGGTTCCTTGGAAGTAAACTTTATGTTAGCATTTTAACTGACATACAAGTCTTGTCCAAAAAGGACGATTCTCGCAATCTGTGAGAATGTGTCTTATTTCCTCCAAGTTTTTTCCCTTGTACTAGTAATAGGGCCTCGAGAATCTATCTCAAGTCACGTAGATTGTCAGAGTAGAACCCGGAGGCAAGGAATTTACAGCCAGAGCCTGCCCTAGCATCCAAGAGTCCTCCTATGTTCAAACTAGCCCACAGAGAGACCTCTCATGGCGGGTTTGGTCCACATTCTTGCCACAGTTATTTAGAACCCCCTTGGATAGGGTTGGTAGTAGCCAACTGGGGGTGGTTTGGCACGCCCTCCATGAATTCAACCAAATTCATTATTCCAATATCTTTTGTGAGTTTGGGGTCATACAATACTTTCATAAACAGTGTTCCTAAATTTACAAGCACAAACAATAATGAAGGCGAGTGCTCGGGACATCTGCTAAAGTGGGGCTCCTATTTTTGAATGCTTAGAGTTCACCCTTTTTGGGTTTTCTCTTGCCTTGATATCAACTTCCATAACCCTCTCAGGGATAGAGAATACCCTCATTCTCACCTCAATCCTATGTGATAGGAGCGAGAAATTATGCTATTAGATCTATATCCAATAGTTTTTGGATGGTAGTTCCCCTAATTTGCTAACCTTTAGTCCGGAGTTCTTATCTTAAGGTCATATGTCTTAGATGACTCAAACTAGGATTTCAGTTGGTCAGTTGGTAACCATTTTCCCACCTTAGAGCTTTATCGGAGTTTCTAAGTTTACCCTAGGGTTTCAATCCCTCACGACAACAAGAACTTTTGTTCATTCCTCTCACAAGTCAAGAGTAAACTAAGCCCTTTTGCAATCCTTAAATAGTTGCGAGCGTCGAATGTCATGCAGTGAATGGTCATTCTTTCTTGTGGATACGACATTCGAGTTTTCCTGTATAGGCTTTGAGTTGTATTATATTTTAAAAATGATATCTCCAAGGGTATTTTGGACTCATTGTAGCTAGTTGTTAGGATAGAGACCAAAGAGCGTGTTTACTTGACTCTAAGTCAACATATCATCGTAACAATAATTTGACTTATTTACAATGAAATCCTAACTGAGTCAAATTAAAGCCTACCCTTACTTATCATATAGGATTTCATTTACTGAACTGCCTCTTGCAATTAAAGCTTAGCAATTCACATGCGCATCTTAAATCTATCTTTTAAGATATATCCCTATTATGTAGTGCAATTGAAACTATCCATGATGTCACGCAAATCCAAATGTAAGTCTTTCCTGAGTTGATGATGCAATGTGGAGCTTTCGTTCTTGGAAGTTCATCTCGATGAACTTATGCAGTTCATAAATTGTGACTTATATTTTTCTTTATGCAAGGTACATGAAGTTGTCATGCCTAATGTAATTGCGAGTTAATTCACTCTAATGGTCTATAGGATGCAATTGACTTACATGGTATATTTATATACATTGGCAACCTAAGATTCGGCTTATTACTACAACAATTCGTAAATGCTTAATCGATTTGTGGAAAATCATGGCCATTAAGCCTTTACAACTACCTTTCTAGCTAAGCAATTTACGGGATGCAAAAGTATGATTTCTTTTTACAATGATTATGCTTTACTGTTTTGTCTATAGGACTAGACATCGTAATGGTACTTGGTTTTGGAGTGTTGAATTAGCATTTACACTTGAAAACCCATTCGTATTAGTGGTGACATCCTTGCTTGATCCTCCTTCAATGGTTGCTGATTTTTTGGTTACTTGGGAGAGTTTGCGCTTCAAGGCCATTTTAGAGCTTGGAATGCGGCCCTCCTCTTCTCCCGGAACACTCCTTTGTGCTGAAGTTTCCTACACTTGCTTGACTTTTGCAACCTTTTGCCATGTAGAGGGGTAGCTAATGGAGAGATTACGAGAATTGCAAGGGAGGGAGGGTAGTTGTAATCTCTTCTCAAGAGAGGGAAGGAAGGATATTTCCTTGAGCCCTCTTCTCTCTCTCTCTCTTTCTTTATCTCTCTCTCTCTCTCTCTCTCTCTCTCTCTCTCTCTCCATCACTCTCTCTCTGTCTCTTTCTCTCCTTCACAATTTGGAAATAGGGGAGGGGAGGGGGCGGGGAAGAGGAGAGTAGCATGTCCCTTGCTTAAGGAGGGGGGTTTTATAAGGGGGGATGAAAGAAGTATTAGAAGAAGGTAGAAAAGAAGAGGTGAAGGAAGAAGAGATAGGAGAAGAAGAAGAAGAAGAGATAGAGGTACCATTACCTTGATCATACACTGTTAGATATGATCAATGCCCCCACCCTCATTAGGTGCTACCAATGATCCATGGTGCTCAAAGTTGTAAGGCCCCCATTATGAGGAGAAGCCAAATGTGAGCCCGGACATTGGTTGAGTCCTGACTTGTATATCAGATGAGGTCTATGTGACCGGATGGCAAAAAGGTGACTGTTGTGGGTCTAATCTTTGGGTTAGATGGAGTGGTTAAGCTGGTAGCAACTCGAGGCACATTGCATTGAGTTGCGTGGTAAGGGAGTTAAAAGGGGCCCCTATTGTGGGGTCCGGGGGCCGCGGAAGCGGCCCCTGGCTGGGGGGTCCCAGGGGGGCCAGCGGCCCCCCTGGCGGGGGTCCGGGGGCAGCGCCCCCGGCCCGATGGTAAAGGGAATATTCCCTGGAATATTCCTTGGCCGACTAGTGGAGGCTCATATGGTAGGTCGGTCAGCAGGCCGACCTAACGACCTTCGCGGGCTATAAAAGCTAAACCCCTTCGCGGCCATCATTCACTCATCTTTCACCCAGTCAGAGTTGTTGTTCCAGCTAGCCTTAAGCTCTTCGCCTATCTTCTGTCTAGATCGCCATCTAAGCTTCACTCAGTGGAAGCGCACGGGTGGACAGAGCCATCTTTGTATCAGTTGTTTGGAGTTAAAGAATTTTACTGATTCTCCTCTTATCTGTTGTGTACTCTCTATCTCTTTCTCAGATTCTGTTCGCTGCGCCGTGTAATATTTTACATGGTATCAGAGCCCAGGGGGCTCTAGAGATCGGAGAGCGTGCAAGAGGCAAAGGCTTCAACAGCAAAGAGAAACGATGTCGACTCCGGGAAGCAGTTCTGGCGCATCAGGAAGCGGTGCAGGAGGTGGTGCTGCTGTACCGGCTATTCAAACACTGAGGATTCGTCCACCAACCTTCAGCGAAGGCAAGTTAGATGGTACAAACTACACCTTGTGGAAGTTCAAAATTACAACTATCCTTGATTCTTATGAGCTTCTGGAGACTGTGCTGGGGACTGACGCAGAACCACAGCCTACCCCCGACCCATCAAATCCTAGTGTGATGATTCCTCCGAATGCAGATCTTCTACGAGCTTGGAAATGAAGGAATGCAGATGCATTGTGTGCCTTAGTTACAAGCTGTTCTAACAGTGTTTTGACTCTGATTCAGCATACAACAAAAGCGTCAGAGGCTTGGAATGTACTAAGGAGTCAGTATGAAACACGAAACCAAACAAGGATTCAAAACTTGGAGAATCAACTAGCAGCGGAGAAGTTTGCTGAAGGAGAGACGGTTGAAGCATTCATCACTCGGATTAAGAATCTGCGCGACCAGATGGCTGGCGCTGGGATACAAAAGACTAGCGAAGAGCTAGCTCGGAGGTGTCTTCGGATTTGTCCACAAAAGTTTGATGGACTAGTAACTGCCCTTAATACTCAGGTGAGACCTCAAGCTTTGACTTTTGAGGAGTTTTGTGCATTATTAATGGAGGAGGAGTTGAGGCTGAAAGCCCGAGAAGGAAGCAACAATGGAGATGCTGCATTCTCTGCCAATGCAAAAGGCAAAGGTGTTTCCTCCACCAAAAATGATGGTGACAAAAAGAAAAAGGGCGGCAAGAAGAAGTTTCAAGGAGAGTGCTTCTACTGTAAGAAGAAAGGACATGCAATTGCAGATTGTCGTGTCAAGAAGGCAGATGAAAAGAATGGTACCCTTAAAACTAAAGGGAAAGAGACAGCCAATACGGCTGAAGCAGAGTTGGAATTATTCATGGCGACCATTGAGGAAGTGTGCTCCTCGGCGCAAGAAGAATCTACCACTGACTCTTGGGTGTTGGATAGTGGGGCCTCCCGTCACATGACCAACAAGAAAGGTCTATACAGTTCTATGCAGCCTCTACAAGAATCCATCACTGTGACGGTTGGAAATGATGCTAAATGCCCTGCTGCGGGCACAGGTACTATTTCTTTTGTTGCTGCAAATGGTGAAGTCAAAAAGCTTTCAAATGTGTTGTATGTTCCCGAAATCAGGAGAAATCTCTTATCAGTTGCTGCCATAACTGATCTTGGTCATGAAGTGAGGTTCAAGAAGACAGGTGCAGAAATTATTGATAGTGCTGGCACAATTGTTGGCAAAGGAGAAAGAAGGAACAACCTGTATGAGCTAAGTGCTCTTACAGCCACCGCTGGAGTGGGCACAAGTAAGCTTTGGCATGAAAGGTTTGGACACATCGGATTTGCAGTATTGAAGGAGATGCAAAAGCAAGGTATGGTTGCTCACCTACCTACAATAACTGAATTGAAGGAACCATGTGAAGCTTGTATGATGGGCAAGCAACAGAGAAAGGCATTTCCACAAGAAAGCAAGAATAGAGCACATGCTCCTCTAGAGTTGGTGCATGCTGACTTGTGTGGTAAGATGCCTACACAAGCCTTGGGGGGATCTTCTTATTTTATGTTGATTGTCGATGACTATAGTAGGAAGATGTGGGTGTACTTCCTTCGTGATAAGGCTCAAGCTTTTGGTAAGTTTAAAGAATGGCTAATACTTGTTGAGAATGAAACAGGGAAAAGTGTGAAGAAATTTAGAACAGATGGTGGTGGTGAGTTCAACTCAAAGGAGTTTGAAGGTTTTTGCAAGAGCAAAGGGATCAAGCGTCAATTGACGACGCCTCACACACCTCAGCAGAATGGTGTTGTGGAACGCAGGAATCGTACCATTGTGGAGATGGCAAGATGCATGCTAAAGGGCAAGGGATTGCCTAACCATTTTTGGGCTGAAGCTGTTAATACTGCAGTCTACATTCTAAATCGGAGCTACACAAAGGCTCTCAAGGGAAAAACACCTCATGAGGCTTACACTGGTAAGAAACCATCTGTTTCACATTTCAGAATTTTTGGATGTGAATGTTATGCACATGTTCCAGATGAGAAGAGAAACAAGTTACAACCAAAAAGCAGAAAATGTATCTTCTTGGGTTATAGTGATGAGCAGAAGGCTTACAAGTTATATGACCAAGAGGCAAAGAAGATCATCGCGAGCCGTGATGTGGTGTTCAAGGAGGAGCCGCATACAGTGGAGGAGGAGAAGGCAAGGTCTTCCACTTTATCATCAAGCGAAGAAGTAGTCCACTATGAACCTGTCCCGAGAGCTATCCCTATCCTTAAGGAGGAGGAAGCATCATCTTCAGATGATGAGGAAAAAGTTCACCAACCTGACATCACCCCACCGGAAAAGCCATTGCCGCGCTGGGTGAAGCAGCTCTATGACCACAATAATCCTAGGCCTGCATCTGTTGAGGAGAAGGCAGACGGACCAAGGAGGTCTCAGAGAATAGAGGAGCAAAGGAGGGCTTCTGCTCACATAGTCAACATGGCCTTGATGGTTGAGATTATGAGAGAAGTAAAGGAGCCAACTGACTTAGAAGAAGCACTTGCAGATCCATCATGGAAGGCTGCTATGCAGGCGGAGTATGACAGCATAATGAAGAATGACACTTGGGAGCTAGTGGATCGGCCAGCAAAGCGGAAGATTATTGGCACCAAGTGGATCTGGAAGGTAAAGTACAAGGCTGATGGTACCTTAGAAAAGTACAAAGCTAGACTGGTTGCCCAAGGATTTTCACAAGTTGAAGGGTTTGATTTTCAAGAGTCATTTGCCCCAACTGCCAGAATGACCACTATTCGCACGGTACTTGCAGTGGCTGCCCACAAGAAGTGGCCAGTGTACCAAATGGATGTTAAGTCAGCGTTCTTAAATGGTGACCTCAAGGAGGAGGTGTACGTGGCTCAGCCACCAGGGTTTGAGGCCCCCCATTCTGAGAACAAAGTGTGTAAACTGAAGAAGGCATTGTATGGGCTGAAACAAGCCCCCAGAGCATGGTACCAGCGGATAGATAGGTTCTTTTTAAACCTAAACTTCAACAGATGTGCCTCAGATGCTAACTTGTATGTTTACAGGGATGGTAAAAAGTCTGTAGTGATTGTCCTATATGTGGACGACCTTCTTATTACAAGTGACTATGAAGATATGATCAACCAAACTCGAAAGGCTTTGAGTTCTGAGTTTGAAATGACAGACTTGGGCTTGCTGCACTATTTTTTGGGGATTGAAGTCTGGCAAGAGCCAGGAAAGATCTTCATCTCTCAGAAGAAGTATGCATGGGAGATCTTGAAGGCATTTGGCATGACCGAGTGCAAGGAGATAGCTACACCTATGGAGGTGAATGCAAAGTTATCCGTCGAGGATACATCAGCATTAGCAGACATTGGGAGGTATAGGAGGTTGGTCGGCAGTCTGATCTACTTGTGTAACACCAGACCAGATATCAGTTTTGCTGTTGGTGTTTTGAGCAGGTTCTCAAACAAACCTCATGAGAGTCATTGGAAGGCTGGGATGCGGGTGCTCAGATACTTGAAGAAAACTCTTGACTATGGTATCACATACAGTTTCGGAACTTCTCTTGTGGGGAACTGTGACTCAGATTGGGCAGGAGACATTGATTCCAGGAAGTCAGTTTCTGGTTATTGTTTCTCTTTGGGTTCAGGAATTTTCTCTTGGATTAGTAAGAAGCAACCAACAGTGGCATTGTCTTCTACCGAAGCAGAGTACAAGGCAGCTTGTTTTGCTGCATGTGAGGCCGTATGGTTGAGAAGGATTCTATGGCATATGGGAGTGCAGGATGAAGAACCAACTGTGCTGAGATGTGACAATCAGAGTTGCATCGCCATTGCCAAAAATCCAGTGTTTCATGCACGCACCAAACATATAGAGATCCAGTATCACTATGTGCGTGATTTGATGGAGGATGGGATAGTGGAACTGGTCTATTGTCCAACAGAGGAGAATGGAGCAGATATCTTCACCAAAGCACTTACGAAGGATCTGCTTCAAGTTCATCTTCAGAGACTCGGCATTGGGCCGAGGAGATAGTTCACCTATGGGTGGACATTGAGGGGGGGTGTTAGATATGATCAATGCCCCCACCCTCATTAGGTGCTACCAATGATCCATGGTGCTCAAAGTTGTAAGGCCCCCATTATGAGGAGAAGCCAAATGTGAGCCCGGACATTGGTTGAGTCCTGACTTGTATATCAGATGAGGTCTATGTGACCGGATGGCAAAAAGGTGACTGTTGTGGGTCTAATCTTTGGGTTAGACGGAGTGGTTAAGCTGGTAGCAACTCGAGGCACATTGCATTGAGTTGCGTGGTAAGGGAGTTAAAAGGGGCGGGGGTCCGGGGGCAGCGCCCCCGGCCCGATGGTAAAGGGAATATTCCCTGGAATATTCCTTGGCCGACTAGTGGAGGCTCATATGGTAGGTCGGTCAGCAGGCCGACCTAACGACCTTCGCGGGCTATAAAAGCTAAACCCCTTCGCGGCCATCATTCACTCATCTTTCACCCAGTCAGAGTTGTTGTTCCAGCTAGCCTTAAGCTCTTCGCCTATCTTCTGTCTAGATCGCCATCTAAGCTTCACTCAGTGGAAGCGCACGGGTGGACAGAGCCATCTTTGTATCAGTTGTTTGGAGTTAAAGAATTTTACTGATTCTCCTCTTATCTGTTGTGTACTCTCTATCTCTTTCTCAGATTCTGTTCGCTGCGCCGTGTAATATTTTACATACACCCCACCCACTTGCCCCTCCACAAACCTAGTACATCCCCTATATCCACACCTACACACAACTTTCCATACCTAGCCCACACTAGAACTCTCGCACCCCCCTTTCATACCTATTCACATATGTTCACATTCACTACCACACCCCCTATACCACACATAACACCCACTCCCAAACATACCTCATTCTCTCACTCCCACACATACATCAACTTCTTTCACTCCCACACATTATCTTCTTTCACTCCCACACACAATCTCCATACTCACTCCCACGCATCCTCAACATCAAACACTCACTCCCACACATGCTCAAAGACTAAGACTCATACTCACTCCCACATATCCATCACATCCTCTCACTCACACCACTCATTCTCTCATACCCGTCCCTCACTCATATCCACCCCCTCATACCCACTCTTTCATACCCTCTCACACTCATTCTCTCATACTCAGCCCTCATTCATTACTCATCCCTCACTCATACCCACTCACTCATCCTCATTCACACTCACTTGCTCACACTCATACCCACTCACTCATCCTCATTCACACTCACTCGCTCACACTCATACCTATAGTCACTCACTCATACCTCTAACATTCACATCTCACTTATCCTTCACTTCCACTCACATCTCACTTATCCCTCACTCACACTCACACCTCACTTCCCTCACTCACTCATACTCACTCGCACTCGTTCTCTCATACTCATCCCTCACTCATATCCACTCACTCATCCTCATTCACACTCACTCACATTCATACCCACTCCCTCATACCCAATCACACTCATTCTCTCATACTCATGCCTCATCACTCATGTGAGGTGCCTCCTCCAACAGACTCGAAGGAGTCCTCTTAGTAGTCGATTGAAATTCATATCCATGCACATCACCATCCTGTCTCCTCATGGGAAACCTTGGACTTAGTTGAACATGGGAATCTCAGTTTTATTTCACAAGGGAAGCGTGGACAAGTCACCCCTTATAGAAATCTAACACCCACCTAAGAAGGACCACTTTGTAATCAATCAAAGATAGGAATGAGGTTAACACTACACTTGGTTCAAAGACAGTGAGAGACAATGGGGAGTGTAACTCGATCCCCCTACCCATAAGGTAAAATCTTAGCTCCAGTGAGGACCACTTTGTAATCAATCAAAGATAGGAGTGATATTAACACTACACTTGGTTCAAAGACAGTGAGAGATAATGGGGAGTGTAACTCGATCCCCCTATCCATAAGGTAAAATCTTAACTCCAGCCCCCTAAAATGGTGTTAAACCTGATAAAACTAATCCTACCGATATGGGGAGGGTCACAATTTAATTAGCTCTATCTAGTGTTGGAAAGTTACCCGACTTATCAGGTCCACCCGTGTTCAATCGTTAGCATCAAAGCGTCCAAGTTTCCTCGATGGGGTTTGCTTAGTTTTCTAATTAGTAAAGCATGCTACCACGCTGTTTGGACATATAAAATCATCTTCCTTTTATTGCTCCATTAACTAGGTTCATAAAACTCAATCTTTAGCACATAACAAACAATTCAGAAATCAGATACTTTATTTCTTATTAATATCAAGAACCATCACTCTGCAGAGTGGTAAAGAACCCATCTTTCCATAGAAAGACATCGTCCAGTCTAGGATAGGACCTTCCAATCCCTTTGGATTGGGCTATATGTGATGGCACTCCATCTGCAGTCAATCCACAATCAACAAGGAATTTGCTCAGAGCCCCTCTAAGCTTCCCTGAGCCTCAGGAGCCATCCTACATAGTAGAGGCACTTATCACTCAACCCTTTGCTCTGTTAGGTCCTTGAGTGATCAAAAATCAAAACACCTACCTCCCTCAAGAGAGTAGGACCCCCACCCACAGGTGGGCTTTTTCACACTCCACAAAGTGTTAGGGAGCATTGGGTTGAGGACCCCAACGTCCCAAACCACCACAATCCACAACGCATCCATCTATGTAAGCACAGAATCATAAGAGCCATAATTCATAATTCAAAAATCCAAAAGTAGTCATAACCATAAGATATTTTTTAACACACTTGTCAATATATGTGATGCATAGAATATATCTACTCCATCAATTCCCGTGTTGCTTCCTAAAAAGCAATTGATAATACTAACATGTTTTTGTAAGTTTAAGTGTGTTCTAACTTATTGTAATCTATGTAATGGACCAACTTATCTCTCATTAGGATGTTGTAGAGTTGATAGCCTAAAGTAATCATTTTCTTATGTACTAAACCTGATTATCTCTATTTGGCCATCCATCATGATTATGGTTTATGGCCGCAACCTCGATTTGTTGTGGAATAACTGGTCCTTTGTGTTGAATAGATTCAAGGGCAACTTCCACTTGTGCCTCAACTTTGTGTACAATAGTGACTACTTCTTCACTTTGGGGAGCTCTCTGAGCGTGACCTCGCTCAGCAACCCGACGTCTCTTGGGACCCATGGAAGAAGCTTGATGGATTCAAGTAGTGATTTTGCGTAGATGTGGAGAGCGGGAGAGAGAGACTCGGCTCATTGTAGTAGAGCTTTGTCACGTCAACAACAGGGAGACTTTTGCATGGGCCATTGTGTGTTCTTGATGTGACACTCTACCCTTGTTTATATAGTAATTGGGGGGGGGGGGGGGGGAGGGTCAAAGAGAGGGCTCCATTTTTGTAGCAAGAAGATAAAAATTTACGAATATATGGGCGAGCACCATGCATCATGTCATCAGGTGGGACGTCACTCCAAGGCTCATGACAAAGGCAATGACTAGGGCAGCGACTAAGACAGCGACTGTGAGGTGCCCGCCCATTGGCTTTCCAGGCACTCTTTTAGCGGTCTATCGAGAAATGAATCTAAGTGTTGCTGCCCGGCACTCCTAGGGAATGTTTCGATTTTGGTCACCTAGGGTTTCCCGAATTTGCCTCGCAACGAAACGTTTACGGTCGAACCCACTAGGATTGACCTAAAATTTGGGCTCCTAGTGGCCAAGGTCTCCTAACAATATTCTAGCATTGGATCTTTGACATCCTACTTTACGCAGAGATACCCAATCCCAAGAAAACCCATGCCGCACTTGGTTCAAAGAGAATGGGAAATGAGAGGGATGCGCTACTCAACCACTCTACCCATAGGGCATAGTCCCATTTTGGTCCCCTAAAACGGCATGAATTGGGTTCTAACCTATCAATACCTAAAGGTCGAATGATGATTAAAAAACTTGTGAGAAGCCTCCCAGTTCTCTGGGACCACCTTGCCATAGGACGGACCCATCGGGGATTCTGCCCACCCGCTTCCCTTAATAGCTTCAGTTTTCTAATTAGGTCCTACCACATTTATGTGTGACACTTAAAAGTTAGCTTCATTAATTAAGCCTTTTAGGGAACAGAGTTCGTTCACATAACTCATAGCACATATAAAAAAACAGAGCAAAGCAATTTATTAACAAACAAGTTCCTTAACTTATCTTCAAGTTAATATTTGTCTCCTGCCCATATAGGAGAAATTATGTATCACCTATATCCAACAAAAGTATCCCTTCTGCCCTACAGAAGTAACTGGTCCAATTCACATGGCACCACAAACTCAATCCTTTATCTAGAATAGGATCTCCCAATATGCTCAAATGTTGGGGGCCACGGAGGTCTTCAACTCCATTCTAGACCTAGCAAGGGGTGTCCAGAGCTCCAACTGGCCCGCAAGCTGTCTAGGAGCGAAACATCATTCCCGTGGTTGGCCTTTTTACCACTCAACATTCGGCCCATGAATCGAGCAGTGCCCTCTCGGGTTAATCTGCGGTGCGATCATGGAGGTGATCCACCCATGCAATATATCATTCCTTAATTAAATCCTTTAAGAATCAAGCACAAACAAGGCATTCAGCCCTAATATCATTCTCCAAGAAAACATTCCTTTATTTTCATGGTGACTTGTCGTCACAAACCCTTCCCATGCATTTACCATAAATCACAAGCACTTGGAATAATCATCCAAACAACAACTAACAACTAGTTGAATGTAAAAGCATTTAGGATGTTGTTCGATCAACCAACAAAACCAATTTCATTCTTTCCAATCGATGCCAAAATAGACGATATAACATTTCCATTGTATATTTGTTCTCCCCTTTGGGATCTAAGAGCAATACTATGCAAAAATGTTCTCAACACTCCCTTCCTTTGACTAGGTCATATGTTAAGGGTTCAAACACTATTCATGATGTAAGTTATATAGGTCACTTACCTTGATTGATAACCCAACCCTGGATTTGGATTGGCAAAAGTCATCGTTATCTGACGGAACTCAAGACATCTTAGTTTTAACCCTTATGATTAATTTATTATACTAGCTCTTAGTCAAGTCATGAGGCAACTAGAAAATTATCCTCATATATCAAACATGTTATAGGCATAATGTGTGAATACTTTAATAAGATAAGTGCAAGATGATCTCAAGTAATTAGACTCCAACAAGCCTTGCATTGAGCTAGAATCTAGTTTTTCCTAATATTTGGGCTCTTAGGCTAAGTACTTTTGAAGTATTTAAACTTTAAACTAATACTTTCTATTCATGATTCTCAATGTCATATTCTTTTAGTAATTATGCCATTTGTAACCCTTGACTATACTTTAATCTAGCACTTGTATGCACAATCTTTTAATGTCGTTCTTTTAATGACTATGCCATTCATAACACTTGACTAATTCTTCCTTGTAATTGCTCTACTAGCAAATAAGTCATATGTAACTAGGTGCAATTATCTTCCCTTGATATGTGCACTTCACAAACTCCATCTTCCGAGTAGGTGAGATGAAATTTATCCTTTTCCATGACCTATACTTATGCATCGTAGTATGGGGCCTAACGTATCTCATACGAGAATCAAAGCAAGCATCTATCAATTTGAAAATACATTACTTACGACTGAAACCATAGTTGGATTGACAATTATGCATTTGCCCGAAGCCTTGTTGCTGGTTGTAGGATTGTGATCCGCACGCGACATTCTTCACTTGGAGGCCATCATCCGCACGTAGACCCATGAGATTAAGAAGGTGGAATAGATTGAAGATGGGAGAGTGTAAGAGAAGATGGTTAAGTCGAGGATTGAGATAGAGGGAATTGAGCTAATTCTCTTTCTTGTAGCCTCTCGAGATGACTCTTCTCTCTCTCTCTCTCTCTCTCTCTCTCTCTCTCTCTCTCTCTCTCTCTCTCTCTCTCTCTCTCTCTCTCTCTCTCTCTCTCTCTCTCTCTCTCTCTCTCTCAAGCTCACTTTCAAGCTCTTCCTCACAATCTCTTGGAGGGGTATCCTTCTCTCTACCTCTCTCTCGCAACCTCTTGGTGTCTCCTTATGCCTTTTTTATGCCTCTCCCATGCCTCATATTTATAGTGAATTAGAGAAGAGGGCTTATGGTTGAGAAGTGGAGCTCTTTGTGGAGGGGGATCTTGGAAAGATCAGTGATCAGATGCTCAGATCATAAATCTGATGGTTCCATTGGCTCCAAAAAGGGGGTAAAACTTCAAGACACTTGGTTAGAAAGCTCTTAGTTCACTCCTTCTTCTTTTCTCTGTTCAAAGTGCTGTCCACTACCTGTGTATTGCGATTGCGGCGCGCGTGATTTCGCAAGTCCTCTCTTTATTTTTTCCTTTTTTTAAAATCTCCAAACTAACTAAAATATCACTTTTCTTTTCTTTTAAATGACATCCAGTTCTAAAAATCTCCATATCTTTTTTTATGATAATATCTAAAATATACTAGTTTTGCTCCAAATCTAATATTTTTGGACCATCCAAACTATACACATTGACCTTGTGATTAATATAACTTATAAGTCTCGTTCACGTTGTAATTTACGTGAAGGGTGGCTACGGTCCTTGCCAATCCGAGAAAAATATCGAATTTACGACTCTTGGTTTTTCTTTTAAAAATATTTTAAATTAAATAAAATTTATTAATAATTAATGTTAGTTAGTTTTTATCTTAGTTAGTCTTTAGTTAGTAATCTTACTAACTTATTAATTGACTAGCTAACTTTCGAACCAACCAACTAACTTTTATTGTGCGGAAATATTACATCCTCCTCCCCTTAGAGAAATCGAGATGTCCTCATCTCGAGAGAAACGGGGGGTATCATCTTGGAACCTGTGGGGTATGGACCACCATGCTTTTGCTGTGCTACTCTGATCAGTCACATGCATGCCATCTTTTGAAACAACAACCTATGGTATTTGATATATCCGAGTCTTAGTAACAATAGAAAATTTATTATAGTTAAATCTTATGGATATTTTCTAGGTTTTTCCTAAGCACTTGGTATATTCTAGATCACTGGAGCTTGTATAACTTTATTTCTTGTAAGCTCAAGTTCTCTTTGAGTTCCATTGGGAAAATTGATATAGTTATGTCCAATGTTATGGCACTTGGAGCATCGATGTTTAGGGTGCTTTGGACATTCCCTTTTGAAATGACCTACCTCCCTGTAATAGAAACAACGTGGAGCTTTATCACTTGCAGTCACAAGGTTCTTGGTTGTCCTTGGCAGGATTTTCTTCTTTATACCAAAGTGTCATAGGATTCTTTTAGCAAATTAGAGTGGTCCTTTATCTTGGAAACTACATTTCTAGATTGTCATGTCCTTAGTTCGGAACTGAGCTCCATGGAAAATTGGCTTTGCTTGTAATACTAAAGAATACTTCCAAGCTTCGACATTCTGGTAAGACCCAATCTATATTAGTTGAGAAGAAATGACTTAAGAGAAATTCATTGCACATTATAATTATCATTCCTTTCCTGAGTATCTCTAATCATTTGCAAGTTCTAGGCTCAAAATAGATGCAACTCATAATACTCAAGTTAACTGTAGTTACAAGAGTAAATTTTATTCTGATACAAGTTGTATTTCATGTCGACAAAATTTCTAGGATTTCTAATAGTCGTGAAGTGGTGTAGTAGGTTCTAAGTTTTCGTCTTTATCTGATTCCTGCATATATCCGAAGACTGCACTTTTGTAGCTTCGTTTTCTTGGAGGCTCCGTATCTTTTGGACTTAAGTCAAGGTAGTCTGCTTGGGCATGTCCTAGTTCATTGCAATGGAAACATTAACGGTAGGGACATCTCCTAAGGATGTGCCCTATCTCTCCACATGTATGGCATCTCTTACCCATATTTCGGGGGTCATCATTACTACAATTTTCCGATTTAAATTCTTGGGCAATTGGATTCGCTCGGAGTAATGCGTTTTGCATGTCCGTTGGAGCATTGCTTCAGGTGGTGGTTGAGAGGAGTGTTTAGGCCATGGCAAAACTTGGATACTTGTTGTGAATATCCATAGGTGGTGCATATTTTAGTAGGGTTATAAACTTTGAGTAGTAAGCTTCCAAAGTTAATTCTAGTTGCTTTACCTTGAAGAATTCATTCATCTTCAAAGTCTGGTAGGTTGGCAGAAGGTATCGTCTGCGTACAACATCTTTCAGCTGAACCCAAGTAACAACGGCTTCAAAAACACCTTCATCTTTGGACCATTGCTTCCACCATAATTGAGCCTGGCCAACTAACTTAAGTTTGGCTATCGTTGCTTGATTGTTGGTAGAGGCAGTTCCCGAAGCAAAGAAATAGTCATCCATCAACTCAATCTATATCTCTGCCTCTGCTGCAATGTCTATCCCTTCTCCATCAAACTTGGGTTCCTTAATTTGCTTGAGAAGGAATTTCTTCTCTTGCATGTCAACATTCATGGGTGCAGAAGGTGCCTAACAATTAAGCCATACTGCTTCGATTATTTTGTTTAGGATATGTCTACAAACCATACATTAATCAATCATGTATCATCATAAAGTTTCACTCCGATACCAACTGTGAGGTGCCCACCCATCGGCTTTCCAAGCACTCTTTTAGCGGTCTATCGAGAAATGAATCTAAGCGTTGCTACTCGGCACTCCCAGGGAATGTTCCAATTTTTGTCACCTAGGGTTTCCCGAATCCGCCTCGCAACGAAACATTTACAGCCGAACCCACTAGGATCGACCTAAAATTTGGGCTCCTAGTGGCCAAGGTCTCCTAACAATATTCTAGCGACGGATCTTGGACATCCTACTTTACGCAGAGATACCCAATCCGAAGCAGACCCATGCCGCACTTGGTTCAAAGAGAATGGGAAACGAGAGGGATGCGCTGCTCAACCACTCTGCCCATAGGGCATAGTCCCATTTCGGCCCCCTAAAACGGCATGAATTGGGTTCTAACCTATCAATACCTAAAGGTCGAATGACGATAAAGAAACTTGTGAGAAGCCTCCCAGTTCTCTGGGACCACCCTCCCATAGGACGGACCCGTCGGGGATTCCGCTCACCCGCTTCCCTTAATAGCTTTAGTTTTCTGATTAGGTCCTACCACATTTATGTGTGACACTTAGAAGTCAACTTCATTAATTAAGCACTTTAGGGAACAAAGTTCGTTCACATAACTTATAGCACATACACAAAAACAGAGCAAAGCAATCTATTGACAAACAAGTTCAAACAAGTTCCTTAACTTATCTTCAAGTTCATCTTTGTCTCCCACCCATACAGGAGAAATTATGTATTGCTTCTGTCCTACAAAAGTATCCCTTCTGCCCTACAAAAGTAATTGGTCCAATTCACATGGCACCACAAACTCAATCCTTTATCTAGAATAGGATCTCCCAACATACCCAGATGTTGGGGGCCACGGAGGTCTTCAACTCCATTCTAGACCTAGCAAGGGGTGTCCAGAGCTCCAACTGACCCGCAAGCTATCTAGTAGCTAAACATCATTCCCATGGTTGGCCTTTTCACCACCCCACCTTCGGCCCATAAATCGAGTACTACCCTCTTGGGTTAATCCGCGGTGCGATCATGGAGGTGATCCACCCGTGCAATATATCCTTCCTTAATTAATCCTTTAAGAATCAAGCACAAACAAGGCATTCATCCCTAATATCATTCTCGTGAAGGGTGGCTACAATCCTTGCTAATTGGCGAAAAATATTGAATTTACAACTCTTGGTTTTTCTAAATAAAATATTTTAAATTAAATAAAAATATTAATAATTAATGTTAGTTAGTTTTTATCTTAATAATATTTAGTTAGTAATCTTACTAACTTATTAATTGACTAGCTAACTTTCGAACCAACCAACTAACTTTTATTATGCGGAAATATTACATCCTCCTCCCCTTAGAGAATTCGAGATGTCCTCATCTCGAGAGAAACGGGCGGTATCATCTTGGAACCTGTGAGGTATGGACCACAATGCTTTCGCTGTGCTACTCTGATCACTCACAGGCATGCGGTCTTTTGAAACAACAACCTACGATATTCGATATATCCGAGTCTTGGTTACAATAGAAAATTTATTATAGTTACATCTTATGGATATTTTCTAGGCTTTTCCTAAGCACTTGGTATATTCTAGATCATTGGAGCTTGTACAACTTTATTTCTTGTAAGCTCAAGTTCTCTTTGAGTTCCATTGGGACAATTGATATAGTTATGTCCAATGTTATGGCACTCGGAGCATCGATGTTTAGGGTGCTTTGGACATTCCCTTTTGAAATGACCTAACTCCCTGTAATAGAAGCAATGTGGAGCTTTATCACTTGCGGTCACAAGGTTCTTGGTTGTCCTTGGCAGGATTTTCTTCTTTATACCAAAGTGTCCTAGGATTCTTTTAGCAGATTGGAGTGGTCCTTTATCTTGGAAACTGTTGAGATATCGAGCTCCACTCGTGATACGCCAGGGTGACCGTTGTGTATTTATGTCACCGACTTGTCAGGCAGACGCGATTGGTACACCGCCCATGAATAATAGCTACATGATAGCTATCCTTATCTACTCTAGTTCGTGGCTCAGTTAGTATGCCACCTTAGTTAGTTGAGTTTGGTTTGAGACCCATATATAGGGTTCTTCTATTTCTTTGTACTTGAGTTCTTTTGGCTTACACAACTAAGAAGAGAAAAACTGTTTTCAGCCTCCACCCTTGTGTGTCTTCTCCCATTGTGCAAGCAAGAAAGCTTTTAGCGAGACTCCTTCCTTCTCTCCCACAATCTTGACATGGTATCAGAGCCTTGTTCGTGGTAAGGAGCTCAAGAAAGCAAGCCAAGCTCGCGGTGTTCTGGTAAGAGGAGCACTGTTGCTTTCATTTTCTGTTTTGGGAGCAGATCTCTGCAGGTAGCACAACCGGAAAGTGCAGGAGTGCATTGTCTCAGGTTGAAACGCCCTTCGCGGTGAAGCAAGAGGGCAGTATATGCTGCGGGAGAAGGCTTTAGCCCTCGGCAACCTTGTTTTTTTTATTTGAGGCCATTTCAGGGCCTGTTTTGGAGGCGGAAGTTTTCTGCACGCACTCAGGAAAAGGCCCAGTTTTATGCTGTGCAGCCACTGTTCTACAAGTTGATGAATAGTTACTGTAAAAATTGCATTGTATGCTTGTGCGCAGAGACATTGGGAGTTACAGAATCATCCCTGTTGCCTGTTGATGCAAAATCGTCACTAGGAAGTGACTGTGTGGTCAAATACCACTTTCGCCAGTTTTGCAGATTTTCCCTTGTGAGGGTGAAGTTGTGGTTTTTGCAGTGACAGAATTTTTTGCAGTCTTCTGTAATGACATCTGATTCTCTTTCACAGATTGTCACTGAAAAGCTTGACAAGAACAACTTCCAAGCATGGAAGTTTAGAATGACAAATTTCCTTATGGGAAAAGGATATTGGGAATTTGTTGCAGGAAATGAAGAAGAACCAGTTCTTCCTGATGTTGCCAATCAACAGCAAATGCAGGCATTTAAAGCATGGCATGAGAGAGCCAGGAAAGTTATGTATTGGCTGTCTATCAGCATTTCAGACTCTATGATTGTGCATATTCAGGATGCAAGTACGCCAAAGGAGGCATGGGATACTTTGTCAAAAATGTATAGCACAAATACGCAAGCCAGGAAAATGCAGCTCAAGCAAGAGTTGCACAATGTGCAAAGAGAAAATATGAGCATCAATGACTACCACATGAAGGTGAAGAAGATTGCAGATGCACTTGCTTCCATTGGGTCACCAGTGGAAGATGATGACTTAGTTTCTGTGACCTTGAATGGTCTAGGAAAGGATTATGCACAGTTTCGGACATCCATTTCAGTTCATGAAAGATTTCCTGATTTTGAGGAGCTGATTGCTCTTCTAATTTCTGAGGAGCAAAGAAATGGTGGTGCATCTTCTTCAGGAGGAACTTCAAAAGAAGTTGTCTTCTACTCAAATGCTGGAAGAGGTAGAGGCAGAGGTAGAGGAGGCCGATATGGAGGCCGTGGTAGAAATCAGAATATGCAGCAAACTCAAGAAAACCAGTCCTATGGAGGAGGACGTGGTAAATCTAGAGGCAGGGGGAGCCAAAGAGGTCGTGGTGGATGGCAAAGAGGCCAAAATGCAAACAGTAATGTTGAATGCTACTATTGTGGTAAAATGGGTCATATGGCTAAAGACTGCTATAAAAAGCAGAATGACATCATGAATGGAAACTGCAACAAGGAAATTATGCATCCTCTAGTAGACAGGGTGATGACAGAAATGAGCATCTGTTTATGGTGCAGCACATGAACAATTCTGTGACAAGTGCAGAAGAAAGCAACGATGTATGGTATGTTGACTCAGGTGCATCAAACCATATGACAGGTCATGCAGAATGGATGGAGGATGCAAGGAAAATGGAAAAATCGGGATTTGTGGAGACTAGTGATGATACTGCACATCCTACTGTGCAGATTGGAAAAATTCCTTTATCTATGCAGGATGGGAAAAAGAAATACATGTCCGATGTATTTCATGTCTCGAATATCACCAAGAATCTGGTTTCTGTTGGTCAAATGGTTGAGCAGGGCTTGCAGGTCAGATTTAATCCTCATGGATGCTTTGTTGAGGATATGAAAAATAAAGGTCGCTTGATAGCAAAAGGAAAGAAGAAGGGCAGAATGTTTACATTGGATGCAGACATGTCTGAATTGAGTGCAGCAATGTTTGCACATGGGACCGGTGTAGTTGCAGATATTGATATCTGGCATAAATGCATTGGTCATGTTAATGTACAGCGACTTAAATCAATGCAGGCCCAAAATATTGTTGCAGGTTTGCCGAAATTCAAGGTTGCAGAAATGCATAAGGTATGTGAAGCCTGTCAGTTTGGAAAACATGCAAGGAAACCATTTCCTAGACATGTTCAAGAGAGTAAGAAGCCATTGGAATTAATCCACTCTGATGTGTGGACAACTAAAGCTGCATCTCTTGGAGGCTGTCATTATTTTGTCAGTTTTATTGATGACTATAGCAGAAAATTTTGGGTGTATTTTATGAAAAAGAAAAGTGAAGTTTTTGGGCATTTCAAAACTCTTAAAGCTATGGTTGAAAAAGAAACAGGCTTGCAGATAAAATGCCTAAGGTCAGATGGAGGGGGAGAGTACCTCTCAAATGAGTTTGCAAGGTTCCTGCAGGAGCATGGCATAAAGCAGCAATATTCATGCAGTCATACCCCACAACAAAATGGAATTGCAGAAAGAAAAAACAGGCATATTGGAGAGGTATCTCGTGCCATGCTCAATGAAAAAGACTTGCCAGATTTTTATTGGGCTGAAGCAGTTGCTATAGCAGTCTACATAATGAACAGGACTCCCACTGCAGCAATACATGGAATGACTCCAGAGGAGAGGTATACTGGTAGGAAACTAGATATTTCTCATTTGAAAATTTTTGGTTGCATTGCCTATGTACATGTGCCAGATGAGTTGAGATCCAAGTTGGATCCAAAAGCTGAGAAGTGCATCTTTATTGGTTACTCTCTACAGCGAAAAGGGTATAGATGCTATAGCCCTTCTACTCGTAAGTTTACAGTGAGCAGAGATGTTGTTTTTGATGAGATGAGTAGCTGGTATAAACCAGTAAATGTGATTGATGATGTAGATGCACAAAATGGTAATGCTGCACAAAATTCACAGCAGTAGTCACAAAATATTAGTGGACCTGGAGCGTCCTCTAGTAGTGGTTCACATTCTTCGCCATGGACAGGCAGATTGAGATCAGGAGAATCTTCTCAAAGTAATGCAGATAGTGGTATGCAGGTATCACGAAAAGGAAAAGAGAAGGTTGATCAGCCCATGTTTGATGTGAATGCAGGTCACTCTTATGTGGATGGTGAATCCAATGGCTCAGAACAGAGCATTGATGATGAGTTGGGTATTCCTTCTATTGTTACACCTGGAGTAAGGAAGACCAGGGATGTTTTGAGAGCACCTGGGAGTGAACCTACTTTGCGCAGGTCTACAAGAGCTAGGTATCCTATGGATAGGCTGAAATATGATGGATTTACAGCCATTCACTATGCATATATGGTTAAAGTGATACATGAACCAGAACCCACTTCTTTTGAGGAAGCCATGGGAAAAGAAAAATGGGAGAAAGCCATGGATGAAGAAATGGATGCCTTGGAAGCAAATGCTACATGGGAATTGGTACCTTTGCCTAAAGGTAAAAATGCAATTGGCTGTAAGTGGGTTTATAAGGTGAAGCACAATGCAGATGGTTCTGTGAATAGATACAAGGCAAGATTAGTAGTCAAGGGGTATGCACAAACATATGGCATTGACTATGAAGAAACATTCAGTCCGATTGCAAGGATGGCAACCGTAAGAGCAGTCATTGCTATGGCTGCATCAAAGGGATGGTCTTTACATCCGATGGATGTAAAGAATGCCTTCTTGCATGGTGATTTGCAAGAAGAGGTCTATATGGAGCAGCCACCAGGTTATGTGCATGCTGTTCATCCTGAGTTTGTTTGCAGGTTGAAGAAAGCCTTGTATGGCTTGAAGCAAGCACCTAGAGCATGGTCTGACAAGATAGGACAGTATCTTGTCACTATTGGATTTCAGATTTCCAAGGCAGATTTCTCACTTTATGTGAAAAAAACAAAGAAAGGTATTATGCTACTTGTCATTTATGTTGATGATTTGATTATGACAGGTGACAGTGATGAAGATATCCTTCATGTGAAAATGCTATTGAAGTAGAAGTTTGAGATGAAGGATTTGGGAGAGCTGCGTTATTTCTTGGGCATTGAGGTGATTAGATCACCAAGTGGGATACAGCTCTTGCAGAGGCAGTATGGATTGGACATGCTGTCCAAATATGGGATGACAGGCTGTAAGCCTATTTCAGTTCCTTTGGAGCAGAATGTGAAGCTGAGCACAGATGCAGGTGAGCTTCTAGAAGACCCTACTATGTACAGACGCATAGTAGGAAGTTTGATTTATATGACTATTACTAGGCCAGATTTGAGCTATGCTGTTGGATTGGTAAGTCAGTTTATGCAGGCTCCAAGGAAACCACATTTGGATGCGGCTAGACGCATACTCAGGTATGTGAAGTCCACATTGCACTATGGACTATTTTATGATAGTGGGATTCAGATACAGTTGCATGGATACACTGATGCTGATTGGGCTGGTAGTATTTCTGATAGACGATCTACCAGTGGATATGTGTTCTCTTTTGGGAGTGCTGCAGTCACTTGGAGCAGCAAGAAACAGCCTACAGTTGCCTTGTCGAGCACAGAGGCTGAGTACAGGGGTGCAGCAATGGCTGCATGTGAGGTAGCTTGGTTGCATAAGCTACTTTATGATATGCATCAGTCTATAGATGGACCAGTTGTCATTTATTGTGACAACATGAGTAGTATACACTTGGCAAATAACCCAATCTATCATGCTAGAACAAAGCACATTGAGGTGCATTATCACTATGTGCGAGAGAGGGTTTTACTAGGTCTTATTGATCTAGTTTATGTCAGCACAGAGGATCAGGTAGCTGACATATTCACGAAGGCATTGGGCGCAGAGAAGCTGCACAAGTTCAGAGACCTGCTTGGTGTGCAGGAATTGGGATTGAGCTCGAGGGGGAGTGTTGAGATATCGAGCTCCACTCGTGATACACCAGGGTGACCGTTGTGTATTTATGTCACCGACTTGTCAGGCAGACGTGGTTGGTACACCGCCCATGAATAATAGCTACATGATAGCTATCCTTATCTACTCTAGTTCGTGGCTCAATTAGTATGCCACCTTAGTTAGTTGAGTTTGGTTTGAGACCCATATATAGGGTTCTTCTATTTCTTTGTACTTGAGTTCTTTTGGCTTACACAACTAAGAAGAGGAAAACTGTTTTCAGCCTCCACCCTTGTGTATCTTCCCCCATTGTGCAAGCAAGAAAGCTTCAAGCGAGACTCCTTCCTTCTCTCACACAATCTTGACAGAAACTACATTTCTAGATTGTCCTATCCTTAGTTCGGGACTGAGCTCCATGGACAATTGGCTTTGCTTGTGATACTAAAGAATACTTCCAAGATTCGACATTCTGGTGAGACCCAATCTATATTAGTGGAGAAGATATGACTTAAGAGAAATTTATTGCACATTATAATTATCATTCCTTTCCCGAGTATCTCTAATCATTTGCAAGTTCTAGGCTCAAAATAGATGCAACTCATAATACTCAAGTTAACTGTAGTTACAAGAGTAAATTTTATTCTGATACAAGTTGTATTTCATGTCGACAAAATTTCTAGGATTTCTAATAGTCCTGAAGTGGTGTAGTAGGTTCTAAGTTTTCGTCTTCATCTGATTCCTGCATATATCCGAAGACTGCACTTTTGTAGCTTCGTTTTCTTGGAGGCTCCGTATCTTTTGGACTTAAGTCAGGGCAGTCTACTTGGACATGTCCTAGTTCATTGCAATGGAAACATTAACGGTAGGGACATCTCCTAAGGATGTGCCCTATCTCTCCACATGTATGGCATCTCTTACCTAGATCTCGGGAGTCATCATTACTACAATTTTCCGATTTAAATTCTTGGGCAATTGGATTCGCTCGGAGTAATGCATCTTGCAAGTTTGTTGGACACATTGCTTCAAGATGGTGGTTGAGTAAGCTTCCAAAGTTAATTCTAGTTGCTTTACCTTGAAGAATTCATTCATCTTCAAAGTTTGGTAGGTTGGCAGAAGGTATCGTCTGCGTACAGCATCTTTCAGCTGAACCCAAGTAACATCGGCTTCAGAAACACCTTCATCTTTGCACCATTGCTTCCACAATAATCGAGCCTGGACAACTAACTTAAGTTTGGCTATCATTGCTTGATTGGTAGAGGTAGTTCCCAAAGCAAAGAAATAGTCATCCATCGACTCAATCCATATCTCTGCCTCTGCTGCAATGTCTATCCCTTCTCCATCAAACTCGGGTGCCTTAATTTGCTTGAGAAGGAATTTCTTCTCTTGCATGTAAACATTCATGGGTGCTACAAACCATACATTAATCAATCACGTATCATCATAAAGTTTCACTCTGATACCAACTATGAGGTGCCTGCCCATCGGCTTTCCAGGCACTCTTTTAGCGGTCTATCGAGAAATGAATCTAAGCATTTCTACCCGGCACTCCCAGGGAATGTTCCAAGTTTTGTCACATAGGGTTTCCCAAATCCGCCTCACAACGAAACATTTACAGCCGAACCCACTAGGATCGACCTAAAATTTGGGCTCCTAGTGGCCAAGGTCTCCTAACAATATTCTAGCGTCGGATCTTGGACATCCTACTTTACGTAGAGATACCCAATCTAAAGCAGACCCATGCCGCATTTGGTTCAAGGAGAATGGGAAACGAGAGGGATGCGCTACTCAACCACTCTGCCCATAGGGCATAGTCCCATTTTTGGTCCCCTAAAACGGCATGAATTGGGTTCTAACCTATCAATACCTAAAGGTCGAATGACGATAAAAAACCTTGTGAGAAGCCTCCCAGTTCTCTGGGACCACCCTGCCATAGGACGGACCCGTCGGGGATTCCGCCCACCCGCTTCTCTTAATAGCTTTAGTTTTCTAATTAGGTCCTACCACATTTATGTGTGACACTTAAAAGTAAGCTTCATTAATTAAGCATTTTAGGGAACAGAGTTCGTTCACATAACTTATAGCACATACACAAAAACAAAGCAAAGCAATCTATTGACAAACCAGTTCAAACAAGTTCCTTAACTTATCTTCAAGTTAATCTTTGTCTCCCGCCCATACATGAGAAATTATGTATCGCTTCTGTCCTACAAAAGTATCCCTTCTGCCCTGCAAAAGTAACTGGTCCAATTCACATGGCAACACAAACTTAATCCTTTATCTAGAATAGGATCTCCCAACATGCCCAAATGTTGGGGGCCACGGAGGTCTTCAACTCCATTCTAGACCTAGCAAGGGGTGTCCAGAGCTCCAACTGACCTGCAAGCTGTCTAGTAGCTAAACATCATTCCCGTGGTTGGCCTTTTCACCACCCGACCTTCGGCCCATGAATCGAGCACTGCCCTCTCGGGTTAATCCGCGGTGCGATCATGGAGGTGATCCACCCGTGCAATATATCCTTTCTTAATTAAATCCTTTAAGAATCAAGCACAAACAAGGCATTCAGCCCTAATATCATTCTCCAAGAAAACATTCCTTTATTTTCATGGCGACTTGTCGTCACAGACCCTTGCCATGCATTTACCATAAATCACAAGCACTTGGAATAATCATCCAAACAACAACTAACAACCAGTTGAATGTAAAAGCCTTTAGGATGTTGTTCGATCAACCAACAAAACTAATTTCATTCTTTCCAATTGATGCCAGAATAGACGATATAACATTTCCATTGTATATTTGTTCTCCCCTTTGGGATCTAAGAGCAATACTATGCAAAAATGTTCTCAACACTCCCTTCCTTCAGCTAGGTCATATGTTAAGGGTTCAAACACTATTCATGATGTAAGTTCTATAGGTCACTTACCTTGATTGATAACCCAACCCTGGATTTGGATTGGCAAAAGTCATTGTGATCCGACGCAACTCAAGACATCTTAGTTTTAACCCTTATGATTAATTTATTGTACTAGCTCTTAGTCAAGTCATGAGGCAACTAGAAAATTATCCTCATATATCAAACATGTTATAGGCATAATGTGTGAATGCTTTAATAAGATAAGTGCAAGATGATCTCAAGTAATTAGACTCCAACAAGCCTTGCATTGAGCTAGAATCTAGTTTTTCCTAATATTTGGGCTCTTAGGCTAAGTACTTTTGAAGTATTTAAACTTTAAACTAATACTTTCTATTCATGATTCTCAATGTCATATTCTTTTAGTAATTATGCCATTTGTAACCCTTGACTATACTTTGATCTAGCACTTGTATGCACTATCTTTTAATGTCATTCTTTTGATGACTGTGCCATTCATAACACTTGACTAATTTTTCCTTGTAATTGCTCTACTAGCAAATAAGTCATATGTAACTAGGTGCAATTATCTTCCCTTGATATATGCACCTCACAAACTCCATCTTCCGAGTAGGTGAGATGAAATTTATCCAAACCATGACCTATACTCGTGCATCCTAGTATGGGGCCTAACACATCTCATACGAGAATCAAAGCAAGCATCTATCAATTTGAAAATACATTACGATCGGAACCATAGTTGGATTGATAGTGATGCCTTTGCTCGAAGCCTTGTTGCTGGTTGTAGGATTGTCATCCGCATGCGACATTCTTTGCTTGGAGGCCATCGTCCGCAGGTAGACTCACGAGATTAAGAAGGTGGAATAGATTGAAGATGGGAGAGCGTAAGAGAAGATGGTTAAGTCGAGGATCGAGATAGAGGGAATTGAGCTAATTCTCTTTCTTGCAGCCTCTCGGGATGACTCTTCTTTGTCTCTCTCTCTCTCAAGCTCTCTTTCAAGCTCTTCCTCACAATCTCTTGGAGGGGTATCCTTCTCTCTACCTCTCTCTCACAGCCTCTTGGGGTCTCCTTATGCCTTTTTTATGCCTCTCCCATGCCTCATATTTATAGTGAATTAGAGAAGAGGGCTTGTGGTTGAGAAGTGGAGCTCTTTGTGGATGGGGATCTTGGAAAGATCAGTGATCTGATACTCAAATCATAAATCTGATGGTTCCATTGGCTCCGAAAGGGGGTAAAACGCCAAGATGCTTGATTAGAAAGCTCTTAGTTCACTCCTTCTTCTTTTCTCTATTCAAAGTGTTGTGCACTGCCTGTGTACTGCAATCGCGGCGTGCGCAATTTCGCAAATCCTCTCTTTTTTTTATAAAATATCCAAACTAACTAAAATATCACTTGTCTTTTCTTTTAAATGACATCCAGTTCTAAAAATCTCCATATCTTTTTTTAGGATAATATCTAAAATATACTATTTTTGCCTAAAATCTAATATTTTTAGACCATCCAAACTATACACATTGACCTAGTGATTAATATAATTCATAAGTCTCATTCACGTTGTAATTTACGTGAAGGGTGGTTATGGTCCTTGCCAATCCGAGAAAAAATATTGAATTTACGACTCTTGGTTTTTCTAAATAAAATATTTTAAATTAAATAAAACTTATTAATAATTAATGTTAATTAGTTTTTATCCTAGTTAGTCTTTAGTTAGTAATCTTACTAACTTATTAATTGACTAGCTAACTTTCGAACCAACCAACTAACTTTTATTGCGCGGAAATATTACAGCGACCAAGGCATAGACCTTGGCATCTCAACCTTAGCACACTTGGCAACGATCTATGAAAGCTTTGTTGGCACCGTTGGCTATGTGTGAGGAGCTCACACTAGCTTGTAGAAAAATATTGCATAGGTCTGGAGAGAGAGAGAGAGAGAGAGAGAGAGAGAGAGAGAGAGAGAGAGAGAGAGAGAGAGAGAGAGAGAGAGAGAGAGTGTGTGTGTGTGTGTGTGTGTGTGTGTGACTCAGCTGATTGCAGTGGAGCTTTGTCGTGTCAACAACAGATAGAATTCTGCACGGGTTGTTGTGTGTCCTTGACATGGTGCTCTACCCCTATTTATATAGAAATGGGGGAAAGGGGATAAAGAGAGGACGTTTTCTTTTTAGCGTTTTTGATGACATCATCGATGACAAAGAGAGAATGTTTTCTTTTAGCTTTTTTTAATGATATCATTGATGATGTCAGAGAGAGGGCTCCATTTTTTAAGCGCGAAGATTAAATTTATGAATATATGGGTGAGCATTGCACGTTGCATTGTCGAGCGGCTGTCACTCCAAGGCAATGACCAAGGCATAGACCTTGGCATCTTAGCCTTGGCATACTTGGCAACGGGCTATGAAGGCTTCGTTGGTGCCATTGGCTGTGTGTGAGAAGCTCCCACTAGCTTGTAGGAAAATCTTCCTAGGAGGTCACCCATCCCGACAGTGTCGTTACCCAAGTGCACTTAACTACCAAGTGACTATCCATTAGGCTAGTTCTTTTTATTGTTCTATACTACAAACATTTGTTTTACTGTCTTAGGTATTGGCCATTCTAGGATATCTTTTACTTTGGTAGGATCTACTAAGATTCCATTAGCGAAACCAATTTATCCAAGATATTCATCATGTTAGTGAGAAATACGCATTGACTCATCTTAGCATAGAGCTGATTTTCACAGAGTGTTACTAATGAAGTCTTTAAGTAACCTTCCTCTATTAATTTTGAGTACACTAGTATATCATCAAAGAATACTAGTATAAAATCATCTAGATATGGTCGAAAGATGTCTTACATTAGACGGTTGAATGTGGCTGGGATATTAGTCAAAATCCAAATGGCATGACCAAAATTTCATAATGAACATACCTAGTGCTAAAGGAAGTCTTTGGGATATCTTGTTCCATGATTCGAATTTGGTCAATCTTGGAAAAAAAATTGGCTCCATGTAGGTGATCTAAAAGTTCATCTATCCTGGGTATGCGGTACTTGTTCTTCACTATAACCTAGTTTAGTCCTCTGAAGTCAATGCATGGTCTAATTGTTCCATCCTTCTTTTTTTGTAAGAGGACAAGCACTCCCCAATGTGAATTACTTGGGCGGATAAATCCTTGCTCTATCAGTTGCCTCAGTTGCTCCTTAAGCTCAATAGCTTAGGGAATAGACATTTTGTATGGTTGTTTTGCAGCTCCAGGAATCAATTTTATTTCATGATCAAACTCATGATTTGGAGGTAGTTGAGTTAGTTCTTTTGGAAAGACATCCTCAAAGTCATTGATCCAGGAAGGTAGAGTGCCTTCATTAGTCTTTTCGATGAGATCATGTTTATTGGTTGACCTTTCTTCAATCCCTTCTTGAGTCCGCTTGCCTTGGTGGGTTGTTGACTCTAGCTCTTCCAGCTTTCCCATATGCCTTTATGGATTCTCCTTCCATGTCTTGAAAGATTATTTCCTCTTCAACACATAGAATATGGGCTTTGTTCTTCTTGAGCCAATCCATTCTTAGAATGCAATCGTAGCATCCTAGTGGTAGGATTTGGAATTTTGCTTCAGTTATATGGCTCTCTAACTCAAATTGAAGTTTCCCTACAATTTTTATTGAGGCGATTTCCTTCCCACTAGCCAATTGTACTATTATGTTCCTTGTCCCCTTGGATTTTGGATGCAATCTTTTAACTGTTTTGGGTGTAAGAAAGGAATATGTGCTAGCACAATCAATTAAGATTATAAATGATGTACCCTTGTAAGTAGCTGGAGATTGAATTATTGAACATTGGTGGTCTGCTCCTTTCCTTTCCATGGCAGCATGAATGGATCCTCTTTCAATTTCTTCACCTAACATGCATTCCTTGGGCTGTCCAATCATGGTATTTACCCGGACACTAGCTGTTCTTCCATGTCCATGGATTGGGTTGTTGTTGCCATTCCCTCGACCTCTTCCACCAACTTGGTTTGGGCTAGGAGTTTTGAGGATGGTTAGGATAATTTTTCCTTAGGTGTCTAGTCCTTTCGCATTGGTAGCATTGCTTGATTCCTATTCCATTTGGTCCTTGGGTGATTGCATTAGCTCTATCATTTCTTCTAGCATTGGCCGTGTCAACACCATGGTTTGGGTAGCCCCTTACGTAGTTATTTATTGGACGGTTCATTTTGCCATTTTGAGCGATTTCCTTGGCCATAGGCTTTGCTTGCATAAGAGCACCTTTGAGAGTCATTGGTCTCATTGATTCAGGGCGAGTGTCCAAAGGTGGATTTAGTCCTTGTTGGAAAAACCTTGCAATCTGTTGAGACACTGTCATTGGGGATGCATAACAAGAGCGCTTGGCAAGAAAGGTGGTACACTCTTGACCAACGTAACCTCATTGTACGTGAGTACACAAATCAATTCATGAACTTGACCATGTATATGGAGAGCATTAGTGATGATGCTAAATTGCACAAGTATATCTATGGGTTGGAACCAAGCCTATCGACAAATGTCATGGCCCGAAATCCTACCACACTATTTGATGGAGAAAATGGGCATCATGACTTAACCATCTTCCCCAAGCAATAAAGAGGTATGACCATCTGATCTTAATCTCTCATGTTTATCCACTTGCTGAGCTTAATCCCTTTGTTGGAGAGATTCAAGATTGCATAGGCTTAGTAGTTAAATCCATCTTGTATGCATGCATCATAACTCATCCTAAAATTCATTGTATTGGCTAACTTTAATCCCATCCTGTCTTGTGACCTTGGATAAGTCTCAAAGTAAATAATAGCCATTGTAATTGGGAAAGTAGTAGCCAACAAGTCACTGGACTACCAAGGTAACCCCTACCCCAACCCTTGTTCATTCCTTGCATCTCATGAAAAGGCCCAATGTCTCCTTTCCAATGCATCTCATGCTGGTTGCTTAGTAAAAATGTCTACCATGTATACTCCAGCCAGCTGAGGAAAAAGGTTGATGCTAGTAGGTGAGGTGGTAAGACAAAAGAGAGGTGACACTCCCTTACCACTTACGACCTTGAAGGGGTGCATAACCTCCCAGTGATCTAGAACCTGATACTTGTATGCAAGTGCAGGTACTTCCCCATGATCACCACCTCCCCTGATGCAATGATCCTCTTTGGACACCTCCTCAATGCTAATGGCACCCATATATGACACTTGAAGTGCATGCAATCGAAAGAGATGTATGGAAATAAATTCACTTATGCATTGATGATAGAGTAGATGGGTATGCAATGATACTTAGGATAATGCTTAGTATGCTTAGGGTGCTATTCATGTTGCTGATCAGGCCTCTCAACATATGCCCTGTCCATATAAGGCTTTTGCAATAGAGGCAAGTAATGTTTTTTGCCACAGTCCTAGAGGATGGCCACAAAGTTCCTATTACAAAAAATTCTATTTTGAATGTGGAAGAAAACCCTATAGCTCACCTCGAAGAGGGTTTTGGTCCCCCCCCCCCCCCGGATTTGAATTAAAAACCTTCCCAATCGAAGCTACAGTTTGGAAGTTAGGTCCATTTTTGTGCACTAGGGTCACTGTCGACAGGGTGTAGACCACAGGGATAGTAATTCCATTGCAAAAAAGTCTAATCATTTTCTGTCACACAAAGGTTCATAGCTCATCTCAAGTAGGACTTTGTCCCCTTCCACCTAATCGAAGAGGACCTGTTGTCAATTCATAGCTAAGAGATATGCAAGAAAGTACTATAAAAATAAACATTTTCACGAAGGTTCTGGATAGCCCCAAATCCCTTCACGATCAATCCCATAAGGAGGTGGTTTCTGAGGCATTTCTATGCCTAATAATAGCCTCAAAGTATCCAGTTACCCCACCTTCCATGCTAAAGAAAAATGGGCACTTTTGGGACAACATTTGGCTCTAATACTAAAAATAAATATGCTAAAAATAAACAGTCTATTGTGTCACTTCCCATGGATCCAGTGGATGCTTCATTTCTCTGGATGTTGTGAAGGAACGAAAAGAAAAGGGCCTATGCTTCAAATGTGGGAATAAGTACACTGCTAATCATGCCTCCAAGTGCCCATACAAGACAGCTAAGGTCAAGGTTCATAGTATGTATGTCATGGAAGATTGGCACAACAAACAAGCTGAGCTTGTGGAGGATGTTGATCACGTGCAGTTCTATGACCCCAAGGATGGGTTTCCTTTTGACCTGGGCAGTGATCCATCACGGATACTTAATCAGACATCCCACCCACCTACCACTTTCCTTTGCTCTATCTCCTTGGATGCTTGGACAGGTTCTTGAAGCCCCAACACCCTACACATTCAAGGAAGTATAGATGCCAGGAGGCATATACCACAATGGATTCCATAAGACCACGGTGGATTCCATGAGGTTTTTGTGGTGGATTCTATAAAACTATATTTATTTATCGAGGCTCATACACAAGGTGGATTCCTTGTGCAAGAAGTTAACAGGAACACCTATCATTTCTAGGCATCGTATTAATTTAATGTGCATGTGGGTGATTCCACAATGGGTGATTCTTGATGGGACCTAAAATGGGCCGACACTAGCTATAACACTAGCTGGACCTCTAACATGCACAAGACAACCCCACGGCCTTGCGGCTAGGAGCATCTACAGAACACATTGCCCTGCCATCGTATGTACATTTTGAGTTTGTATTGTGTTTGTAGTCCAACCCTTAACCTTCTCAAACTCTTCAAAGGGAGACCCTACACATTTTGGTGTAATTCACCATGTAGAACAACATAGAAGGCACCCTCGGCTAATTGCCATGGCCCCACTGCGACCCTCCTACACCTTGGGGATTGGCCCCTTCATGCGTTGCTAACACATATAACACATACGAAACAGGCTCCGCTCTTGGTACCAATATTATATCATTTTAGGAATGTACGAGTCCTCACTTACTTGTCCCCTTTGACCCACTATCTAGACCTACAACTTGGGTGCCTTACTCTCTCCAGTGTGGGTCATTTATAATTCAACCAATTGCTATGCATGCCAGGAATAGATATCATGTGTATGATTCATGCAATAGTGGATGCCTTATTGTGCACAAACAGTTATGGTTTGAAATCAGTCTATGTGTCGTGCAAAAATAGCCCTTTTAATGAATTTTCACTAATACGCAATTCTTCGTTGCAGGAACCTAGCACCAAGGCGAACCTCGTGCTACTAGATCCATTATTTCCAAATAAACCACATCCTAAATGTTATGCATAAAGAGAACAATCAGACTTTGTATTATTTCAACGCTTAAATTGTTGTATAACATTATCCTCCCCCTCACGTTTAAATTTTGCTGCGTTGCATAGGTGTAAAGGCTCTTTTATGTCATTTTTTGTATATAAAAGTAATAAATACGCACTTTAACACACATAAAAAGGGCCAAAATAGGGCTTAACTTCATGCTTCAGCCCCGTCAGACATTCACATACGTAGATCTCATTTTTCCATTTGTTTCGAACGCAAGAAACCCATTTTTTTCATTTTTATCTATTTTTTCTATTTATTTTTAATAGAAAATAAGTATCTTCTAGGTTTTTTCTTATGACTGATCATTGGAACTGAAACTCAGCATTTTTCCTTATTTCAACCCATGTCCACTTATTTACCCCACTCAAAATTAAAGAAACTATCAATTTCCATCAAAATTTGTGTTTTTTCGGGTTTTGAAAAGTTATAATTGCTGTAAATCAATACGGGTTCTGCATAACAGTGATTGCAACCCTCAAACATAATGCAAGGAACATTCAAATAAAATTTCAGCTAATGTATACACCATTTAGACCATGAACAATAAAAAACAAGCAAATTTCTTTCATAAAATAGAGCATACCGGCCTTTTGCGTGTTTTGGGTTTTTTGAATATTTAATTGGGACTGTGTATAGTTGTGTATCAACCAACCGGCCATGGATTTCAACATAGATCTTCAGACTTCAGCCTCCTCAGCCTCTTGAAACAATCCGATGCCTTGCAGACAAGCATCCATCTCCTGATTCTCTTCTTGATTCTTGCCACATAAAGTGCCTCTATATAGGAGAGAGAAAGAGGAGAGAGAAATACTGAATTCTGATCAAGCCATCCGGGTAGCCATTCCACGTGCAAAGACAGGTGATGAGGAGCGAAGATAGAGTGCATCTCAGGCATCTAGGCAGTTGGGGGGATTGTTTTTAAGTGACATAGCCCATCTCCATCAATCATGGGAAAAATGGCGCCTTCATTCTCTGCACTGCGTGGAAGAAAACACCCCCCGACCCCCCCCCCCCCCCCCGAATGAATTTGATTTTGCTAGGGGCCCCCCAAAGGGAGCCCCCAAAAGGCATGACTTTTGGGCTCTCTTTAGTCTATTTCCACTTGCCATTTGGCCTTGGCCTCTCGGGCACTCCCTCTTCCTCGCCCGGTATCCGATTAAGGTTATGAAAATTCACTAACTATCATCCAATGGGTCTTTTAAGCACTTTCAGGATTTTTCGCTTAAAATCATACTGATTGCAACCGCCGCCTTCGACAAAGTCTATTTTTTCCCTGAAATTTGAAAATTTTGGCTATTTTTAAGTACTTCTCGGCATAAAAAATCATCTATCATTGGAGACCACGAGATAGAGCGACTCAGCCCGTCGAATCCCATAAATAGATCTGCACATAAACATAACCACAAAGAGCATCAAGTTGATACAAAATAGATACACAACAAAACGCATAACAACTCTCACCCTACCCCCTGTCAAAACCAAGGCATGATTCCACGAGGAGTAGGTCTAGCATATTCTAATAGAAAGTCTAAAGCTAGTCACTAACCAACTGCTGCAACATAGCCAAGCTAAAAAGAACTATCAAAGAGGTCATCCTAAGTGGTGGTCTGAACTACCTACCTAACTAAGGACAACTCAACTAGGAGCTTCTACTAGGCGAGAACTCTTATAGTCTAATCAAGAAACAGTTTCTTTTAGCACATTGCTCTTTTAGCCTCTTATTTTCCGTACTCGAGCATGTAAAAAGGAGGGAGCTGAGCATAGTGACCCAAGGAGAACAAGGCATTGGCCTCATGTCCTATCTCGGTACCCAAGAACCTACCAAGCCCTCGCAAGGTGACACTGAATCCTTTTCTAATGCTCACTTTTATTTTCGCTCCAATCTTCTTGTATTCTTTGTTGTTCAGCTAGATGCCACCCCTTGAAAGACAAGGCATCGGCCTCAGGTCTTGTCTTGTCCCCAGGAACCTACTAGGCCTTCTCAAGGTGATAAATAACAACTCAAGGATTTTTCTTTCTTTCCTTTTCTATTTTTATAGGGGTTAGAACCCCTTTTTACACACCTCTGTATATTCATATATTGCCTTTCAAATATTTAGGGTTTTGCATCTTTCCATTATTATTTTACTAGTATTCTCTAAATGCCTCACAACTAACAGGAACTCCTAGAACCACCGCCTAGCAGGTCAGTAGAATAGGGTCACTAGAATTGCCTTCTAAAATAGTTATTTCAATGCCTGATAATGCCTTTGTAGGAGGCAATAACTACTCAGACCTCCCCCAAACATACAGAGCCTAAATCTAGGACTTCATACCTTGAGTGCCGGTCCCCAACAAGCAAAAGAAAGTAACCCTTACATGCACATATATCATTAATTGCTTAAGGAAAAAGACTCGAAAAGGGGACAAAACCACCTAGAATGGCCACAAGAAGCTCCTTCATAGCAAAGGCTCCCTTCAGCAACTTCGTCAACCTGTATGATGCAATCACTACGACAAAAAACCATTAATTGTACCTGCACCAAACAAACATAGGCCCCTCTTGGCCTAAATAAATAGCACATTTCACTACAGCCTAGCTCGCCTTCTTGGCCTAAAGAAATCAAATATGACACGACAAAACTAACTAGCCCTCCTAGACTAAGGAAATAGATCATTAAAACCTTAAAAAAACTAGCCCTCTTGGCCTAAAGAAATCAAGCAAACCAGCTCATATAGATCCCTCCTTGGAAGAAGGCAGATATACAAAAATACGCTCCATTCCAAGGGAAAAAATAGGGCTCTCAGCCCTAAACTAGATGCATTAAGTTGTGACCCATACCTCCTGCATATATAGCAAGAGGCATATGCATAACATGTCATCTGATCAACCTATGGGTCTAGGATAATAGTGGCAGATGGGTCTCGGCCACTCTTCGCATTACCCATATCAACCATTGCCTGCCATATAATGCGTGGTCTGATAACATTCCCCACAAGGCATTGGTTGACCTAATTGCCCTAGATATGGGCCCTATTGATGTTGTATTGGGTTGTGATTGACTTAAACAATGGGGGAAAATTTATATGAACTTCTCTCAGCTTTGCATGGAGTTTATGATGCATGGACAACCATCCACCTAGAGAGAGTTCAAGATCATGCTAATTTTTAGCTCATTACAGCAAAGCAACTCAAACAAGAGTTTAAGAAATGCTCACAAATCTTTGTTTTGCAATTGAATAAGGATAATTTTGGTTAGCCCTCTGCAATAGCTAATGATTTAGCCTTGTAGGCCTTACTTGACGAGTACAGTGACCTATTTCAGATGCCTACAACCCTTGTGGACCACCCACTTGATTTAGAGCCCCATTCTAAGCTAGTAAACAAGTCCCCCTTACAGACTCTCCAAGTGTGATCGTGAAGAGGTTGCAAAGAAAGTCAAGGAGTTGCTGGAGATGGGTTTCATTGAATCGAGTTCCTCCTCCTATGCATCCCCTATCCTGTTAGTCAAGAAGAAAGATGGCTCCTTTCGCATGTGCATTGACTACAGAGACTTAAACAAAATCACGGTAAAGAACTGCTACCCCATCCCATAGATTGATGACTTGCCAGATGAATTGAAAGGGGCATGCTTTTTCACTAAGATTTACTTGTGCTCTGGCTACCATCATATTTGTATGAGGGAGGGAGATGAGGTCAAAAGAGCCTTTAAGACTAATCATGGACTTTATCATTTTCTAGTGATGCCTTTTAGATTGACTTATGCCCCCGCTACATTTCAAAGCCTCATGAACAAAATCCTTCAACCCTTTCTGTTCAACTTTGTACTTGTTTTCTTTGATGGCATCCTCATTTATAGAAAGTCATCAAAGGAGAACTTGACACATGTTAGAAGGGTGTTTGATATATTGACAAAGCATCGAATCTTTGTTAAGGAGAGAAAATGCACATTCATGCAGACATCTATGGAGTACTTGGGACATATTATGAGAAAAAAATGGCATATAAGCTTACCCAAAGAAGGTGCAATGTGTTAGGAACTAGCCCACTCCTTCCACCACCACTTCCTTGTATGGCTTCCTTGGCTTCTCTTCATTATATAGATGCTTCAGTAAGCACTATGCCACCATTGCAGCACCTTTGACTGATCGATTAAAAAAGGAGTCATTCTTTTGGGATGCCATTGTTGATCATAGCTTCAAATAGTTAAAGGACGTGCTTACTTTTGCCCCCATCCTTGTCTACCCTAACTTCTCTAAGTTCTTTACCATTCATTATGATGCAAGTGGTAGGGGCATTGGTGTAGTATTATTGCAAGAGCATGGTGTGATTGCATTTGAGAGCCGCAAGCTTGATGAGAAGGAGATGCAAATGAATGTATATGACTAGGAGATGTTGGCCATCCTCCATGCCATCAAGAAATGGCACAACTATTTGTATGGCAGTCGCTTCCAAGTAAAAAGTGACCACCAAGTCCTCTAGTACTTCTTGACTCAATCCACTTTGACTCCTAAGCAAAGGCGATGGGTGGCAACCTTACAAAACTATGACTTTGACATTTCGCACACTCAGGGCAAGGACAATATTGTGGCTAATTCACTCTCTTGGATGTGGGCATGTAGAGTATCCTCTATTTCAAAATTGCACAGTGATTGGATTGAAGAGATTCAAGAGGCTTACTTGTTAGATGATCACTTCAGCCACATATGCCAAAAATTACAGCATGGGGCCATGGCTGAAAACTCCCAATATATCAACTCAAGCATGGCCTTATTTGGTCCCATGGCAAGATTGTCATTCCACACACTTCCCCCTTCACACAAAAGATCATGGAAGAGATGCATTCTTGCACCATTGCTGGTCACGGGTGTTTTCAAATCATATGACAGGATTGCCGAGAGCTTTCATTGGAAAGGCTTATGGAGGGATGTCAAGGACTTTGTGACAAAATGTGTTCCATGCCAACAGAACAAGGACAATACACTCGGGCCCATTGGCCTCTTTTGCAGCCCCTCCCTATCCTTGAAGGAAAAATGGACTTCATCACTATCCTTCCTGCAACCAAGGAAGGGTGAAACAATATTTATGTGGTAGTTCATTGCCTCACCAAAGCTACCCACTTTATCCCCATTGATCGGAATGCAAGTTTATGAGCAACTTTTGGCATACAGTTTTCACATCCATGGGGACCAAGCTTGCTCTATCCACTGCATACCACCCTGAGACTGATGGTCAAACTAAAAGAGTGAACAAATGGCTTGAGACATATTTGAGGCACTTTGGCCATGATGTACAACATAGTTGGGATACGTGGCTCCACTTGGCTGAGTTTGCATATAATAACTCTACACACTCCAGCATTGGAGTTTCCCCTTTTGAGGCCTTATATGGGTATAAGGTTCCCCTCCCCACAATCTTATTTAATGATAAGATAAACCCTTAGAGTCAGGCTAAGTTGGATCGCATGCAAGCCTTACTTCAGCAATGTAAAGTGAACCTTCAAAAGCCCCAAACACACATGAAACCCTATGTTGATGAGAAAAGAAGGCATTTGGAATTCTAGGAAGGGGAACTGGTCCTTTTTAAAGTGCCTAAGTCCCACTATTCTACTCTCAAAGAGGGCAACTGTAATAAGTTGGCCTACTGCTTCTATGGCCTGTACCGGATTCTAAAGAGAGTTGGTGATTTGGCCTAGCGCTTAGAACTTCCCTCTACAACCAAAATCCACAATGTGTTTCATGTTAGTCACTTGAAACCCTTCATGGGCTCCTTAGTGGACTATGTGGAAGAACTTCCCCCCCATTGATGAAGAAGGCATCATTCAGTATATCCCTAAGGCAATCATTGGGTAGTGAGATAAGCACTTAAGGTCTCAATCCATTAAAGAATACCTCATCAAATGGCAAGTACTACCCCTAGAAGAATCCTCTTGGCACTTGGCAAGCATTGTCAATGAATTCCCCCACCTCCAAGAGGCCCAACAAACTGAAGACTAGCCGCTTATGCCCCATTTGACCACCCTCTACTTGCAGACTGCATACTATTTTAGAATAGTTTTGTACTTATCCAAATCTCAAGCATGTGCATCCTACATAGACTAAAAGTACTCGTCACAAGCTGTGTTTTGACATGTGGCACTAATGGGACATAAAATGGGCCGGCACTGGCTATGGCACTAGCCGGGCCTCATAAATATGACAGACAACCCCACCACACGGCCTCGCGGGCTAGGAGCATCTAAAACTCACTTTGTACTAAATGCTTATGAAGATTTTGCGTTTGTTTCCAATATTTAGTCCAACGTTCATCTTCCCTTCTCCTCAGAAAGAGATCCCATAACATATAGGCATAATGCCTCCCTCCTAATACACACATAGGGAAGTATCTCTCGGCACGGTTGATTGCCGCGGCTCCATTGCGACTCTCCTACACCTCAAGGATTAGCCCCAAGATGCGTCGCTAACATATATAACATTCGTACAAAGTCCACTCTTTCATAATTCAGCGTTCCAGGAGATTTTAATTTGCCTCACAAAACTTTCCCCAATGGAAGCACCCGTGTGAACCTACAGCTTAGGTTTCCTGTCCTCTCGTCAACATTGGTCAAAGTTTATCAATCAAGTGCAATGCATTCCAGGAGATACCACATGGCATGCTTAATGCAAGGTGTATGACGATTGTGCACAACCATTTTATGATTAAAAACAGCCATGTGAGGTGCAAAAAATGGCCCTTTCATGAATCTTAACTAAGCCTTACGTGATGTGCTGCTTTAGGGACTAGCACCGGAACTTCTGTGCTACTAATCACCTCTATTTAATTATGGAATGATCCCTAAATTCTATGTACATATAGGAAAATTAGAATTTGTATCTTTTCATCAATTAGATCATCACACAACCTTTATCCCCCCTGCCTCACCGTTTAGGTGTTGCTGCGGTGCATAGGTGTAAATGGTTGTTTTGTATCATTTTTGTATATAAAAAGAAATAAACATAGACTATAACATAAAGGACAGGGTCAAACTGAGGCTTGACCTCATGATTTAACCTTGCCACACATTCACACACGTAAATCTTATTTTTCTATATTTTTTGAGCGCGAAAAATCCAATTTTTCCTATTTTTTACTATTTTTCTCTATTTATTATTCATGAAAAATAGATATTTCCTTATTTATTTATATTGGCTCATTTTTTTGTTTGATATTTGACATTTTCTTTGATTTTATCCCACTTTAATCCCTTTTCTTCAACTCAAAATTAAAAAAATCCACTAATTTCCACTAAAAATGACATTTACGGGTTTTAAAGAATTAATAACGACTCTAAATCATTACGGGTATTGTATTTCTATAATTCCAACCCTCAATCATGATGTAAACAAGGTTCAAACAAAATTTCATTGCATATGAACAACATTTGGACCATGCACTAAGAAAAACAATTAAATTTCTTTATAAAATTGAAGCATACCACGTGTCTTGCATTTTGCGGGTTTTTTAATCATTATTCTGAGCAGCCCATAGACCGATCAGCAACCATTCTTCAGTGCTGAACCTCTTTCTCAACCTCCTCTTCATCTTGAAGCAATCCGATCACAGCCAGACAAGCATTCTTCAACCCCTCCTCTTCTTGAATTCTTGCACACAAATTGCCTCTATGCAGGAGAGAGAGGAAGGAGAGAGAAAGACTAGTCTTTGTTCTCTTCACTCAATGCATCATTCTTCAATCAGTTTGTGGTGATGGAGGGTGAAGGATAGATGCATTCCAAGCCCAGGAGCATTCCTCTTGATTCACCTGATCAGAAATCCATGATTTGGGGAGAAAAAAGGGGGCGTAAAAAACTGACGCCCAATCCCCCCCCATCGTTTCATTTCATGGGATTTTCTCCCCATAAGCTCTTTTAATTAGAGCTTTAAACTCTAAACCAAGTTATCTAGTTCGCTTTTGCATTCACTCTTCCGGCCAAGTGGTTTTTTCATATTTGAGGGGGCAAACGACATTAGATTCGAGATCCGTCTGGACGAGTGGCTCTTTGATGTCAAAATCTACAAAGCTGAGCCCTCTCACGCTCTTCCTGGCTTCTAGATCCAGTAGCTGCTTCACAACCCCAAACCTTGAGGGGATTAAATGGGGGATCAAACGATCTCAGAATCGAGATTTGACACTTGCGTTGGATTCCTGACGTCATTTTACATGTAGGAAAACTCCAGCTCAACCATCCGCCACCGTTTGATTTCCATGAAAATAAACACTGGCGTCTTAGGGACTTGCCACTTAAAATCATCCTAATTGCTACTGCCACCTTTGAGAAAGTCTATTTTTCCCCTGATATTTGTAATTTTTGGCTTCTATCAAGGCATTGATAAACCTCCAATAATACCCTACTAATGACGGAAAGCTATGCACTTCCTTTGGAGTACGTGGCAGACTCATGGCGACCATGACCTTGATCTTTTCAAGATCAGTCGCAATCCCTACGGAACTGACCACATGGCCTAACAAGAGCCCGTAAGGGACTCCAAAGACACACTTTCGTGAGTTAAGAGCTATGCAAAATTGTCTGCAACGCTCAAAACACTTCCGCAAAATGATCAATTGTCTATCCCTTACGATGGCTGCCCCTAGATCGTCAATGAATACTTTCAGCTCCTCTGGTGAGATGTCACCAAAGGTCTTGTCGGCTGTTCTTTGCCAGGAACCAGGTGCATTACACAACCCAAATGCCATCACATGGTATGCAAAGGTACCGAAGATTGTAATAAACATCATTTTTAGCTTATCTTGCTCAGCAATCGCCATTTGGTTATACCCTACAAAGCAGTCCATAAACAAATAGATTTCCCTACCTACTAGTTGATCCAAAATCTAGTCAATACATGGCAACGGGTAGTAATCTTTAATAGTCTGCTTATTCAACTCTCTAAAATCTACACAAAGACGAATTTGATTATTCTTCTTCTTCCTGATCACAACTGGTGAACACCATTCTATATGTTGAACAGGGAAGATAAAACCTGCTTTACGCAACTTCTGTAGTTTCTCATACAACCCCTCCCTTAAGTCAAAAGGCATATGCCTTACTTTTTGACGTACAGGGTGGGTACCTTCCTTTACAGGAATAGTATGCATAGCTAGACTGGGAGGAATACCCCGAAGTTTGTCATAGCTCTAAGCAAAGATATCGCGGAACTCTCAAATTAAGAACACATAATCCTCTCTTTCTTCCAAACTGAGCATGGATCCTAATTTAATTGGCCACAAATCATTTAGCGTACCAAGATCCAGCTCAATAACGTTCATGTCTCTTATTTGATCATGAGGCTCTATCGGCTCATTCAAGGTTATCTGATAAATATCCTCTGTAGTGGACCTTTCCTTAGATCCATCACTTGATGATGTCTCACTACCAAATGGATCATCTACTGTTTCTAGTTCAGTGGAGGATAGTGGAGCTCTCTCACTCTGAGGAGACTCAAGGTAAGCATCCACTATTACACGATGGGCACCTCGGCCTAGAATCACTCGACCAGTGGGTATATCGACTTGACAATCTATCTGTAGAATCAATGGCATGCCTAACAAAACTTGATAGCTAGGACATCCTACAAACCTTATCACCCTAAAGTCCAGATAGCATTCCACGCTCGCAACTGTAACATGGACCTTAGTAATGCAACCTTCTAGTTGTCTTAGACTATCATCAGCCATCCTAAGAAGTGTGGAGCCATCTTTTTGGATCTCTAGACCTAACCTCTCCATCAAGTATGAACTTATGATATTAATGGAGGATCCAGTGTCCACGATAGCGTGCTCCACTAATATTCCATCCACATATGCTGGAACCCTAGGGCAATGCTTTTCAGCTTGATCGAACCAATCTTCCCCCACTCTAGCTATGCCCAAAGGTTCTACTATATACCCTATACGCAGGATTTTCTTGAATTCCTTGCGTACTCCTGGGGAAAGTTTAATCAATTGTAGGAGATTCACGTCTGGTTTGACTTCGCAGAGGGAACTTGCTAGATCAAAGTCCTAGTAATTAGCCAAAGTTCTCTTCTCGTGCCAAACCATTCTCTCCTTTGGTCTTTCCATCGGTTTTGATGTCTCTTTTTTAGCCTTTACCTTCTTTCTTGGCAATCCTTTATCCTCCTCGGGATCGATTTTACTACCAACAGGTCTTAACAGTCCACCTTCCTTATCAGGATTCGGGACTCGCTTTTCCCTAGCATCTTACTTAGGGCTTCTCTCGATAGGTTTTGCATTATCTTTTTCACCCTCTTTAGCCTTTTGGCCTCTTGTTACGGCTTGTAGATTAGAAGTTTCAGCATCATTGACGCATACAGCCTCAATAAGGCTGACTCCACTGCCATGAGGCAACTCCTCGACAATAGCCTTTTCTCTTTGTAGTATTTGCCTTGGCCCATTGTTGTTGAGATATCGAGCTCCACTCGTGATACGCCAGGGTGACCGTTGTATATTTATGTCACCGACTTGTCAGTTGCAGACGCGGTTGGTACACCGCCCATGAATAATAGCTACATGATAGCTATCCTTATCTACTCTAGTTCGTGGCTCAGTTAGTATGCCACCTTAGTTAGTTGAGTTTGGTTTGAGACCCATATATAGGGTTCTTCTATTTCTTTGTAATAGAGTTCTTTTGGCTTACACAACTAAGAAGAGGAAAACTGTTTTCAGCCTCCACCCTTGTGTGTCTTCCCCCATTGTGCAAGCAAGAAAGCTTCAAGCGAGACTCCTTCCTTCTCTCCCACAATCTTGACATGGTATCAGAGCCTTGTTCGTGGTAAGGAGCTCAAGAAAGCAAGCCAAGCTCGCGGTGGTCTGGTAAGAGGAGCAGTGTTGCTTTCATTTCCTGTTTTGGGAGCAGATCTCTGCAGGTAGCACAGCCGGAAATTGCAGGAGTGCATTGTCTCAGGTTGAGACGCCCTTCGCGGTGAAGCAAGAGGGCACTCGGGACTGCGGGGAAGGGCTTTAGCCCTTGGCGACCTTGTTTTTTTGATTTGAGGCCATTTCGGGGCCTGTTTTGCAAACGGAAGTTTTCTGCACGCACTCAGGAAAAGGCTCGGTTTTATGCTGTGCAGCCACTATTCTACAGGTCGGTGAATAGTTACAGTAAAAATTGCATTGTATGCTTGTGCGCAGAGACATTGGGAGTTACAGAATCATCCCTGTTGCCTGTTGATGCAAAATCGTCACTAGGAAGTGACTGTGTGGTCAAATACCACTTTCGCCAGATTTGCAGATTCTCCCTTGTGAGGGTGAAGCTGTGGGTTTTGCAGTGACAGAATTTTTTGCAGTCTTTTGTAATGGCATCTGATTCTCTTTCACAGATTGTCACTGAAAAGCTTGACAAGAACAACTTCCAGGCATGGAAGTTTAGAATGACAAATTTCCTTATGGGAAAAGGATATTGGGAATTTGTTGCAGGAAATGAAGAAGAACCAGTTCTTCCTGATGTTCCCAATCAACAGCAAATGCAGGCATTCAAAGCATGGCATGAGAGAGCCAGGAAAGTTATGTATTGGTTGTCTATCAGCATTTTAGACTCCATGATTGTGCATATTCAGGATGCAAGTACGCCAAAGGAGGCATGGGATACTCTGTCAAAGATGTATAGCACAAATACGCAAGCCAGGAAAATGCAGCTCAAGCAAGAGTTGCACAATGTGCAAAGAGAAAATATGAGCATCAACGACTACCACATGAAGGTAAAGAAGATTGCAGATGCACTTGCTTCCATTGGGTCACCAGTGGAAGATGATGATTTAGTTTCTGTGACCTTGAATGGTCTAGGAAAGGATTATGCACAGTTTCGGACATCCATTTCAGTTCGTGAAAGATTTCCTGATTTTGAGGAGTTGATTGCTCTTCTAATTTCTGAGGAACAGAGAAATGGTGGTGCATCTTCTTCAGGAGGAACTTCAAAAGAAGCTGTCTTCTACTCAAATGCTGGAAGAGGTAGAGGCAGAGGTAGAGGAGGCCGTGGTAGAAATCAGAATATGCAGCAAACTCAAGAAAACCAGTCCTATGGAGGAGGACGTGGTAACTCTAGAGGCAGGGGGAGCCAAAGAGGTCGTGGTGGATGGCAAAGAGGCCAAAATGCAAACAGTAATGTTGAATGCTACTATTGTGGTAAAATGGGTCATATGGCTAAAGACTGCTATAAAAAGCAGAATGACATCATGAATGGAAAACTGCAACAAGGGAATTATGCATCTTCTAACAGACAGGGTGATGACAGAAATGAACATTTGTTCATGGTGCAGCACATGAACAATTCTGTGACAAGTGCAGAAGAAAGCAATGATGTATGGTATGTTGACTCAGGTGCATCAAACCACATGACAGGTCATGCAGAATGGATGGAGGATGCAAGGAAAATGGAAAAACTAGGATTTGTGGAGACTGGTGATGATACTGCACATCCTATTGTGCAGATTGGAAAAATTCCCTTGTCTATGCAGGATGGGAAAAAGAAATACCTGTCCGATGTATTTCATGTCCCGAATATCACTAAGAATCTAGTTTCTGTCGGTCAAATGGTTGAACAGGGCTTGCAGGTCAGATTTAATCCTCATGGATGTTTTGTTGAGGATATGAAAAATAAAGGTCGCTTGGTAGCAAAAGGAAAGAAGAAGGGCAGAATGTTTACATTGGATGCAGACATGTCTGAATTGAGTGCAGCAATGTTTGCACATGGGACCGGTGTAGTTGCAGATATTGATATCTGGCATAAACGCATTGGTCATGTTAATGTACAGCGACTTAAATCAATGCAGGCCCAAAATATTGTTGCAGGATTGCCCAAATTCAAGGTTGCAGAAATGCATAAGGTATGTGAAGCCTGTCAGTTTGGAAAACAGGCAAGGAAACCATTTCCTAGACATGTTCAAGAGAGTAAGAAGCCATTGGAATTAATCCACTCTGATGTGTGGACTACTAAAGCTACATCTCTTGGAGGCTGTCATTATTTTGTCAGTTTTATTGATGACTATAGCAGAAAAATTTGGGTGTATTTTATGAAAAAGAAAAGTGAAGTTTTTGGGCATTTCAAAACTTTTAAAGCTATGGTTGAAAAAGAAACAGGTCTGCAAGTAAAATGCCTAAGGTCAGATGGAGGGGGAGAGTACCTCTCAAATGAGTTTGCAAGGTTCCTGTAGGAGCATGGCATAAAGCAGCAATATTCATGCAGTCATACCCCACAACAAAATGGAATTGCAGAAAGGAAAAACAGGCATATTGGAGAGGTATCTCGTGCCATGCTCAATGAAAAAGACTTGCCAGATTTTTATTGGGCTGAAGCAGTTTCTACAGCAGTCTACATAATGAACAGGACTCCCACTGCAGCAATACATGGAATGACTCCAGAGGAGAGGTATACTGGTAGGAAACCAGATATTTCTCATTTGAAAATTTTTGGTTGCATTGCCTATGTACATGTGCCAGATGAGCTGAGATCCAAGTTGGATCCAAAAGCTGAGAAGTGCATCTTTATTGGTTACTCTCTGCAGCAAAAAGGGTATAGATGCTATAACCCTTCTACTCGTAAGTTTACAGTGAGCAGAGATGTTGTTTTTGATGAGATGAGTAGCTGGTATAAACCAGTAAATGTGATTGATGATATAGATGCACAAAATGGTAATGCTGCACAGAATTCACAGCAGCAGTCACAAAATATTAGTGGACCTGGAGCATCCTCTAGCAGTGGTTCACATTTTTCGCCATGGACAGGCAGATTGAGATCAGGAGAATCTTCTCAAAGCAATGCAGATAGTGGTATGCAGGTATCACGAAAAGGAAAAGAGAAGGTTGATCAGCCCATGTTTGATGTGAATGCAGGTCACTCTTATGTGGATGGTGAATCCAGTGGCTCAGAACAGAGCATTGATGATGAGTTGGGTATTCCTTCTATTGTTACACCTGGAGTAAGGAAGACCAGGGATGTTTTGAGAGCACCTGGGAGTGAACCTACTTTGCGCAGGTCTACCAGAGCTAGGTATCCTGTGGATAGGCTGAAATATGATGGATTTACAGCCATTCATTATGCATATATGGTTAAAGTGATACAGGAATCAGAACCCACTTCTTTTGAGGAAGCCATGGGAAAAGAAAAATGGGAGAAAGCCATGGATGAAGAAATGGATGCCTTGGAAGCAAATGCTACATGGGAGTTAGTACCTTTGCCTAAAGGTAAAAATGCAATTGGCTGTAAATGGGTTTATAAGGTGAAGCACAATGCAGATGGTTCTGTGAACATATACAAGGCAAGATTAGTAGTCAAGGGTTATGCACAAACGTATGGCATTGACTATGAAGAAACATTCAGTCCGGTTGCAAGGATGGCAACCGTAAGAGCAGTCATTGCTATGGTTGCATCAAAGGGATGGTCTTTACATCAGATGGATGTAAAGAATGCCTTCTTGCATGGTGATTTGCAAGAAGAGGTCTATATGGAGCAGCCACCAGGTTATGTGCATGCTGTTCATCCTGAGTTTGTTTGCAGGTTGAAGAAAGCCTTGTATGGCTTGAAGCAAGCACCTAGAGCATGGTCTGACAAGATAGGACAGTATCTTGTCACTATTGGCTTTCAGATTTCCAAGGCAGATTTCTCACTTTATGTGAGAAAAACAGAGAAAGGTATTATGCTACTTGTCATTTATGTTGATGATTTGATTATGACAGGTGACAGTGATGAAGATATCCTTCATGTGAAAATGCTATTGAAGCAGAAGTTTGAGATGAAGGATTTGGGAGAGCTGCGTTATTTCTTGGGCATTGAGGTGATTAGATCACCAAGTGGGATACAGCTCTTGCAGAGGCAATATGGATTGGACATGCTGTCCAAATATGGGATGGCAGGCTGTAAGCCTATTTCAGTTCCTTTGGAGCAGAATGTGAAGCTGAGCACAGATGCAGGTGAGCTTCTAGAAGACCCTACTATGTACAGACGCATAGTAGGAAGTTTGATTTATATGACTATTACCAGGCCAGATTTGAGCTATGCTGTTGGATTGGTAAGTCAGTTTATGCAGGCTCCAAGGAAACCACATTTGGATGCGGCTAGACGCATACTCAGGTATGTAAAGTCCACATTGCAGTATGGACTATTTTATGAGACTGGGGTTCAGATACAGTTGCATGGATACACTGATGCTGATTGGGCTGGTAGTATTTCTGATAGACGATCTACCAGTGGATATGTGTTCTCTTTTGGGAGTGCTGCAGTCACTTGGAGCAGCAAGAAACAGCCTACATGAGAGCGGAATTTAGGTGACGAGAAGTGCTTAAAAATAGCTAAAAATTATGAAGATCAAGGGAAAAATATCCACCGTCAAAGGCGGCGGCTCGATCTAGGACGATTTTAAGCGCCAAAGTGCTTTAAAGGCGCCCGAGCGACACTTGTTGATTTTTCATAATTTTTCAGATAGTCGTGCGGGTTGACACGAGCTACTGGCCAATGCGGGATGCTAAGCCGGACGCCCAGGATTTTTCAGAGCTCAATTCGGAGTCCGGACAGGAAAATGGCCAAGGAAACGGTCAAGATATGAAAAGGTGGACACTTGGGAGGCTAAATTTGAGCATGCCTTTTGAGTTTGGACCCCCCCCAAAAAATTTATGCACCTTATGAAGCAAAAAACGTGGAGAGAGAATGAAGAGGCATGAAAAAACGTGGAAGAAGATGGCGCCCGAAAAATGCGCCATGAATGGATGAGAGGCATCATGGCTGCTGCAAACAACCCCCCCAATGGATTATGGGGCTTCATTCCCCTCTGTCTGTGGACTCTATCGCCGCCCTTCGCCCGTGGAATGATGGCCTGGTTTGAAATTTCTGATTCTAGTCTTTCTCTCTCCTCCCTCTCTCTCTTCTAAGAGGCAGTTCATGTGTGGGAAGGAGCAATGAAGAAAGAATGATGGAGACTTGTCCGGCATGGACCGGATTGCTACACGGGCTGAGAATGGTGATTTGGGATGTTGCTGGACATGAAGTGTTGCTGTTTTCCAAATCTACAGCCATGGACACAAAACCCGAAACACGCGTTTAAGCGGTAAACCAAAAAATTACAAAGAAAATTTAGTGTTTTATGCTTTTGATTGATGGAATGCCGTTCATATGGACTAAGATTTGATTATGCTGCTGATTCTTCTGAGTTCTTACTGTTTATAACTAGAAATTATGAAAAACATGCATTTCATGGCTCGAAATAATGTCAAGAAACCCGAAAACCATGAAAAATGGGGAAAAACAAGGGTTTTGGGCATATAAATGGGGAAAACCGTCGATACACATCAACTAATCTTTCAATTTTGGTGCAAATGAACTAAGGGCCACAGCCCACAAACTGGTTTCAATTTTCAGCAATTTAAAAATTACAAGAAAATGGAAAAATGGCGGGAAAATGATAAAAACACCATGAAAAATAGGGGAAAAATACATTTGGGGCTACGAAAAATACAGAAAAATAGGATTTATGTTTGTTGATGTATAGCAAGGCTGGGGCATGAAGTTATGCTTCAGTTCAGCCTTGTTTATATGTTTTAGTGCGTGTTTCCTTCCTTTCTCCACATAAAATGGCAAGGAAACCCTGAAAGAAATGAATGCAATGATGCACTATCAACGGGGAAGGGTAGAGTTGTGGAAAAATGGTTAAATGCCGTTGAGCATGAGGAATAATTTGCTGATTTTATATGCATTGCATCTAGGACGGAATAATAATGATAAAAATTAAAACCTAGTAGCACGAAGATCACTTCGGTGCTAGGTGTTGCAGCGAAGCACAAAGCGGTTAGAAAGAAAAGCATGAAAGAGATGTTTTGCACTTGCACGCTGCTGGTTTTTTTCAAATGTTTGAGCACTAGGCATCCACCTCTTTGCATGATCATTTAGAGGAAATTAAAAGTATCAGAGTCAGCTCCTGGATATGCATAGCAATTGTTTTCAGTAGGCCTGTGACCCACCGTTGAGAGCGTGAGGTTCCTATGCTGTAGGCTAGTCGTGGGATCATAAAGGGGAAATTAAGTAAGGACAATGGTACATTCCTGGATACGTTTATTTGGTACCTTGAGTGACGTTTGTGCGGAATGTTTAAATGTTGAGCGGCGCATCGAGGGGCCAATCCCCAAGGTGTAGGAGAGTCGCAAAGGGTTGACGGCATTCAGCCGTAGGAGGAACCCCATGTGTATGTGATTCGAGCCTTTTGGCTATGTGAAAGGGACTCCCTCTGAGGAGTAATATTGGGTTAGGATCAGTTGGACTACAACGTATTACAAACGCAATGTTTAGGAAGGCAGAGATTTTGATAGACGCTCCTGGCCGCGAGGCCGAGGGGTTGTCTTGTGCATAGTGACGAGGTCCGGTTAGTGCATGAGCCAGTGCCGGCCCGTTTTTAGGTCCATCAGTGGTGCGTCTGCCGGGAGCTGCTTAAAAGTGGCGGTTCTCGAATCCTGGTTTTCTAGGGACCAACTAGCAGTTTATGCCAAAGGATACTGAGATCGATCCGTTATTTATTGATAAGCATCGTCTAGCAGAAATCCAAAAGCAGAAAAGAGACGAGAGAGCTAGGCGACGTGCTGAAATCTTTAGGAGATATTCCCCTAAGCGTAGCGGTGCTGAACCCTTACGAGGGAGTGGATCTAGTGGTCTTAGGACCCCAAGCAATAAGTTAGGAGAAGGTGGAAGCTCTAGTGCTCCCCTTCCTGCCATAAGCCAATCCACGTCAATTGCGGGAGGTGTAACCCCACCGTTCCCTATTTCTAGTGCAAATCCAATCCTCGTCATGGCACAGCCTATTGCAATTCCAGCAGGAACGACGGATTTGCCGGCTCTAGGTTACCCACTACCCATTTTTAATGGGCTAGTTGAGGAAGATGCGGAACTCCACATTAGGGAGTTTCAAAAGTTGATGTTTAACTGTCGCATTCAAGAAGAAGGACATTTAATGATGTTCTTCAACATGACTCTCAAAGGAAGAGCCGCTATATGGTATCATGGTTTAGAAGCCGGAACCATATTGAACATTGATGCATTTTATGGAGCTTTTCGAAGGGAGTTTGCCCCTGAAAGGGGTGGGCAATATTGGTTGCGTGTACTCAACGTGACCCGCCAAGATCCACATGAGGATATTCGTGCTTATGCGAAGAAGATAAAAGAGGTCTTCCGTAAGTTGGACACCTCTATTCCTATCCCCGCAGCTGCCCAATTGCAATATTTTCTACATGGGTTGGACTTCAATATCCAATTGCAGTTGAGTAGTGTCCCCTTGGGGGATATAGACACTGCCATTACACGAGCACAAGAGGTGGAATCCCGACTACAAGCAGCTTATGCTTCTAGAGGCAATTCGAACATGGGTTTAGTATTGGGAAACAATATGGCAATAGCCAATGGCAGTAGTGGCCAAGGGATAGCGATGTCTAACCCTAATGGGAGAGGGAACATGATGCAGAATGTCCCTTTATTACCAGCTCCCCCTAGCATGTCGATGCCTACGGGCAGTCAAATGGCTCCAAGTAGTGGAGGCCAGGCGGTCAATTCTAACACCATGCCTGCAGCTCAACAGCCTGTGCCTAATCGAATTGTTAGGCCGATTGAACGACATGGAAATGACCAAGGCTATGAGTCGAGTTCTTCCAATGTTCTTGGCGAGGTTAAGGACATGATGAAGCATTATACCGACATGATTACGGAGCAGTATCGACAAATAGCCGTTGATGTCAACTTCCTTAAAAAACAACAAAATTTGATAGGAAGTAGATACCCAGAAGAGGGTGCGCCGTCGAGGTTTAGTTGCAAATGGTGTGGCGGGCAGCACTATCCAAGAAATTGCCCAAATGTTAAGTGCGATATTTGTGGAAAATCCGGCCATCTAGCGGCTACTTGCTGGAGTAAGATCAGTTCTCTCCAGCGGGGTAGTCGGCAACCAGGGCCTGTTAATCATCGTGCCCAAGGAAATGATTCCCAGCGAGAGGATGGGCCTAAACAAATACTTCAACGATCAAAGACTACGGTGGAAGAACTACCAAGTGGTAGTGGGGTTAGTTTGATTGAGGCTGTACGCGTTAATGATGCTGAAACCTCTAATCTACGAGCTGTCCTTACAAGAGGTAAAAAGGGTAGAGAAGCTGACATGGATAAGCCTGTCGACGGAAACCCTAAACAAGGCGACAAAGGAACGCAAGTTTTGGATCCTGCCCTAGAAGGGGGACCTTTGAAGCCCGTAGAGAGTAAAGCCGATAAGGAACCACCAAAGAAGAAGGTGAAAGTTAAGAAAGAGGCAATAAAGCCAGTTCAGCGACCTAAAGAGCGGATGGTTTGGCGTGAAAAGCGAGCTCTATCGAACTATCATGAATTCGATTTGGCGAGCTCTCTTTGCGAAGTCAAGCCAGATGTGAACCTTTTGCAGCTTATTAAGCTTTCCCCAGGAGTACGCAAGGAATTTAGAAAGATCCTACGTACCGGGTATATCGTAGAACCTTTGGGTATTGCGCGAGTTGGTGATGACTGGTTTGAGCATGCTGAGAAGCATTGCCCAAGGGTTGCAGCCTATGTCGATGGGATATTAGTAGATTATGCTATTATCGACACGGGATCATCTGTTAACATTATGAGTTCTGAACTGATGGAAAGGTTAGGTCTTGCGATTCAGAAAGATACCTCCATAATTCTCAGAATGGCAGATGACAGTTTGAGACAGCCGGAAGGCAGCATTACTAAGGTCCACGTCACTGTTGCAAATGTAGAATGCATGTTGGACTTTAGGGTGATTCGTTTTGCAGGGCGGCCAAGTTACCAAGTATTACTTGGACGACCTTGGATCTTGCAAGCGGATTGCCAAGTGGATATACCCGCCAGTCGATTAATATTCGGCAGAGGTGCCCAACGTGTGGTGAGTGATGCTTATCCTGAGTCCCCGCAGAGTGAGAGGGCTCCTCTATCTTCTACAGAATTGGAGACATTAGAAGATTCATCTGTTAGTGAGGCATCATCGAGTGATGAGTCCAAAGAGGGATCCACCACGGAGGACATCTATCAGATCACTTTGAACGAGCCGATAGAGGCCCAAGATCGTATAAGAGATGCAGATGTTATCGAGCTAGACCTTGGTACGCTTGATGATTCGCGGCCAATCAAATTAGGCTCTATGCTCAGCTCAGCAGAAAGGGAGGACTATGTGGCCTTGATCCAGGAATTCCGTGATATCTTTGCCTGGAGTTATGATGAGTTGAGAGGCATCCCTCCCAGTCTTGCTGTTCATACAATACCGTTGAAAGAGGGCAGTCATCCTGTACGGCAGAAAGTAAGGAGTATGCCTTTCGAATTGAGGGACGGGCTGTTTGAGGAGTTACAGAAGCTTCGAAAAGCGGGTTTGATTTTTCCTGTGCAACACACAGAATGGTGTTCGCCAGTTGTGATTAGAAAGAAGAAGAATAATCAGATCCGTTTATGTGTAGACTTTAGGGAGCTGAATAAGCAGACAGTTAAGGACTACTACCCATTACCATTTATTGACCAGATTTTGGATCAATTAGCGGGTAGGGAGATATATTCGTTTATGGATTGCTTTGCAGGATACAACCAAATGGCAATTGCAGAAGAGGACAAGTTGAAAACAACTTTTATCACTGTATTTGGCACTTTTGCTTACCACGTGATGGCTTTTGGTTTATGCAATGCGCCTGGTTCGTGGCAACGAACAGCCGATAAGACATTCGGTGACATATCCCCTGAAGAGTTGAGGGTGTTTATTGATGACTTAGGGGCCGCCACCGTGAGAGAAAGGCAGTTGATCATTTTGAGAAAATGCTTTGAGCGCTGTAGACAATTTTGCATCGCCCTAAACCCACGGAAGTGTGCTTTTGGAGTACCTTATGGGCTATTGCTAGGCCATGTGGTCAGTTCGGTAGGAATTGCGACAGACCCCGAGAAGGTGAAAGTTATAGTTGCCATGGGTCCACCACGCACTCCGAAAGAGGTTCATAGCTTTCTGTCTTCGGTTGGTTACTACCGTAGATTCATTAACACCTTAGCAGAAAGAACGTTGCCACTTACAAATTTATTGTCCTTTAGCTGTTCGTTTGTATGGGGTGACCCTTGTAAGGTAGCATTCGAGGATGTGAAACAAGAGCTAGCAAGAGCGCCCGTTTTAAAAGCACCTAAAAGAGGTGAGGTGTTCTATATATTCTCAGCAGCCACCATGTATAGTATCAGCTGCTGTTTAGCCCAAATTTGGGAAGAGAAGTGGTACCACCCGATTGCTTTTGCTAGTCGGAAGCTGGGGGTATCCGAAATCAATTACACCTACATGGAGAAGCTGTGTCTAGCGATGGTCTTTGGGACCAAGAAATTCAGGCATTATATTCTCTATGAGAAAGTCGTGCTTTATACGAAGGCGGAGGGACTTCGATTGTTGCTGAATAAGCTACAGCCGCCTGATCGTCTGGCGAAGTGGTTGATCACTTTGCAGGAATTTGATTATGAAATCAAGAGTAAGCCACCAAGGTTGCAAGGCATCGTGGAATGTCTAGTGGACTTTGGGGAGCCGAAAGAATCTGTGGCTGAAGGTAGTGACATGGAGATGATATTTAAAATAGATACGGCATCTATTCCCTCCTGGTATGCTGCAATAACGCATTATTTATCAACAGGAGAGGCGGGATCCGAATTATCTAAGGCTGAGAAAAGGAAAATTAAGCAGCAAGCGTTAAAGTTTGCCTTGATCGCAGGTACATTATATCGGCAAGGGGTTGATGATATCTATCGCCGATGTGTGATGCCTGACGAGGTGCCATTCATTTTGGAAGAGTGCCATGATTCTGCTTGCGGTGGCCATTTTGCTGGACGACTCACAGCACAAAAGGCTTTAAGAGCAGGTTATTGGTGGCCTGCCATCTTCCAGGATGCGTTTGCGTATGTTAAGCGATGCGATATTTGCCAACGACATGATAGTCGAGAGAATAGGAAACGACCACTCAACCCTATTATGGCGATACTTCCATTTGAGAAGTGGGGAATAGACTTTGTGGGTCCTATTACTCCGTCATCGACTACGCAAAAGAGGTACATCATTGTAGCAACTGACTACTTCACAAAGTGGTCAGAAGCACGTGCAACAAGGAAAGATGATGCTAAAGAAACTGCTAGTTTCCTTTTAGAGCAGATAATATGCCGGTTTGGTCCACCGAAAGAATTAGTGTCGGACCGCGGAACTCATTTCCTGAATAAGGTGATCAAAGGTTTGACAGAGTTGTGGAACATCAAGCATAACAAGACAACCCCATATAACCCGCAAGCCAATGGGCAAGTTGAAAGTACCAATAAGCAGCTTGTGGGCATCCTGTCCAAAATTGTGTCGGAAAAGAAACGGGATTGGGATAAAAAGTTATACGTGGCAGTGTGGGCCTATAATACGACCTTCAAACGAGCCACTGGCCATACCCCGTTCAAGTTAGTATATGGGGAGGAGTGTGTCTTGCCTTTAGAAATTGAGCTGCCGACTATTCGGTTTGCCATCAATCATTCTTTGAGCGATGAAGACGCTCTTTTTGAGCGTTTGACGACACTGGCACATTTAGATGAGCTTAAGTTGCAGAGCTTATTGCACCAAGAAGTGGCGAAGCGCCGAATGAAGAAGCTACACGACCTCAAAGCCAAGAAATACACCTTCAAGAAAGGACAGTTTGTTCTGTATTATGACGCACGACGTGAATTATTCCCAGGCAAGCTAGAACCCAGATGGGATGGGCCCTATAAGATCGTTAGGATAGGAAAGAATAAATCTACAGTGTTGTTAGCTGACCTTGAGGGGATAGAATTTAAAAATAAGGTTAATCTTAATAAGATTAAACCTTATTACTTCTGATTGTACTAATGCTATAATTGCCTTGCAGGTCTAGGCAAGATTGATCAAACATCTGCAAGGAAATCGTGCTAGAGGTTGATGGGTCGTCTGATCCCTTATTTAGAACACCCATATTTGGAACAGAGGTATCATCAGGGAAAGCTCATTTGGTGGAGCAAAGGATACAAGGTGATTGCGCAAGAAGGCGGGACATTTATTTGGGAAATCAAGATCTTCTGCCATCATTGCCTACAACTTTTGACGAGCATCCCTGTTGAATTCAATGATGATGGAGGGATGGAGCCTACAGTCCACCCGTTGAATATGCTGAATTTCGATTACCATAATTACGAGTAGAGTTCAGGATGGCAGGATATGTAAACCCTTCATGGACGTACACCTTGTACTTTGATGGGGCGTCTAGGGGTGCATGCAAAAAAGGAAGTGTAGGAGTTGTCATCCGAGACCCCCGACGACGCATTGTCATGAAGTTAGCTGCTTATCTTGGGGTGAATTTTACCAATAATATGGCAGAATACAAAGCCCTGATTATGGGTTTGAATATTGCAAAGAAGGGTGGTATCTGCCAGTTGTTGGTGAAAGGGGACTCTCAGTTGGTTTTAAATCAACTCAATGGGACGTACATGGTGCGGAACCCGATCCTTTGTATGTACCATCATACTGCCATAGCCCTGCTAGACGAATTCGATAGAGTGTCTTTTCAGCTGATTCCACGAAATTGGAACCAGTTTGCCGATTCATTGGCTAATCTTGCGTATGAAGAGGACCTCTTCTTTAATTGTGGCCCTTGTCCCGATATATCTATTGATGGTGAGACAGGACCTGGTCGTTTGTGGGGTATGCTTTCTGAACATGCCCTCTTTGGCAGACGATGGTTGATTTGGGTGATGCAGAGGGTAAGCGAGACTCATCTACCTTTATTATCTCGGACCCATAGACTGATTCGACGACATGTGATGCGAACACCTCTTGCGATATACGCAGGAGGGATAGGTCATAATTTAATGCACCTAGTTTAGGGCTACCAGCCCTGTTCCCCTGGGAATAGTATGCTTTGATGTCTATCATGGTTGTTTTCAGGTGGATGTTCTGCCTAGTATTGTTTGATTTCATTAGGCCAAGGGGGCCGATTTAGTTTTGTAGCAAAGTCATGTCTGATTTCATTAGGCCAAGAGGGCCATTTCCCTGTCTAGTGCGGGTGCGTTTAATTGGGTTTTTGTTTAGTGTTGTGCTGGACAGGTTTCGCGGGTTGTGGAATTTTGTGGAGCCTGGAGGAGCCTTTGCTGCGATGGAAGCTTCTTGTGGCCACTCCAGGTGATATTTCTCCTTTACGAGTACCTTTCTTTCCTGTTATATGTGTATTTGTACTTGTTGAGGGGATACTTTTTGTTGGGGACCGGCGACCAAGGCATGAAGTCCCAGGTTTAGGCTACGTATGTTTGAGGGAGGTCGGAGTAGTCATTGCCTCCTGTAAAGACATTGTTAGACATTGAAAGACCTGTTTTAGAAGGAAGTCCTAGCGGCCCTGTCCTGCTAACCTGCTAGGCAGCCGTTCTAGGAGTTCTTGTTAGTAGTGAGGCAGTTAGAGAAGCCTGCTAGAAGATAATAATAATGATGTCAAGAAATCCTGAATATCCTAAAAGATGAATATAAATGCGAAGGTGTGTAAAAAGGGGTTCTAACCCCTATCAAAGAAGAGGAGAAAAGAAATGAAAATATATAAGCAGTTGATCATTGCCTTGCGAAGGCCTGGTAGGTTCCTGGGGACGAGTCAGACCCGGGGCCGATACCTTGTCTTCCTAGGGGTGGCTTCTTGCTGGAAAAATAATATCAAAACCAGGAAGGTTGGAGCGAAAATAAAAGTGAGCGTTAGAAAAGGATTAAGTGTCGCCTTGCGAGGGCCTGGTAGGTTCTTGGGTGCCGAGACAGGTCCTGAGACCGATGCCCTGTTCTCCTTGGGTCACTACGCTCAGCTCCCTCCTTTTTACATGCCCAAGTATGTTCATCTCATAAAAACCCTAAAAGAAGAAATGGACTGAAAGAAAATATCCTTTGCTCAGGCTATAGGAGTCCTCGCCTTGTAGGAGCTCCTAGTTGTGTTGTCTTTAGTTGGTCAGTAGTTCAGACTACCACTTAGGGCAACCTCTTTGGCAGTTTTTTTTAGTTTGGCTGTGTTGGAGCAGCTGGTTAGTGACTCACTTCGGATCTTCTATTAGATGATGCTAGGCCTACTCCTTGTGGATGTCATGCCTTGGTTCTGTCCAGGGGTAGGGGGAGCATTGTGCTGAGTTTTATGATGATAATTGTTTTGTATCAGTTTGATGCTTCTTTGGTTGTTTATGTGCAGATATGTTCGTGGATTCGACGGGCTGAGTCGCCCTATCCCGTGGTCGCCAATGAGAGCGGAATTTAGGTGACGAGAAGTGCTTAAAAATAGCTAAAAATTATGAAGATCAAGGGAAAAATATCCACCGTCAAAGGCGGCGGCTCGATCTAGGACGATTTTAAGCGCCAAAGTGCTTTAAAGGCGCCCGAGCGACACTTGTTGATTTTTCATAATTTTTCAGATAGTCGTGCGGGTTGACACGAGCTACTGGCCAATGCGGGATGCTAAGCCGGACGCCCAGGATTTTTCAGAGCTCAATTCGGAGTCCGGACAGGAAAATGGCCAAGGAAACGGTCAAGATATGAAAAGGTGGACACTTGGGAGGCTAAATTTGAGCATGCCTTTTGAGTTTGGACCCCCCCCAAAAAATTTATGCACCTTATGAAGCAAAAAACGTGGAGAGAGAATGAAGAGGCATGAAAAAACGTGGAAGAAGATGGCGCCCGAAAAATGCGCCATGAATGGATGAGAGGCATCATGGCTGCTGCAAACAACCCCCCCAATGGATTATGGGGCTTCATTCCCCTCTGTCTGTGGACTCTATCGCCGCCCTTCGCCCGTGGAATGATGGCCTGGTTTGAAATTTCTGATTCTAGTCTTTCTCTCTCCTCCCTCTCTCTCTTCTAAGAGGCAGTTCATGTGTGGGAAGGAGCAATGAAGAAAGAATGATGGAGACTTGTCCGGCATGGACCGGATTGCTACACGGGCTGAGAATGGTGATTTGGGATGTTGCTGGACATGAAGTGTTGCTGTTTTCCAAATCTACAGCCATGGACACAAAACCCGAAACACGCGTTTAAGCGGTAAACCAAAAAATTACAAAGAAAATTTAGTGTTTTATGCTTTTGATTGATGGAATGCCGTTCATATGGACTAAGATTTGATTATGCTGCTGATTCTTCTGAGTTCTTACTGTTTATAACTAGAAATTATGAAAAACATGCATTTCATGGCTCGAAATAATGTCAAGAAACCCGAAAACCATGAAAAATGGGGAAAAACAAGGGTTTTGGGCATATAAATGGGGAAAACCGTCGATACACATCAACTAATCTTTCAATTTTGGTGCAAATGAACTAAGGGCCACAGCCCACAAACTGGTTTCAATTTTCAGCAATTTAAAAATTACAAGAAAATGGAAAAATGGCGGGAAAATGATAAAAACACCATGAAAAATAGGGGAAAAATACATTTGGGGCTACGAAAAATACAGAAAAATAGGATTTATGTTTGTTGATGTATAGCAAGGCTGGGGCATGAAGTTATGCTTCAGTTCAGCCTTGTTTATATGTTTTAGTGCGTGTTTCCTTCCTTTCTCCACATAAAATGGCAAGGAAACCCTGAAAGAAATGAATGCAATGATGCACTATCAACGGGGAAGGGTAGAGTTGTGGAAAAATGGTTAAATGCCGTTGAGCATGAGGAATAATTTGCTGATTTTATATGCATTGCATCTAGGACGGAATAATAATGATAAAAATTAAAACCTAGTAGCACGAAGATCACTTCGGTGCTAGGTGTTGCAGCGAAGCACAAAGCGGTTAGAAAGAAAAGCATGAAAGAGATGTTTTGCACTTGCACGCTGCTGGTTTTTTTCAAATGTTTGAGCACTAGGCATCCACCTCTTTGCATGATCATTTAGAGGAAATTAAAAGTATCAGAGTCAGCTCCTGGATATGCATAGCAATTGTTTTCAGTAGGCCTGTGACCCACCGTTGAGAGCGTGAGGTTCCTATGCTGTAGGCTAGTCGTGGGATCATAAAGGGGAAATTAAGTAAGGACAATGGTACATTCCTGGATACGTTTATTTGGTACCTTGAGTGACGTTTGTGCGGAATGTTTAAATGTTGAGCGGCGCATCGAGGGGCCAATCCCCAAGGTGTAGGAGAGTCGCAAAGGGTTGACGGCATTCAGCCGTAGGAGGAACCCCATGTGTATGTGATTCGAGCCTTTTGGCTATGTGAAAGGGACTCCCTCTGAGGAGTAATATTGGGTTAGGATCAGTTGGACTACAACGTATTACAAACGCAATGTTTAGGAAGGCAGAGATTTTGATAGACGCTCCTGGCCGCGAGGCCGAGGGGTTGTCTTGTGCATAGTGACGAGGTCCGGTTAGTGCATGAGCCAGTGCCGGCCCGTTTTTAGGTCCATCACTACAGTTGCCTTGTCGAGCACAGAGGCTGAGTACAGGGGTGCAGCAATGGCTGCATGTGAGGTAGCTTGGTTGCATAAGCTACTTTATGATATGCATCAGTCTACAGATGGGCCAGTTGTCATTTATTGTGACAACATGAGTAGTATACACTTGGCAAATAACCCAGTCTATCATGCTAGAACAAAGCACATTGAGGTGCATTATCACTATGTGCGAGAGAGGGTTTTACTAGGTCTTATTGATCTAGTTTATGTCAGCACAGAGGATCAGGTAGCTGACATATTCACGAAGGCATTGGGCGCAGAGAAGCTGCGCAAGTTCAGAGACCTGCTTGGTGTGCAGGAATTGGGATTGAGCTCGAGGGGGAGTGTTGAGATATCGAGCTCCACTCGTGATACGCCAGGGTGACCGTTGTATATTTATGTCACCGACTTGTCAGTTGCAGACGCGGTTGGTACACCGCCCATGAATAATAGCTACATGATAGCTATCCTTATCTACTCTAGTTCGTGGCTCAGTTAGTATGCCACCTTAGTTAGTTGAGTTTGGTTTGAGACCCATATATAGGGTTCTTCTATTTCTTTGTAATAGAGTTCTTTTGGCTTACACAACTAAGAAGAGGAAAACTGTTTTCAGCCTCCACCCTTGTGTGTCTTCCCCCATTGTGCAAGCAAGAAAGCTTCAAGCGAGACTCCTTCCTTCTCTCACACAATCTTGACAATTGTCTTGCTGGAGATTATTCCCTTGTGCATGGTGGTTAACTGGACCTGGTTGTTTACTCCCTTGTTGGAGAGAACTAATCTTACTCCAACAGGTCACAGCTAAGTGGCCAGACTTCCTGTAAATATCACATTTGACATTCGGGCAATTCCTAGGGAAATGTTAGTCCCCCACACCAGTTACAGCTGAATCTTGAGAGGCCACCCTCTTCAGGGCATTGGCTCCCTATCAAATTCTGTTGCTTCTCAAGGAAGTTGACATCCACAGCTATTTATCGATACTGTTTAGAGATCATATCAGTGTAGTGCTTCACCATATCCTTAACTTCACCAAGGACATTAGAAGCACTTAACTCATAGCCGCGATCGTCAGTTTGTCACCCCATGGGCCTAACCACTTGATTAGGGATTATCTACTGACCAACTGGGACAGCATTAGGATTCATTTTTTGGTTTCTACCACTATTTAGTGAGGCCGCTTGACTAGCCATAGGCATAGTCATGCTAGGGAGAGCTGGTAACATAGGTAGATTCGACATAATACTTCCTCTACAACTCGTATTTAACATGGGGTCCCCTTGACTCCCATTGGTCAAGGCCAAATTATTACTATTCCAATTTATCCTTGCTGCATAAGCTGCTTGCAAGCACGACTCTACTCCTTCTACTTGGGTAATGGTAGTGTCAATATCGGCCAAAGCAACACTACTCAGCTCAAACCTAGATATTAAAATCCAATCCATGTAGAAAATATTGCAATTGTGCAGCCGTTCGAATGGGAATATAAGCGTTAAGTTTGCAAAGAACTTGCTTTAGTTTCTTGGCATATGCCTAGACATTCTCATTTGGCTCTTGGCATGTTATGTTCAGAACATGCAACCAATATTGTTCGCCCTTCTCAAGGGCAAACTCCCTAGGAAAAGCTGTAAATAATTGGGCACTGCTAGCTATGGTTTCGACTTCTAGACCATGATACCACACTGTCGCTCTTCCTTTTAACATCATGTTGAAGAACATCATTAGGTGTCCTTCATCTTGGAATCGATAGTTGAACATGAGTGTTTGAAACTCCTTAATGTGGAGTTCTCCATCTTCTTCTGCTAATCCATGGAAAATGGGCAACGGTGCTCCTAATGCCGATAAATTCGGTGTACCTGCTGGATTTGCGATAGGTTGTGCCATGGCTACAATCGGATTGACAATAGGAGTTTGTGTAGGAAACATTACACCCCCACTTGTTGTGGGTTGATTAACTAGAAATTGGGAAGTACCAAGACTTCCACTTGCACTCGAAGAGCTACTCGTAACACCTAGGTTACTAGAACTACTGCCACTTATGCGTAACCGGCTACTCCTTTGAGGATAATAACATCTTTTAATCTCTAACCGCTGTCTAGCCCTCTCAGCACGTTCTGCTTTTTGTATTTCGGCTTGACGGTCCTTGTCAGAGGACATAAACCAACTATTTGGTCCCTAAAAACCCTAGATTCAAGAACCACCACTTGTTGGTGGCTCCCGGCAGCCACACCACTGATGGGACCTAAAATGGGCCGGCACTGGCTATGGCACTAGCCCAGCCTCATAAATATGACAGACAACCCCACCACACGGCCTTGCAGGCCAGGAGCATCTAACTCACTTTGCACTATGCTTATGACAATTTTTTGTTTGTTTCCAATATGTAGTCCAACATTCATCTTCCCTTCTCCTCAGAGGGAGATCCCATAATGTATAGGAATAATGCCTCGTAATACACACATAGGGAAGCACCTCTCGGCTGATTCCCGCGGCTCCACTGCAACTCTCCTACACCTCAGGGATTAGCCCCAAGATGTGTCACTAACATATATAACATTCGTACAAACTCCACTCTTTCATAATTCAGCGTTCCAAGAGATTTTAATTTGCCTCACAAAACTTTCCCCAATGGAAGCACCCATCTAAACCTACAGCTTAGGTTTCCTATCCTCTCATTAGCGTTGGTCAAAGTTTATCAATCAAGTGCAATGCATTCCAGGAGATACCACATGGCATGCTTAATGCAAGGTGTATGACAATTGTGCACAACCATTTTATGATTAAAAACAACCATGTGAGGTACATAAAACATCCCTTTCATGAATCTTAACTAAGCGTTACGTATTGCGCTGCTTTAGGGACTAGCACCGGAACTTCCGTGATACTAGTCACCTCTATTTAATTATGGAATGATCCCTAAATGCTATGCACAAAGAGGAAAATCTGAATTTGTATCTTTTCAGCAATTAGATCATCACACAACCTTCATCCTCCCCCCCCCCCCCCAGCTTTAGGTGTTGCTGCAATGTATAGGTGTAAATGGTTGTTTTGTATCATTTTTGTATATAAAAAGCAATAAACAAAGACTATAACATAAAGCACAAGGCCAAACTGATGCTTGAACTCATGCTTTAACCTTGCCACACATTCACACACATAAATCTTATTTTTCTATATTTTTTAGCACAAAAAATCCAAATTTTCCCATTTTTTGCTATTTTTATCTAATTTTTATTCATGGAAAATATATATTTTCTTATGTATTTATATTGGCTCGTTATTTTTACTGAGATTTGAAATTTTCTCTGATTTTATCCCACTTTCATCCCTTTTCTCCAACTCAAATTTGAAAAAAACCACTAATTTCCACTAAAAATGACATTTTACGAGTTTTAAAGAATTAATAATGACTCTAAATCAGTATGGGTACTGTATTTCTATAATTCCAGCCCCCAATCATGATGTAAAAAAGGTTTAAACAAAATTTCATTGCATATGAACAATATTTGGACCATGAACCAACAAAAACAATCAAATTTCTTTGTAAAATTGAAGCATACCGCATGTCTTGCGTGTTGCGGGTTTTTTAATCATTATTCTAAGCAGCCCACAAACCGGACCAACAACCATTCTTCAGTGTTGAACCTCTTTCCTCAGCCTCCTCTTCATCTTGAAGCAATCCGATCATAGCCGAACAAGCATTCTTAAGCCCCTCCTCTTCTTGAATTCTTGCACACGAATTGCCTCTATGCTGGAGAGAGAGGAAGGAGAGAGAAAGATTGATTTTTGTTCTCTTCACTCAGTGCATCATTCTTCGATTGGTTTGTGGCGATGGAGGGCGAAGGATAGATACATTCCAAGCCTAGGAGCATTCCTCCTAATTCACCTGATCAGAAATCCATGATTTGGGGAGAAAAAAGGGGACGCAAAAAACTGACGCCCCTCCCCCCCATCGTTTCATTTCATGGGATTTTCTCCCCATAAGCTCTTTTAATTAGAGCTTTAAAACTCTAAACCAAGTTATCTAGTTCATGCTTTTGCATTCACACTTCCAGTCAAGTGGTTTTTTTAGATTTGAGGGGGCAAACAACATCTGATTCGAGATCCGTCTGGACGGGTGGCCCTGTGATGTCAAAATCTACAAAGTTGGGTCCTGTCACACTCTTCCAAGCTTCTAGATCCAGTAGCTGCTTCACAATCCCAAACCTTGTGGGGATTAAATGGGAGATCAAATGATCTCAGAATCAAGATCTAACACTTACGTTGGATTCTTGACATCATTTTACATCTAGGAAAACTCCAGCTTGACCATCCGCCACCGTTTGATTTTCATGAAAATAAGCACTGGCGCCTTAGGGACTTACTGCTTAAAAATCATCCTGATTGCCATTGCTGCTTTCGATGGTCTATTTTTCCCCTGGTATTTGTAATTTTTGGCTATTTTTAAGCACTTCTCGGCATAAAAAATCATCTGTCAAGCACACCCCATTTGGAACAGCGTATCAAAAGTTATGATCTGTTTACCTCAACAGACCGGTTGTGGAAAACATGCTGTCCCTAGTCTTTACCCACCCATTTTTCATTGTAAAAGGGCTCAGAGTAGTACTCTGCAACCCTCCCTTAGCCTACCCATCACTCCCCTCCAATTCTCTTTGTTTTTTAGGGAAAAAACCTTGAGGATGGGGATGGATTGTAACAAACAAGATACATACAAACTAGGGGTTAGACACCCAGTCACACTGATTGGGGTATATAAGGTTTAGAGTCCCAAATTAAGGCAACTAGTTATTATCAAGAACATACTCTTCACCTTCATCTTCAGCTTCCATGGCTTCCTCCTTCCTTCTCTACTCTTTTCTGTCCTTCTATCTCCTCTTCTAGTCTTCTTGCTCTTTTTCTCTCTCTTCAGCTCTTCTCCTCTCTCCTCTTAGCTACATTCATTACACCTTAAGTATTATGATGTTACCTCAAACAATTATCCTTTTCTCCAAGTAATTGATGTAACTAGTGTATAAAGGAAATAAAACTTGATGGAGAAACCTTAAAGGACCCTAACATAGAGGTCAACTATATTGGATAAAGAACTATTTAGCAGAGAGGAATCCCAATTGAGAAATTGTATTTCTTTATTTATAAACTAGACAAACTTGTTGCTTTGACAATGCTAGCAAAATCTTCCAAGTACCATGCAATATGCAATATGTTATCTTACTAAAATCTTAACAAAGATATTGGGGGCAAATACTTTTGAACTTGAAATCCCATTGTGAGAAGCTCTCCAATGTAGATGCCACACCTACTATTAAGATAATATATCAATTTGATTGATTGGGGAGTGTGCTAAAAATTTACATGTGCATTATGTATTTCTCATGTTTATTAGTCAATGTTATATTATTTAATCCTTAGGAGTATCACTCGTTCATAAAGGTGTAAGTATATCACTGGGTTTTAAAAAATGGATCTTTAAAATACCACTTTTACACATTTTGTACATGTATAAGGGTACTATATAACACAATTATTTATAAAACGATTAGAAAATGGGCGTGTTTTATTTATGAAAATGTCATAGATAAGGTCTTATTAAATAGGCATTAAATCCATGTGATATAGAGGATTTACATAGAGTGAACCCTCTCCAAATTTTCTCACATATAAATTCATAATTACATTAGTATGCCATGACAAGTCTTTGAACATACCAAATCTAAAGAAATTGTGTTTTTTTGCCTAGACTACAACTTCTAGAAGATCTAGACATTAGAGAGGATATAGGAGTTAATATAAAAGCCTTAGAGATTATGTATTTCTCATGTCTGCAACCTAAGATTGTTATATTTGTTCATATATCAACTTTAAAACTATATTAAAATATAGTGGCAAAGTATTGAAGCAATCAACAATGTTGGATTGCCTTGTAGCACATCATAGGGTTTGGGTTACTTTCAAGTCTAGATTTTGCAAAGTTACCCTATTTACAAATGGTTTTTCTCAATGAAGTACAAATGTAGGTCCTAGAGAAGAAAAATACAATATACAAGCTCTAGAAGATCCAAAAATTGGAGAGAAGATAAGACTTGATGTAGAAGCCTTAGAGAACTCTATCATAGAGGTAAATCATATTGGAGAAGGAATTGTCAATGAAAAGAAAAGTCTAGCTAATTTTTCATTTATGGATGGTTTTCTCATTTAATTATAAATGGAGGTCTTCGAGGAGAAGAAGATAGTAACCATACCATTTGGTCATATAGAGCCTTTAAAACATCAAAACATTGAAAATGAGATATGAGTTGGTGTAAAAGCCTTAGAAAACCCTCTCATATAGGTAAATCATATTTAGAAAGAAATTGTTCATGAAGAGCAATCTCTAGCTAAATTTTCATGTATTTATGGTTTTCTCATTTAAGTACTAATGGAAGTTCAAGAGGAAAAGAAGATAGCACCCACACCAGTTGGCCAATATAGAGCCTTTAAAAGATCCAAACATTAGAAAGGAGATACAAATTATTGTAGAAGCTTGGATAGACCCTATCATATAGGTCAATCATATTCAAGAAGAAATTGTTAGTGAAGAGCAATCTAGCTAAGTTTTTTTTCTTCTTTATAATGTTGGGCAACCTTCTTGTGTTGACAATCCAAGAAAATATTCAATAAACCATTCAACACATACATGTTATCTTGTCAAACATGTTATACTTTTATGAGAGGATTTCTCGAGCTTTAAGGAGTTGTGATATTCTTCAATTTTGATATTAAGCTAATTATGTCATTTTAATTTTCTATTTTTTTTCTCTTTCTTTCATGATATTGCCATGTAAGATAATGCATCAGGACAAATCACCAAGAGAACAACATTGGTGCTTCATTGCCATGTAAGATAATGCATCAAGACAAATCACAAACAGAACAACATTGGTGCTTCAAAGTTTGGTGTGAAGCGCCAAACATAAGCTGGCGTGTAGTGCCAAATCCCAATGCGAAGCACTAGGAGGAGGCTAGGCAAGCACGGAGTGCCTATATTATATTTTAATATCTACACTAATATTAAGGGGGTGGGAGTTAGGTGCAATGTGGTAGTCCCCCCCCCCCCCCCCCCCCAAAAGTGATGACCGTGGGGGAGTGCCACCCGATGCCTTGAACCTCAATGCAAAGCACTAGGAGAATCATATTGCCACATAATACATGCATCAAGATGTGAGATGTGTTAACCTATAGTAGCAGTGGTGCTTTAAATTTTGGTGTAGAGCACCAAATATAAGATGGTGTAATGTTGGGAGAAGACTAGGCATGGAGAGCCTAGTAACCTTTACTAGATGGTGGAAAGCATGGTGCATTAGGGCTAACCCAAATGAAGAAGAAGAATCATGTCATAAAATAAACTTCATAGTAGAGAGTCTCTAAATGGGGTGGGCTGGTGGGCTCAGCATGTCCTATATTATATTATTCAAGTCATAATAAACTCACATTTTCAAGGTAATAAAAAAGCTTTAACATGTTCAAAACCTTAACATTTCCAGCCCTCTATTTTAGACACAACATACAAATTTACCCAATGAATAATTTTTTAAAAGAAGAAGACCTTGGTATTTAGAGCTTCTTAGTCAACTAATCACTAAACATTCCTTTAGTTAAATAATTTAATCAAGATAAAACTTTCTAAGCCCATGTGTCCAGGTTTATTGGTTTGTCCAATACCCACCAACAAGAGCCTTCCACTAAAAAAATATCACCTTATTCCTAAATATCTTCTTCATTTACTTCAAGTTCCTTGAGAAGAATGCTCCACAATAGAGTAGAATTGATATCATCCATCAACTTGAGTTTTGGCCTTAGGGAAAGCTTCTACCTAAAAGTGCATGAGCAAGGTAAACCTAATGTCATCTACAACTAGATTGCAGCTCAAGTTTTAGGTGGCTATACCTATTGCAAAAAGTTTTCCATTGAACACAACACCCTTAAAGAACATTAAAGAGGAGTTTGCAAATTTCAAGTTATTTATTAAAGGCTAAAGTTGTGTTATTGTGGGCTAGAAGCTCAAACTAATATCTCTATCAAAGTAATGCTTAAGAGTGTTGTTGGAAGATGCAACTCAGCTTTGTAGATAAATTTGAGCATGGGCTTAATGAATATAGCATTAAAATACATGGGTAAGCAAAGATATAGTCTACCTCTAGGCCCACATTTGGTTTTATAGGTACAAATTAGTGGCTGCACATGCATGATTTTAAATTTAGTACTTGCACATGCATATAAAGATTTTAAAATTTTGTTGATTTGAAGGAAAAAATAATAGGAACTGATGGAGTGAGCTCATAAGTCACTTTAAGATGTTCTATATTTTGAGAAGCTTCTTTTTGTTTGTAATGCCATTTTCTCAGATACAATGGTTTCTTGTAATATATATTTATATGTCTATTTATGCACATACACACATGCACGAGTGCACATGTGCAATGCATGCATGGTGCGCATGCGCACACACACGCCCGTGAGCGCGCGCGCACACACACACAAAGCTATCATTTTTTGGGAACATGGCTCACAAATAAAGTAGCATCCTTTTTGTTTCAAAAAGTGTGCCTAGGGTGCATGCAATGTATGGCTAGTCTATGGGTGGGTGCATCTAATATATGAATGAAATGAAGCAAAACATCATCATGAGGTCATCATTAATAAATTCATAGAAATATCATGAATACATCCACAAAAATTCTTTGTCATTGATACATGGCTAACGATCATCTATCATATTGTTAATAGTTTGAAATCATTCCTAACTACCTAACCTAGAAATATTGGAATATGATTAATTAATTCCTTTGTACATTACTAAAATGTGAAATTTGTGAATGATGAAGCATTTTAACGCTACATGTGCTCATGATGTTTCTTATAATGAAAACTTCAAAGAAACCAAGGGAATCTTGTTCTTATGACATCTCATTGGTGCATTTTACTTTTGTAAATAATTTCATTCACCCACAATGTATATTGATAGGAAGAACTCTGGAAATAATTGAGACCATCTTGGCACAAAAGCCTCACATCTGTAAAGTCTAATCATTGTCAATATTGTTATGATGGCCAATATGTGTTTTATTCTCAAATCTATGGAGCAATGTTTCAAAAATGATGTATTTACATAGTCCTAAAGACACTTCAAATTGTTGAAAATCCTTCTTACAATCTCCTAATAAGGAAGAGTGACTTTTCAAAACTATATAGGAAAATGTCTAAAGATGGATAAACATATTTCAAAACTAGGTAGTTGGAGTCATAGTAATCTAGGAATGTGAATATATCTTGGGAATACATCCTTAGTACAATACTAGAAGGGTGCATGTGCCTTCCTAAACCATGCTTTAAAGATGTAATGAGTAAACCCTTTGTTCATCACCTAGATGCCGTGCTCTAGCGACACACACATTAGCATAGGGTTTGCATCACCTTTAAAATGTGAGGAAATTGCTGACTTATTCTTGCACTCCAAGGGTGCACACTCTTGACCATTTCCTTTTTCGGGGACCACAATTACATAATTCATGCTCATGGGTCATTGGAGGGACTTTTTGGACTTTCCTATGAGAATATTTTTGGAAATTTGTGAATAAGCCCTCACATCAAGTGGTAAAGACTTTATTAAAGGAAGCTTTACTTAAAAGGCATATGTAGTTGATCATAAAGTTATAACTTGAGAATATGTAGTCGATCAATAAAGTTTGTAAAATAGTTTGGAAAATGAGGATTCTACGGATTATGTGATCATTCTTTTACATACATGATTATGAAACTTTATAATATAATTTAAAAATTGAGTAGTTTATAGATTTTACAACATTTTATGTAGAGATTGTGGAATTATTTGAAAAATAAATGGACTATGGATTGTTTGCATCTTTTTACATATATGTCAGCTTTGCCATTTGATAATGCAAGTCAAAAAGAAGAATGATTGGTGGAAATTTACTTTTATGCACAAGTATCTCAAGGTTAAGTGAAAATGAAAAGCCACTGATTCTAAAAGTTTGTGAAGCACTTGCACAAACATTAAAGTTGTGGCATGGAGACACATTAACTAGAGAGAAAGGTTTTCATGTCTACAAATGTTTCACATTTGGCACAATCGTAATCAATCTATATCACAAGCTTTGACACACTCATACTTTCTATGTTTGTTGGAAGAAAGAGAATGTCTTCTTGCACTTCTCGTTGTTCAATAAAGCTCTTAATAAAGTATGCCAAATTGTCCTTATGAGTTTTAATGACATCTAAGCAACTAATTAGTCATAATGAAGTCATCTACACCTTATGCTTCATTGAGAAATCCAAACACCATACTTATAAATAAGTACTTGGAAGAATGGTCAAGTACGAATCAAGTTGCATATTTGTAGACTAAGGCATATGTTTCCATGATAAAAGGGTACTCAGTTTGATTTCTTTCACTACAGATTAGCACATACAATGTGCTATTCTTTTGTTGTGATAATTTGATAAGGTTTGAGAGAAGTGAAGTTTTTCAATTTCTACATTTTAGCATATGAACAAGAATATAAAGTAAGGTACATGGCACAAAATAGTCATCATACATGATGTCATAATTTAGGATGGGAATGGTCTCATGGCACATGATGCACATTAAAGATGATGAAATGTATAATACTTCATAAAGGTGTGACATGGAAAACTTTAATAGGTGGATTGTACTTTTCTAAAAGCACTTACTCCAATAATGACATAAGGAACATCTAGCTGTTCAAAAATTGGATATATTTAGAAATGAATATAAGAAGCAAGAATACAAGAACATTCGTCTAAGTACTCTATAGAAACCTTGTTGTGGCATGGCAAGGTAAAACTAGCATTTTTAGTGGACCAAAGCATCTTGAAATGATGGGATGAATCATATTAAAAGGGATGCTTCATGCGATGAAGGTATGGATCTTCTTTAAATACAAATACCAAGATATTCTACTCATCCAAGGCCATCATCAGATGGTCTCCTTGTCGTGTACCTCATGGTTAAAATGATGTTGTAATGCTTCCATTTTTTGTAGATTGAGGATGCGATTCTTGAATATTATGAAGTTCAACTTCAACTCTCCCTGTGTGAATTCATATCTCACCTCCTTAATGTGCGTCACTTTGCTAATACAACTTTATATTGGTTCATATTTTACTATTTCTGGAACATAGCTTTTGCATTATGTGGTGAGTCATCAAGATGGCATATGCCCTAGTATTTCAAGAGTTGTTCATAACTTCACCAAGGAGTTACTTAGCCACATTAAAGTTATTGTAAACACTCACACTTTGGACCATGTTTCATGATTATCTTTCTTTTTCGTCTTGTGTAGCTTATGTTGCTTGCCTTAGTTCTACAAGTAGAAAATGAAAAAGATCATTTCCACAACAAAAATACATTTCTTAAGACCTACTTTAATATTCTTAGTCTAATTGTTCACATAGTTATAAGTTGCATTAATTTAGTCAATAGTCAAAAAGTTGGTGAAAGTTTGAGAATTATGGTCTTTCTTTCCTTTGATCTAATGTGTTCACTATAGTTATACAAAGTCTATTCATAAAAAATACTCTAGGGTACATTTATATGAACCATATTTATTGGAGTCATTTTTTAATATTAGAGAGAGAGAGGAGAGAAGTTATATTTCAATGGATTTCTTTGGGTTTCTGGTGCGCAGATCGGTTGCAGATAGCTCACGTGGTGAATCCCGGAAGGTCCCCAAGAACAAAGTACTCTACTTTTTAGCACAAAAACCCATGTAAAAGCAAGCACGACAAGAGGCAAGAGACAAATTGGGTTCAATCTCCCCCATGCCTTGTGTGAGCGCTTCACAAAGCATGTATTTTATGTATATTTTCAATCTTCATGCTCAATAATAGCCCAATTACAAAAATATGACAAGCTTTTTAGCTTTTGAGTTTGCTTTCTACAAAAATAGGAAAATAAAGCTAATGGACGGTGCCCATAGTGTATGGCACGCCCAATCTCAATGTCCAAATAGAAATAACATATCCAGGCGCATAAGCGCATACAAAATAATAATCGATAATCAATGTCTCAATAGACATAACAAAATATAGGCGTGGCGCCTATCAAAATATAGTCCAAATGTCGAATACCCGCTAGACTCCAATGCTGTCCTCCGCCACTGCTGCTATCTCTACACATCAACTGAAGCATTCACAATCGTTAGTAAAATAATACAATTAAACCGACAAAAGTGAATACCTAGCAGTCTTCAACTACATAAATAAATCAACTGGTTAGAAATAAATCCTAACCTTAATTTATTACGAGTGCGCACTCTAAACTCATAAACGTTTATTAATTTAATATGCATTTTGCGGAATCACCCGCTATGGAATCACCCATGTACACACTAAATTAATGAAACGCCCGAAAAGGACAGGCGTCCCCATCAACTTCTCGCACAAAGAATCCTCTTTGTGTATGAGCCCCGGTCATCTAAGTTTACGGAATCCACCGTGGAATATGCCTCCTGGCATCATACCCCCGAGGTGGGATAGCAATTGACCTCAATTGCTATTAGCTCAATGTGGAACTAACAGAGTGGGGAAAGCATTTAAGTCTCTAGCGTGCATCCATTGTGCTTCCTCTACAGGATGGTTCTTGAATTTTACTAAATATCTAGAATACCTTCGGCCAGTTCTAGTGGTCCTGTAGTCAGTGTCTATGATGGCTTTTGGTTCAAGTATTTCAGTCTCTTCTTCTAGTAAAGGTGGGTTTTCATAGACAGGGTGGATAGGTAATTGGCCTCTAAATGGTCTCAATAAACTAATATGAAATGTATTATGAATTTTCCAATGAGATGGCAATTCTAATTTGAATGCATTATCATTAATCTTATGAATGATTCGAAATGGTCCATAGAATCTAGGGGCTAATTTGACAACTGGATGTCTATCTACACTTTGCAGTCTACGCTTTTCTATTCTAAGCCAAACATAATCATCAACTTTGAAATTCATGGCTTGTCTTTTCTTGTTGGCTTGTTTGGTATATGATTGTTGGGCTTTAGCAATCATATCCTTTACCTCATCAAAAATAGTGTTATGCATAATAGCAATATCATCAGCGTTCTGAATTCTATTAGACAAAGATGCAACAGGGGTAGATAATCTATATCCATAAATAACTTCAAAAGGTGCTTTCTTTGTAGATGTGTGCGGTGTATTGTTATATGCAAACTGTAATAAATGTAAATGAGTATCCCATGTCTGAGGTTTAGAGATAGTGTATGCACGTAAAAGATCTAAAATAGTGCTATTTGTGGCTTCTGTTTGTCCATTTGTTTCTGGATGAAATGCAGATGAGAAATCAATCTTTGTGCCTAGATTTGCAAACAGTGTAATCCAAAAATTATTACAAAATCTAGAATCTCTATCTGAAATAATCACTTTCGGCAATCCATGGTTAGTAAAAATAGTTTTCAAAAATAACTGTGCTGCTTGTGATGCTGTTAAAGTTTTCTTACATGCAATGAAATATGCTTGCTTACTAAATCTATCTACAATTGTCCAAATCATGTCATGGTTAGATTTAGTATTTGGTAAACCAGTAATGAAATCCATAGATATATGTTCCCAAGGTTTAGATGGAATAGATAAAGGCATTAATAATCCATACTGTTTACCATGATGTCTCTTTATTCTTTGACAAATCAAACATTCAGAAACGAAATTAGATACATCTGCATCCATATGCGGCCAATAAAAATCTTCAGTTAACATGCGTAATGTAGAAATGATACCTCTATGACCTTGATATGGGGGACAATGAATTTCATTCAAAACAAAAGATCGGAATGGAATAGTAACACACAGTCTCTTTTCAAAGAACATAAATCCATCATTATATGACAATGAATCAACAGGAATGAAATTATTTTGAACTAATTTTTGCCAATCAGAATGAAAAGTAATATCCTGGTGATATGTGTCTTTCATAGCAATCAAAGAATCAAAAGATATAATAGAAATATTATGAATTGCAGGTCTTCTACTCAATGCATCGGCAACTACATTTTCTTTTCCAGGTTGGTATTGAATGATAGGATGGAAACTTTGAATGAATGAAGCCCATTTGATATGACGGTCAGAAATTTGGGGTTGGCTAAGTAGATGTCTAATGCTTTGCTGGTCGGTCTTTATCATGAATTCTGAACCCATTAAATAATGCTTCCATTGTTTTAATGCTTGTACAACTGCTAAGAGTTCCTTGTCATAAGTGGAATATTTAAGCTCAGAGGGTTTCAGCTTAGAACTAGAATATGCTATTGGATGGTTGTCTTGCATTAGCACGGCTCCTATTCCTGATCCACTAGCATCGGTCACAACTAAAAAGAATGGTCTGTTAAAGTCAGGCAATTGTAGAACAGGGGCATTGGTTAATGCACGTTTGAGTAAGTCAAAGGATTTCTGCTGATTTTCAGTCCATTGATAAACAATGCCTTTCTTAAGAAGTTTGGTCAATGGTAAAGCAAGTAATGAGAAATTACGTACAAACTTCCTATAGAAACTAGCAAGACCAAGGAATGAGCGTAATTCATGTACATTTTTAGGAACATGCCAATGCAATATTGCGTCAATTTTCTTAGGATCAACTTTAATTCCTTCTTTTGATACAATATGACCTAGATATTCTATTTCTGTCTTAAAGAATTCACTCTTGTCAGGATTTGCAAACAATTGATTTTCTTTCAGTAACTGAAAAACTAATGATAAATGCTCATAATGCTCTTTTTCACTTTGACTGAACACTAAAATATCATCAAAGAAAACAATCACACAATATTGATATTTTAGAAAAATACGGTTCATCATTCTACTAAAAGTGGCAGGTGCATTAGTTAATCCGAATGGCATGACTAAGAATTCGTAATGGCCAAACTGTGTCCTGAATGCAGTCTTAAATATGTCGGATCTATCTAGCCTCACCTGATGATATCCAGACTTAAGGTCAATTTTACTAAATATAGAATATCCTTGCAGTTTGTCCATAAGGTCATCAACTCTAGGTATAGGATACCTATTCTTTACAGTGATCTTATTTAATGCTCGGTAGTCAATACACATACGATAAGTATTATTCTTTTTCTTGACTAAGAGCACAGGTGCACCGAATGGGGAACTGCTAGGTCGAATTAAGCCTCTATTTAGTAATTCTTTAACTTGACTCTGGATTTCTTTTTGCTCTATTTGATTGTGCCTATATGGGGCTTTGCAAGGTGGTTGTGTGCCAAGTATTAGGTCAATCTTATGGTCTTCTGGACGTGATGGAGGTAAACCTGGTGGTAGGTCTTCTGCAAAACAGTCCTTAAAATATGCGAGAAATTCCTTATGCCTAGGGTGCATATTATTTTCCTTTGCATGCAATTCATTCACCCAAATGAGATATGATTTAGTATTCTTGCGTAGTGCACGTTTTGCTTGAGTATGCGAAAGCAGTGGAAAAATATGAGATGCATGCATACCAAATAATGTAATAGATTTTCCTTGAAAATTAATATTCATTGTGTGTGTGGAATAATCTATATTGGGATTATGTTGGTGTCTCCATGGCATTCCTAGAATAATGTCGCTTGACTGTAATGGGACAACTAAGAAATTTCTTCTTTCAATATATGGACCAATTTGAATTTCTAAATCTTGAACTTCTTGTGTGCCATTGTACCTAGTACCTAAAAATGCAGCTTTTATGCGATAGTGCGTAGGTACTGTATGCAATTTCAATTCCTTTACCAATTTTGCTGAAATAAAGTCATGGGTACTACCGTCATCATGCAATATAGTTCTTTCTTTTCCATGCACCATACATTTCATAGTCAACAATGAATGTGAAGTAGGCATACCTGGTAAAGTGTCGGAAGTAGTAATAGGATCATCTTCTTCTTCAGTGAAATCTGGCATATCCTCATGCTCGTCTTCGTCCATGGCTCCAAGATAGTTGATATGTGCTGATGGCTTCTTTGAATGACAATTTGCTGCGAGATGCCCTGGCTGGTGACACTTGTAGCATACTATTGGCTTGGCTTTGGTCACATTATTTGCAATGGCTGGGAGTTTGGGTATATTTGGATTTGCTTGTGGAATAGGCTTAGGATTTGAATTGACAGTGGATGGTAATGCAGGTGGTTTAGGCCAATTCTTGCGGAAAGATGGTGATGAAAAATGACCTGGATTAAACCTTCTGAAATTGGAATTGAATTGTTTAGATCCATAATTACCGTTTGCTTGGAATGGCTGTGGTCGTCGATCTCTTCCGCGTAACTTATCTTCAGTGTCGTGAGCTAAGGAGATGGCGTCTTCAAGGGTAGCAGGCTTGAACATGTTCACTTCAACGTAGTAATGTCCAAGAAGTCTAGACATGTACTTCCGCTTATGTGTCGTCTCTGGTACATCTTCAAGCATGCGTAGCTGTAGGAGTGCATTCCAAAAACGCTCTGTATACTGTGGAATAGGCTCACGATCTCGCTGTTGAAGTAAATCCCATTGCTTGATAACCTTCTCATGAAATTGCGGTGGAAGGAAATTTTGCATGAACTTCTTCTTAAAATCTTCCCATGTAGCAGGACATTCTATGCTCTTGCGGACTACAGTCCACCAAAGTGATGCTCTGTCTATCAGATGATTAGTAACACACTTGATTTTATCTTTTTCGGGATAAGTTTCCTCATGGAAATAATCATCAAACTGGCTAATGAATGATAAAACAGTCTTTCCTTCTCTTATGCCATTGAAAGTGCGGAACTTGAAACTTCGTTTACTTATCTTGGATTCCTTGCGAATGGTTTGTGCTTCAAGGGTGGCGTCGATGGTACGGCGAATCAAATCTTCAGCTTGAGGTTCTTCTTTATCAGTGGACGCTCCTTGTAGCTTTGTCAATTGCGCTTGCAAGGCTTGCCTAGCTCTTCGCTCTTCTTCCAATTGCAGCATGATAAGATCCAGCTTTTGTTCCATGGTAGGCTCGGGTAGATCGTCTTCAGCCATAGGATCATCCATATGTGGGGTAGTCATCCTGTAAAACTCAACAAACCTTTCTCACTCAAAATTAGTTAGTGGGATGAGCGTAGCTCAAATTTGGGGTTACAAGGCTATGTATTTTTGGGTATTTTCTTCTTCAATTTTTAGAAATTCTGCAATATTTCTGTCTCTGTTTGCTGAAAGTACTTCAACAAACTTGTAGATAGGTAGAACAGCTTGCTGCGAACAACTTTCCAGTTCAGAGTTTTTGCATACGAACAAGTCTTCTATGAGTTTTAAGCACTAGTCAGTTCTGATTTAGTCTGACTTGCAGAGTTGCAGACTTAGCAGACTTGCAGAGTTGTTGACTTGCTGGACTTAAGCCGACTTGCAGAACTTGATTAGAGTCGACTTACGGAACTTGACTTCAGAAGTGCGAGACCCAGAGTTTGCGAACTTGTCAGATCTGTGTGACTTGCAGAAAGGCTTAAGCTTAAGTAATTAAGCTTAAGCTTAGGAGCTTAAGGTGGACTAGCAGGCCGCCGTTTTTTTTTCGTGAGGGGGGGGCCGTTTTTTTCTCCACGCAGAAATTTCAGGCCACTCTCCTGAGACGTCGAGGTGATTTTGAAGAAGCTTAAGCTTCTTTTAAGCTTTTTAAGCTTTGTAATTAAGCTTTGAGTAAAGAAGATTAAGTGCTTTCTCACTAGTTTTCAACGACTTGTTGATGGAGATGTTTGAGTGGTCCTCCGCCTGCAGAGCTTGGTCCTTCGCGATCTGACAGTGGAAACAGGGGTTCTTGATCGCCAGAAGTCTGCCTGTATCGACGGTTCGCGATGAGATTGACTGTAGAGCCCGTTTGTCCCTGGAGCTCCGCCCTCGCCCGAGATTGGTAGCGATTGGAAGCTCTTGATCTCTGCTCCGCTCTGATACCACTGGTGCGCAGATCGGTCACAGATAGCTCACGTGGTGAATCCCGGAAGGTCCCCAAGAACAAAGTACTCTACTTTTTAGCACAAAAACCCATGTAAAAGCAAGCACGACAAGAGGCAAGAGACAAATTGGGTTCAATCCCCCCCATGCCTTGTGTGAGCGCTTCACAAAGCATGTATTTTATGTATATTTCCAATCTTCATGCTCAATAATAGCCCAATTACAAAAATATGACAAGCTTTTTAGCTTTTGAGTTTGCTTTCTACAAAAATAGGAAAATAAAGCTAATGGATGGTGCCCATAGTGTATGGCACGCCCAATCTCAATGTCCAAATAGAAATAACATATTCAGGCGCATAAGCGCATACAAAATAATAATCGATAATCAATGTCTCAATAGACATAACAAAATATAGGCGTGGCGCCTATCAAAATATAGTCCAAATGTCGAATACCCACTAGACTCCAATGCTTTCCTCCGCCACTGCTGCTATCTCTACACATCAACTGAAGCATTCACAATCGTTAGTAAAATAATACAATTAAACCGACAAAAGTGAATACCTAGTAGTCTTCAGCTACATAAATAAATCAACTGGTTAGAAATAAATCCTAACCTTAATTTATTACGAGTGCACACTCTAAACTCATAAATGTTTATTAATTTAATATGCATTTTGCGGAATCACCCGCTATGGAATCACCCATGTACACACTAAATTAATGAAACGCCCGAAAAGGACAGGCGTCCCCATCAACTTCTCGCACAAAGAATCCTCTTTGTGTATGAGCCCCGGTCATCTAAGTTTACGGAATCCACCGTGGAATATGCCTCCTGGCATCAGTTTTTAAAACTAGTAATTGGTTGATTTAAATGAATAAGTAAATAAACCTAATTAGTTACTTAATGAGAGAAAGTAATAGTGGGATTTGGAGTCAATGGAATAAGAGAGCAAGAGGTGAGAGAGAGAGAGAGAGAGAGAGAGAGAGAGAGAGAGAGAGAGAGCACAAGAAGTCCTTGATGGGTATTGAGGACGTACTGAGTACCCTTATTATTCATTCCCTTAGTATTCATATGAATCTTGACAAGCTTAATCCATGTCAAGGAGTGGGTTGAGAAGTGAGAGAAAGAAGAGAAAAAGAGAGAGAAAAGAGGAGAGAGAATGAGTGATAAGTGAAAAGAGAGGGGGAGAGATGTGCGGCATGGGATATGGAGGTTCAACCATATTTCATGTTCATGTTCATCTTTTTCTTTTTCTCTATTCTCACAGTCTTCTACAAGTGGTATATCCTCATAGTGATAGATACCCTTAACTTAAGGGCACTTTACATATGCTTCTACTTTAGATACATACAACCATAGGATACGACTTAAGATATGACATATTTATCCACACTCCCCCTCAAGTTCAGAATGAGCTTGCACACATAAGACTCCAAGTGCACTCCTGAAGTACTCAAACTTATCTTTACCTAATGCTTTGGTAAATATATCAACAACTTGGTCATTTGTTTTCACATGGACCAAGTCAATCTCTCCATCAATGACTTTTTCTCTAATGAAGTGATAGTGCACTTCTATGTGTTTTATCCTTGCATGGTAGAGTGGGTTCTTTGCCAACATAATGCTGCTAACATTGTCACAATACATAATGACTCTACCATCAATCTCTATCCCCATGCCATATAAAATCAATCTCAGCCATGTCTACTCACATGCTGCCAATGCAATGCCTCTATACTCTGCTTCAGTGGTTGATAGAGTAATTGTAGGTTTTCTCTTACTGCTCCAACTTACCATGGCTAATTCAAATGAGAATGCATATTCAATAGTAGATCTTCTATCCATAGAGCTACATGCCCAGTCTACATCTGAGTATCCAAACAATGTAGGCTTGATTCCTTTTTCATAAAACAAGCCATAGACAACTGTCTTCTTCACATACCTAAGAACTCTTCTCACTACATCAAAATGTCATTTGCATGATTTTTGCATAAACTGACTTATCAATCCAGCAGCACAACTCAAGTCTGGTCTTATAATGGTCAAGTAGATAAGACTACCAACCATCTTTCTAAACATAGTGGCATCCTCAACATAAGGTCCATCATCCATCAACTTAACATTTTGATCCAATGGTTTATCAATGGTATGTATCCTGTCATGCCATATTTATCCAACATCTCCAATGCATATTGCCTTTGTATCAGCCATATACCATGAGGTGTGTCAATAACCTCAATACCCAAGAAGTATCTCAACAACCCAAGGTCCTTTATATCAAACTCTTTATGTAACCCATACTTGACTTCAAAAATTTCCCTCTCAAATGTACTTGTAATAATGAGGTCATCAACATAGATGACAACAACAACCATACCATCTTCTGTATGTCTCACATAAAGTGAATAATCATCTTTGCTTTGCTAAAATCCCATACTGCATAAGAATTTGTTGATTCTATCACACCATGCTCTTGGTACTTGCTTTAGTCCATATAAAACCTTCTTCAAATTGCATACATAATGTGGGTATTTGGGATCTACATAGCCCTCTCTGGCTGATCCATGTACACTTCCTCTTCTAAGTTGCCATTCAAAAATGCATTTTTCACATCCATTTGATAAAGCTTCCAACCATAGATAGAAGCCAAGGCAATCTCATTGTCATCATTTCAACTCTACTGGATTGAATGTTTCTTCAAAGTTCAAACCGTATCCTTTTGCAACTAGCCTTGCTTTATACCTCTCAAGAGAACTATCCGACTTACATTTGACATTATAAACCCATTTACATCCAATGGATTTCTTGCCATGAGGTAATTTCACCAAATCCCAAGTCTTGTTTTTCCTTAGTGCATCCATCTCTTCATCCATTGCTTGTCTCCACTCTTTGCTCTCTACTGCTTCTTCAAAGCAAGTAGGCTCCACATGTTGTACATAAGAAACCATGTATGCATAATGCATCCTCATGAACCCATTATAAGTCAATTTATCAAGTAGATACCTTATCCTTTTTTACCTTCTCAATTGAGGTGCACTACCATGTGTTTCAAACAACTGATCTAGTGTGTGGTGGAACATACTTTCCTGCACTTTTAGTGCCAAGTGTTTTAACATGCGGAACGCCATACTCATCATCTATAGATTCTTCTTTTGAAATTTCAGCCATAGGTCTCTTTAACCCTTCCCAACTTCTACACTCCTTTGTACACTTCTCAACCTACCACTCCATGGACTATAACTACCACTACTTTCCACATTCTCTTGAGGTCCTAAAGCATCTTCCACATGTTGATTTTCAGCCTTGTTGTTTGCTGAAATTTTCCTTCCATAGCCATCATCATCACTGCTTTCATAGGAATCAACATCCACTACAATTTTGGGCTTCTACCATGATTCATATTCACTAAATCTGACATCCTTGCTTATGTATACTTCCTTACGCACTGGATCATAGCATTTGTATCCCTTTTTTTCATCAGGATATCCAAAGAAAATGCATTTTACAGCCTTTGGTTCCATCTTCTTTCACAAATCATTCGGAACATGAACATAACAAACACATCCAAAGACTCTAAAGTATGCAATAGTGGGTGTCTTTCCATACATTTGCTCATATGGTGACATATTATGAGTTAAGGCTGTAGGTGTTATATTCATAATGTGAACTGCAGTATGCAATGCTTTTGCCCAATATGACAATGGCATGTTCATTTGGTTCATCATTGCCCTTGCAACCTCTGCAATGATCCAATTCTTTCTTTTAGCCACACCATTTTGCTAAGGTGTGTACCTGCATGTCAATTGTCTTTTGATACCATGATCTCTCAAGAAGTCACAAAACTCATATGACATGTACTCTCCACCATTATCTGACCTCAAACGTTTTATGTAGCATCCAAATTGCTTTTCAGCCATAGATTTAAATTCCAAAAACTTTTCAAATGCTTCACTTTTATTCTGCATAAAGTACACCCAAGTCATTTTGCTAAAATAATCAATGAAAGTGATAGAATCTACATCTTCCGCTCATGGAAACATTCTGACATGGGCCCCAAATATCTGAGTGTACCATTTCCAAAGGATAGCTGCTTATTCTCCCCCTCTTTGGAAATGGCAATCTGGATTGCTTACCAAATTGACAAGCCTCACATACATGATCAAAATTCACATATCCAAAATGCGGTAGACCACGGACTATCTATCTTGATTACATTTACTTCAATCTTTGCAAATTGACATGACCAATCCTTCTATGCCATAATTCCACATTCTTATCTTGCCCATGTCCTTTCTCAACATACATAGAGTTTTGAATCACTGGAGTACTTGCATCCAAAGCAAATAATATCCCTTTCTTTCTACCACAAGCAATCACCCTGCCAGTTCTTCCATTATGGAACTCTTCAATGAAACATCCAAACTTATTGAATCTCACATGCAATCCTTGATCTCCAAACCGATGCTAAGTTCTAGGCCAAATGGTCAAGAGGCCAAAAGGGCGAACAAGATTTGGAAATTGGGCTTGGCCCTTTGGGGAGCCAATTGAGCACCCAATTAAAATTTTTGATTTGTTTTGGGGGGGGGGGGGGGGGGGGGGTTTAAATGGTGATAGTTGCACAACGACGCCCTCCTCCATCCCGAGGATTCTTGGAAAGGGGGCAGTGACAGGTTGAAAGCAAGGCATGCAACAGATGACAATAATGTTCTTCTACAATTTTTCACTCTCTGACGCCACCTTCCATTAGTACTATGGCTACCTGATGGTGGAGCTTCAATTCTAGTATTTATTTCTCCTCCCTCCTCTCTCCTCTCTCCTCTTGAGGGTTGTTCACACGTATGGATTTATGGAAGAAAGGGAAGGAGATGGATGCAAGATGTTGATGAAATGATGGTCCCGCAGCAAAGTAGATTGTAGTTCAGAGTTGGAGAGAGCATCAATGGTAGAAAATAAGTGTTAGTGGCCTCCCAACCATTAATTACGTACCTCTAAAATCGGGTTTCTTTGCGTAAGCACTCATTTCGGTCCTTTTATCAAAGATGTTTGATGAAATTGTTTGTAAATGGATTTGTTTGATTGGAAATGCTGAACTTTATCATAAATCTTGAACAAAACCAAAAATTTTAGTTGTTTAATAATTTAAAGCAAAACACATAAAACCCGCAATTATGTAGTTTTCATGAAAATGATAGATTTCGGGGGTTTTGTTGTGTTTTTGGGATTCATATGGGATAGAAATGAAAATATAATCAATGTTTAGTAATTGTGATTAGTCCCAATTCATAAATCAAAAATATGAAAAAATTTATGTAGATAAATGAAGAAAAATAGGAAAAATTTTAGAAATTTAGTTTTTTGAACTAAAAAATTAAGGAAAAATATGTCTTATGTCTATGAATGCATGACATGGCTGTAGCATGAGGGTTAAGCCTCATTTTAGCTATGTCTTCATGTTAAAGTCTATTTTAACCACTTTTTTCAAGAAAAATACACGAAAAAAGCACTATTTACACCTATCAACAATTCAGAGCTAAGTTTTGAGGCCCGAGATGTGTCGAAAAATTGCCAAAAATCCAGATTTTAGGGAAAAATTGGATCCCACTGAAGGTGGCATAGCCAATTGAGTCAATTTTAAGCGGCAAGTCAGAGACGGGTTTTGGAAGTGCTTCAAGATACACCAACTGACGGTTGTAGATTTTTCATAATTTTTTCAACCACCAGATTGGATCTGGGGAGGTGCCAAACATTGCGGACCCCAAGACACATTGCTAGAAATTTACAAAACATGAATCGGACGGGAAAATGGCCAACATTGGTGTGAAAGGGGCCCCAAAATAAGACATGAAAGGGGTGACCTTTGGGGCCATCCCCAACAAATCAAGTTTGTGGGGGGGGGGGGGGGGGCGTCTTTCAATCGCATGTAGCAAAATGGCAGCACATCCTCCTCCTCCATGTTAAAATTGAAGGGTGGGACTGAAGAACAACCCCCCTACCAATTGCATTAGTGGTTTACATTGGTTCTTCACTCGTTATCGCCGCTCTCTGCTCCTCCAATGGCTACCTGGATGGTTTGTTGGGAATTCAATATTTCTCTCTCCTCTCTCTCTCTCTCTCTCTCTCCTCCAAGGGGCACTTCTTGCACATGAAGAAGAATGAAGATCGATTGATGAATGCTTGTTCGGCGTGGTACCGAATTGCTTCAAAATCGAGTGGGGCTGAAGATGGATGATTGGAGAAGGGCTGAGCATTAATAATGGACAATTTTCTATCCTGAATCAGATTTAGAAAAAACCTGCAACAAAAAAAAACTAGTAACTCTCTTTTATGAAGGAAAATGACTCTTTTTTTGAGATTTTATTGGTCAAATGGTCTTCATATTAGATGGAAATTGGTAGGAATGCTGTTTTCTTTAGCATATGTTTGATGATTCTATGTCAAAAAAATCAAAATACATAATGGCATAATACTAAAAATAAATTTCTAAAACCCGAAAAATACACATTTTACAAAGAAAATGGGGTTTTTGTTATATCGGGTTTGATGAAAAGGATGTATATGGGATGAAATGTGAACAAATGAGTGATTCTTAGTTGTCATAATCAAAAAATCTTGGAAAACAAGTAAATGCTCTATTTTCTTGATAAATAAATAGTGAAAAATAGTTTTAAAAATAAAAAATGAATTTTATGCTTTAAAAATTAAGAAAAAATATGATTAATATTTGTGCATGTTTGGTAAGGTTGAGGCATGAGGTTTAGCCTCAGCTCACCCTTTTTTATATGTTTTAGTGTGTTTTTATTGCTTTATATATAAAAAATGACGAAAAATAAAACCCTACACATATGCAATGATGCAGCATATAAACAATAGGGGAGAAAAGAAGGGTTGTGGAAGCGTTTAAGTCTGGGAAATGAAGTAAAGTTTGATCCTTTATTTGTGCACGTTACATAGGACGATCTTTTGTTTAAGGTTAAGAGGCTAGTAGCATGAGGAATAGGTGCTAGTCTCCATACATCGAAGCATATGTTTAGTGAAGATCACGAAAGGGCTATTTTGCACATCACAAATTGTTGATGTGATAAATATTTTTGCACACTAGGATCATATGCCCCATGCATGATGCATGACATGGTATTAGTCCTGGACTGCATAGCAATTGTCTTCCTAGGACATGACTTATACTTGGAGCGAAAAGGAGCCTCAGCTATAGGTTAGTTGTATGGCTTCCTTGGGACTGTTTGGTGAGGATCTATATATTCCTAGATTGTACAAAACAAGAAAAGAGTGGAGTTTGTGTGTTATGTTTTATATGTTAGGTAGTGCATCTTGGGGCCAATCCTCTTGATGTAGGAGAGCTGTAGTGAAGCCGCAACGTTTTAACCGAGGGGTTGCCTCTTGTGTATGTGATACGAGGTATTATACCTATATGTTATGAGATCTCCCTCCGAGGAGTAGGGGAAGGTAAACTTTGGTATGTGTCCTATTACAAACACAAAATTGATATTAGAGTTTAGTATAGTGTGAGCCTTAGATGCTCATGGTCGTGAGGCCATGTGGGGTGTCTTGTGTGTCTTCGAGGTTTGGCTAGTGCTAGAGAGCCAGTGTCCGACCATTTTAGGTCCCAAAAAATGGTGTGTTTGCCGAGAGCTACCAACAAGTGGTGGTTTCAAATCTATGGTCTTTAGGGACCAAATAGTCAGTTATGTCCTTTGACAAGAACTGTCAAGCTGAAATACAAAAAGAGGAACTTGCTGAGAGGGCTAGATGGCAGGTTGAGATTCCAAGGCATTATTCTCCTCAAAGGAGCAGCTTGATATGCATAAGCGACAGTGGTTTTAATAACCCAAGTGTCACAACCGGCCCTTTGAGTGCAAGAGGAAGTCCTAATACTTCCCCTCTTCTAGTCAATCAACCCACTTCAAGTGGGGGTGTAGTTTTACCTACACAAACTCCTAATTGTCAATGCAGTTGTAGCCATGGCACAACCCATCGCAATTCTAGCAAGGACACCGAATTTACCAACATTAGGAGCACATTTGCCCATCTTCCATGGATTAATAGAAGATGGAGATCTCCATATTAATGAGTTTCAAAAACTCATGTTCAACTATCGAATCCAAGATGGACACTTAATGATGTTCTTCAACATTACCATAAAAGGAAGGGCAGCAATATGGTATCATGGTCTAGAAACCCGAACCATAACTAGCATTGACCAATTCTTCATGGCCTTCCACAGAGTTTGCCCCTGAGAGGGGTGGACAGTATTGTTTGCATGTCTTGAATGTAACACACCAAGAGCCAAATGAGAATGTCCAGGCCTATGCCAAGAAACTAAAGTAAGTTCTTCACAAACTTGATACTTATATTCCCATTCCATTGGCTACACTGTTGCAATATTTCCTACATGGATTAGATTTTTATATCCAAGTGCAGCTAAGTAGTGTTGCTTTGGTTGACATTGACACTACTATTACCCAAGCAGAAGGAGTAGAGTCGCGCTTGCAAGCGGCTTATACAACAAGGGTAAATTGGAATGGAAATAATTTGGCACTAACCAACTGTGTCAAGGGGACCCCATGTCAAATGCAAATGGAAGAGGGAGTATCATGCCAAATTCTACTATGTTACTAGCTCCTCCCAGTGTATGACTATGCCTATGGCTAGTTAGATGGCCCCACTGAATGGTGGAGGCCAAACAACAAACCCAAATTTTGTCCCAATAAGTCAACGACCAATTCCTAATCAAGTGATTAGGCCAATGGGATGACAGCTAGACAATCACGGCTATGAGTCAAGTGCCTCAAATTTCCTTGGTGAATTGAAGGATATGATGAAACAGTACATTGACATGATTAGCGAATAGTATAGACAAATAGCTATGGATGTCAATTTCCTTAAGAAGCAGCATAATTTGATAGGGAGTCAATGCCTTAAAGAGGGTGCCCCCTCAAGATGCAGTTGTAAGTGGTGTGGTGGCCAACATTTCCCTAGGAATTTTTCGAATGTCAACTACGATATTTGTAGAAAGTCTGGCCACTTAGTTGCTACTTGTTGGAGTAATATTAGTTCTCTCCAAAAAGGAAGTAAACAAGTAGGTCCAGTTAATGATCATGCACAAGGGAATAATCTCTAGCAAGATGATGGACCAAGACAAATACTGCAAAGAGAAAAGGCTATTATAGAGGAGTTGCCTCATGGCAGTGGAGTCAGTCTTATTGAGACTGTACGTGTCAATGACATTGAAACTTCTAATCTAGGAGCCGTAACAAGAGGTCAAAAGACTAGAGAGGTTGACAAAGGAAATGTAAAACCAGTCAAGCAAAACCCTAAGCAATATGCTAGGGGAAAGAAAGTCTTGAATCCGGATATGGAAGGTGGACCTCTCAAGCCTATTGATAGTAAAGTTGATCCCAAGAAGGATAAAGAATTGCCAAGAAAGAAGGTAAAAGTTAAAAAAGAGGTACCAAAGCCGACGGTCCAAAGACCAAAGGAGTAAATGGTTTGGCGTGAGAAGAGAGCTTTGGCTAACTACCACGACTTTGATCTAGCGAGTTCTCTTTGCAAAGTTAAACCAGATGTGAATCTCTTGCAATTGATTAAACTCTCTAGGAGTAAGCAATGAATTCAAGAAAATCATGCATATTGGGTATATTGTAGAATCTTTGGGCATAGCACGAGTGGGAGAAGATTGGTTCGATCATGCTTAAAAGCATTGTCCCAAGGTTCCAACATACGTGGATGAAATATTAGTGGAGCATGCTATCATGGACATTGGATCCTTCATCAATATTATGAGTTCAGTCTTGATGGAGAAGCTAGGTCTAGAAATCCAAAAAGACAACTCCACACTTCTTAGGATGGCTAATGGCAGTCTAAGGCAACCAAAAGGTTGCATCACTAAAGTTCACGTTACTATTGCAAGCGCGAAATGCTATTTGTACTTTAGGGTGATAAGGTTTTCAAGACGTCCTAACTATTGAGTTTTTCTAGGGAGGCCATGGATTTTACGAACAGACTGTCAAGTCGATATATCCGCTGGTCAAGTGATTCTATGTAGAGTTGCCAATCGTCTAATAGTGGATGCTTATCCTGAGTCTCCTCAAAGTGAGAGAGCTCCTTTATCCTCTACTGAACTAGAAACAATAGATGATCCATCTGGTAGTGAGATGCCATCGAATGATGGATCTAAAGAAGGATCCACTATAGAGGACATTTATTAGATAACATTGAATGAGCCGATAGAGCCTCAAGATCAAATAAGAGATGCGTATGTTATTGAGTTGGACCTTGGTACGCCAAATGATTTACGACCAATCAAATTGGGATCCATGCTTATTTTAGAAGAACGAGAGGACTATCTGTCCCTGATTTAAGAGTTTTGTGATATCTTTGCTTGGATCTACGACAAACTTAGAGGCATTCCTCCTAGCCTGGCTATGCATACCATTCCTCTAAAGGAAGGAAGTCGGCCCGTATGTCAGAAAGTAAGGCGCATGTCTTTTGAACTAAGGGACGGGTTGTTTGAGGAGCTATAGAAGTTGCAGAAAGCGGGTTTGATCTTCCCTGCTTAGCATACTGAATGGTGTTCGCTAGTTGTGATCAGGAAGAAAAAAAAAATCAAATCTGGCTTTGCGTAGACTTTAGAGAGCTGAATAAGAAGACTGTTAAGGACTACTACCCGTTGCCGTTTATTGGCCAAATTTTGGATCAATTAGTGGGTAGGGAAATATATTCATTCATGGATTGCTTTGGGGGGTTATAACCAAATGGAGTTTGCTGAGCAAAAAAAGATAAAAATGACATTTATTACTATCTTTGGTACCTTTGAGTACCATGTGATCACATTTGGTTTATGTAATGCACATGGTTCGTGGCAAAGAACAACCAATAATACCTTTGATGACATCTCTCCAGAGGAGTTGAAAGCATTCATTGATGACTTGGGGGTAGCCACCATAAGAGGAAGGCAGCCAATTATTTTGCGGAAGTGTTTTGAGCATTGCAGACAATTTTGCATAACTCTTAACCCATGGAAGTTTGTCTTCGGGTTGCCTTATGGGCTATTGTTAGGCCATGTGGTTAGTTCAGTAGGGATCGTGACTGACCCTAAAAAGATTAAGGTCATAGTCACCATGAGTCTGCCACATATTCCAAAGGAAGTACGTAGCTTTGTGTCATCATCAATAGGGTATTATCAAAGGTTTATAAATGCCATGGCAAAAAGAACATTGCCATTGACGAGCCTATTGTCCTTTAATTTTCTGTTTGTATGGAGTGATACTTGTAAAGTATCTTTTGATGATGTGAAGCACGAGCTTGCCAAAGCACCTATTTTAAAAGCACCTAAAAGGGGCAATATGTTTTATACATTCTCAATAGCAACAATGCATAGTATTAGCTGCAATTTGGCCCAAATTTGGGAGGGAAAATGGTACCATCCGATAGCTTTTGCTAGTTGAAAGTTGGGCATATCGAAAATTAACTACACCTATATGGAGAAGTTGTGCCTTGCGATGGTATTTGCGACTAAAAAGTTCAGGCACCACATTCTTTATGAGAAGGTGGATTTTTATACGAAGGTGGAAGGGCTTCGATTGTTGCTGAACAAGTCACAGCCACATGATCATTTAATAAAGTGGTTAATCACTTTGCAGGAGTTTGATTACGAGATTAAGAGCAAATCACCGAAGCTATAGGACATTGTAGAATGTCTTGTGGATTTCAGAGAGCCAAAAGAGGTTTTGGTTGAAGGAAGTGACATGGAAACATTGTTTAAGATTGATACGACGTCTATTCCCTCTTGGTATACTGCTTTAGTGATTGCATCATACAGGTTGACGAAGTCACTAGAGGGAGCCTTTTCTATAGAGAGCTTCTTGTGGCCATTCCAAGTGGTTTCATCCCCTTCGCAAGTCTTTTCCCTTTTCCCTTTACTAATTAATGATATATGTGCATGTGAGGATTACTTTCTTTTTGTTTATTGGGGATCAACAATCAAGGCATGAAGTCCCAGGTTTAGGTTGGGTATGTCTAAGGGAGGTTTGAGTAGTCATTGCCTCTTATAAAGGCACTGTCAGGCACTAAAAGACCTATTTTAGAAGGCAATCTTAGTGACCGTGTTTTGTTGACCTGCTAGGCGGCTAGCTAGGAGTTTTTGTTAGTTATGAGGCAGTTAGGAAAGCTTGCAAGTAAAATTGATAATAAAAATAAGAAAAACTCTGAATATATGTATAGTGTCTATTTCCTTGTGAAGGCCTAGTAGGTTCCTAGGGATGAGTCAGAGACCCGAGGTCGATGCCTTATCTTCCTAGGGGTAGCATCTCATTGAGAAAATAAAAATAAGATAAGGTTAGAGCGAAAATAAAAGTGAGCATCAAAAAAGGATTAAGTGTCGCCTTGTGAGGGCTTGGTAGGTTCTTGGGTGTCCAGACAGGACCTGAGGCCAATGCCCTATTCTCCTTGGGTCACTACGCTCAGCTCCCTCCTTTTTACATGCCTGAGTATGGAAAAATGCAGGCCTAAAAGAAAAGAATGTGCTAAAAGATAATATCTCTTGATCAGGCTATGGGAGTCCTTGCCTAGGAGGAGCTCTTGGTTGAGTTGTTCTTAATTAGGATTGTAGTTTAGACCACCACTTAGGATGACCTCTTTGATAGTTCTTTTTGGCTTGGCTGTGTTGGATAGTTGGTTAGTGACTAACTTTAGACTCTCTTTCAGATTATGGTAGACCTACTCCTCGTGGATTTCATGCCTTGGTTTTGATAGGGGTAGGGCGAGCGCTATGATGTGTTTTGTTGAGTATTTTCTGTATCAACTTGATGCTCTTTGTGGTTGATGTGCAGATCTATTTGTGGGATTCGATGAGTTGAGTCACCCAATCCCGTGGTTGCCAATGAGAGCTAATTTTTGAGGCCCGAGATGTGCCGAAAAATTGCCAAAAAACTCGAATTTTAGGGGAAAATTGGATCCCACTAAATGCGGCATAGGCAATTGAGTTGATTTTAAGCGGCAAGTTAGAGACGAGTTTTGGAAGCGCTTCAAGATACACCAACTGACGATTGTGGATTTTTCATACTTTTTTTGACTGCCAGATTGGATCTTGGGAGGTCCCAAGTAGTGTGGGACCCCAAGACGCACTGCCAAAAATTTACAGACAGCGAGTGGCCAAAGACCGACCAAATGGCTAAGATTGGTGTGAAAGGCGCCCCAAAATAAGAAGTGAAAGAGAGTGACCTTTGGGGCCATCCCCAACAAATCTATTTTATGTGTGTGTGTGTGTGTGGGGGGGGGGGGGGGGGGGGTGCATTTTTCAATCGCACGCAACAAAACAGTGGCACATCCTCCTCCTCCATGGAAAAATTGAAGGGTGGGACTGAAGAACAACCCCCCTACCAATTACATCAGTGGTTTACATTGGTTCTTCGCTCCGTATCACCGCCTTCCGCTCCTCCAATGGCTGCTTGGATGGTCTGTTGGGAATCCAATATTTCTCTCTCCTCTCTCTCTCCTCCAAGGGGCAGTCCTTGCACATGAAGAAGAATGAAGACCGATTGATGAATGCTCATCCGGTGTGGTACTAGATTGCTTCCAAATTGAGTGGGGTTGAAGATGGATTATTAGACAAGGGTTGAGCATTAACGTTGGATAGTTTTGCTATTCTAAATCACATTTTAAAAAAACTCGCAAAAAAAAAGGGTAACTCTCTTTTATGAAGGAAAATGACTCTTTTTTTGAGATTTTATTGGTCAAATGGTGTTCATGTTGGATGAAAATTGGTAGAAATATTGTTTGCTATATGCTTGATGATTCTATGATAGAAAAATCAGAATACGTAATGGCATAATACTAAAAATAATTTTCTAAAACTTGAAAAATATGCATTTTATAAAGAAAATGGGGTTTTTATCATTTGGGTTTGATAAAAAGGATGCATATGGGATGAAATGTGAAAAAATGAGTGATTCTCAGTTGTCATAATCAAAAAACCCAAAAAAACAGTAAATTCTCTATTTTCTTGATAAATAAATAGTGAAAAATATCAAAAAATAGAAAAAATGGATTTTTGTGCTTTAAAAATTACGAAAAATATGATTAATGTGTGTGCATGTTTGGCAAGGTTGAGACATGATTTTTAGCCTCAGATCACCCTTTTTTGTATGTTTTAGTGTGTCTTTATTACTTTATATATCGAAAATGACGAAAAATAAAACCCTACACCTATGCAGTGATGCAACATATAAATGGTAGGGGGGAAAAGAAGGGTTGTGGAAGTGTTTAAGTGCGGGAAATGAAGTAAATTTTGATCCTTTGTTTGTGCACATCACATAGGACGCATGACATGGTATCAATCCTGAACTACATAGCAATTGTCTTCCTAGGACATGACTTATACGTGGAGCAAAAAGGAGCCTTAGCTCCGCTATAGGTTAGTTGTACGGTTTCCTTGGGACTGTTTGGTGAGGATCTATATATTCTTGGATCGTAAAAAACAAGAAAAAAGTGAAATTTGTGCGTTATGTTTTAGATATTAGGCAGTGCATCTTGGGGCCAATCCCCTTGATATAGGAGAGCTGCAGTGAGGCCGCGGTGTTTCAACCGAGGGGTTGCCTCCTGTGTATGTGATACAAGGTATTATACCTACATGTTATGGGATCTCCCTATAAGGAGTAGGGAAAGGTAAACGTTGGACTATGTCCTGTTAAAAATGCAAAATCGATATTAGAGTTTAGTGTAGTGTGAGCCTTAGATGCTCTTGGCCACGAGGCCGTGTGGGGTGTCTTGTGTGTCTTCGAGGTCTAGCTAGTGCTAGAGAGCCAGTGTCGGGTGTATTTTAGGTCCCGACAATGATGCACAACCTAAACAGTAGGGTGAAAGAGGGGTTTTGCTACTTATTAGTTGCTGAGAACAAATGAAATTCTGATCCATTTGTTTGTGCACACCATATAGGATGTTTATAAATTAAGATTTAAAAGGGTTAAGAAACATAAGGATGCTCAAGACTGACCCTTAGTAACAAAGCACGGCATATAGGCTGAAATCATTAAAAGAAATGTTTATTGCATTGCAAAATGCTGATTTATAAATTGTTTGAGCACTAGGGCATTCACAGTTGCATTGCACATATCACATGGTAACTCATGGATGCATTGCCATTGGTTTCTCATATAAGACCCACGCTGAGTTGTGAGAAACCTAAGCTGTAGGTTTAGGCATTTGGGTTTCTTGGGAAACTCTTAAGTGAGGAAATATCATAACTCTTGGATCATTTTAAATAAGAGTGGAGCTTGTTACGTTTGTATTATTTACATTAGCCACACATCGAGGGGCCAATCCCCTCGATGTAGGAGAGTTGTTGTGGAGCTACGGGATTTAGCCGGAGGGGTGCCTCCTTTTGTTTGTGATTACGAGGTATTCTATACCGATCTATGTGTAGGGACTCCCTCTGAGGAGTGTGGGGCTTAATCGTTGGACTACAATTCAAACCAAACACAAGATTCGTGATAGCAGTTAGGGCAATGTGTCCCCTAGATGCTCCTAGCTACGAGGCCGAGGGGTGGTGGTTTCTTGAGTATGGTGAGACTCGGCTAGTGCTTATAGTCAGTGTCAGGCCCGTTTTAGGTCTCGACACATAATCATAAAACCAATGTTTTTAATGCACTTGTACACATTTGCCATGCATAGAAACTACCCTTTACAATCCCATGTTATCTTTCTAGAAAGAAAATATGAATTATAACGATTATTTTAAAATTTCATAACTTCTCTTTTAAGTAATTTATCATTGATATAAGTAAAAAGACCTAGTCTGGGTACCTTTTCACACCTCAGTTTTCTCTTTAGTCCCCCCATAGTATGCATATGACCAATTGCATAAATTAAATTAATGCAAAAAAATTGAGATACTTACAATGAATTTTAATAATCATAATTTTACCCAAACTTGATTTTTATCATTAGACTATCCATTGTTGTGTAGTATCATTACAATGTTAGGTTGGTGTGTGACCACTGTAACTTTAGGTTACACGGGTTTTGGGGATTCTTTAAGTTGCACTTCAGCTTTATTAATGACTTTGTTGTTGATGGGAGCATGCATATTCTCTCTACATATTTTTAAGGCCATATGAATAGTCTTTCAGTCACAATTTTCACAAGCATTTGCAAATGGCCTCTTAAAACTTGTATATGCTATTGCTAAGGGTACAACATGGATACAATAATATTTATGAGTTTTCTTATGTTTTTATGAAGTTGTTTGAATCTTGAAATCACATTTGAAATTTAAATCACCAAAATAGAGGCTAGAATAAGTGAGGAGGAGCTGTAGGACAATGTGAATGGACCTTACATGGGTGTTACACTTGATGTTTGTGAAGGACGAGAGACTTATCAACATTTAGGTGCCAACAAGAAAAGATGCTTGAGAAGAGTTTAGACGTTTCAAAGCATGGAGCTCCACATGCATAGCATGGCTAGAATCCTCATGAATAGTAGGTCAAGATTCTCCAGGGGCTTGTTGAACTCTCTCATAGATATTCAAATCCATGGTTCTTTTCCAAATAGGGAAGGTCTAGATGTATGTTTGTGTAAGAAGCTGGGAATAACAAATAAGTGTTAATAATGTTGATATTATTCCATGTCACACTGACATTGGTATAAAAGGAGAGAAGATGTAATTTTTCACATCTTTTTGACACATTAATACAATTACAATCTTTCTCTCCCTTCTTGCTCACAGCTTCTATGGCTTCCCCTTCTTTCTTGTCTTTCTCTCTCCAAATCTAGTCTTTCTCTCTCCTCGTCACTCTTATTCTCTCTCTTCCTGCAGTCTTTCTCTCTCCTCTGTAGTCTTCTCTCTCCTCTTTCTCTCTCCTTGGTTCTCTCTCTGACAGTTTGAGGGAGAAGATCTTGTCATGCTTTTCTCTCCTCCTTTCTTTTTTTAGCATTATATTTTAACATTGGCCTTATTGAGTATGCCCTTAGCCCAAAAACCATGTCTTTCTTTTAGCTCAAAATCCAAATTCAAAAAATTTTCACTCAATTTATTTTCCTCTTCTCCCATAATTTTATTATCAAAAGCACTTTTTCTCCTATTCCTTACTACAAATAAGGCCTAAAGTGCCTCTAATCTTAGATTAAGAAGCTCTTATAATGTAAAGTGACTAATTTTTTTCATTTTTAATGTTAAATAGCCTATTCAAAATTTTTTGGATTTTTTTATATTTTAACATTACGATTTAACCTTTATTAAGTAGTACATCTACATTTAATAATGTGCAATTATGTAAATATGATAAGAATTTATATTGTAATAATGAGTTAGCTAATTTTTTAGATGCACATTATTTATTGAATTGAATTGTGTAATGGGGACATGACATCCTTGAGAAATCAAAATGTTCTCATATTGAAGAAATTGGGGTTGCTCTTTTTATGAGTTACTTTATGAGAACAAGTGGCATGCTCTTTAGTGTAATCCAATTTTTCCTTTGTCTCTAGAATTTTCTCAAATTGAATTTTCAAAATTCCTTGGATATTTATAACTATCTGTTCATCATCAAGCTATACACACTCTCAATTAGGTACATAGGGCTTGAGAAGGATTACATGAAATATATTATGCATTTTGAGATGGGGTGGTAGTTTAAGCTCATAAGCTTGCTTTTTCATTACTTTAGTTGGTATGGTCAATAGTACCTCAGACTAAGCTTTTGATCATTCTCAAGGATAGCCTAGCTCTTTTTCGGTCTCACCCATAGAAAAACCATGTCACTTTCCTTGAAATTTTGTACAGATCTTTCAAGGTCTACATATGATTTTTGTTAAATCCCCATGCCTCTTGCATGAACAAGGGCTAAAAATCAAGAAGATTAAAGACTAAGGTTGATAAAAGAAAAGAAGGTTTTAGTACTAATGCAAAACAGTACCATTTCTTTTCATCTTATCATCAAATGCCGAGCTAGAAATGAAGAGGAGCCGACAATTTACAATGGAAAGGAAGTCAAACTAAAACAATGGCCATCATGTTAATTCAAGGCCACTAGCACTATCATGGCTCATTCATCAAAAGAAAGATCTAATTCGTGAGATTTTAGAGATGATGGCCATCTATCTTTAGCACAACTCGACATGAATTGGAGAGAACTCAATTTTGATTTCTCATGATGATAAAAAAAAGAGGATATCCTCATCAAAATAGTGGGGGAATTGTAGATTACAACCTATGAAGCCATGCAATGAGATTGATAAAAATGAGAGCTAGGAGTGTGCATATATTTTTTCAAGTATATATATATATATAGAAAGAGAGAGAGAGAGAGTTCTAATTAGGCCAATGCACAGTTGGAAGTATATTGATTACCACTATCTCTTTGGCTACCACTTTATCCCCCTCCTTTTTCCCAAATATCAACACTACTTGCTCATTTTCATCATTTCCATAGCCATATTTTGGACCACATTAAATGTTCTCAATCTAGAATACAAGCTAGCTATTTTATCTATTTTCTTGACTCTTGACTACACCCACTCTCTCAAGAACTATCTTCCCATTCATACCCTTATTATCAAAGAGAAAGTCCAAAGCAGAAGCTATATGTATAAAGCTCAAGATCTATTGACCAAGAGCTTAAATCTTTGAGAGCTTGAAGGAATAGGAGAGTGTTAAATAAAGCTAGAAGAGCACTTTAGATTAAGCAGCTTCAAAGTATACAATTAACACTATGATGAGTAATCATCAAATGAAGACAACTACCATCTATGTTGCAATTATCTCTTGGATTGCATATAAATCCCTTGTTATTAAAAGAACATTTTGATGGCCATTTTGAAAAAAAAAGAATATTTTTAATATTAAATTTTGTTAAGAAATGGATTTGGTATATGGAACTTATCTTGAAAGGCTTGTTTTAGATTCCTTAAGAATATCACCTAGGACACCATATTCCTTCTTAAAATATTATCTTTAGGGCATTATGCATATCACATATTGAGAATACTTGGGATTTCGTTTATTTCTTTCTTAAGAAAAAATACATTACTCAAAGAAAAGAGTCTTGAATACCCTTGAATATCTAAGAGGGAGTGATCATACATGGTAAAGTGTTGGAAATTTTCTAAGGGAAAGCCTATGATAACTAAATAAGCATGAGATGTGTTATCTTGATCTAACACCTAAGTACTCAGAGGATCATTATGTATTGTTTTTATGTAACCATACACCTTAAAAAGACAATTTGATAAAATTTTCTTCCTTGTAGAATACTCAAAGGAATTGTTTTGATTGTGGAAGTATTTTTAAAGACATTGTATTTACCTTGGAAAAAGAGGGATTATTGGATGAGGATTTGATTCACATGTGGATCACCTCCATGATTGCATTGCAATAAAGATGCCAATAAAGAAAAGAGACCCAAAAGGGCACTACTCATTATAATGGTTGAAAATTGAGTGGTGAGAAAGCTCCCATGGAAGGCAAGATTTGTTCTACTAATAGCGTATAGGTTAGGGAGGAAATAGATACCCCATTTAGATCTAGGATGGGGATGTCTTCATGAGACTTGGATAGGGGTATTGAGGCACTTTGAATACAAGTCCCAATGTAAGGGATAGAATGCCAAATTGGTGTTATACCTTGAAGAATGTAAGTACAGACAAATTGGTTGTTTAAAACTAATTTTACAATTGTTGATTGACATTGTCTTTGTGTTTGTGCGTAAATTACATGAAAAAACTAGTATTAATGGGCCAAATAAGGAAACTCTTTTTATGTGTTGAAATAAACATGGTAGCTGATAAAAAAACTAAGGAAATATGTTACAAAAAGGGAAGTGGAAGGGTAGATCCTTGATAAATCCATCCTATGGTAGGGTAGTTTAAGTGAGCCAAGAGGTTTCCCCTCAAGGACAATAGAGTATATGAAATTGAAAAGAGCCTAAGAAAATGACCATCATAAGAATAGATCTTGACCTTGTGTCGTTTTAGGGGTTCAAGATGAGACTTTGCCATATGGATAAAGAGATTGAGATGTTAGCTCCCCATTATTTCTCAAGCTCTTTGAATCAAGTGCAACACTGTCAGAGAGAGAACTAGGGAGAGAGAAAGAGGAGAGAGAAAGACTGCAAAGGAGAGAGAAAGACTGCAGGAAGAGAGAGAATAAGAGTGACGAGGAGAGAGAAAGACTAGATTTGGAGAGAGAAAGATAGGAAAGGTGAGGAAGCCATAGAAGCTGTGAGCAAGAAGGGAGAGAAAGATTGTAAATGTATTGATTTGTCAAAAAGATATGAAAATTTACAACTTCTCTCCTTATATACCAATGTCTGTGTGACATGGCATATTATCAACATTCTAACTATTCCCAACTTCTTACAATCCATCCCTTCCCAAAAGTTTTTGTCCTAAAAAACAAACCTAGAAAGAGCTAAAGAAGTGATGGATAGAACAGAGTACTACTCTGTTTTACAGCTTTACAAATGGGAAATGAATGAAGAATTATCATTACAAGGGCTGAATTTGAAGAACGGAAAGAGGACCCAACTATATACATGACTTGAAGTAATTCAGGAGCAAATGGAGCCATAGAATCTTCAACAAATAGTTCCAGAAGAAAGTAGATAGCTTGCTGAATAAACAATCCCTGCTGGACCAAATCTGCCATAACTTTTGATAGAAGTGTCCAAATAAGATGTACCACATATCAAAACGAAGCTCTTGAAGAGTACTTTAAGCTCATGTAGAAGCTCTTGAAGAGTACTTTTAGCTCCATAAGCAATAGGCTTCAGCCACCAATGTATCCCTCAAGTATGGATACTCATCCAATATTGAATCAGGTCTCCAAGAAGCCTATTCAAAGGGTAAACCTCTCCATTTTATCAAATATTCCACAATAGAACGTGATCGAAGCTTCTTTTCATGCTGACCTATAACAGCCTCTAGGATGTACTAAACAAGACCATCTTCATCAATAGGTGGCAGCTCATCAACTATATCCACTGGATCACCATAATAGGGCTTGAGCTGACTAACATGGAAGACGTTATGAATTTTTGTAGAAGAGGGAAGCTCTAGTCTGTATGCCAAATCTCCAATCCGCTTAAGGATCCTGTAAGGGCCATAAAATCTGTGGGCAAGCTTATTACTGGATCCATCTTTCAATGTAGAGTACTTGGATTTGGGCACTTTTAACAAAACCAGCCCTTGTTCTTGAAACTTTAAAGGCCTCCTCTTCTCATCAGTATACATCTTCATTTGATCTTGAGCCTTCCTTAGGTTCACCTTGCATTGCTGAAGAAGGGTCTGCATTCTTTCCAACTCTTCCTTCCCATGAGGATTGATGTTTTCATTAAAAATGACTGTGGGTAAGGGCACCTTGTAACCATATAAAGCCTCAAAGGGTGAAACTCCTATGCTTGCATGAGTGGAATTGTTATAAGCAAACTCCGCCAAGTGTAGCCAAGAATCCCATGAGGTTTGGACATCATAGCAAAAATGGCGAAGATAAGTCTCCAACCACTTATTAACTCTCTCTGTCTGTCCATCAGTTTGGGGATGATAAGCCGTAGATGGAGCCAACTTAGTACCCATAGATGTAAATACCGCTTGCCAAAAGTTACTCATAAACTTTGAGTCCCTATCATGGACAATCACCTGCGGTAATCCATGTAATTTGAAAATATGCTCCATAAACTGGTTGGCCACTTGAGAAGCAGTAAACTAAATTTTTGTTGGGATAAAATGAGCTGCTTTGGTGAGTCTGTCAACCACCACATAAATACTATTCCACCCCTTCTTGGTAGTAGGTAAGCCAGTGATAAAGTCCATAGTAATATGAGTCCATTTACCCGTAGGAATAGGCAATGGCTGCAACAAACCTCCTGGCTTATCGGTGCTATCCTTATTTTGCTGACAAGGCATACACTTCATAACGAAGTCCTTGACATCTTTCCACAGTCCTTTCCAATAAAAGCTCTTGCTGATCCTGTCATAAGTCTTGAAAACTCCCAAATATCCAGCTAAAGGCGAAGAATGTAACTCCTGTAGCTAGTTTTCTGATTTGATGATTTAAAGAAGTATTTGGGTGTTGTTGATGGTGGTGACGTCCTTGTAGTGGTTGGTGGTGAGTGTAGTATAGTAGTGGTAGTGTAGTAGGGTGGTGGCTGTAGGTGTAGGTTGGTGATGTTGGTAGGTATGTTGTTATGTATGTATGGTAGCTGTAGGTAGGTTGGTGGTGGTTAGGATTCTCGTGTGGTGGTGGTGGCTGGTGGTTGTTGAAAAAGAAGGTGTATGTTTTTCCCCCATTGTATGAGTGATGTCAAAGTCATAATTTTGTAATGTTGCTACCTATCGTCGTTGCTTTGGAGTGAGATTTGACTGAGTAAGGAAATACTTGAGTACCCGATGATCACTATGTACTCTGAATCGGCTGCCATATAAGTAATGGTGCCATTTCTTGATTGCATGCAAAATATCCAACATTTCCTGGTCATAAACATTCATGGCCATCTTCTTATCTGTAAGCTTACGGCTTTCAAATGCAATTACTTCATGCTCCTGAAGCAAAACAGCCCCAATGCCATGGCCACTAGCATCACACTGTATAGTGAACTCTTTGGAGAAATTCGGGCATACAAGGATAGGAGCAGAAGTAAGTAATTCCTTTAACTAGTTGAAGCTGCTATCTGCAAGAGCATCCCAAAAGAAAGCCTCTTTTTTCAACTTGTCAGTTAAAGGGGCTGCAATTGCTGCATAATGCTTTATAAATCTGCGATAGAATGAAGATAGACCAAGAAATCCTCTAAGAGAGGTAGTAGTAGTAGGCGTTGGCCAATCTTTTATGCATTGCACCTTCTCGGGATCAGCCTGTATTCCTTTTTCACTGACTATATGTCCCAAATATTCCACTTCAGTCTGCATGAAAGAACATTTCTTCTCCTTAGCAAAAAGCCTATGATGTCTCAGCACATAAAAAACCTTCCTCATATGTGACAAATGATCCTGTAAAGTCTTGCTATATATCAAAATGTCGTCGAAGAACACCAAGACAAACTGAAAGAGGAAAGGTTGCAAAATCTTATTCATCAAGCTTTGAAAGGTAGCTGGAGCGTTTGTGAGCCCAAATGGCATCACCAAGAAATGGTAGAGCCCACGATCAGTCCTAAAAGCAGTCTTGACTTCATCACCCTCTCTCATGCGAATCTGATAATATCGTGATCTCAAATCAATCTTCGTGAAGAATCGAGCCCCCTTAAGCTCATCAAGCAAATCATCAATCCTAGGTATAGGATACCTATTCTTCACTGTTATCTTATTGAGATCCCTGTAGTCAATGCACATTCTAAAAGATCCATCTTTCTTTTTGACTAACAGGACTGGGGATGCATAAGGTGAAGAACTTGGTTCAATGAATCCCATTTCAAGAAGCTCTTTGATTTGCTTGGCTACTTCCTCTCGTTCACATTTTGATAGTCTATAATGTGGCTTATTGATTGTCTTTGAGTTGGGTTCCAAATCAATGGGGTGATCCACCGCTCTCTTAGGAGGCAATGAAGTAGGTACTTCAAATAAATCTCTATACTCCTCAAGAAGAGCTGTCAAGGCTGGATGGTTTGTTGAATTATTGGGCTGATCCTGTGTTTCTTTGTTCAAATGCAAAACAAATATCTGTGAGTGCTTCTTGTACTCTTTCTTGAGTTGTTGAATGGTGATAAGCTGAAAATCAGATCTACTAGGGATTCCCTATAAAAGGATGAGTTGTCCATTGAAGAAAAACTCCATATATAACTGTGAAAAATCCATAGTAATCCTGCCTAAGGTCATCAACCAATCACAACCAAGTACAATATCTATGGGCCCCATTTCCAAAGTGATCAGGTTTACTTTGACTTCAAAATTTTCAGCCATCTGCAAAGAAACCTATGGGCAAATCTGTGTACTGATTTCCTCTTCACCATTAGCCACTTGTACTCTGATGGGCTGCTGTAAGTCGGTGGGAACACAATTCAACTTGTGCATAATGGATTTATTGACAAAACTGTGAGTACTGCCACTATCTATCAAGATGAACACTGGCTTTCCACATATGCTTCCCTTCATATGAAGTGCATTAGGGCTCTTAGATCCCATCCAAGCATCCATAGATATAGAACAATTAGTGGCAGTAGGCAACTCATTACAAAATCCACCAGGATCAAATGGAATATCACCGCTTGGATCAAAAGGAAAAGAGTCAGATGGATCATAAAAGTACTCCTGTCCACCATCATCCTCAAAATCTTCATTTTCAGCATTGATTGTGACTGCATTAGCTTCATCTATGTCATTTTCAAAGTCCTCAAGAACTAGCATACTCTGAAACTTTGGCTTGGCATTTTTGTATACATACTTTGAAGCATGGTCAGGAGTATACTTTTCTCCACACTTGAAGCATAAGCCTTTGTCCTTTCTTTCCTTGTAAAGATCCATGGGAATATTTTTGGAATTTCTATTGGCTGAAGTGGACTTAGGCTTATTGTCACCCTACTTAAATTCAACCTTTGGACTGTTTGCTATCCTGAAATTGCTTTGAAGCCTAGAAGCATTAAATGGAGGATAAGTTGGTACTCGTAAGCTCCCGCTAGGCATATGATTGCTGCCATAAATGTTACCAACTTGCCCTTGCTTTAAAACAGTCCTTGGCTGTCCATAACTTTGCTGAAATGAAGAATCTTTCCTATACTTTCTTCCATAGCGCTCTGCAAGCTCAATAGCCTTGAAAAGTGAAGTAGGATTCTGCGCCATAACATCAACTGACAAGAATGGTTCGAAACCATACATAAACTTGTGTAACTTGGCCTCATCACTGATGTTTTCCACATACATGGTCACGTTGAGGAATTGGTTTGTATATTCTCTTACAGTTAGGCCCCTTTGTTCCAAACCATACCATCTTCGTTCTAACTTTTCTTTTTCAAGAGGCGAAACAAAGACTTCAGCCATAAGTGCCTTGAAAGCTTTTCAATTCTCAATAAGTACATTCTCTTTCTTGATATACCTCTACCAAGTGTGGGCAAATCCTTCTAAGTGCAAGGAGGCAAAGTATATCTTCATATCATCAGTTTTAGGAAATATGTCAAAATAAGACTCCATCTTAGAGGTCCATTCCTCTAATTCTGATGGTGAAGATGACTGGCCATTGAATTTGGATAAAACAATTTTGTCCTTGAATTCTCTATCATGAAAGGGTTGCTATTCCAAAACTGGCTGATCAGGATTTCTAAGTACAGAACCCCCAAATTGAGACTGAAATCTTCCAACAAGTGGCTGAGAATTACCATATAATCTTCCTGTTGGTAAGGCACCCCTAGAATTCTGAGTATGCAGTCCAAAAGCTTGAGTATTGGCTCCATTTAAACTGCCCAAATAGTCATCATACCTATGTGAAGCTTCTCCTACTTCATACTGACTATTTGGAATACCTCTTCTTCCAATGATTCCATCTCCATGACCATTTTGGTTGGATGGCTGAAGTGGGACTAAAGGGTCACTATTTAAACAAGCCTTCTCATTAGCTTCTTTTGATGTCACTTGTAATTGTAAAATTTTAGAGATTTGTGCCATGAGTAGATTATTGGATAATACTAACTTTTCCATAAGAGCCTTGGTTTGATCAGTAGATTGAACCATCTGATCCATTCTTGACAACATGTCCTCATGTCGCTCTCTATGCCTTAGTTCATGGGCACACAAGGTATCAGTGAGTATACTGATTTATCCTTATTGTTGAGGCTCCTCAGGGTTCTCTTGAAGTGCACTATCCATCATGAAATCCCTGATTTGCTGTGCATAGTCCTCCTGGACCTTATTTTTGCCTTTATGTCCTGCCATACTAGTGCAGTCCTGCAGTACCCCCTGTCAGTAAAACGGCTATAACTTTGGCTAGAAGACTCCGATTGCAGAACTTTTTTGTGCGAATCGAAGCTAACAATGCCCTCTTCAAGATGAGATATAGCACGCTATAACAAGTTTAGGATAGAAAATTCTGTAACTGAATTTCAGAGTCTAAATTGTCTAGTCCTGCACCCTGTTTAGACCTGTAAGTGCCCTATTTTGACCCTGTAATGCAAGTGAGTAACCTCAAATGGCTACCAAACCCTGCAAAGGGGTATATAGGACCTGTGGGTACCCTATAGTACCTTCTCTTGTGCTTCAGTAATGAAGGGTGTACCTGTATCCACCAGTAAATACCCTGTGGGTGACCTGTAAATTCCCTGTTTTACCCTGTTTTAGTCCAGTAGGTACTTGAGTAGTTGGAAAGTCTTCAATCTTCAATCCTCCACTCGCTGTACCTGTGTGAGGGATAAAAGGCAGGACAGGCTCCCTACACGGGCTCCGAATCACCGGGAGGTGGGCAAAGTTCCCCCCAGGTCGGTTGGTTGCACCCCTTCGGGATCTTCGATAGTGAGGGAGGGTCACCTCTCTTTTGTCCCACTATCTCCCCCGGCATCCACCTTTTTCCTCGGTGGGAATATCAACATGGCAGAGGCTAGTGTGCTAAGCAATTAGCATGATATGCAATTCAAAAATATCCATTCAGCCTTTCATGAGATGCAATTGATTGAGATAAGAAAACTTGAGATGGGAGAAGGGTTTTACCTATGCAATTCAGTGACTCACTGATTGCTAGTACTTACCCTTTTACAATTTTCCAATTTAGGCAAAAGAGAATCAACCAATCAATTGGATTAGAGTAAACAAAGCCACCAATCAATGTATTCAGTCAGTAAGATTCAAGTATTATGCTGAAATCTCAAATTGAGGCCTTTAATTCACTGATTGAAGCTAATATGCATTAGGCAAGCATTGCATTCATGAATAGATGAATTCAAGCAAAGGTTGGCTGAGAATTTGATGAAAATGTTCAATTCTTTAATCTCTCAGTCAAATGGCTTAAGCTCAGCAATTGGATTAATGAGAGAGATTAAAAATTGAAGAGAAATACCTTGACATGGCTGAAAATGACTTGCCAAATGCTTGATAGAGCTCCCGGTTGTCCAATGTTAGCAAAATAATCCATAAGGCTTGCTTATCTGATGGTTGAGACCAATCTTGAAGCTTCAAATGCTTGAAATTGAAGCATTAAACCCATTTTCCCCAAATTTTTTCTCCATAGAAGCTCTTGATCCTCAATCTTTAGCCATCCCGTGCTTAATCCTTGCAATTTGTTGAAGAATCCTTGCTGAAATGATTCCACGGGCCAAAAGGATGAAGAATCTTCAAGAAATTGTCAAGAATTGGAAGCTTGGGCTGAAGCTTTCATGGCTGCCCATGGACTGTTCACCTAGGGTTCAAGAGAAGCTAAAGAATCATGAATGGAGCTGAATCTTCCCTTGTTGCTAAAGATTTCTCTTGCCAAGGATCAAGAAGAATGTTAAGAGCTAGAGATGAAGTAGGCTGAGCAGGGGCAGGGCTGGAATCAGCCCGAAAATTGCGCCGCAATTTTCGGGGCTGTTTCTGGCCTGAATGCTGCCCAATCTTGAGCAATCTTGTGCTCAATCTGAAGCTCCTGATGAATAGGTTCTATTGCAGGTGGTTTTTGGTCAAGAAGATCAGAGATGAGAGAGATATGAACAGATCTTGGGGCTGAACTTCCATGGAACCTGCATGAATTTCCAGGAAAGGGAAAGAAAAATCCCTCTTTTCAAAGTAACCACAGTTTGTTCTCAAACTAAGCTCGGTTAACCATCCTTTACCCTAGTTACCTTCAATTTTGCATAAAATTTGGTGATGTCCAGCCATTTAAGCCTTTACTCGCCATATCTGACCTTGAATATCTCCAGATGTAGTCACTTGCTAACTGTAGTTGTCCTGCAGCACTCCACTAGTCACTATCTTGTACCATTTTTGTCTGAAATTGGTTTTGAAATAGGAAAATAGGAGTGAAAATGGAAGAAAATAATGGATCAAAGACTGAAGCTCTGATACCACTTGTCAGAGAGAGAATTAGGGAGAGAGAAAGAGGAGAGAGAAAGACTGCAGAGGAGAGAGAAAGATTGCAGGAAGAGAGAGAATAAGAGTGACGAGGAGAGAGAAAGATTAGATTTGGAGAGAGAAAGACAGGAAAGGTGAGGAAGCCATAGAAGTTGTGAGCAAGAAGGGAGAGAAAGATTGTAAATGTATTGATTTGTCAAAAAGATATGAAAATTTACAACTTCTCTCCTTATATCCCAATGTCTGTGTGACATGGCATATTATCAACATTCTAACTATTCCCAACTTCTTACAAACATAGGTCTACTTCAATTTGGGTTAAATTGCCTAAATAGCTACCTGTGGCCAATGCTAGATAAACTATTAGGTGACTTTAGTATGCTTATTTTTAGGTCAATCCTTGTGAAAATGGGATAAATATTTTCTTCTGAGATAGACTCAAGCAATTGTAGGAAACAAAGTTTGTGGTATTCAAAGGGAGTTTTGGATGTGGTATTTCCCAGGTCTATCTCTTGATGGGTCACCGAAATCATGTCATCAAGGGAGCATTATTAGATAGACATATTACAATTTTTGTCTACCTTACGAAGCCTTAATGTCATGTTAAATAGCTTGAATTTTTTGGTGTAAAGAAGCTAATTCCCACAACAAGATCAAATACTACAAAATAAAAGAAATACACTAAAATGCCAATAAAGCCATAGCCAAGGTACCTAGGCTACCATGAAACATGTTACCACTTGAGACAAAGGATGAGAATCATCCATGAGAGGGTGCAACATGATATCCTCCTCATGCTACAAAGGGGCATGGAATCCACCCCAATGCCATGGTAGGCAAAGAGTATACACTCTTAATGGATGGTGGGAGATGGAAAACTTTAAACAAGAAATGTTTACAATTGGCAAAAGATACTTGGTAAGTTACAACTTAGCCTTTTATATCTAACCCTAGACCTAAGGCTAAATATTGGCTAAGATATTATTTTGCTTTATTACAATTGGTTTATTTCTTCAATTTTAGCCCTAAATGCTTCCACTTGAGAGTGAGTTCCAAATAATTCAAGGGTGTATGGTATTCTTGTATATAAAAAGCTTGAAATGGGGACATCTTGGGGCTCATATCTTGGGCCTCATCACACTAACCACCCCTACCATCTTCCTTATCATATGTCCTAGAGCCTCTCACCGACAATATTCACACCATAAAGTTGGTAAATATGCCATGGGACTAGCACTCATCTAAGAGGGGATAAGTGTCAACACAAGAAGATAAAAAAAGAAAAAGAAAATTAGGTCGTATAAAATTTGATACAAAATTTGAAAAACACTAGTTATCATTTTACAAATTTTGGATAATATCAATTGTTTTTATAACACTTAGGTCCATTATTTTATGATATCTAAGATTTAAGATTAAATTATATTAATTAGGATTCCTTTGTTAATTAGAAAAGAAAAAATTACTAGACGTGATAAGGTAAATCATTGAAATAATTATAGATATTAGCATAGGTAATTTGGATTAACTTGAATGAAATTACAATCAAAATGATAAGGTTAAATGATAAGTTAGAATAAATTATTTGACTATTAAAATAGATAATAACACAGTTGGAAAATCACATAACAAAGTGGTTCCAAACTCTTTTGAAGACATCAAGATCATGTACACAACTGATGCTTACCTTCACGTCTTCATTTTAGTCAATACATCTTCAATCTTTCATTCATTTTCATACTTTGTATAGTTGAAATAGAGTAGTACTCTATTTCATTTATCTTTTCTAGCTATTGTAAGTTTGTTTTTGTGGGCAAAAACCTTTGGGAATGGATGGACTATAAGAAGCTAGGAAGAAGATATATTTTAGTGTGGAATTATTAATAATACCTTGTCACAATGATATAAGTATAAAAGGGGCAAGACATGTAAATTTTCACATGTTTTGAACATTAATACAGTTATTGTCTCTTACCTCACCTTCTTGTTCACAACTTCTATGGCTTCTCTCTCTTCTCTTTCTTAACTTTCTAGTCTTTCTCTCTCCTTGTCACTATTTTCTCTCTTCTCTACTCTTCTTTCTCTCACCTCTTAGTTCTCTCCTTGATAGAGATAGAGAGGGAGGCCTAAGAACAACCATAAGGGCAACAAATAGAGTAAATTGCATGGATGTTTTCAATTGAGTGTGCAGTCTTGTGATCATTCACTCTATTTACTATACTTGATAATGAGTAATCAAAATAAGACATATTTGAATATTTAATATTTAATCATTAAATTTCAATTTTAGAAAAGGGTTGTTAATTGCAAGGGCCTATTGCCCAAATAAGAGTAGAGAACACTATATTAGAGAATTTGGGAATTTCCATGCACTTTGGGAACCCCCCAATATTTTTATTATTTGATCACTTATTCAAATCATATTGTCTTACTTAAAGCTGAAGTCTACCCTAATAAACTATATAAGATACCTTTCCAAATCCCACTTTCAAAAATGGATTAAGATTTAGCCACATGGTTAAATATTTATTACTTATTTGAATTGGAACTTTGAACATTCCCAAATTCTCTAATATGGTATTAGAGGAGGTAGATCCAAAACTTAGTGAATATGAGGTCAAAAGATATTAAAGCTATAAATTGGTTATCATAAATAAATAGACTAATAACTTTAAAAAATAGATAGATATATTTTACCCATCACAAGCTCTTATCTTAAAGCCTTTTATATTGTTCTATTTGTATTTGGTCTTGGATTTCTCAATTAGGATTTTACTTTTAATTACTTAGGACACTCTTCAATTATGTTGTAATATTTGTATTATTTAGTTTACTAATTTATTGAACATGTTACATGTGTGTGCATACACATGTGCAAATGGTAGACACATGTAGGTAATGTTGGTTTTTTGTATGTGGCTCTAGATAAATTATAATCCTATGTATTCAAAAATACATGGATTCAAATCATAAAATATGATATACAAAGACATGTGTGTATATGCACATAGATGTGTCTCTATATAATACACTATCACTTGGAGATATATATGTGCATACATGCATATAAACAAGATAGTTACATAAGAATGCGTGTATGTATAAAAGGTAGTTTTGTGAGATGTGTGTAGTAAGGGGGTGCACTTTGCACATCATGAGTAAGGCCTACCTTGCTAGTGGATAGTGTGCTTTGTTGAAAATCAAATTTACAAAAAAATCTTTGGTTTTCATTTTTTAATGGTTGCAATTAATATTTTGTTATATGTGAAGTAAATTTGTTGTACACTGATTCACTTGCAACAAGTCCATGTACAAGCTCAAGCTAAGATGTGATGCGTAAAATGTCCTTCCCCTATAAAATACACAGTACTCATAGACACACATGCTTATAGAATCAAGGAATTGAATACTATGCCGGTGAGAATTTTGCATTGGCTAATAAATTTTACCTCCACAAAAAGCCAAGCAAAAACATTGGTGCTATGACCATGGGACCCTCCCACACTCCTAATGATTTTAAGCTTATAGATAACTAATTCAACGATAACATTATATCACAATCCATACTATAGTTCAAAGTAGAGTTCATGATTATCTTTCTAAAGTGAGTTTAAGAGGACAAGAAACTACATTGGTGTACATAACCATCATCAATGCACACAATGGAATGTGATTGGAGAGAACTCAAAGCATATTTCTATACAAGGGGAGTAACACAAATGGATATATTGGTAAGTCATGTTGTTTGTATATATGTGGATATTTTCCTTTACTAAGAATTTTTTCCAAATAGAGATGGAGCATGATGTTATCCTCTAACAGTTTATTATGGGTCAAGACAACGGAAGTGAGATCATATTTAGATGTCTTAGTGGCACAATATTGTTTGGTATTGGTTATGATTTGACAAATCACTCATTTCCACTATGCACATAGGGTAAACCATCATTATAGGAATAGGGAATTGAATTTTACTAAATGGTCTAGATCAATAAGATCCTTAGGTGTTGTCTCTATGCAATTACTTTTGAAGGAGGCAATAAGGTGTCCTTTTAATGCTTTCTCCTATGAGAATTGAGTAGTGATTAGCTCATTAATGATGATCAAGGGGGTCTTAGTGAATATCAATTTGAAATCCTCCCACGAGCAAGATAGAGACTTCACATCCTCTATCATGTCCTCATCCAAGAGACCTAAATCAAGTAGTTTGTAGTTGATGGAAAACAAGATGGAGCAGCTAGTTGGGGTTCTTAGGTCGAGCTGCAATAACGATGTTGCTAGATTCATATGAATATTCTATGACAATTTGATTGTGGATTGGATTTAACAATTGTGTTAGAAGGAATACTTGCACTAGATCCTTAGAGGTAATGGTAATTGATGTACTAATGGGGAAATTTGGAGCTAGTAATAGTGTGGTCTACCTATCCTTGCAGCTATTTATATGATTCTCTTGTTGTGATGAAGTTGAGAGTTTGGATTTTTTGTCAAGCCATTTGAAATCACCTTTATTGGATATCTATATTAGTTGTGGTATTGGTACGAAAGTCAAAATGAGATTTTTCTTCTTGTAGACTAGTTAAGGTTTAGCAGCTTGTATTGGGTATCAAGGTGCTTACTTTCTTGGCTATGATTTGGGTGATTGGTGATGTTGTGATCGAAACATTCTAACATTAGGTATTTGTAGTTTGTGTAATGTCGTAGCTTGGGTAGCCATATCCATGTGCTGCTGCTATCACATAGTAGCCCTATGCCCATAGTAGGACTTTAGGGACCCACCTGGCTAGTTATTGTTATGATATTGATAGTGTTTTCTTGCTTGGTGAGGAGCAAACTTCTAGTAAACTTTTAGTCTTGATAGTCAATATCACTTAGCATTTTCCCAACCATGTGTAAGGATTTCCCCCATATGATTCACTTTTGTAGTAGTAGAAATAAGTCAACATTGCCCAAGATTGATCCATCATTCTATGTCATATTATATTTGGTTGCCTCATCAATCAAAGCATTGATTGTGTGCATGTTGTTGACTATAAGATAGGTAGTGGGTATGGATTCATCATCTTTGGGTCAAAGTCAGTGATTTTCATGGCACCTACAACAATCGATGGAAACAACATTGGTGGTTCATGCAGTGGATATATTGGGGGATAATACTTTTTGAATCAATTGTCATTGAAGAAAGCAATGCCTTCACCAAAAAGTGTATCGAGTTTGATAGTACTAGTTCTACTAATTGATGTACCAAAAAAGGGTTCAAGCCTCTAAAATTCATCTTTTTTTAATGACCTTTGTGGGAGCTTTTGCTCAACCGCCAAGACCCACGGACCGCTTATTGTTTCAAGCGTTCCAAGCCGAGCACTAATGGCTACCTCTCACATAGTCGACGTGCCATCCATATCTATGGGTGTAGTGAGCTTACCTCCATGCTGTTCGAGTTACCTCCTCTCCTGCGCACTCCAGTAGCTCAACGATCCAAGTGCAAGCTTCAAGCAAGCTCCATCCTCAAGCTCCACGCTCCAAGCTCCATCACCGCGAGCAAGAGAAGAGAAGAGAAGAGAAGAGAAGAGAAGGAGAGAGGAGAAGATGGAGAGCTTCACCCTCTTGATCCCTCACCCTCACGCACTCACTCCCTCACAATCTCATACTCCCTCTGTCAAGCACAAGTTCAAGCAAGCAAGAACAAGAAGAAGAAAGAGAAGAAGAGAGCCACTTTTTGCCACACACAAGAATAAGCTTCTCATTCACTTTTCAACTTTATATACAAAACCCTAAATCCCTTTTGGGCAGTCATCCCCTTTTCCCCTTTTTTACATGGCCAGCCGTAGCTTAGGCCCTTTTTTCCATTGTCCTTCTATCTTCCTAGCTTCCTTTCCACCGCCCGTCTACATTTACAAATTGCACGGGTGAGAGCCCGGCGCTCCTTGAATTAAACCATGATGCGCTTTCACTTTTTTACAAAAGTTTTGACTTGCGCTTTTCCTTGTGCGCCTTTGTCTTTTGTTTCTCTTTGCCTTGGCCTTTGTCTTTGTCTTCTATTTTATCTTTTCAAATTTTCCACCGCCTGGCACTCTTTTACAAGATTTCAAGGTGCGCCTTTGTATTTTAAAATGCACCTTTCCGCTTTTGCATTTGCCTTGGAATTTTTAAGGTTGCCCTTTCGCTTTTGGCTTTTTCTCCTCTTCTTTCTTCAGTCGGGCTACCTTTTTTTTGCCTTTTCCCTGCGTCTTTTTTATTTCATTTTACTTTCTTCGTCTTGAGGTTAACATTACTCCCCCTCCTAGACGAGTGCCAGTCCCATGGCACTCACCATCGTAGGTAGCAGGCATTAGCATGCACCGAAGACATGGGTGGAAAGGGCGTCTGTGGTTCCCATGGCGGAGTGTTGGTAGTGGTGGGGAGGAAGGTCATTGAGGGCACGTTGGTGGGTTAAGTGGTAGAGGTGGTAGGGCAATGAGAGTTGTGGTAGGGCTGTTCTTTGCGGGGGTTGCACTGATGGAGTACAATGGCAGGCTTACAGGGTGATAAGGATAGGAATTCAAAGTTGAGTGTTGATGAAGAGCGAACGACATCCTCGTTGGAGTCTTCAATACCTACAATTGAAAACCTCTCATAGGTGGTTTCTCCCTAGGGGTAGTGCGAGTCTTCTTTATCGTGCACAAGACGAAATTTAATTAGTTTGGGAGACAGGTCAAACTCTAAGCAAGCTGAGAGTATTGTCCTGCACTTGAGGACCCAAACTGTGTATATACTTCGGTGCAGATATTATGTGAGTGCTCATGCATACTTAGATGTTAGGTAGGTAGAAAACTACGGGCTGGTTTCTCATAACGACTGTGGATGAAGCAAAGTCGTCCATGGTGGGAAGAAGTACACGTGAAGGTGTATGCGACATCTAGTGCATTGTGATTGCACAACGTAACAGAATAGAACACAGGGATACTACACTATCGGTAGCTAGTAGACATTGGGCCTGTGTGATGATAACAGTGTACTGTTCATGGCCATTCGTGCAGTGCTTACCACAATTTATTGCAATGGTATTAAGGCAGAGTGCAAGATGGAATTGTGTAAATGGGTCAGGGTGACAGGTATAACCATAGGCGAGACAAGCTCCCTAGGTCTGTCCTTTCCTTGATGTGCCCTAAACTATTGTGGGTGATGCTAGGGGGCTAGGGGACTAGGGACGTAGCCAGCCGACCAAGGTCACTGGACGCACCTAATTTGAGGATCCCTAGGTGCAGTGTTGTGATCGTGGGTGCTTCTTATCTTTTCGCTCTTTTGTTTTTTTGCTTCTTATCTTTTTTTTCTTTCTTTTTTTTTCCCTTTTTTTTTGACTTTCCTAAGTACAACCATTTCCATATGTTGAGGTTATCAACTTTTCAATGGGCTGGGAAATCTCAAGCTTCGAAGGCTCAAGAATTGGATATGACAGTGATGATTGTGCCCTAGCCTCATTGTTAGAGAAGCAGTTGTTGCGATGTTGATACGATTGAGGTAACAACCGTCGTGAGCTCACTATAGAGCTTGACCCAAGAAGAGAGCCTAGCCCATGACTATGCTTTGGTTTGTGCGATGTGGGCACTTGCAAGGGTGATTTTTTGCATTCGGTAGCGTGGCTTTGTTGCTGTTCTTTGTGTGGTTGGTGGTCTTGCGGTGACTTGGGTGTTGAACACGTTTGCACGAAGACCTGTGTCATCTTGCATCCACTTGTCACTTCATGAGAGTATATGCTTGCTTGCGTCAAGTACAACGAACAAATGCAATCATGTTAAGATATAACTTTTCAAAATGCTATGATGCTGATTGCAATGCCTATTCCATTGCTTGTTAAAGACGTGGAATACATTAACGATAGGTAAAGGAAGTGTGTACAAGTGGGGAGCTTGCCCCTTTAATCATCAAAAGACAAAAAGTTATGGCAGGACGGCTTGTTAAGCTGCTTGTATATCATAGGGGCTACTCGATTTGCACAAGGCGGGGTGAGTCCGGGTGGTTAGGCGACTGAGGCTCTGCTGGTGAGGACTCCTGTGAGGTTGGGCAGGGAAGATGTCGTCCGGGACCTGAATGGTGTAGTCTCTGACCGCGACCGTTTCCAAGATGCTTTTGAACAATGCATCGAATTCTTCCTTGTCTCGAGCTTCCTTTTTAGCCTTTGAGCACCTGGTGCCTGTCAAGATCGTGGGAGAGAAGGAAGGAGTCTCACTTGAAGCTTTCTTGCTTGCACAATGGGGGAATACACACAAGGGTGGAGGCTGAAAACAGTTTTCCTCTTCTTAGTTGTGTAAGCCAAAAGAACTCAAGTACAAAGAAATAGAAGAACCCTATATATGGGTCTCAAACCAAACTCAACTAACTAAGGTGGCATACTAACTGAGCCACGAACTAGAGTAGATAAGGATAGCTATCATGTAGCTATTATTCATGGGCGGTGTACCAACCATATCTGCAACTGACAAGTCGGTGACATAAATACATAACGGTCACCCTGGCGTATCACGAGTGGAGCTCGATATCTCAACACTCCCCCTCAAGCTCAATCCCAATTCCTGCACACCAAGCAGGTCTCTGAACTTGTGCAGCTTCTCTGCGCCCAATGCCTTCGTGAATATGTCAGCTACCTGATCCTCTGTGCTGAGATAAACTAGATCAATAAGACCTAGTAAAATCCTCTCTCACACATAGTGATAATGCACCTCAATGTGCTTTGTTCTAGCATGATAGACTGGGTTATTTGCCAAGTGTATACTACTCATGTTGTCATAATAAATGACAACTAGCCCATCTGTAGACTGATGCATATCATAAAGTAGCTTATGCAACCAAGCTACCTCACATGCAGCCATTGCTGCACCCCTATACTCAGCCTCTGTGCTCGACAAGGCAACTGTAGGCTGTTTCTTGCTGCTCCAAGTGACTGCAGCACTCCCAAAAGAGAACACATATCCACTGGTAGATCGTCTATTAGAAATACTACCAGCCCAATCAGTATCAGTGTATCCATGCAACTGTATTTGAACCCCAGTCTCATAAAATAGTCCATACTGCAATGTGGATTTCACATACATGAGTATGCATCTAGCCGCATCCAAATGTGGTTTCCTTGGAGCCTGCATAAACTGACTTACCAATCCAACAACATAGCTCAAATCTGGCCTCGTAATAGTCATATAAATCAAACTTCCTACTATGCGTCTGTACATAGTAGGGTCTTCTAGAAGCTCGCCTGCATCTGTGCTCAGCTTCATATTCTGCTCCAAAGGAACTGAAATAGGCTTACAACCTGTCATCCCATATTTGGACAGCATGTCCAATCCATACTGCCTCTGCAAGAGCTGTATCCCACTTGGTGATCTAATCACCTCAATGCCTAAGAAATAACGAAGCTCTCCCAAATCCTTCATCTCAAACTTTTGCTTCAATAGCATTTTCACATGAAGGATATCTTCATCACTGTTACCTATCATAATCAAATCATCAACGTAAATGACAAGTAGCATAATACCTTTCTCTATTTTTCTCACATAAAGTGAGAAATCTGCCTTGGAAATCTGAAAGCCAATAGTGACAAGATACTGTCCTAGGTGCTTGCTTCAAGCCATACAAAGGCTTTCTTCAACCTGCAAACAAACTCAGGATGAACAGCATGCACATAACCTGGTGGCTACTCCATATAGACCTCTTCTTGCAAATCACCATGCAAGAAGGCATTCTTTACATCCATTGGATGTAAAGACCATCCCTTTGATGCAGCCATAGCAATGACTGCTCTTACGGTTGCCATCCTTGCAACCGGACTGAATGTTTCTTCATAGTCAATGCCATATGTTTGTGCATACCCCTTGACTACTAATCTTGCCTTGTATCTGTTCACAGAACCATCTGCATTGTGCTTCACCTTATAAACCCACTTACAGCCAATTGCATTTTTACCTTTAGGCAAAGGTACCAATTCCCATGTCGCATTTGCTTCCAAGGCATCCATTTCTTCATCCATGGCTTTCTCCCATTTTTCTTTTCCCATGGCTTGCTCAAAAGAAGTGGGTTCTGGTTTCTGTATCACTTTGACCATATATGCATAGTGAATGGCTGTAAATCCATCATATTTCAGCCTATCCACAGGATACCTAGCTCTTGTAGACCTGCGCAAAGTAGGTTTACTCCCAGATGCTCTCAAAACATCCCTGGTCTTCCTTACTCCAGGTGTAACAATAGAAGGAATACCCAACTCATAATCAATGCTCTGTTCTGAGCCACTGGATTCACCATCCACATAAGAGTGACCTACATTCACATCAAACATGGGCTGATCAACCTTCTCTTTTCCTTTTCGTGATACCTGCATATCACTATCTGCATTACTTTGAGAAGATTCTCCTAATCTCAATCTGCCTGTCCATGGCGAAGAATGTGAACCACTGTTAGAGGGCGCTCTAGGTCCACTAATATTTTGTGACTGCTGTTGTGAATTCTGTGCAGCATTACCATTTTGTGCATCTACATCATCAATCACATTTACTGGTTTATACCAGCTACTCATCTCATCAAAAACAACATCTCTGCACACTGTAAACTTACGAGTAGAAGGGTTATAGCATCTATACCCTTTTTGCTGCAGAGAGTAACCAATAAAGATGCACTTCTCAGCTTTTGGATCCAACTTGGATCTCAACTCATCTGGTACATGTACATAGGCAATGCAACCAAAAATTTTCAAATGAGAAATATCTGGTTTCCTACCAGTATACCTCTCATCTGGAGTCATTCCATGTATTGCTACAGTGGGAGTCCTGTTCATTATGTAGACTGCTGTAGCAACTGCTTCAGCCCAATAAAAATCTGGCAAGTCTTTTTCATTGAGCATGGCACGAGATACCTCTCCAATATGCCTGTTTTTCCTTTCTGCAATTCCATTTTGTTGTGGGGTATAATTGCATGAATATTGCTGCTTTATGCCATGCTCCTGCAGGAACCTTGCAAACTCATTTGAGAGGTACTCTCCCCCTCCATCTGACCTTAGGCATTTTATTTGCAGGCCTGTTTCTTTTTCAACCATAGCTTTAAGGGTTTTGAAATGCCCAAAAACTTCACTTTTCTTTTTCATAAAATACACCCAAACTTTTCTGCTATAGTCATCAATAAAAGTGACAAAATAATGACAGCCTCAAAGAGATGCAGCTTTAGTAGTCCACACATCAGAGTGGATTAATTCCAATGGCTTCTCACTCTCTTGAACATATCAAGGAAATGGTTTCCTTGCCTGTTTTCCAAACTGACAGGCTTCACATACCTTATGCATTTCTGCAACCTTGAATTTAGGCAAACCTGCAACAATATTTTGGGCCTGCATTGATTTAAGTCGTTGTACATTAACATGACCAATGCGTTTATGCCAGATATCAATATCTGCAACTACACCGATCCCATGTGCAAACATTGCTGCACTCAATTCAGACATGTCTGCATCCAATGTAAACATTCTGCCCTTCTTCTTTCCTTTTGCTATCAAGCGACCTTTATTTTTCATATCCTCAACAAAGCATCCATGAGGATTAAATCTGACCTGCAAGCTCTGCTCAACCATTTGACCAACAGAAACCAGATTCTTGGTGATATTCGGGACATGAAATACATCGGACAGATATTTCTTTTTCCCATCCTGCATAGACAAAGGAATTTTTCCAATCTGCACAATAGGATGTGCAGTATCATCATCAGTCTCCACAAATCCTGGTTTTTCCATTTTTCTTGCATCCTCCATCCATTCTGCATGACCTGTCATGTGGTTTGATGCACTTGAGTCAACATACCATACATCATTGCTTTCTTCTACACTTGTCACAGAATTGTTCATTTGCTGCACCATAAACAAGTGCTCATTTCTGTCATCACCCTGTCTACTAGAAGATGCATAATTCCCTTGTTGCAGTTTTCCATTCATGATGTCATTCTGCTTTTTATAGCAGTCTTTAGTCATATGACCCATTTTACCACAGTAGTAGCATTCAACATTACTGTTTGCATTTTGGCCTCTTTGTCATTCACCACGACCTCTTTGGCTCCCCCTGCCTCTAGAGTTACCACGTCCTCCTCCATAGGACTGGTTTTCTTGAGTTTGCTGCATATTCTGATTTCTACCACGGCCTCCATATCGTCCTCCTCTACCTCTGCCTCTACCTCTTCCAACATTTGAGTAGAAGACATCTTCTTTTGAAGTTCCTCCTGAAGAAGATGCACCATCATTTTTCTGCTCCTTAGAAATTAGAAGAGCAATCAACTCCTCAAAATCAGGAAATCTTTCACGGACGGAAATGGATGTTCGGAACTGGGCATAATCCTTTCCTAGACCATTCAAGGTCACAGAAACTAAATCATCATCTTCCACTGGCGACCCAATGGAAGCAAGTGCATCTGCAATCTTCTTCACCTTCATGTGGTAGTCATTGATGCTCATATTTTCTCTTTGCACATTATGCAACTCTTACTTGAGCTGCATTTTCTTGGCTTGCGTATTTGTGCTATACATTTTTGACAAAGTATCCCACGCCTCCTTTGGCATACTTGCATCTTGAATATGCACAATCATAGAGTCTGAAATGTTGATAGACAGCCAGTACATAACTTTCCTAGCTCTCTCATGCCATGCTTTAAATGCCTGCATTTGCTGTTGATTGGGAACATCAGGAAGAACTGGTTCTTCTTCATTTCCTGCAATAAATTCCCAATATCCTTTTCCCATAAGGAAATTCGTCATTCTAAACTTCCATGCTTGGAAGTTGTTCTTGTCCAGCTTTTCAGTGACAATCTGTGAGAGAGAATCAGACGCCATTACAGAACACTGCAAAAAATTCTGTCACTGCAAAGAACACAGCTTCAGCCTCACAAAGGCAAATCTGCAAAACTGATGAAAGTGGTATTTGACCACACAGTCACTTCCTAGTGACGATTTTGCATCAACAGGCAACAGGGATGATTCTGTAACTCACTTTCTCTGCGCACAAGCATACGATGCAATTTCTACAGTAACTTTTCACCAACCTGTAGAACAGTGGCTGCACAGCATAAAATTGGGCCTTTTCTTGAGTGCGTGCAGAAAACTTGTACCTCCAAAACAGGCCCCGAAGTGGCTTCATCGCGAAGGGCATCTCAACTTGAGACAATGCACTCCTGCATTTTCCGGCTGTGCTACCTGTAGAGATCTGCTCCCAAAACAGAAAATGAAAGCAACACTGTTCCTCTTACCAGAACACCGCGAGCTTGGCTTGCTTTCTTGAGCTCCTTGCCACAAACAAGGCTCTGATACCATGTCAAGATTGTGGGAGAGAAGGAAGGAGTCTCACTTGAAGCTTTCTTGCTTGCACAATGGGGGAATACACACAAGGGTGGAGGCTGAAAACAGTTTTCCTCTTCTTAGTTATGTAAGCCAAAAGAACTCAAGTACAAAGAAATAGAAGAACCCTATATATGGGTCTCAAACCAAACTCAACTAACTAAGGGGGCATACTAACTGAGCCACAAACTAGAGTAGATAAGGATAGCTATCATGTAGCTATTATTCATGGGCGGTGTACCAACCGCGTCTGCAGCTGACAAGTCGGTGACATAAATACACAACGGTCACCCTGGCGTATCACGAGTGGAGCTCGATATCTCAACAGTGCCCAAGTCCCTGTTGGGGGCTTGCACAACTGGTGTTGCCACACCTTGTGTGCTCCTTTGAACTTCTACTCCCCTGACCCAGGGATTCTTCGGCCTACATCTCGGGCGGTGTCGCTTGGGACCTCGTTTCTTTGCATACCTTTTGAGGGTAGGCACGCAGCGCACCGGCGGAGGGGCATGTGCTGCATGTTGCCGTCAACAGTGGAGAGCATCTTTGCAAGCCAACTGCCCTAGGTTCTCCATGTCTTCCTCGTAGGGGGACCTACAAGATGTGAACCAAGGATTAGGCCTTGATACATGATAAAACCATTTGCATGTAAGGGATTATAGTGTGGGTTATCAAGCACATATGACGAGAAGGGGAGGGGCGAGGCATGCAGTGCTTGTCGTAGAGGGATGGCCCCCATGATGATGTTCATTTAGCCTCCAGCCATTAGTAGATCTTGGCTCACGCTGAGTTACGCGGACTGGTGGTCATGGATTGGGGCAGGACTTATCCTCGGAAGGATAGACCGGAAAGGGAAAAATGTGTATAGAAAGGGACTACACCCTGTCTACACCATCAGAGATGTTGGTCAGGGCTTCCTACGATGGTCATGAGGGGTGAATGCCCTCCGCTCAGAGGTGGAAATGGTCACACAACTTCTAAATATGTGGTGAGAGGAGGACCTGATGAGCTCAACTCTTCTCCCTGCGCTTGACTATTATTGCTTGTGCGTGTTGATAGTGTCTATACAAGGTCACAAAATTCATTGTTTATTTACATACATATCCATGAATCCATGTCACTTCATGAGGATAAAAGCCAATTGTAGAACTCTGGATTGTACTGGAGCGTGGCGCACGCATCCAGTACTCGTGGCAGCTTACTCAATACATATTTTGCAACATTGAGTAGCATGGAGCCTTGTTTGAGTCTACTGGCAACATGTAACTCCTCCTTAGTGAGAAACTTATCAAACAGAGAGTTCTCTTGGCTAGGTTCAGCTAAGTCCATACCCCGAATGGCAGTCAGTACTCGAAGGGAAGTTGGTGCCACATAGTTGGGTCTCTTTGAGACCGCCATTTGGCCAATCGCTCCTCATGATCTGGGCTCCTAGTTCGGCCATTGCAACGCGGTTTTCACACCAACGCTGTTCTAATTGACTTCGACCCTCTGATAGTCGCTTTAGTTGCTCTATCTCTAAGGGATTTGGTTGGCGGAGCGCATCATTGAATGTGATAGTTAAGCGCAGTTCGTCGACTTCCTCGCCAGAGATGAGTCGCATGCGTTCATACAGGAGCCTATTATAGTGCTTATCAAGATGTTCTTGCTCTTCCCAAGATAAGGGAAATGGCAAGTATTCTCCGAGCTACTCTTTAGGGAATGTGCGCATGTCTGCTAGGACATAGACACATGAGAATACCTTGAGCTTAGCATCCAACTCAGTTAAGCACTCTATGACACTTCTATGTTCAACGAGGGCTTGCTCGGTTGCTATCTCATGCAAGGTTCTAGGAGTTTTCCTAGGCTTTAGCATAGCTGGGGGCTCAGGCCTAGATGCGCAAGTTTGGACAATGCTAGGATTTCTTACGCTCTTGGGGTTTCCATGTTTCTCCTAAGGCTTCGTTATTGTGTCATGGTTCTCCTTGGATGTGACTGGTATATAGGCTTGTCACCCTATTGTGACAATGTTATATCCACTCTTGATTGGTCAATGCAAGTTCTATTGTCAGTGGATTGAGCGTTGCAAGCAGCCATTGATGGTAACGACTGCTTTGATTTTTCAGAGCACACAGATGTGTCTGAGGTTTCACCGCTATTAGGAGAGGCATCAATGGGTTCATTGGTGGATGGACTTGATGCTTTATTCATCAACTCTTCAACGCTCTTCATCTCAATGTTCTTGGGGTCCACAACCACCTGCAACTATTGTTTTTTTCATTGTTTTCTCATCTTTTTCTTAGTTAGTGAAGGTGCATCTCTCAACGACTCAGGACCCTGGACTAGGTCAACCGTTAATGTGCTTGGTTGGGCCTCAGCATTTCCTTTCTCTAGTGTGTCCTCATGGGACATAGCGGTGGCCTGGTGATTAGCCTCACCAGGTTGTGAGGGTACAACTGTCTCCCTTTTGGGAGATTCTAGCTCTTTAGCCAGGTTGCGACACCTCCTCCACATGTAAACTACTAAGGACACGTTCCGCAAGGGGCATTGTCATGGGCAAGGGCTGTGACTGCTGTGATCCCTGATTTGAAGTACTAGCAGCTAGTTCAATGGACTTGCTACTACTGGTGGATTGCAGTGTCAAGTTATTAGGGAAATTGGAAGTGGTCGTGTCTTTTGTTGCCCTTAGAGCATTCATAGCGTAGATCGAGTATCAGTTGAGCTAGCCACGGTGGATTGCACATGCATATCCTTAGGTTGAGAGCTAAGGGTGGTGTCGTGTCCTGCCTGTTGGACATCTTGAAGCTTTGATGGAGATAGAGATTGGGAGTGAGCAGCCGCCATTGACGACCGTTGTTGTGCTTCTTATGTCTGTTTGGAAAAAGAGGATGTAGGAGATCTAGGACTCTTAGGTGGACTTGGCACTGGCTGAATGATTTGCTCGAGGCAATTAGACGATTGTGCCATTTGCTTTGTTGAGCAATCAACCTTGCCATGAGCAATGTTGTGCCTATGATGCCTGTTATCCTCTTAGAAAATCAAGGGCTCCTTGGGCACTAATGGCTTTTGTGCACGCTCAATGGCTACATATGACATCTACTTGGTAAGCATGCTAGACTGAGGCTCTTTCTTTCAAACACTCATGTCTGATCTCTTGCCTCAAGACCTAGAAACTAGATTTCCTCCTATGCTTTGTTGCTTTTGATGCAATCTTGCCTTCAGCTGATAGAGATGGTTTAGCAGGGGATTTTGGTACCCACTTCCATTGGTTACCTTCGTAATACCCTTGAGCATGTAGCAACGCTTTGGATATCCATCACGACGTTGTGCTGACCCTCCATCGATGCCTTCGTCTATAAGGCTTGGGCTTCTTTTGGGGTTTTCTACAATAATTGTAAGTCCAAAGCCCATCCTTGGCATTGTCTCTTGACCTTCTTGTTTTAAGCATGGCCTCACTCCCTGGTTCTCGTTGTTTGACCTATGCTTGTATCAGCTCTTCCAACAAGTCATTGCTCTCGATAGTAGACTTGATTGTTACATCAGCACCTTCCTTGCCTTTCCCTCGAGGTTCGATGAGGTCACCCTTTCTAAAGGTTGTGACTATCCTCACACTCGATAGTGTCAGGTGTATCCTCTGTGCTACATAGTCAGCCTCACATTTGGTCGCCCTTTTGAAGGGTCTTCCTAGGAGGGTTTCCTTACATATTTAGCACTATTTGGAGGAACATGAAATAGGATGATATGCAAGCTTTAAGTTTGAATTGTTGCAAGGATATTACACTTCCCTATGAGTGCTTGTGGAGGTCCCCCATAAGGGCTAAGAGTTGCATTAGTCGGTGTCAGCTCTAGTTGGCCTAGTAGGGTCCATGCCTCATAGGTCAAGACATTAAAATCTACTCCTTCATCAATCAGAGCATCGATAGTATGCTCTCTTTTCGCGGTGAGTTTGATCCTAAGATAAGCAGGTTGTACTATGTCTTCATCTTCTGGGTCTTGGCTTGTAAATTTAAGCCTTCTGACAAATGCCCTTGAGTCCCCAACTGCATGGCCAGATGTGGATTCTCCACTGATGTCTTGACTCGTCAGTGCAGGGCTATTCAGGGAGCATCTATTGTCAGGACTGTCATATCTAGTCATTCTCGCTATTGTAGCCTGATGTTGTTGCCTTCCGCTTTGACTAGATGTAGTCCGAATGCAACACGTATGTGTTCTTGCAGTGTGGCCTTCTTGCCCTTGTTGGCTAGATTGGCCCATTGAGGTTCTAGGCTCTTTGTTTCTCTCAGTTTGGGTATGGGCTTTTGGTTGCTCTTTTGTCAGTGAGGATCCATGTTCATGTAGAGCCATTACTACACTAAGGTCTAATTTGGGGGACTTGTCACAGTGGGCGTTTTCTCTCCAACCTACTTTGGGGGGGGGGGGGGTAGAGCCCCCTCTACAGGGGTCCGAGGGGGGCTGTCCCCCAGGCCTGCAGGGCCATTACGGTAAACACCATATGCAATTTGGAGGACCATTTAGCCAAATTTTGAACTAATGTTCTAAGTTTCAGCCCAGTGATGGGTCTGTGATGTGCCTTTAGCTCTACGTAACCTTTGGGGTCAATTTTTGGGTTCAGGGTTTTTCTAATATGTTGCCTTGTTTGTTTTTGGCCAATCAGATTTTAACTGCTCAACGTTTTGTGTCTAGGTCTCTGGGTCTCGCTGCTGCCCATTTCAAGCTGCTAAGCGGCTGCTCCCTACGATTTCGTCTATTTCGTGTGCCAAAACCAAGTTCTGAGCGTTAGAAGGACTTCCGACAATTTGCGTTGCTGAGCTATAGCCGGGTTAGGTCAAATTTCTGAGAATTTGATAAAAATTTACACTCGGCCTAGTTGGTCCGAGTGGGTCACTCGGACGGGCCAATGCATGATGGGACTTGAAATGGGCCGGCACTGGCTATGGCACTAGCCGGACCTCATACTCATAACAGACAAACACACCCTCACGGCCTCGTGGACCAAGAGCATCAATCTAATGCTAAAGGACAAACTGCCCTAAAGCCTAATCCATGCGTTTATAGTTTCATGGTTTTGTAGTCCAACATTTCTCTTTCTATAAACTCCACAGAGGGAGAACCCATACACATTGGCAATAAATACCACAATGATCACATACATGGGAGGCAACCTCTCGGTAGAAACACTACGGCTCCACTGCAACTCTCCTACATCATAGGGATTGACCCCTTGATGCGCTGCTCAACATATAAAACAAACGAACAATCCACTCTTCATTTCGCAAGAAATCCAGGAGATACCATGTGTCCTCACTAAATAATCCCCCAAGAAACGAACGTCTATTCTACGGCTTATGATGCCTCTCCACACTCAACATGGGTCATTGTCATTGAAAACGGGTGCTATGCATCCAGGTTTTATTCCTCTGACACCATGATCTTCATGCATATGCAAAAGTGAATGATCCTAAAGTGCTCAAACATCATTTTCAAAATCAGCAACGTGCTTATGCACAACCAGGCTTTTAATGCTTATTCACTAACGCATTACAACGATGAAAGGATAGCACCGAGATAACACTCGTGCTACTATCCTCTTAATAAAAATACCACGAATTCTATGACATGATGTGCATCAGAAAATTAGCAACAATCAGCATGCAAATCAAACCATTCAAACATCCCAGCCCCCTATGTTTAGGTATTGCTTTCATTGCACAGGTGTAGAGGTTCATTTTGTCATGTTTTGATGTATAGAAAAATCGATAAATCATAAACTTTAATAAAGAGATAGGGAAAACTGAGGCTAAACCTCATGCTTTACCACTACCACACATCCACAAACAATTCTCATATTTTTTCTTATTTTTCCAAGACGTATTTCTATTTTTATCCTTATTTTTCCCATTTTCTTGATTTATTTGGAAATAAAATATACTATTTTCTGGTTTTTCTCGTTCCAATCACTTCAGCATACTAACATTTAATTTATCTTCCATATTCCCCCCATGGGAACACTTTTTACCCACCTGAAGCCGAAAAAACACAATTTTTCCACTTAAAAACGGCATTTCGGGTTTACGAGAATTAAATAAAGCATGTAAATCATTGCAAAACCAAGAATTTATGATAAACAATAATTATTCATAATGCAAACAGTCCACAAACAAATTTTCATCCAATAAGAACATAATTATCATCATAAACTATAAAAAATCCTTCATCTTCGTCATAAAAATGGTCATACCGTGTTTTTACGTAACCCGAGACACCTTGAATGAATGCATAATCAACAGAAGGAGCCTCCATTGCTCTCAATCCAATGTTGTACTTCAATCTTCAGCATCTCCATCAATCTTCATCACCATTTCCTTCATTCTCCTTCCCCGGTTTCTTCATCAAGATGGTACACATGAACAACCCATAGGGAAGAGAAAGAGGGAGGAGAGAGAAAGACTAGAATCTGTTCTCTTCATCCACACAGCCATTCCACGTGCAAAAGGTGGTGAAATGATCAGCCAAGAAGGAGAAATGGAGGGGTAACATCTGTTGCAGGGGTTGTATTCAGCCTCCATGATTGATCATCATGGATCTTGACTCAAATTTCGGCGCCATCAGACATCTTCTTCCCTCCACGCCATTTCATGTTTTTTCTTCATCTTTTGATCATAATTTTTTTTTTTGGGGGGGGGGGGGGGGTCAAGGGTCCAAAGGGCACCCCCCCTTTTGGCCTCAAACTTGTCCACCTTTTCATATCTTGTACAATTTGTGGCCATTTCCCCGTCCTGGCTCCAATTCGAGCTCTGAAAAATCCTAGGCATCCGGCTTGACATCCCGCATTGATTGGAAACTCTTGACATCCTGCATGGTAGTTCGAAAAATTTTCAAAAATCCACGTGTCGCTCGGGTTTCTTTTAAAAGTCGTCTTTTACTTGGTGCTTAAAATCGTCCTACTAGAGCCGCCGCCTTCGATGTTAAATATTTTTCCCCTAAATTTTGGATTTTTTTGGCAAATTTTAGGCACATCTCGGGCTCAAAACTCCGCTCTCAAGGCACATGGGCCGAGGGCCAAATTCGTGACTCGGACAGGGTAGACTTGGACGGGCCGAATAGTCAATTCGGACGAGGTCACTCGGACGGGCCGAGGCACTTGGACCGAGGGCCGAATATGACACGTGGCCAAGGGCCGAATTGGTCGATGGTCTGAATGGTCGACTCGGACGAGCCGAGTAGGTCTGGGCTGAGGGCAGATTAGGGTTTCAGGCCAAGTGGGCCGAGCGAAAGAGGGCCAAGGGCCGATTCTAAGACTCCACCCAGAAGCGGCCACTCGGACGGGCCGAACGTGGCGCGACGACAACAACGAGATGTCGATCTTGCTCGATTCGTGGGATTTACCCAATCATAGCAAGCATAAACCTCTAGATCCTATCTAGGGGGATAGGGGAAGGGATTCATATACCTGAATAGAGTAGTAGGCTCATCGATGGCGAGATCGGAGCGAATCATGCGATGGCTCTCTCTCTCCTCTCTCTCTCTCTCTCTCACTGAAATGGTCACAAATGAGCTCACCCTTGGCCTCTTGGCTCTTATGCCTCTTCCCACGTATGGTTTTGATGCCCCCAATCACTCACTTGCTGATCTTAGGCATCACAAGTGAGCTTTTTACCATTTTTTGCATGATTTTTGCCCTGTTTTGCAACAGTAAACCCTAATGCTTATTTTCTTTGTTTTTCTTTGTTTTCTCCTACTCTAATGCATCCAATTCACAAAGTAAATACCTACACTACTCCATCTCACAACATAAATCTCAAAAAAGTAAAAAACCTACTTGCCAAGGAGATCAAATACCATCTTCAACCCCCTCACTTCCTACCTATCTGAAGCATCGGTTTGGGGAAAGCCCTTACTTCGATGCTCAATTCGAAGCGTGCAAGCGCTCAAGCTTGAATCCATTGGTCCCAGCAACGGAACCAAAATGTGGGAGCTTTCGCTCAACCGCCAAGACCCATGGACTGCTTATTGTTTCAACCGTTCCAAGCCGAGCACTAATGGCTACCTCTCACATAGCCGACGCGCCATCTATATATATGGGTGTAGTGAGCTTACCTCCATGCCGTTCGAGTTACCTCCTCTCCCGCGCACTCCGGTAGCTCCACGATCCAAGTGCAAGCTTCAAGCAAGCTCCATCCTCAAGCTCCACGCTCCAAGCTCCATCACCGCAAGCAAGAGAAGAGAAGAGAAGAGAAGAGAAGGAGAGAGGAGAAGATGGAGAGCTTCACCCTCTTGATCCCTCACCCTCACACACTCACTCCCTCACAATCTCATACTCCCTCTCTCAAGCACAAGCTCAAGCAAGCAAGAACAAGAATAAGGAGAAGAAGAGAGCCACTTTTTGCCACACACAAGAATGAGCTTCTCATTCACTTTTCAACTTTATATACAAAACCCTAAATCCCTTTTGGGCGGTCAACCCTTTTCCCCTTTTTTACATGGCCGGCCGTAGCCTAGGCCCTTTTTCCCATTGTCCTTCTATCTTCCTAGCTTCCTTTCCACCACCCGTCTACATTTACAAATTGCACGGGTGAGAGACTGGCGCTCCTTGAATTAAACCATAATGCGCTTGCACTCTTTTACAAAAGTTTTGACTTGCGCTTTTCCTTGTGTGCCTTTATCTTTCATTTCTCTTTGCATTGGCCTTTGTCTTTGTTTTCTGTTTTAGCTTTCCAGATTTTCCACCGCTTGGCACTCTTTTACAAGATTTCAGGGTGTGCCTTTGTATTTTAAAATACACATTTCCCCTTTTGTGTTTGCCTTGGACTTTTTAAGGTTGCCCTTGCGCTTTTGGCATTTTTTCCTCTTCTTTCTTCAATCAGGCTTCCTTTTTTCTGCCTTTGCCTTGCATCTTTTTTATTTCATTTTGCTTTCTTCGTGTTGGGGTTAACAACCTTTAATAGAATAAATTAACATTATATCACCTTTTTCAAATTCTCTTTGGTTGACATGCTTGTAAAACTAAGCCTTCCATCTAGCTTTTTTCTAAATAAGGGCATGTGTCACTAGCAACCTTGTTTTAGATAATCGTTCTAAATCAATCAAGTGGTTGTGGTCCAAGCCTCTCAAACTTCCCATCATTCTTATGCAATTACTCTTAAGCTTGGGACAAAATTCAACTCACATAATGGCATCAATACCATATGTAAACCTTAATGAGGTTTGGCAAATTGCAGTCTTATAGGCCATTCACATCCTTTAAGGTAGAGTAATGAGACTTGGGCACTTTCACCAAAACTAATTCTCCTTCTTAGAACTCTAAAGTCATATCTTCTCATTTTCATACATCTTCATTTGATCTTAGGCCTTCCTAAGATTCATCTTACACTATTGAAAAAGGGTCTGCATTCTTTTAAATTATTCTCTGCTATGAGGATTGATTTTCTCATTGAAATTACTTTGGATAACGGCATCTTATAACCATATATGGCCTCAAAGGGTAAAACTCCAATTCTAGCATGAGTGGAGTTATTATAGGCAAACTCAATCAAATGCAACCAAGAATCCCATGCATGTTATACATCATGATAGAAATGGCGAAGGTCAATCTCCAACCACTTATTACCCTTTCTATTTGGCCATCAGTCTATGAATGATAGGATGTAGGAGCCAAATTAGTACCCATGGAGTTGAATACCATTTTCCAAAAATTATCATGAACTTTGAATCCCTATCATGTACAATCACCTATGGTAATCCATGTAATCTAAAGATTTACTCTATAAACTAATTAGCCACCTATGAACTAATGAGTTGTATCTTGGTAGGAATAAAGTGGGCTACCTTGGTAAGTCTATCCACTACCACATAGATACTATTCCATCCCCTTTTGGTAATAGGTAAACCAATAATAAAGTCCATGGTAATATGCATCCACTTGCCCTCAATAATAGATAGTGGCTACAACAAACCACCTGTCTCATGGGTGTTGTCTTTATTATGTTGATAAGGCATATACTTTATAACAAAATCATTAACATCTTTCCACATTAATTTTTAATAAAATATTTTCTAATATTATCATAGATTTTAAAAACTCCAAAATGTCTAGCTAAAGGCAAAGAATGTAACTCCTCTAACTTTTTGTGTGAAGAGGAAATAACAATCTTATCATTTAACCAAATTAGGCCATTTTTAAGCTGATACCATGAGACTTTGCTATAACTTTTCAAAAACATGGTTGAGCTCATGATACAAAAGATAGGCTTCCTATAATTCTTCAATCCAATTGCTATGTAGCTCAGCAGAGTTGAAACTTTACATGCACATATGGGGGAAAGAGAATCAACTACCACATTGTCTTTGCCCCTCGTATGAGTGATGTCAAAATCATAATTTTGTAGAGTAGCTACCCACCTACGTTGCTTAGAAGTGAGATTTGATTAAGTGAGAAAATACTTTAGGACCTTGTATCACATTGAACTCGAAACTGGCTATCATACAGGTAATGGTGCCACTTCTTTATTGCATGGCCAACATCTCTTGGTCATAAACATTCATAGCCATTTTCTTATCTATAAGCTTGCAACTTTCAAAGCAATAACTCCATGCTCCTATAACAAAATAGCCCTTATGGCATGGCCATTGGCATCACACTGTATGGTAGACTCTTTCAAAAAATGTGGGCATACTAGAATAGCAGTAGAAGTAAGGTTTGACTAGTTTCCATGAATATTACCCTTCATATTTGAGTAGAAGTAAGGATGTGTATTACCCAAGGGTAATATGCCCATAGCACTCAAACACATCCTTTCCATGAATATTACCCTTCATATAAAGTATATTAGGGCTCTTAGAACCTATCCAAGCATCCATGGAGATGGAACAATTAGTGATAGCATGTGGCTTCTCAAGAATTTTCCCTAAATCAAAAGGAATGGTACCACCTGGATCAAAAGCAAAGGTGTTAGTGGGATCATAAAACAATTATTGTCCAATTTCCTCTTCAACATCCTCATTTTCAATGGTAGTCACAAATGCATTGCCTCATCATTATCATCCTTTGAGTCTTCAAAGGCTAACATACTATGGACCTTGGCTTTTGCATTCTTGTATACACACTTTGTTGCATGTTCAGTTGTATACTTATCCCCACATTTGAAACATAAGCCTTTGTTTTTTCCTTTCTTTGTAGAGATCGTTGTCTTGAAATTTCATTGAGTCTTGAAGCATTGAATGATGGATAAGTTAGAGTCTAAAGCTTACACTTGGTATATGATTATTGCCATAAAAATTGCCAACTTTTCCCTATTTTAAAATAGTCATTGGCTATCCATAACTAGGTTGAAATGAGGACTTTCTTCTATACTTCATTCCTTCTATAACATTCCGCAAGCTCAATGGCTTTGAAAAAAGTGGTGGGGTTTTGCACCATAACATGAACTGATAGAGAAGATTCTAGACCATACATATACTTATGGAGTTTAGCTTCATAACTTATATTGTCTACATACATGGTGATATTAAGGAATTGATTTGTATAATCATGCACGCTTAGGCCTCTTTGCTCTAATCATGATGCCAGGAGACATATTCCACGGTGGATTCTGTGAGGTTTTGCGATGGATTCCGTAAAATTTTATTGCCGAGGCTCATACACAAGATGGATTCCTTGTGCGAAAAGTCGATGGGGACGCCTATCCTTTTTAGGCATCTTGTTAATTTAATGTGCAAGTGGGTGATTCCATAGTGGGTGATTCCGCAAAATACATATTTAAATTAATAGACGTTTATGAGTTTAGAGTGCGCACTCGTAATAAATTAAGGTTGGGATTGAGTTCTAACCAATTTATTTATTTTGTAGCTGAAGATTGCTAGGTATTCACTTTTATCGATTTAATTTTATTATTTTTTAACAATTGTGAATGCTTCATTTGATGTGTAGAGCAAGCAACGGTGGCGTTGGGAAGCACTAGAGGATAGCATATATTCAAATCACTATCATTTTGATGAGCACGCATCTTAGGCATGGCGCCAATATTTTGATACGCTTATTTATTGAAGCGCTTGACATTTATTTGTTATTTTTGTATGCGCATGGACACAAGATCTAAATATTTGTATTGGACATTGTATTTGGGTACTACCTGATTCATAGGGCACCCAATTCTAACGTGTCCACTTGTATCTTCAATACATGTCTTAGCAATCCATCGAAAAGGATGTCTAGAAAGCTCCGCCCGGCACTCCCATGGAGTGTTACGGGGTTTGCAATCTAGGGATTTCCACGTCTACCACGTAGCGGAAGTATTCCGACCGTTCCCACTTAGGATCGACCTGAATTAGGGTTTTCCTTATTGGTCATTTCCTAACGGCAACTAGCGTTGGACCCAAGCAAACTACTTTACGCAGAAATGCCAGGTCCAAAGTGGATTTACGTTGCACTTGGTTCAAGGAGAATGGAAAACGAGAGGGATGCAAAGCTCAACCTCTCTACCATAAGGCATAGTCCCATTCCATTCCCCTAAAACAGCATAAATCGGGATCAATCATAACTCTAGGTCAACGCTTTTGTTGTTCGTGTTCTTTGACGATCTTCCTGCTGTCCATTGTGATTTGAGAAAAGTTCTCGGCCAGCGTTGACCTAGAGTTATAATTGATCCCGATTTATGTTGTTTTAGGGGAACGGAATGGGACTATGCCTTATGGCAGAGAGGTTGAGCTTTGCATTCCTCTCGTTTCCCATTCTCCTTGAACCAAGTGCAGCATGAATCCATTTCGGATCTGGTGTTTCTGCGTAAAGTAGTTCGCTTGGGTTCGACGCTAGTTGCCGTTAGGAAATGATCAAAAGAAAAACCGTAATTCATGTCGATCCTAAGTGGGAACGACCGGAATACTTTCGTTACGTGGCAGACGCGGAAAGCCCTAGATTGCAAACCCCATAACACTCCATGGGAGTGCCGAGCGGAGCTTTTTAGACATCCTTTCCGATGGACTGCTAAGACGTGTCCTAAAGATACAAGTGGACATGTTACAGTTGGTATCAGAGCCAACCAACAAGGAATTGTTTTTATGAAATCCTAATAAGATGAAGTAAAGCAAATGTTGCTGGCCAAATATTTCCTTACTTCCAATGTTGTCTTGTAGAACCTATGAAGCATGGAATAGGTTCTTGGTGTTCCGTGTCATGTTTATGACTTCAATGCATTCTCTGCATTATGGACAAATGGTTGAGATGATGAACATCTTGGAGAAAATCTATAATCCATCACCTTTGTACATGGAACAAAGATGGACGAGTGACTCAAGAATCTACCATATAGCCGCCCACCGGTTTGCTTATCTACAAACCAACCTAAAGAGGATCAAGTGGTTGGAAGACTTGAAAGTCGTGAAGCTATTCATTTTTGTGAAAGCTCATGTAAACTCAACTTTACATATTTCAGGTCGAAGGGTTGAGATGAACTCATATGTGTATGAGAAAGTAACCCGTGTAATCCCCGCCGACAAGATTAAAGTCTTAGGGTGCCATGAAAAGAATGGGTTCCAAAGGAAAGGATACCCTGAACTTCCAATGATTTATCGATTCCTGAAGATCCATGATCCGAAACCATATTATTATACAGTTCCTGTAGATAAATATAATACAACGTTGTTCTCTCCCCAAACTAAATGTAACAGTTGGCTTATCATTGCAAGAAATGTTGTATTCCGAAAGGGCTATGCCCATATAAATACAAATAAAACTTTCTTTTATCAATGTCTGATTGGCATGAGAATTGATAAAAAGTTAAGTAGTTACATTGCTTGCGTGATAGCAGAAATGGAGATGTAATATAAATCAATAACGATTATCGTGTAATAACATTAAGAAACCTTTATCCAGGCACAACCCTAGGTACAAGTTCCCAATTCGCCTCCTACATCAAGTACTACTGTAATCCAGGAGAAAAAGTTTCTTCTCAAGCACATTAAGCCGCCCGAGTTTGACAGGAGAGGCAGGTTCATCAAAGCAGATACTAAAATTTGGATTGAATCCGTGGAGGATTACTTCGAAGCAGCCGGTACTGCACCCGCCAATCAGGCTATGCTCGCCAAGCTAAAGCTCACCGGTGAAGCCAGGCTTTGGTGGAAGCAATGGTGCAGGGATCAAGGGATTGTGGAGGGATTCGTTACCTGGGAGAAGCTAAAGAAAGCCGTGTAGGGAAGATACTTGCCGCCTGCATACCGCATGCAGAAAATAAATGAGTTCTACGAGCTAAAACAGCTGGGACTCACTCTTGATGCATACTATTCTAAATTTGTCTCACTTCTTAAGTATGCACCACAGATGGACATGACACAGTAGGTGTCCAAATTTTGTGCGGGTTTAAATCCACTAGTAAACACCCGTCTCGAATCTATGCATCCATCAGATCTTCAGGACGCACTCATTCGAGTGGCACCTATAATTCAGGAGGTGCAGTCTAGACCAAGGGGTAACAAAACTTGGTCCTATAATGACCCGAACAGAGGAGCATTCAGACCTCAGATGAAGAGAGTTCAAGGTCATAATCAGGGACAAAGAAAGAAAGCAAGGACTAATAACGTCAACAACTTTGTTCCTACTCAAAGTAATGGCTTAAACCTCCATTGTTTCCACTACAATGAGCCCGGTCATTTCAAGAGGCAATGTCCCAAGCTTGGTGGAGGTCATCGCCAAGCACCTTTCCAAGGAACGGGCCGTGGTCAAGGAGCCGCTACCCAAGGCAGAGGAAAAACTGCCTGCATTGCCAATAGACAAATGTGCGAAGAAGAAGAAGAAGAAGAAGAAGAAGATCTGACCATGGAAGTAGAATTTGAAAGGGCGACAGTCCATGCCGTTCTACACAAGAAAGGCCCGAATCGCCAGTTCTCGGTGATTCAAACACTATTAGACAATCAAGGTAAAAGTTTCAAGACCTTGATTGATTGTGGCAGTACACATTCCTTTATCTCACCAGCTTGTGCAAAAAGACTAGGAATAGCCACAGTAGAAACACCTATCTTGCTTGTGGAATTGGAAAATGGTCGTGAGGTTACTTGTACCAAGCAAACTACTAAGGTGGAATTCTTTTTGGGAGGAAAGAAGACTTCGGTTAAATTCAGAGTCATGAATTTAGGTATCCATGAGTGTCTACTCAGAATGAATTGGCTTAAGCCTAATGACGTCCACATTCATTGTGGAAAGGGCCAAGTTTCCTTTCGAAACTCTGAAAGGGAATTAGTCACAACTCAAGGTGAGGCTGGAGGGCCAAAAATTCAATTGGCCAAAGCATCTCAGATTATAAAAGGAGTCAGAAAAGGATTACCTGTCTACCTGATCAAACTTAATAAGTTAGATCATAAGCAAGAGTCTAGTGAAGGACCTTCTTGGCTAAAGGAATACATGGACGTATTTCCTGACAAGTTGACAGAACTCCCTTCTCAAAGAGAAGTGGATCATGAGATTAAGTTAGTACCAGGAGCTGCGCCAATTGCAAAGAGACCTCATAGAATGTCCATACCAAAAGCAATTGAGCTGAAGGAACAATTCAAGCAACTGCTAGATCAGGGCTACATCCGGCCTAGCAATTCACCATGGGGAGCTCCAGTACTATTCCAGAAAAAGAAACATGGGACACTTCAACTATGTATTGATTACCAAGGATTGAATCAATCAACGGTCAATAACAAGTACCCTATTCCTAGAATAGATGATCTTCTTGATCGTCTTCAGGGTGCAAAGATATTCTCCAAGATTGATCTCAGGTCAGGTTATTATCAAATAAGGATCAAGGAAGAGGATATCCCAAAGACAGCCTTCAACACAAGATATGGGCATTTTGAGTTCCTAGTTATGTCATTCGGGCTTAAGAATGCACCTGCCACTTTCAACAGGTTAATGCAGGATATCTTTAGGCCATATCTTGATGATTTCGTGCTTGTCTTCTTTGACGACACTTTAGTCTATTCCAAACAGGAAGAAGATCATGAATCCCAACTTCGGATTGTCCTTGAGACAATCATGGCGCATAAGATTTATGCTAAAATGAAGAAGTGTGCATTCTTCAAGCGTCAGATTGAATATCTAGGATTCATAGTATCAACAGATGGAATCTCAGTGGAACTAGCCAAGGTCAGAGATGTGCTAGAATGGCCAATACCAACATCTATCAAAGAGATACACAGCTTTCTTGGATAAAGAGTTCAATACTTGCCTCAATAAAGAGACGTGCTAGACCTCAATAAAGAGTTCGAGGTAGTAACTGATGCTAGCATACTTGCCTTGGGATGTGTACTCATGCAGGAAGTTCATCCTGTAGCATACTCTTCAAGGAAATTGAAGAGTCATGAGAAGAATTATGCTACGCATGATCTGGAATTGCTAGCTGTCATCCATTGTCTAAAGCTTTGGAGACACTACCTATTGGGTAATAAGTTTACTCTAATAACTGACCATAAGAGTCTCAAATGGATCTTTACCCAGAAGGAGCTCAACATGAGGCAACGTCGGTGGATTGAGGTGTTGGAGGAGTATGACTTTGAAATCAAGTACTGACTAGAAAAAGAGAATGTAGTTGCCAATGCACTCAGTCGCAAGGCATTCCTTAATTCTCTAATCCTGCAGAATCCATCAACAGCTAGATCTCTAGCTACAAAAGTATCTATGCCAAACAATCCAATACTTGAGTTAGCTAGAGAGGATGCATGCCATGACCCGGCCTACCAAACAATGCTAAGGGAGTTCTCTATCAAGGATCAGAACCAAAAGTTGCAGGCTAAGCATCATGAATTTTCTATTAATAGTGGACTTGTCTACTATAGAACAAGGCTGTGTGTACCAGCAAGCCAGTCACTTAAGCAGAAGATATTGTGGGAAGCTCATGATTCCCCTTTCTCAGGACATCCTAGCTATGCCAAGACTCTCAATACAGTTAGGAAGAGCTACCATTGGGAGAGGCTTAAAGGTGACGTTCTCAAATATGTCACCGAGTGTTTGTCTTGTCAACGTATCAAAGTCGAACATGTCAAGATGCGAGGGAAGTTGCAACCGCTTGACATTCCCCAAATGAAATGGGAATTCATCAGTATGGATTTTGTTGTAGGCCTACCCCAAGTCTAGGGAGGATACAACTCCATCATGGTTGTGGTTGACATGCTTACTAAGGTTGCACACCTTTTTCCAGTAAAGACAAACTATAAAGCCTCAAACATTGCAAGATTGTTTATCAAGGAGATATTCAAGAAGAATCATTAGTGATCATGATTCTCTCTTCACATCACGCTTCTAGAGAGCTATCTTTGAAGCCATTGGGACTCAACTCTTCTTTGGCACCGCTTACCATCCCCAAACGGATGGCCAAACAGAGCAAGTAAATCAAGTCATCGAGGATATGCTAAGGGCATACTGCTGTTGGGAGCCGAAGAGGTGGATTCAATACTTGCCTTTGGTTAAATTTGCCTACAATGCTTCTTACCAACAAAGCATTCAGATGACCCCTTTCCAAGCATTGTATGGTCATGACTGTCGAAGTCCCCTAAACTTCTTAGATCCAACCTTAAGAGTTGAAGCTTCAAGGCAGATGTTGGAAGAGATGGATGACCAAATAAAGTCAATAAGACAGGACATCCAAGTGGCCAAGGATAGACTGAAGGCATACGTGGATTTGAAGCGTCAAGATAGAATCTTTGAAGAAGGAGATATGGTCTTCATTCGCGTACGCCCTAAGAAGAGTTCCCTATCCTTAGGAGATTGCAAGAAGCTAAGTCCAAGGTATTGTGGACCATACAAAATCCTCAATTGCCTAGGACCTAATGCTTATAAACTACAACTCCCTGAGAACCTGAAGGTTCATAATGTATTCCATATCAGCCTATTGAAGAAGTATGTACCTAATCCTAACCATGTACTTGATGACCAACAAGTTGTAATGCCTAGTCAAGGAGTCCTTGAACTAAGGCCTGACAGGATCTTAGATGTTAGGGAGAGATAATTGAGATCCAGATCCTTGATAGAATGCCTTGTCCAGTGGAAATATTATCCCGAAGAGGATGCCACTTGGATAGATGAAGGGACTCTCAACCATCAATATCCCCAGTTTATCTCGAGATGAGGACATCTTGATTCCTCCAAGGGGGAGAGAAATGTAACATTCTAATGTAGTTTAATTACATAGGGGAGGGGGATAGTATTCTCCCTCCCCCAAGTTTGAGCTGAATGTTCACAAGTGTGAGCAAGCTCCAAGAAGACCTTGCTCACATTTATCTCTCTCCTCCAGCTGACAGTCGAGCTAGAGGAAGAGGGGAATAGAATGTAGAGCAAGTTTCTTGCTGGAGCTTGCTCACACTCTGAACATTCAGCTCGACGCATGGGGGAGGGAGAATCTTATCCCCTCCCCTATGTAATTGAGGGGCCGCAGGCTGGCAGAGAGGGCGAGAGGTCGGCTAGAGACACTGTGCACCGTCACACTGTAGAGAGGGAAAGAGGTCAAGTTGGTCACCGTCGGGAGAATCGTAAGGGTTCGTTGCCAATCGTCTTGTTGTGCCGGCTGAAGCCCAGGCCAAGCTGCCTGGCGGCTGTCTCATGCCTGGGGAAGTCATCTTTCCTCCCCCCCCCCCCCCCCACGTGGCCGTCATGAAGCCTCTGAAGCCTTGGAAGATTCCAAGAGTGGCTCTTAAGCCCCCTTCCCGTGGCCTTGAAAGTACCCCCTAAAATTCCCCCCTTAGGCTTCATAAGCCCCCTTTCCCCCCTAATAAAAGTTGACCTTAAAGGTCTTACTTACTTCCCCCCGTGTCTTAAAAAAACCTCTCCTAAGCCCCCTTCCTGTGGGCTTGGGATTACTTTTCCCCCCCAATTTCTTCCCTAAGGGCCTTAGGCCCCGTTTTTATAGCCTTTAAGGCTACTTTCCCTCCTCCCCCCCCCCCCCCTTGGAGTTTCCCCCTTAGGGTTTTTTTAAAGGCCCTACCTATACCCTCTTGTTTACCCCCTTAAAAATTCCTCTCTAAGGCTCCCTTAGGGCCTTTTACCCCCATAAAAGGTTACCCCTAAAGGGCCTTTCTTCCACCTCCCGTGTTTTTTTAAAATCCCCCTTAGGCCATGCAAAAATAACCCATCTAGCTCTCCCATACTTTGTTTTTCTTTCCCCACACGTAAAAGAAAGGAGAATGTTGAGGGTCATTTGACACCTTCCTTTCCCACTCAAAAGCCCTCGTAAGGGATTCCACACCTTTCTATTCCCCGTTCGTGCGAGTCTTTATAAAGGCCATTAAGCCTTCCCCATGGCTTCAATGGGTCTTAGTCGTGAAAGATTTTGAATCACCCCCTTCCGAATTCCCTACTTCAAGGAGGAAGCCTTCTTAAACTGCTTTCAACGGACGGTGCAAGTTATTGCAAAAGGGAGCCACGATGGAATTTCAAAAAGGAGTTGTAAAGCTACTTCCATGATGGAAAGACTACAATTGCGATGCCTCCTAAGAAAATCCAAGGCGCAGCCGCGGGAGGGTCGTCTCCTGGCATCCACGTGGACATCTCACCCCAAGCCCAGGTTTTCCTTCCTAATTTTTATTTGGTATTGTTGTAATTCAATCATGCAAGGTTAATTGTTAGAAATAGGATATATCTTTGTCCTAAATGCTCACGACGAAGGAACTTAGTCATTAGTACTTTCAATAAAACAAGCAAAACAAAGGAAGCATAAATGCATTTCTAGCAAATAGCTTTATGCATTGAAATGAATTAAAAATTAGATTAATGTTCATTAAAATAGTATACTTCATTTAAGCCTGGAAGTATAAAATGCATATCACACTATTGATCCATATCCTCTTCGCAAGGAATCATCATGGAAAGTGCAAGGCATGAAATGATTCTTACAATGCATAACTCTAGGAAATTATCATTTGTCAACTGCATAAATCATCAAGAAAAAGGTTGCTTTTTTAGCATGAATTTTGTTTGCAAGTTATAGGAAGATTAGTTGGAATTAAATCGATAAGTTAGGGTTGAAAAATCAATTTACGCATAGACAACGAGTCATGTGGAAATGATCACGTAATTATCTTCTAGAGTTAAACAAATTGGCATAAACCTAAAACACCTAAACCGTGGAGTACTCATTTAGAATGAGTTAAATTCCAAGAAATTCACTAGGAAATTAATACATGACCAAATCGTACGTATTGCTAAAACTGAAACTCCTATACCTTAAATACTTGCCCACATTCACGAAATGTAGGGATAGTGAAATGTAATTGGAAAGTGAACTAGGGTTTGTCCCTAATAATCTTACGAGATGGAACTTGGAACTCTAGGACTGATGACGTCAGCCTAACATAATCAGGAACAGATTGTTTCATGACTCCGTTCAATGAGTAGAATAATTCTCATAGTTTGATGTGACACTTGCGCAGCAAGTGTGGAGTCATATGATCTTGTGATTGGATCACAAGGGAATGGCCAAATTCTCGCAACGAGGTTGGCAAGTCCTTACGCAAGTTATCTTGCAAGAGGATGAATAATCATCCTAATTTAGTATCTTTCTTGAGTAAAGAAGATTGCTTGGAAGCAATAGACCAGCCGATAAACTGAAATAATCGATGAACTTAAGACCAAGGCGGGTTAATAGGGTACACCCTAACCCAGGATATAGAGGATCTTGCCAAGTTGCAAGTCATCCCGGATCGAGTGCTGGATGCATTCGAAAGGAAGGATTCATTCCTTAGCAATTTGCCAACAAAAAACAATCAATGGAAATGTTTGTGCTTGCTACAGATTTTAGAGCACTATTTGGCTTTGTTTGATCAATGAATTGAAAGATAAATGGATATCTATACTTCAGGTTGATGGCCTGAAGGAAGAGGCAGCTTCAATTACCCCCGACTGCTTGCCTGACCCTAACCAAGGGGGTTGTTAACCACGCCAGGAAAGTGGACCGAACCCGCCACGAGAGGTCTCTCCGTTGAGCGCTACTTGGAGCAGGAGGAAGCTTGGGTGCCAGAGAGGGCTCTGGCCGTAAATCCCTCGCCTTTCGGGCCCTGCACAAGAGGCTAACGTGACTCCGTATTGGATCTTGAGGCCCGCATACTAGTCTACGGGTGGAACTTGGATTAGTGATCCCTGTGGATTGCTGGATAGCCTTCCAGCGGATTGTGGATAAGCCTACGGGCTGGACTCTTTGTATTTCAAAGATAAATATGATAACCTGTTAATAAGGAACTTGTCTGATATTTTTTTCTATGTCAAGTGATAAGATTACATGAAAGAACCAGTGCCTAACGGGTTAATTAAAGAAGCTGATTGTTACATGTCCAACTAATGTGTTAGGTAATTAAATAACTAAAACAACCCGAGGAAAGTGTGATGGATGTGGCCATAGGTCCATCCTACGGATGGGTGGTCCCGATTGGCCAGAAACTTTTCTCAAATCACGATGGACAGCAGGAAGATCATTAAAGAATACGACAACAAAAGCGTTGACCTAGAGTTATGATTGATCCCAATTTACGTTGTTTTAGGGGAACGGAATGGAACTATGCCTTATGGCAAAGAGGTTGAGCTTTGCATCCCTCTCGTTTCCCATTCTTCTTGAACCAAGTGCAGCGTGAATCTGCTTCGAACCTGGCATTTCTGCGTAAAGTAGTTCACTTAGGTCCGACGCTAGTTTCCCTTAGGAAATGACCAATAAGGAAAACCGTAATTCAGGTCGATCCTAAGTGGGAACGGCCGGAATACTTCCGCTACGTGGCAGACGCGGAAAGCCCTAGATCGCAAACCCCGTAACACTCCATGGGAGTGCTAGGTGAAGCTTTCTAGATATCCTTTTCGATGGACTACTTAGACGTGTCCTGAAGATACAAGTGGACACGTTACACCAATAGCTTTAATTCTTTAGTGGAACAAAAGCAAACACAAAAGATAAAGCATGCTCATTGTAAATTGGGCTATTTTTTTGAGCTTGGAGATCAATAATATACAAAATACATGCTTTGTGGAGCACTCACACAAGGCATGGGGAGAAATTGTACCCAATTAGTCTCTAACTTTATGTCGTGCAAGCTTTCTTCCTTGTTCTTTGTGCAAAAGTAGAGTTCTTTTGTTCTTGGGGACCTTCCGGCGGTCACTACGCGCGCATACAACGTCTGATCTATGCACCAATGGTATTAGAGCGAATATGAGATTGAGAGCTTCCAATCACTTACCATCTCGCGCGAAGGCAGAGCTCCTAGAACGATCGAGCTCTACAGTCAATCTCGTGGCAAATAGTCGATACCATCGTGTTCCTGGCAGTCAAGAATCCCCTATTATACACTCAGATCACGAAGGATCGGCCTCTGTAGTTAGGCGGAGGACCACGCGGAAAGCTTCTACAACAAGTCGTTGATTTTCTATGTTCAGATAAGAAATTTCCATCAATTTTCATTAAAGCTTGGAGTATAAGCTTAGTAAGCTTTAGAGAAAGATTTAAAAAGCTTACAAACTCTAAATTTTTCCGTCGATGGCGGCAGTATGTACTGCATGTCACCAAAACGGATTAGTGCATCCTCTTGTATTCAGAAAAAGATCACGAAGTTATTTAAAAAAAACTTAAGCTTTAGAATTCAAAGCTTCTAAAGCTTCCAAGCTACAACTTCAATTATTTACCATAGCGGCAGTTCCTATCCGATTATACACGAAACTGTCTTCAATTCTCTAGAAGCCCCTATTCACACATGTGGATTGACAGAACCAGATTCCAACAAACTTTAACTCATGCTCCTGTATTACAATTACCTGACTTCAATAGACCATTTTTCTTAATAGTTATTGATCCTAGTGGATCTGGAATAGAAGCAGTCCCTTTATGCAAGATTCTCATCCCATAGCCTACTATAGCTGCAAACTTAAACCCACCGAACTTAAGTACTCTACCTGTGATAAGGAATTGCTAGCTGTAGTACAAGCTTTACGTCAATGGAAACATTATTTAATGGGATCTGAATTCATGATCAAAACTGACCAACAAAGCATTAGACATCTCCTTAGTCAACCACAAATATCTGATCGACACATTAAATGGGCTGCTTTTATTCAAAGTTTTCATCCACTTATACAATATCAACCCGGAAGAGAGAATGTTGTTGCCGATGCTTTAAGTAGAAGACCGACTATTCACAATATTTCTGTGATATCATTTGACTCTCTTCTCCCTATGAAAGATACTTATGACCAAGATCCTACTTTTCAAGCTGATTGGAATAAACTAGTTGCAAATAATTGAATTCCTATTGATTCATTGTCTTACACTGATGGAATTATGTTTTATGAAAAAAGATTATGTATGACTGTTCCATTTCGATCATTTGTTTTGCATGAAATTCATTGTCCCCTATACCAAGTTCATAGAGGAATTATATCTACTTTGCGTACACTGATTGAAGATTTTTATTGGCCACACATGGAAACTGATGTATCTAATTTTGTATCTGAATGCCTAATTTGTCAAAGAGTTAAAAGGCACCATGGTAAACGATATGGTTTATTAATGCCTTTACCAATTCCAAAATGACCATGGGAACATATTTCAATGGATTTTATCACTGGTTTGGCTAATACTAAAGCTAATCTTGACATGATTTGGACTATTGTTGATAGTTCTAGCAAACATGCATATTTTATTCCATGCAAGAAAATATTAACTACATCTCAAGCTGCTCAATTGTTCTTGAAAACTGTTTTCACTAGTCATGGTTTCCCAAAAGTTATTATTTCTTATCGTAATTCTAGATTCTGCAATAATTTTTGGATTAATTTGTTTGCTAACTTAGGAACAAAGATTGATTTTTCATCTGCATTTCATCCTAAAACAAATGGCAAAATAGAAGTTACTAGTAGTACCATTTTAGATCTTTTGTGTGCATACACAATTTCAAAACCGCAAACATGGGATACATATTTACATTTACTTCAGTTTGCATATAATAACACACCACATACAGCTACACAGAAAGCACCATTTGAAATTATTTATGGATATAGATTGCCTACACCTGTTACATCATTATCAAACAAAGTTCAAGCTATTGATGATATTACTAACATGCATGCTACTATTTTTGATGAAGTTAAAGATATGATTGCCAAAGCCCATCAATCATACACAAAACAAGCCAACAAGAAAAGAAAAGCTATGAGTTTCAAAGTTTATGATTATGTTTGGTTACGAATTGAAAAGCGAAGATTACAAAGTGTTGATGAACAACCTATTGTAAAATTAGCCCCTAGATTTTATAGAACTTTCAAGATCATTCACAAAATCAATGACAATGCATTTAAACTAGAATTACCACAACACTGGAAAATCCACAACACCTTTCATATCTGTTTATTACGACCTTTTAGAGGACAATTACCTGTACACCCTGTATATGAAAACCCTCCTTTACTAGAAGAAGAAACTGAAATCCTTGAGCCTGAAACTATTCTAGATACTGACTTTATGACTACTAGAACTGGCCATAGATATTCCAGATATTTGGTTAATTTTAAAAATCATCCTATTGAAGAGACCCAATGGATGCACACTCGAGACCTAAGTTCTTTCCCCACACTGTTGGCTCGGGGGCATGATGCTAGGAGGCATATTTCACGGTGGATTCCGTGAGGTTTTGTGGTGGATTCCGTAAAATTTTATTGCCGGGGCTCATACACAAGGTGGATTCCTTGTGCAAAAAGTCGATGGGGATGCCTATCCTTTTCGAGCATCTTGTTAATTTAATGTGCAAGTAGGTGATTCCATAGCGGGTGATTCCGCAAAATACATATTACTCATAATAAATTAAGGTTGGGATTGAGTTCTAACCAATTTATTTATTTTATAGCTGAAGACTTCTAGGTATTCACTTTTGTCAGTTTAATTTTATTATTTTCTAACAATTGTGAATACTTCAATTGATGTGTAGAGCAAGCAGCGGTGGCGTTGGGAAGTACTGGAGGATAGTGTGTATTCAAATCATTATCATTTTGATGGGCAGGCATCTTAGGCACGGCGCCAATATTTTGACATGCTTATTTATTGAAGCGCTTGACATTTATTTATTATTTTTGTATGTGCATGGACGCACAATTTAAATATTTGTATTGGACATTGTATTTGGGTACCGCCCGACTCCTTGGGCGCCCAATAGCTTTAATTATTTAGTGGGACAAAAGCAAACACAAAAGCTAAAGCGTGCTAATTGTAAATTGGGCTATTTTTTGAGCTTGGAGATCAATAATATATAAAATACATGCTTTGTGGAGCGCTCGCACAAGGCATGGGGGGAAATTGTACCCAATTAGTCTCTTGTTTCACGTCATACAAGTTTTCTTCCTTGTTCTTTGTGCAAAAGTAGAGTTCTTTTGTTCTTGGGGACCTTCTGATGCTCACTACGCGCGCATATAGTGTTCGATCTATGCACCAAATCCATACCATCTGCATACCAATTTTTCTTTTTCAAGAGGAGAGACAAAGACTTCATCTATAAGTGTCTTGAATGTATCCCAACTCTCTACTAGTATGTTCTCTTTCTTAATATATCTTCACCAAGTATGCACAAATCTTTCCAAATATAATGAGGCAAATTGGATCTTCATATCATCAATTTTAGAAAATATATCAAAATAGAACTCTAATTTTGAAATCCATTCCTCTAGGTTGGATGGTGAAGATAATTTCCCATTGTACTTTGCCAAAATAATGTTGTCTTTCAATTCCCTTTCATCAAAATGTTGTTTCCCAAAATAGGCTGATCATGATTAGTAGGCATTGAACCTCCAAAATGAGATGGTAATCTTCCAAAAGATAGGTGAGAGTTAATTGATGCTAGGAGGCATATTCCATGGTGGATTCAGTGAGTCTTTTCGGTGGATTTCGTAAAACTACATTTATTTACCATGGCTCGTACACAAGGTGGATTCCTTGTGCGAGAAGTTAACGGGGACGCTTGTCCTTTTCAAGTGTCAGATTAATTTAATGTGCATGTGGGTGATTCCACATCGGGTGATTCTATAAAATACATATCAAATTAATGGATGCTTATGAGTTTAGAGTGTGCACTCAAATTAAATTAAGGTTAGGACAGAGTTCCAACCTATTTAATTATTTTGTAGCTAAAGACTGCTAGGTATTCACTTTTGTGGGTTTTATCTTATTATTTTCTAACAATTGTGAATGCTTCAGTTGATGTGTAGAGCAGGCAGTGATGGCGTTGGTAGCACTGAGTGGTGGTGTGAATTCCAAAAAACCTAGAAGAATTACTATTTTTGATGGGTGCATGCCTTATCACTAAAGGCATGGCATTAATATTTATGTAGTCATGTTTATTTATTAAAATTCCTGACAAACATTTATTATTTTGTATGCGCATAGGTGCTCGGTGAAATATTCCATTATTTGGTATTTGTATTTGGGCACAGCCCGACTTTTGGACACCCAAACAACTTACTTTATATTTGGGCAAAAGCAAACAAAAAGCATGCTAATTGTAAAGTGAGCTATTTTTTAGCATGGAGATAAATAAATGTATAAATGCATGCCTTGTGAAGTACTCACACAAGGCATGGGGGGAGATTGCACCAATTTGTCTTTTTGTCTCATGTCGTGCAAATTCTCTTTTAGCTTTTATGAAGAATTGTAGAGTTCTTTGTTCTTGGTGACCTTCCGGCATTCACTACGTGCACATACAACACCCGATTTGCACACCATTAGTGTAGAACCTTCCTGATGATGGTAGAGGACCTCAAGAAACTTGAGGATTCAATCCATAATCTTGGGGATTAGCACCATTTATATTACCCAAATAGTCATGATATCTTTGTGAAGTCTCTCTTACTTCACATTGACTATTGGGAATGCTACTTTGTCCAATAATTCCTTGACTTTGACCATTTGAAATAGGTGGAAAAAGTGGGATGGATGGATCATTGTTTGATTGTGCTTTCTCCATAGCATCCTTGATTCCCATTTACATTTTCACCCATTGAGAGAATTGTACTATTATTTGGACATTGGATTTTTTTACTTTTTCAATCAAAGCCTTATCCTTGGGGTAGTTAAATTTATCAACTTCTCAATAAAAGACTTCGTTTGATGATGACTAGACAACACCATCTGTTCAACTCTGAATATTAGTAGCTCCATATGCCTTTGAGCATGCTCATTCTCATGTTCACACATTCTATGATCAAGTACACTAATTTCTCCTTGCATTTGAGACTCCTCAAGGCTCTCTTGAGGTGTATTTTCCATCAAGTATTTGTGTTTTATTAGGCAAATTTATCATGGGCTTTACTCATCCCTTTATGACATGAAATAATAGTGCAGTCCTACACTATTCCCCTTGCCACAAAATTGGCTAAAAGTTGAGCTAGAAAACTTTGATTCCCAAACTTTTTGATTCAAGATGAAGCAATGATATTGTCTTTGGTATGAGCTATAATATGCTATAAAAAGTTTAGGAGAGAAAATTATGTAACCCAATCTCTAAGGCTAAATTGTCTAGGTCTACACCCTATTTTAACCTATAAGTACCTTGTTTTCACATATGAGAGTAAAATAATAGTATGTAAGGGCTTTAAAATTACATGGAAAGCTAGATAGGACCTCTATATAACCTATAATACATAACGATGAAAATGGTACCTATAGTGTCCTGTTCAAACCCTGTTTCACCTTGTTTTGATCTTCAAGATACTTGAATCTTTGAGAGTGCTTGAATCTTCAATTCTCCACTCTCATGGTACCTGTGTGAGGGATAAAATGGTAGGACAAGCTCTCTACAAGGGCTCCAAATCATTAGGAGGTAAGAAAAGTTCCCCCCAAGTCAATTGGTTGCATCCCTTCGAGATCTTTAACTATGCGGGAAAGTCACCTCTCTATTGTTGCACTATCTCCCCTCGCATACATCTTTTTCTTTGATGGGAATGTCAACATGGCAGTGATACGCTACTATAATCAATCAACATGTTATGCATTACTGAAATTTACATTTAGCTCATTCCATGAAATGCAATGGAATTGGTAAAAATGAAGAGGGAGAGGGTCTTACCATGCTGTGACTCACTGCTGACTTACCCTTTACAATGGATTATGATATATTTTTCCATGAATAAAATAATCATTAAAAAATAAATGGATTAGAGTAATAAATTAATGAATCAATTGGGCTTTAACCAATGGGATGGAATGTAATGCTAAAAACTCAAGCAAGAGCTTCTAATTCAATATTTGAATCAAGTAAGCAATGCACTCTATGAATGGGCTGATTTAACCAATGATGGGCTAAAGTTTGATAGAAAATTTCAATTCTTTAATATCTCAATCAAATGGATGAAGCTTAGCAATTGGATAAATGAGAGAGATTAAGAATTGAAGAGAAATACCTCTTGCACAGCTTGATGAAGGCTTGAATGATCCCCAAATGCTTGATGAAGCCTTTGTTGCTCAATGTTGCTAAAATAACCTTCAATCCTTGTTTATTGGATGCTTGGAAGAAATCTTGAAACCTCAGAAGCTTAAGATTGAAGCATTGACCTATTTTTCTAAATCTTGACTCCATGGAAGCTCTTAAGATTGAATATTTGGGCAATGTTGCTCAATCCTTGCAATTTCTTCAAGAAATCTTTACTAGAATGAATCCTAGAGCTAAAGTGAGGAAGAATCCTCAGGAAGTTAAAGAGAAATTGAAGCTTGGACTGAAGCTTTCATGGCTTCCATGGCTAGGGTTTCTCAAAAGTTGGAGAAGAAAATAATGCTAGCAATATTAGCAATTTACAGGAGCTTTTGCTTGCTAAAGACTAGAACTAAAGCCTTAGGTTGAATGATGACCAACAATAGGAGTAATCTATCCCTGATCACTGATCAACCCAAAAATTGCACTGCAATTTTTGGGGTTGTTTGCTACTCCATACTCTTATTTGGTACTCCTCCTACTATGATAATGAAGAATAGAAGAAGATTCAAGTATGTGATGGCTAGAATAGTTCATGGCTTGTGAGGTAGAAGGAGATCTTGGCTGAGAACACTATGGAAATTGCAGGAAAGCTCAAAAAGGTAGAAGGAGATCTTGGCTGAGAACACTATGGAACTTGCAAGAAAGCTCAAAAAGGTAACCCTCTCTTTGAAAAGTAACCACAATTTGATCCTCTCCTAGGTTCAGTTAGCTCCTATTTTACCAAGTTATCTTCAAAATAATGGATGCATGACCTGCCATTTTACCACGGTTTGGAAAATCTCCCCAAGATCTTTATCAAAGCTCCAAGATTAGTCTCTGCTTCAAGTAGAACTCCTACAAGTACCTACAATATGGATCCTATACCTATTGTCAAAGATTTAATGATGGAAAATTGGAGAAGTTAAGTCTGAAATGAGAAAATCAAATGGATCAAAAGCCTAAGATTTGATACCACTTGTCGAGGAGAGAACTAAGAGGTGAGAGAAAGAAGAGCATTGTCACAAGTGGGATACATCCAAACTAGGGATTAGACATCCAATCACACTGATTGGGGTATATAAGGTGTAAGAGTCCCAGATTAGGGCAACCATTTATTATCAAGAACATACTCTTCACCTTCATCTTCAGCTTCCATGGATTCCACTTCCTTTTCTCCTCTTTTCTATCTTTCTCTCTCCTCTTCTAGTCTTCTTTTCTCTTCTTCTTACTCTCTTTCTCTCTCTTTAGCTCTTCTCCTCTCTCCTCTCAACTTCATTCATTACAACTGGTATTAGAGCTTCAAGCTTTGGTCCTTTTCTTTTTTCCCCTTTCTTCCTTTTCAAATCCAAAAAACCCTTGTTACTCAGCTTATAGGTACATGGATAGTAGGAAGGACTATAGTTAACCTCAGCTTTTTGGAGCAAGCAAGAGCTATAGCTGGAGACTCAAGAGGTAAAATGGTTAAAATAGCAAGTCCTCACTTCTTTTCATGCAATTTTTAGGGATTCGAGACCAAGTTTAGAGTTCTAGGAGTTGGAAGAGGACAAAACCCCAATTACTTTTTGCTCTAGCCCTCCTTCTCTCTCTTCTCCTGCAAGCTATCAGCTGCCTGCCCTAAAAAACTCTAAGATCTACCTTGAGGTTTCTCCCTAGCATCAACTAGCCTTGGAACATTGTTCTTGACCCCACAAGCTCTAGATCAAGCGATGGAGTGGGGGGGTTGCTGCCCAGAAGACCTACAGGGTAGCCCCAGTAATTTTTGGTACATTTTGCGCTAGGTGCCCTGCCTACTCCAGCCCTCCTACTGCCCCTTGGCACTCCTCCCACTCTTGGGCACTGACTCAACACTCCTCTCTTTTTTTTCTCAACACTCTTGGTCTCAAGAATGAACCTCCAAGATGGACAATAGTTGGGACAGTTTGGGCAGCCATGGATTCTTCAACTGAAGCTATCTCAAACCATTGGAAATCAACCCAATCCCTCCATATCTTTGAGAGCTCAACCCCCACAAGCCCTTCAGCCCCTAAATGACCTCTCTTACACAGATTGAAGACGTGAATCTTAGCATGCAAAGAGTTCTTGTGGGCAGCCATGAAAGCTTCACTTGAAGCTTTCCTTTTTGAGGCTCAAGCTCGGGAACAAGCATGGGATCCCTCATCATCATTGGAAGCATTTGAATGTTGAAGTGTTCATCCATGGGAGTACTCCAACCAATTGGGCTTGCTTGATGGAGAAAAGGGATATCATGAAAGTGCTTCAACCATCTTCTCCAAGCACCGAAGAGGTATGATCATCTAATCTTAATCTCTCATGTTTATCCACTTATTGAGCTTAATCCCTTTGATGGAGAGATTCAAGATCGCATAGGCTTAGTAGTTCAATCCCTCTTGTATGCATGCATCATAACTCATCCTAAAATTCATTCTATTGGCTAAATTTAACCCCATCTTTTCTTGTGACCTTGGATAAGTCTCAAAGTAAATAATAGCCATTGTAATTGGGTAAGTAGCAGCCAGTGAGTCATTGGACTACCAAGGTAACCCCAACCCTTGTTCATTCGTTGCATCTCATGAAAAGGCCCAATGTCTCCTTTCTAATGCATCTCATGCTAATTGCTTAATAAAAATGTCTACCATGTATACTTCGGTTGAGGAAAAAGACTGATGCCACGTGAGGTGGTAAGATAAAAGAGAGGTGACCCTCCCCACAGTCTTATTTAATGATAAGATAAACCCTTAGAGTCAGGCTGAGTTGCATGCATGCCTTACTTCAACAATGTAAAGTGAACCTTTAAAAGGCCCAAACACACATGAAACTCTATGCTGATGAGAAAATAAGGCATTTGGAATTTCAGGAAGGGGAATTGGTCCTTTTGAAAGTGCCTAAGTCCTGCTATTCTACTCTCAAAGCCCATACTAGATTCTAAAGAGAGTTGGTGATTTGGCCTACCACATAGAACTTCCCCCTACCACAAAAATCCACAATGTGCTTCATGTCAACCAGCTAAAACCCTTCATGGGCTCCTCAGTGGACTATGACATGGAAGAACTTTCCCCCATAGATGAAGAAGGCATCACTGAGTATATCCCTGAGGCAATCATTGGGCATCAAAACAAGCACCTAAGGTCTCAATCCATTATACAATACCTCATCAAATGGCAAGGCCTACCCCTGGAAGAAGCCTCTTGATTCTTGGAAACCATTTTCAATGAATTCCCCCACCTTCTAGAGGCCAAACAGACTGAATACTAGTCAGTTAGGCCCCGTTTGACCACTGTCTGCCTGCAGACTGTACATTGTTTTAGAACAGTTTTGTACTTATCCAAAAATCAAGCATGTGTATCCTACATAGGCTGAAAGTAATTTTCATAAGCTCCGTTTTGACATGTGGCATGCCCCATTTGGATCGGCCTATCAAAAGTTATGACCCGTTTACCTCAGCAGGCTGGTCTTGGATAGCCATGCTCTCCCTAGTCTTTACCCACCCATTTTTCATTGTAAAAGGGCTTAGAGTAGTACTCTGCAGCCCTCCCTTAACCCACCCATTACTCCCCTCCAATTATCTTTGTTTTTTTACATCCAAACTAGGGGTTAGACACCCAATCACATTGACTAGGGTATATAAGGCATAAGAGTCTTAGATTAGGGTAACCAGTTATTATCAAGAATATACTCTTCACCTTCATCTTCAACTTCCATGGCTTCCTCATTCCTTCTCTCCTCTTTTCTATCTTTCTTTCTCCTCTTCTGATCTTCTTTCTTCTTGCTCTCTTTCTCTCTCTTCAGCTATTCTCCTCTCTCCTCTCAGCTTCATTCATTACAAGCATAGGAGAGAGAAAAGAGTGAAAACGAGAGAGAAAGACTAGAAAAGTAGGAAAGAAGAGAGAGAATCCATAGAAAGATGTGAACAAGAAGGTGAGGTAAGAGATAATAAATCTCCTAATGTTCAAAAGATGTGAAAATTTACATGTCTCACCCCTTTTATACCTCAGTTAGTGTAACAAGGTATTATTAATAATTCCACACTAAATTATATCTTCTTCCTAGCTTCTTAAAATCTCTCTCTCTTAAGTTTTGTAGGCCATAATTTTTTAAGGTGTGCAAAGGTGAGAGAAATAACGTAAATAAATGGTAAATGCAGAGGCAGTTCTCTCTCTCTCTCTCTCTCTCTCTCTCTCTCTCTCTCTCTCTCTCATTTTCCAAAGGCCAATGGGAGGCAAATGGCTAGCGATGCAGGCTAATTGGTAAGAGGTAGGTGGATCTTAACTGCCCTCTCCCTCTAACAGGTGGCATTTGGCAAGAGGATAAAGGCATGTGACAATGGCTATCTAGGAGAGCTTGGCGGCCTCTCTCTCTCTCTCTCTCTATTCTTGCTAGGTTTCTTATTCTGCTTAAAAATATCTCTCTCACCATGCTATCTACTATTAGAGAGAGGTTCCCATTGGAGAGAGAGAGAGAGAGAGAGAGAGAGAGAGAGAGAGAGAGAGAGAGAGAGAGAGAGAGAGAGAAGTTGTCATGGTCATCTAGCAAGTGCCTCCCTTTTATGGGTGTGACATGTGGCAACCCCTCCAAATGGCTGGTAGCCTCTAATGGGTGGTGTGTGAAATTGGTTGGAACCTCCATCCTCCTCAAATGTGTGGCCCCTCCTCTAATGTGCAATAATTGAAGGTAGCAGGAAGAAGAATGAAGAAGCAGTGTGCACAGAGAGAGATAGAGAGTGAGAGAGAGAGAGAAGAAAGAAGAAACAATAATGCACACACACACACACACATACACACAGAGGAGATGCACCATCTTGTTATGATGGAGGATGCCATGCTCTTCATTTAAAGTGAGAAGAGGAAATTATATGTTGTCTCTCGCCAGTAGAACAAGCTTGTCCAAGGACCAAATATTGCAATTGCTTTCTTTGGTTGCCTTTGCATAACTTGGTATAAAACTTCTCTCTCAATTTGGAAATAGAAAAGTGATTGTAAGAGCACAAGGTTGAAAACTTCTATATTCTTTCTCAAGGAGGTAAGAGGAAGTGACTCATCAAAGGGCACTACAATCATCATAAGGAAGTGTGTCTACTAGAGAACCAACTCTTGAATTTCATTCCTAGAACAACAACATGCATAGAGAGAGAGAGAGAGAGAGAGAGAGAGAGAGAGAGAGAGAGAGAGAGAGAGAGAGAAAGAAAGAAAGTTATATTAACGTCTTCTAAAGACCAAAACTGGCCTATGAGACAAACTGTGATACAACTGATGAGGTCCAGCTATCCAAAATAAAAGTGCTGAATGAAAAGCTAAAAACTAGAAACTGAAAATACGGTGCTGTGAGTGTGATAAGTGTCGTGTATGTGTATGTGCGTATGTAGCTCTGGTACTCAAGATAATGGCTACAAAAGGGGAACAAATGTCGGCTGTGATAGGGGAACAACTGTCGACTGTGATAAAGTGGTGCGATGTGTATATGTAACAGATGCAAGGAGATATACTATCCTGGGATGTAGTAGCAGTCGTCGAAGTTGCTAATAGCAGGTGATCCCTCCTGGATGCAGGATGTGGTACATCGGTGGTGGAGAAAGAGCAAACTGGAGATCTGAGATCCAATGTGTCGAGTGTCGTCGAATCTCAGTCTGCTATCGATGTAGATCAAGAATCCTCCGGATCTCCTGTCGGTGTGGCTGTGGGGTCCGAAACCCACGGATCCTCATGCGGCATGGGGTACGCTGGTCCTCAGCCTGTTGTAGTGTGAGCCCGGAGGTCTGGCTGGAGGCTGGTACAATAGCTCTCACTCTATTTGTCTGAAAGAACTGTGTAATAGTCGTCTGGGTGGGCCCCTCTCTGACTGGGACCCGCTGTGTGCTCTGCTCTCTGATGTGCCATGCCTCTCCTAGAAAATGGTCAAATGATCTCTAATCCATATCAGTCATACATCCTTGAAGTGAGCTGCTCAATGTGTATCTAGATCTCAACTCTAAGTATGCCGGGCATCTGAGAACAAAATGCTCCTCACTCTCCACCTCTAATCCGCAAAGGGGGCATATCCTCTCCTCCCGTGGGATGCCAGTGGCTCTGCCACTCTCAATCATAAGCTGATGTGATGATACCCTGAGCTGTCCAATAAGAACTGTCAATCGATGTGGCATATAGATCTGCATATATCTCAGAATCTCTATGAATCCTTGCTCTGATATGCTCAAGAACTGTGTATAATAATGTGCCATCTTCGATGGCAGTGGCTGTGCAGGGCACAAAGAGAGAGAGAGAGAGAGAGAGAGAGAGAGAGAGAGAGAGAGAGAGAGAGAGAGAGAGAGAGAGAGAGAGAGAGAGAGAGAGAGAGAGAGAGAGAGAGAGGAGGAGGAGGAGGAGGAGGAGGAGGAGGAGGAGGAAGAAGAGGGAAGGAGGAGGAAGGATGAGCAATAGGTCCAAGAGGAGGAAGAAGAAAAAAAATCCTCAGCATTAGAGGTAGGGAGAAGAAGAAGAAGAGAGAGAGAGTGAGAGAGAGAGAGAGAGAGAGATAGATTTTAATTAAAAATTTTAGATTAGAATGATCAAAATTATTTAATTTTTAATGCCTAATATTTAATTCTTTATCTTGGTGTAGATCATAAAAGTTGATGATAGTTTCCATTGGTCTTTTCACCTCTAGTTCATGTCTCTTTGTTATCAATCGTTATTTTTAGAAGTTTCTAGGTCGACCTGCTCTAATGATACATTAATGTTTAGTGGAATTGTGGTATGGATCATGGTTGATGCTGAAGCGTCCTCCATAGGTTTCAAGTCAAGCTCCAAAAGATCCATTTACCCTTCAATGTCCACTAGTTCATTATTTATCTTGTCAATTTATGAGTTTACAACTTCTAGCTCTAAATTATCTCATCTACATGTCTAATGGGGTGGACAAAGACAAGACAAATATAATAATTCAATGTGGGAATTGTCATCCTCAATATTTTCAAGCATCTATGTTAAAGTGCTATAAAAAATCCTTGGGTATCAAGGATTTACATGCACGGTTTGTAAGCAACCTCAATGGCCTTTTTGGATTTAGATTCTTCAATAAACAATGATTTCTCACACTATAAGGAAAATAAGGCAAGGCTCCTTCATTGTGATTAGTAGCATGAAGAAATCAATAGCCCAAAATCCTAAAGACATTAGTCTGATTGTAGCATTCATACCTTTATACTCTACTCAAAACTAAACTAGTTTTAGAACAACTTATCAAAACACAACATACAAAAATAAGTAATCGACAAAGTTATGGAAATTAGTTGTCATTACTACTTCATAACTTGGAAATTAGCATGCAAGGGTCACCTTCTAGGGAATGTGTTGCACAAGAGGGTGCATAAAATATCCAACCTATAAACCTAGAGCATAGGATGTGTTTGGACTTTGCTAGGGTGTTGTTAGCTATTCTTTCCATGTTCATTGGTAGGTTTTGTATCCAAAAGAGCATGTTTTGGTATTGTTAGGGTCTTTCCATAGTTGATCACATGTTCTTTAAAATGTTCTATCCACATAAGCAACCACTCTTTGGTCTTGTTAGGGTCTTTCCACAGTTGATCACATGTTCTTCAAAAGATTCTATCCACATAAGCAACCACTCTTTTATAAAATAAATGTGTCACATGCATTTCAACCTATGCATACAAATCATTATTGCATATTTACTTTTATTTCATTGTCCCCTCTTTAAAACAATGTTGTTTAAGGACTTAAGTTTGTGTGGCTCATGGTAATTTATAAGAGTAATGCCAATTATATAAGAGAGGGCAGCTTCAAAACTTGCCTAACTAAAGGATTCTAGATTGAAAGGGCTTCTTGTCAACGTGTTCATTGGGATTACCACACATCTTCTTCCCATGGTAGGTGATGTTTTACTCTCCATAAATATGTGTCCCCTTAAGCAATCAAGGTTTATGTGATTGTTAAATTCATTTTCATTTCTTTAAGAATTGGTACTAGTTCTTGAAGTAAAAGAGCCATATTTGAATTATGTTTTAGGGCATGAAAAAAAGTAAAAGACCCATCCACAAATTTTATGAGTAGCTAATGAATTAATAATCTTGATCGGTTCCATCTTTGCTATCTGTCTATTGGTATGTATGTTTATTTATGTGTTTTTTATGATTGATTCCATATTTGTTACTACAAATTATGCAAAAGGTATAAAATACTATAGTTCAAAGTGTGCCTAGGAATCTTTGTGATGTCTAAGACACATACGGTTGCACTTCCAATATAAGCATGAATAGAGAGAGAGAGAGAGAGAGAGAGAGAGAGAGAGAGAGAGAGAGAGAGAGAGAGAGAGAGAGAGAGAGAGAGAGAGAGAGAGAGAGAGAGAGAGAGAGAGAGAGAGAGAGAGAGAGAGAGAGAGAGAGAGAGAGAGAGAGAGAGAGAGAGAGAGAGAGAGAGAGAGAGAGAGAGCTGGTACCATAGTAGTTGAAAAACAGTGTTATTTGCAAAATCTATATCTTTTCAAGAATTTGGAATAAAAATTCTATGGAATAAACCAAGATCATAGGATGTGTTTGGAAATTGCTAGGGTGTTATTACCTATTCTCTTCATATTCATTAGTAGGTTTTATTAGGATGTGTTTGGACTTTGCTAAGGTATTTTCAGCTATTTTTTAAGCATTCATTGGTAGGTTTGGTGTCCAAAAAAACATGTTTTGATCTTGTTAGTGTCTCTTCATAGTTGATCACACTTTCTTTGAAAGGTTCTATCCACACAAGCAACCACTATTATAAAACACATGTGTCATATGCATTCCAACTTCTACATACAAATCATGGTTGCATATTTACTTCTATTTCATTGTCTCCTCTTTAGAAAAATGTTAATTAAGAACTTATGCTTGTGTGGCTTGCAATAATTTGGACAAGTAATGCCAATTATATAATAGAGGGCATCTTCAAAGTGTGGCTAACTAAAGGATTCTAGATTGAAAGAGCTTCTTGTTAAGGTACTCATAGGGATTACCACACATTTTTTCCCCATTGTAGGTGATGTTTCACTCTCCATAAATATGTGACCCCTTAAGCAATTAAGGTTTGGGTGATTCTTAAATTCATTTTTATTTCTTTAAGAATTGGTACTAGTATTTTGATATGTGTGCTATTTATGTGTTATGTATGATTGATCCCACCTTTGTTATTGCAAGTTATGCAAAAAGTATAAAGTAATACAATTCAAAGTGTGCTTAGAAATTTTTTTAAAGTCAAAGACACATATGCTCGCACTTGTTAAATTGTTGAATGCATGATTGGGCAGTTTTCATACTGTAACGTGCCTGCGTAACGGCCCAAGCATGTTTTTAGCGGTCCATTGAGAAATGAATCTAAGCCTTGCTGCCCGACACTCCCATGGAATGTTTTGGGGTTTGTCGCCTAGGGTTTCCCGAGTCCGCCTCGCAACGGAACGTTCACGGAAAATCCACTAGGATCGTCCTGAAATCTAGATTTCTAGTGGCCAAGGTCTCCTAACAATATTCTAACATCGGATCTTGGACAACGTACTTTACACAGAGATACCCGAGCCAAAGCACTTGGTTCAAAGAGAATGGAAAATAAGAGGGATGTGCCGCTCAACCTCTCTGCCCGTAGGGCATAGTCCCATTCTAATCCCCTAAAACAGCATGAATTAGATTCTAACCTAATATTACTTAAGTCTCGTATGACTGTAGAACCTTGTGAGAAGCCTCCCAGTCTTCTAGGACCACCCTTCCGTAGGACGGACCCGTCGGGGGTTCCGTCCACCCACTTCCCTCAATAGGCATTCTTTAGTTATCTAATTAGTTCCTACCACATTTATGTGTGACATTTAAAATCATCTTCCTTAATTAAGCCTTTTAGGGAACCAGGTTTGTTCACGTAACTTATGGCACTAACATGAAAATAGTTCAAACAAGTTCCTTCGAAGCAACTTTATATTAGCATTTTAATTGAGATACAAATCTTATCCAAAAAGGATGTCTTCTGCAATCCATGAGGATGCGTCTTATTTCTTTCAAGTTTCTGCCCTTGCACTAGTAGCAAGGCCTCAAGAATCCATCTCGAGTCACGTAGATTGTTTGAGTAGGACCCGGAGGCAAGGAATTTATAGCCAAAGTCCTCCCCGGCATCCAAGCGTCCTCCTACGTACAAACTAATCCATGGAGAGACCTCTTGTGGCGGGTTCGGTCCACGTTCCCATCACAGTTATTTGGAACCCCCTTGGCTAGGGTTGGTGACCAACTGGGGGTAACTTAGCACACCCTCTAGGAATTCAACTTGATTTATTATTCAATTTTATTTTGTGAGCTTGGGTCATACATTCCTTTCACAGACAGTGATTCCAGATTTACAAGCACAAACAATAATGAAGGCGAGTGCTCAGGACATTTGCTAAGATGGAGTTCCCATCCTTGAACGCTTAGCGTTGCCCTTCTTGGGTCTTTCTTGCCTTGGCGTCAATTTCCATTATCTTTTGAGGGATAGAGAATACCCTCTTCCCAACCTCACTCCTATGTAATAGGAATGAGAGTGAGCAATTACGCTATTGGATTTATATCCGATAGTTTTCAGATAGTAGCTTTCCTAAGTTGCTAACCTTTAGTTCTTATCTTAAGGTCCAGGTCTTAGATGATTCAAGCTAGGATTTCAATTGGTCAATTGGTAACCATTTTCCCACCTTGAAATTTTATCAGGGTTCTTAGTTTACCCTAGGGTTTCCTTCCCTCAAGATAGTAGGAACTTTTGTTCATTCCTCTCGCAAGTCAAGAGCAAACTAAGCCCATTTACAATCATTAAATAGTTGCGAGCATCGAATGTAATGTGGCAAATGGTCGTTCTTCTTTTGGATACGACATTCAAGATTTCTTGTGTTAGCCTTGAGATGTATCATATTTTGAAAATGATATCTCAAAGAGTGTTTTGGACTCATCATGACTGGTTATTGGGATAGAGACCAAAGAGCATGTTTACTTGACTCTAAGTCAAAATATGGTTCTAATAACAATTTGACCTATTTACGATTAAATCCTAGCTGAGTTGAATCAAATCCTAGCCTTATTTATCATATAGGATTTCATTTACCGAATGCCTCTTGCAATTTAGTTTAGCAATTCACATGCGTGTCTTAAATCTATATTTTAAGATGAATGCCTATTATGTAGTGCAATCGAAACTGTCCATGATGCCACGCAAATATTCTAGATGCAAGTCTTTCTTGAGTTGATGATATGATGCGGGATTCCCATTCATGAAAATTCCTTCTAGTGCATTTATGCAAATCATAAAGCGTGACCTAAGTATTTAAGTGTAAGTGTACATGAGCTCATTGTAAATGCGAGTTAATTCACTCTAATGGTCTACAGGATGCAATTGACCTACACTGAATATTTATGTACATTGGCAATCTATGATGCGTTTGCAAAAGTTTGAACCTAATACTTGGCTTAATACTGCAACAACTCGTAGATGCTTAATCTATTCGTGGCAAACCATGGTTATTAAGCCTTTTGCACTACCTTTCGATTTATGCAAGTTATGAGATGCACAGTATGACTTCTTCCTAATGATGTCCATGCTTAAGTGTTCGGTTCAAAGTGTTAGACACGGTAGCGGTACCTGGTTTTTGAGTGTCAAATTAGCATTTACGCTGGATAACTCATTCGTGTTGGTGGTGGCATATTTGCCCGATCCTCCTTCTGTAGTCACGGACTTTCCAGTTACTTGCAAGAGTTTTCACTTCAAGGCCAATACGGAGCTTGGAATATGGCCTTCACTCCCCTTGGATCACTCTGTGCTAGAGTTCCTTACGCCTTGCCTTGACTTTCGTAGTCTTTTGTCAACTAGAGCCAGACGATGGAGAGGTTACGGGAATCGTGAGGGAGGGAAGGTAGTCATATCCTCTTCTTAAGAGAGGGAAGGAAGGAGATTTCCTTAAACCCTCCTCTCTCTCTCTCTCTCTCTCTCTCTCTCTTTCTCTCACAAGTTTGGCAAGGGGAGAAGAGAGAATAGCATGTGTATTCCTTAAGGAGAGGGGGGGGGGGATTATATAGGGAAAAAATGGGTATTAATTTGGGGGGGGGGAGCTATGACAAGGGGTCCTTAACTAAACATGACCCCTATATTTCCTACCACCATGCGGCCTATTGAGAGATAGGAAGGGATATTGGGCGCGGTTGGAGGTGGCACATGTATGCTGTCAGGAATCACGTGGTGGGGGGACTTGCTCAAGATGCTGTGCCGAACACACACATAATGCACAAGGAGAAGCTCACTCAAGAGACAAGAAGAGAGATGGAGGCCAAAACGTTTTCTTGCTGGTTTCTTCTTCTTCTTCCACATACTTTTCAATGTACACAATGAATAGATAAGATACAACATAAAGAAAAGTGTCCTACTAAGTCAAACAATGCATAACCGACTACACTAGTTGACTAGTGCTATAACTATGCCAGCTATAAATAGGTGTAACAACCTGAATATAATAAGTAATGAGTTAGTCGCCATGTGAGAGTCATAATGACCACCGATGTGCTAAGTGTAGACATGTGGATCCATCTAACCAGGCGGTCCATCATTAATGTCAACACTCCCCCTCAAGCTCAATTGCATCTCTGCAACTCTAAGTAAGCTTCGAAACTTTTGAAGCTTCTTTGTACTCAATGCCTTCGTGAAGATGTTAGCTATCTAATCCTGTGTGCTAACATACACCAAGTCAATCTCACCTGCTAGTACCTTCTCTCTCACAAAGTGGTAGTGTACCTCAATATGTTTTGTCTTGGCATGGAACATAGGGTTCCTAGCCAACTGTATACTGCTCATGTTGTCACAATAAATGACAACTGGACCTTCCACCTGCACATCTAAATCAGCCAATAACTTTTGTAGCCATACTACCTCACATGATGCAACAGCAGCACCTCTATACTCAGCCTCTGTACTCGACAAAGCAACTGTAGATTGCTTTTTGCTGCTCCAAGAAACTGCTGCACTACCAAGAGAGAACATGTATCCATTGGTAGATCTTTTATCAGACATACTACCAGCCCAATCTGCATCTATGCATCCAAACACCTGTACATCTGTACCTGCCTCATAGAAAAGTCCATAATGTAATGTGGACTTCACATATCTCAATATGCGTCTAACTGCATCCAAATGTGGCTTTCTAGGTACTTGCATAAGCTGACTCACAAGACCAATAGCGTAGCTCAAGTCTGGCCTTGTAATGGTCATGTAGATCAAACTCCCCACTATCCTCCTGAACATAGTAGGGTCTTCTATCTCATCCCCAACATCAGCACTCAACTTTACATTCTGCTCCAACGGGACTGAAAGTGGTTTACATGCTGTCATATCATACTTGGATAACATATCCAAGCCATACTGTCTTTGGGACAGCCATATACCATCATCACATCTGATAACCTCAATGCCAAGGAAGTACCTTAGATCACCTAAATCCTTCATCTCAAACTTCTCCTTCAAAAAGTCCTTGACTTCAGCAATCCCACTATCACTATCACCTGTAATAATCAAGTCATCCACATAGATGACTATGATTACCAAACCTGCATCTCCCTTTCTCACATAAAGTGAGTGACCAGCATAAAAAACATAAAAGCCAATATTGACAAGATACTCTCTGATCTTGTCAGGCCATGCTCTAGGTGCTTGCTTGAGCCCATAGAGCACCTTCTTCAACGTGCACACATACCTGGGATGCTCTTAATCTTCATAACCTGCTGGTTGATCCATATACACTTCTTCTTGCAAATCACCATGCAAGAAGGCATTCTTCACATCCATTTATTACAATCTCCAACCTTTGGCTGCTGCCAAAGCAATCACACATCTGATAGTTGCCATCCTAGCAACTAGACTGAAGGTTTCATCATAATCTATGCCATATGTCTGGGCATAGCCTTTTGCAAAACCAGCCTAGATTTGTACCTACTAATAGAACCATCTGCATTGTGCTTAATCTTATAAACCCACTTACATCCAATAGCTTTCTTGCCCTTTGGCAATGATACTAGTTTCCAAGTCTTATTGGCCTCTAATGCAGTCATCTCCTCATCCATTACTGCATCCTAATGAGTATGACCAACAGCATCCTCAAAACAAGTGGGCTCAACATCCTCAACTAGTTTCACCATATAAGCATAATGGTGAGCTACATAACCTTCAAAACCAAATCTTTTAATAGGGTATCTGACCCTGCTAGATCTGCGTACCACCAGATCACTCAATGGAGCCTTTACATTACTATGAGCTCTCTATACACCTGGTGTCCTAACAGAAGGAATGCCAAGCTCTCTAAGCCACTAGAGTCTCCATCAAGAACTGCATCAATCCCATCTGACACTTTATTCTTTCCTTTGTCTTTACCTGTAGTGCTACTAGATGCACCTGAAGATGTAGAGCTACTCCTTAGTCTCCCAGACCAAGGACTACCAGATGATATCTCTGGTCCACTAAGAGTCCGTGATTCTTGCTTTTCAGCTTGCACATGAGTGTCATGATCATTATCATTATCCAATGCATCACCACTAGATGCATCCCAACTTCTCATTTCATCAAAGATGACATCCCTGCTCACTCTGAACTTACATGTGACAGGGTTATAACAATGATACCCTTTCTGCTCTAAAGAGTATCCAATAAAGACACATTTTTCTGCCTTTGGATCAAGCTTCTTCCGTAGCTCATCTAGCACATGAACATATGCAACATAGCCAAATACCTTCAAGTGTGATACATCAGGATTCTTGCCAGTAAAGCATTCTTCAAGAGTCATACCATGAACTGCAGATGTGGGAGTTCTGTTCATAATATAAACAGCAGTATGAACAGCCTCAGACCAAAAATGCTTAGGCATATTCTTTTCAACCATCAAGGCACGTGCAACTTCTGCAATATGCCTGTTTTTCCTTTCTGCAACCCCATTTTGTTGTGGGGTATACCTACATGTGAACTGTGTCTTTATCCCATGAGACCTCAAAAAATCACTGAACTCATTCGAGAGGTACTCTTCCCCTCCATCTGACCTCAAGCACTTTACTTTCAAGCCTATTTCTCTTTCAACTGTAGCCTTGAAAGTTCTAAAGTGCTCAAACACTTCACTCTTTTCCTTCATAAAATATACCCACAGCTTTTTAGAACAATCATCAATGAATGTGACAAAGTATGAACTGCCTCCAAGAGATGCATTTTATGTAGGCCCCCAAATGTTTGTATCCACAACATCAAGGATATTTCTGCTTACATCTCTATCATGTGAAAAGGTTTGTCTTGCTTGCTTACCAAACTAACATGCTTCACATACCTTATGAAATTCTGCAACTCTAAATGTAGGCAAACCTTTAACTAACCCTTTGGACTACATTAATTTCAACCTTTGTACATTTGCATGTCCAATGCGTTTGTGCCAAAATTCAATATTTGCAACAACACCTTTTCCTTTTGCATACATAGCAGCATTCATAGTAGGAATTCCAGCCTCCAGAGTAAACATACGTCCAACTCTTCTTCCCTTTTCTACCAACTTGCACTTGTCATTGAAGTCTTCTACAAAGCAACCTTTTGCATTAAATCTGACTTGCAACCCTTGCTCTACCATTTGACCGACTAACACCAAGTTCTTTTTAATCTGAAAGACTCTTTGTCTTACCATCATGCAAGGACAAGGGAACTTTTCCAATGTGTGAAATTGGGTGGCATGAATCATCACCCGTCTGCACATAACTTGCATTTTGCAAATCCTGCATCTCTCCAAACCATTCTGCATGGCTGGTCATATGATTGGATGCACCTAAATCAACATACCAAACATCATCATGTGTTCCCTTTCCTACAACAGCATTCAGCATATGCTGCATAACAAACAAACGTTCATTTTTGTCTTCATTCTGTTGTGAAGATGATGCATAGTTTCCTTGCTGCAACTTACCACTGCGAATATAATCTTTCTTAGCATAACATTGGGCTGCAATATGACTTGTTTTGCCACAATAGTGACACACAATATCAGAGTTGTTAGAACCTCGGTTCTGCGATCCACCTCTTCCTCTAAAGCTCCCACTGCCTCCAAAGTTACTATGACCTCCTAAAACCTGCATATCGCCAAATTTCTGATTCAATCTGTTTTGCTGGTTGTCACTACCACGTCTTGTACCACGGCCTCTTGAAGAGAACCTGACATGTCCCCTTCATGAAGTGGAGTAGAAAGATTGGACCTGTTCACCACTTCTTTCAGATGTCTCACTCTACATGTTGATCTCTTCAGTGATCATAAGGGAGACCAACTCATCGAAATCTAGAAATGGATTTCTGACATATACGGAAGTTACAAAAGATTTCCAAGCCTTTTCATTATTAAGTCCACCCAAGGTAGATGACACCAAATCATCATCATCGTGCATTGCATCAATCGCTGCCAAGGCATTTGCAATGCTCCTTACCTTCAGTGCATGCTCATTGATAGACACCTTCCCTTTCTTCAATGTATTCAACTCTTGCTTGAGTTGAATCTTTCATGCCTTGGTATTTATGGAAAACATACTTTCAAGTATGGTCCAAGCTGCATATGAATTCTCTGCATTTCTAATATGTCCCAGCATATTATTGTCAATTACTGCAGATAGCCAATACATGACCTTTTTGTCTTTTGCATTCCATTCCTTCCGTGCCTTTTTCTCTTCTGCAGTTGGAGGATCACTCACCTCCAGCTCCTTTTCTTCACCTGACACAAACTCGTAGAGGCCTTTTCCAATAAGGAAGTTCGTTACACGGAACTTCCATGAAGGGTAGTTGTTCTTGTTGAGCTTCTCAATGATGGGGTTTCTCTACCATCATCACAAAACTAATACCAAACAGCAAGAAAATGTTCTACAACCCTCGACCTGTAGAGCATAGCAACACACCAGGCAGTCTTTTTCACTGTTTGCTCAACAATACATGCAATCTGCAAACCAATTTGTAGATAAACCTTGTGTTTATTTGCTGTAAACACCTTTAAACTTATAAATCTGAAATCTGTAACCTGTGCACCTGTAAACGGCAGACACAGCTAAAACTACAGGGTATCTCGAACTGCTGTCCGTAACCTTGCGGCTCTAAAACGAGGCCTAAAATGACCTCGGACGGCCAAAATAGCAGTGGCCAGCCCTATAGGGCTAATCTGTAGAATACACAATGCTCTTCGCGCACACCAAATCTCATTGCAATCTAAGATTTTTGCTCTGCCCTACTTCTGGTGCCTCCACAGGCACTGTCCAAGAGAAAGAGTGGAAGAATGGGAGAGCTTCTTACCCGTGGCTTGCTTGCTCGAATCTTGCTTCTTCTCCTTTACTTTAGCCTTCGAAATCAGCCTTTTTGAGTGGCGCGGCTCTGATACCATGTCAAGAATCGCGTGGTGGGGGGACTTGCTCAAGATGCTATGCCGAACACACACAGAATACACAAGGAGAAGCTCACACAAGAGACAAGAAGAGAGATGGAGGCCAAAACGTTTTCTTGCTGGTTTCTTCTTCTTCTTCCACACACTTTTCAATGTACACAAAGTATAGATAAGATACAACATAAAGAAAAGTGGCCTACTAAGTCAAGCAATGCATAACCGACTACACTAGTCGACTGGCGCTATAACTATGCCAGCTGTAAATAGGTGTAACAACCTGAATATAATAAGTAATGAGCCAGTGGCCATGTGAGAGTCATAATGACCACCGACGTGCTAAGTGTAGACATGTGGATCCATCTAACCAGGTGGTCCATCATTAATGTCCGCATGTGTTGAGCTTGTCATCTCAACATGTGCCCCTCCCCCCCATCGAACTCATCGTCCTCACCATCTTTATGCCCTGTGTTACTCGGAGTTTCCACCATTACCACGTCACTCCCTTTCGCTATCATGATCTCCTCCTCCACCCTCATCGACTACTCTTTAGCTCCCCCCTCCCTCCGCCAGCTGGCAGCGTCGCCAAGGAGGGGGTCGTAAATTTTTTTTGTTTTAAATTGATTTTTTAAAGGGGGGTCCCTACAATGGTGGAATATTACATCCTTCCCCCTTTAAGGAATCGAGATATCATCATCTCGAAAGGAATTGGGGGTATTTTTGGTTGAGAGTACTCTCGTCAATCCATGTGGCATTTTCTTCTGGATAGTCCTTCCACTGGATGAGGTACTCCTTGAGGGTCCTACTCCTCAATCTCTTTTATCGAGTGTCTAAGATTCTATTTGGCCAGAGCTCAAGGACTCCTTGGCTTGGCATTCCAACTTGTTGATCATTGAGCACATGGCTAGGATTGGATACATATTTCTTTAGTAGGCTAACATGAAATACATTGTGAACCTTTACATTCTTGGGGAGTTCAAGTTTGTAGGCATTGGGCCCTAGGCACTTGAGGATCTTGTAGGGTCCACAATACCTTGGACTCAATTTCTTAAATTCTCCCAATGATAAGGAACTCTTCTTGGGTCGTACACGAATAAAAACCATATTCCCTTCTTTGAAGAGTTACCCTTGTCTTTTTAGATCTGCATAGGCTTTCTGTCTATCCTCGGTGGCTCTAATATCTTTTCTAATGGCCTTGACCTACTCATCCATTTCCTCAAGTGTCTTCTTGGAAGCTTCTACCCTTAAGGTAGGATATGAAAATTTCAATGGAGTATGGCAATCATGCCCATACAATGCTTAAAAAGGTGTCAGTTGAATGCTTTGATGGTAGGAAGCATTATAGGCAAACTCTGCCAATGGTAGATATTGGATCCATCTCCTCAGTTTGTGACAGCAATATGTTCTAAGGATATCTTCAATGACCTGGTTGACCCTCTCTATTTGGCCATTAATTTGAGGGTGATAGGCTGTATTGAAATAGAGTTGAGTCCCAATGGCGTCAAATATCCCTCTCCAGAAGTGAGATGTGAAGAGAGATTCACGGTCACTAATGATCCTTCTAGGAAACTTGTGGAGTTTGAGTATCGCCTTGATGAACATTCTGGTAATATCTGAAGCTTTATAGTTTATCTTGACTGGGATGAGGTGTGCAACCTTGGTGAGCATATCTACTATAACCATAATTGAATTGTATCCTCCTTGAACTGAAGGTAATCCAACAAAAAAGTCCATGCTGATAAATTTCCACTTCATTTGGGGAATGTCAAGAGGTTGCAGCTTCCCAAGCACCTTGACATGCTCCACCTTAATGTGCTAGCGAGACAAACACTCTATGACATATTTGAGTATATCTCCCTTAAGCCTTTCCCAATGGTAGCTCATCCTGATCCTGTTGAGGGTCTTGATGTATCAGGGATGGCCTGAAAAGGGGGAGTCATGTGCTTCCTAAAGTATTCTTTGTTTGAGTTTCTTGTTTGAGGGTATGCATAACCTTGTTCTAAAATAGACAAGTCCCCCATCGACAGAGAATTCTTGATAATTGACCTTAAGTCTGGGTTTTGGTCATTTTCCAAAATCTCCTAATCTTCAAATATTCTGGGTCATGGCTAGCCTCCTCCTTGGCTAATTCAAGGATAGGGTTGCTAGGTATTGACACCATGGTTGTTGATGATTCCACCATCGAGGGTTCCTCCATAATAAGAGAGTTGAGGAATGCTTTGTGACTTAAGGCATCAACGACTACATTCTCTTTGCTAGAGGCCGATACTTGATCTCAATGTCATATTCTTGTAGAACCTCAATCCAATGACATTGCCTCATATTGAGGTCAAAATATCCATTTAAGGCTCTTATGGTCTATGACCAAAGAGAATTTGTTACCAAGAAAATAGTGTTGCCAAATTTTGAGAGCATGAATAACTGCTAGTAACTCCAAGTCATAGGTAACATAAATCCTTTCATGGGTTTTTAGCTTCCTCAAGGAATAGGCTATAGGATGACCTTCTTGCATTAGTACACAGCCTAGTGCAAGTGAGCTAGCATCCATGACAACTTCAAATTCATTGCTCAAGTCAGGGAGTTTCAGAATTGGTGCTGTCACTAAGCTATACTTGAGTTTATCAAAACTTGGTAATTCAGTGGGCGTCCACACTATGGCAACCTGTTTTTTTAGAAAATTTGTGAGGGGTGCTATAATTAAGGCATAGTCCTTAATGAAGATCTTGTACCAGCCTGTTAATCCAAGAAAGATACACACTTCTTTAACAGTAGTTGGTGGAGCCACTCTTGGACATCATTAACCTTTGTAGGGTCTACAGAGATTCCTTCATTTGACACAATAAATCCAAGATATTCAATCTGCCTCTTGAGAAAGGCACACTTTTTCTTCTTAGCATAGAGCTTATGAGTCCTCAGGGTCTCAAGGATGATGCAAACTTGGGATTCATGATCCTCCTCTTCCTTGGAATAGACCAAGGTATCATAAAGAAAGACAAACACAAAATCATCAAGATATGCCTATTAAAGTTGGCAAAGACATTAGTCAACTTTAATAGACATTACTGTGAAATCGAAATGACCATATATGGTGTTGAATGCCGTCTTAGGAACATTTCAATTTCATAGTAAAAGACATTACTGTGAAATCCAAATGACCATATATGGTGTTGAATGCCGTCTTAGGAACATCCTCTTCTTTGACATGGATCTGGTAGTATCCTAACCTCAAATCAATCTTGGAGAAGATTTTTTCTCCCTACAATTGATCAAGTAACTCATCTATCCTTGGGATAGGATATTTATTCTTGATGGTTACTTGGTTCAGGCCTCTATAATCAATGCAAAGGTGAAGTGTACCATCCTTATTCTTTTGGAATAAGATAGGAGCTCCCCAAGGAGAATTGCTCGGTCGTATGTACCCTTGGTCCAATAGTTGTTTGACGTGTTCCTTTAACTCAATAGCTTTAGGAATGGACATCTTGTAGGGCCTTTTTGCGACTCGTGCAGCTCTTGATATTAGCTTAATCTCATGATCCACTTCCCTAGGTGGTGGTAATTCAGTCAATTCTTTTGGGAACACATCCACATACTCTTTTAGCCATGATGGTTCTTCAATGGAGTCCTCTACCTGTTCCGGCTTGTTTAGCTTAATCAAATAAATGGGCAATCCTTTTCTTATCCCTTGAGCTATTCACATTGCCTTGGCTAACTAGATCTTTGGATTACTCACTTCTCCTTGAGTTGTAACTAGCTCACCTTTAGGATTTCAAAATGAAATTTGTCCTTTCCCACAATGGATGTGAGTATCGTTGGGGATTAGCCAATCCATCTCGAGTAGGCACTCATGGACTCCTAGATTCATTACCCTAAACTTAATACATGTAGGATCATTTTCGAGTAGGTATTTCACCTTAGCAGTTTGTTTATTGCAAGCGATTTCTTGCCCATTCGCTAGTTTGATAAGCAAGGTGCGTGCAGCTACAATGGTTATCCCTAACCTTCTTGCACAAGCTAGTGAAATGAAAGAATGAGAGCTGCCACAGTCAATCAGGATTTTGAATTTCTTACCTTGGTAATTTGATGGAGTTTAACTTTAAATTGAGCACTCATGAATCGAGCAGAGACAAAAACTGAGCATGCAAAGACCAAGCGAAGCAGTAAAAAAGAGCAACACGAAGAGAAGTGATAGAATTCAACCACTATAGAACCAAAATTACACCTCTTATCTACTCTAATTTTTTATTGAAAACTCTCTTCATTAACATTTCAAAGCACATGGCAAAAACTCACACACAAAAGTATATCATCCTAGAGTGCATATAATGTCCTAAATAAGTCAAAGTAGTAGCCTTGATAAACCATGAAAAACCATGACAAAACACATCAATAGTAGTAACCATCCTAATCAAAAGGGCAGCCATATGCATCAGCCACCACTGGCTCACTCTCTCAAATCTCCTCATCTCAGCTGGACTGATCTCTAGTACCTGCAGAAGGTCCCTCTACCAAAGGTTGTAGAATGCGACCAACAATGTCAGGATCACTATCAAAAGAATAACAGGAGCGGCCAGGCACGATGCATGCACTCATCAAAGCAGTTGTACCACTACCCATCTCCAAAGCCAATCCTCCGAGAGGACAAAGAGCCTTTAGAAAGCATCACACAAATCGGACACTCGGCTGCACACCTGATCTCAAATGTGCCTCCTCGCCAACCTCCAATACCCTCGCAGTACCTAGCAAATAGTGACGAATGACATGCCGCGAGAACTACACACCATGGTCATGTCGTAATGTGCCACTCTCCTAAAGACGTAAAGAGGCCATGTAACCTCGACGTCGTAGCATATAAAAGTAGAAGGCATCCATCTATCACACAATAATGAAAAAAAATAGAGACATGTTAAAAACTAATCAAGAACAACAAAGCACTAAGAAAACTAAGTGTACAATAACCATGTCAAATACCTCTATGGCAATACCCTCAATCGTAACCTCATCCATGAAGTCTAAGTCCTCAACTATGAATCTACGCACAATCTCTAGCTCACACCGCAGGGTATATTCTCCACCCACGAGGGAGAGTCCCCTGACAGAAAGAAATACATTTTAAACATTAACAATTACCTAACAATATTATTCACAAGTACTTAACAATCCTATTTACATATTTCTGACTCAAAGAATCACCTGAAATGGAGGCAAGATAAACAATCCATCTTGAGTTTGCCAAACAAGCTATTTTCACTCCAAGTCCATGCCGAATATGATCCTTCAATACCTTGCTCCAAAATGGAACACTGTCTCGTCCATGCGTAGAGTCCATGGGAAGATCCAAGAGCACAAAGTCAACAACCCATGCCACCGTCTTTTTCTTTTTCTTATACTCCACCCCCAATTTATTGATTTCAAAAAAAAAAGTATGGATCTTTGCATAATCCTCATTTCTAATAGAGGATGCAAAATCCTTACCCATAGAAATATAATCTCCACATCCAAATGAAAAGATAGAGCGATCCTAAGAAGCCCCCCCTTGTATGGAAAAGAGTGGCACATTTTCTTTTTGGGATGGTGGTCTAGGACGTGAGGATGGACCTAAATACAAAACAAGCATAACATACAAAACAATCACGGCAAGTATAATGAATGAACAACAAGATAACATACAAAAAAATCAACTTGTGTATATCCATAAAAAGAAGCATAAACACCATATTAGAGATTTTGGAAATTTCCCAAGTCCCACTTTGAATGAATGTCTTACTTTTGTGAATGAAAGAGAGCACTATGTTTATGTTTATCTTTAAGGGGCACTTTGTATGTTACAAATATGAGATCACACATCGTGAGAGCTTAAATGATGAATGTAAGCTATGTTGTATGGTGGTGGAAACATCAAGGAGGCTTAACTAGTATATAACTAGGATATTTCCAAGTTTAATGTAAGAATACAAAGGTTTGATGGAGTGGAGAGAGAATTTAGAATACAAGAGCCTTAAACATTGTATGAAAATATGTTATCATGGCCAAAATTTATAATGTTATGGATTTGAAGATATTATAATACCAGTTTTTTCTTTTAGATATAGCATCATTTAAAGTGACATGTATAAGTTTCATGAACTAGGACATTAAAAGAGTCACCACTAACTAGGTGTGGTTTAATAACTTGAGCTAATACCATATCGTATTAAGTTTGGATAACCTATGATGTGATGGTTCTTTTTTTGTGTAAACGAATAGACACAAGTATGTCAAATAATTGCTCACCCCATTTACATTTTTTGTATGTATATGCATGATATATAAATATCTTTTATTCAAAATTTCTATCTATCTTGACAATATATGGATAAGATGGATATTGGCTTTGGCTAAAATCAACTAGCTAAATGAATTTTCATATCATAATATGAAGATTTATATACCAAGCTAGAAGTTTATAAATTTTCTAAGACTAAAGATTTAACCTTTGACCAATGGTTTGTGTTTCCAAAGAAATAGACAAATTTTATTATCAATTAAGACTTATTTGTTAGCTAAGAGATAAAGTACAAAATTGGACTTAAACCAATTTATAAGAAATTTCAACAAAATTAGCTAATGTTATTGAAATAATAAAAAACATTAAGTAGATTCTCTCATTGATATTGGTGACATTTAAAAACACCAAGGTAACTACACAAAACACTTTAAATTTTTAATAAGCATATATTTCATGGCCATGCAAAAGCCCTTAATGTAAGGGATATATTTACTATGGAAGTCAAAATTACTCCATATAGAGTCACTGTCTTGTTGCATCATGTATATTGGAAAAATACAACTTTTGTAGATAGTTGCACTACCATTTATGAAATGTTTGTGATATTCTAACTCATGAGCAAGTTTCATTGCTTCCATATCTTTCAAAGTAGAGACTAAAGGAGTCTGCTTCAACATGGATAATTGTGAGTTGTTCAATGTAAGTGATAGACGATGTGAGGCATTTGTTGAGTATGCTTGTATAGTAGATGGTTATAAAGTACAAAATAGGATTTAAACCACTTTATAAGAAATTTAAACACAATTGACTAATGTTATTGAAAGAATAAAAAACATCAAGTAGATTCTCTCATTGATATTGGTGGTGTTTAGAAACACAAAGGTAAGTACATAAAACACTAAAAATTTCTAACAAGCATATATTTCATAGCCATACAAAATCCTTTAATGTAAGGGATATATTTATTATGAAAGTCAAAATTATTCCATATAGAGTTAACGCCTTCTTGTTACATCATGTATATTGAAAAAATACAAATGTTGTAGATTTTGTATAAAACATTTAGTTGCACTACCATTTATGAAATGTTTGTAATATCCTAATTCATGAGCAAGTTGCATTGCTTCCATATCTTTCAAAGTAGAGACTAAAGGAGTTTACTTCAACATGGATAATTTTGAGTTATTCAATGTAAGTGATAGACGATGCGAGGCATTTGTTGAGTATGTTTGTATAGTAGACTGTCATAAAGTACAAAATAGAATTTAAACCGCTTTATAAGAAATTTCAACACAATTAACTAATGTTATTGAAACAATAAAAAACCTCAAGTAGATTCTCTCATTGATATTGGTGGTGTTTAGAAACACCAAGGTAACGAAATAAAACACTTTAAATTTCTAACAAGCATATATTTCATAGCCATGCAAAAGCCTTTAATGTAAGGGATATATCTATTATGAAAGTCAAAATTAGTCCATATAGAGTCAGCACCTTCTTGTTACATCATATATATTGGAAAAATACAAATTTTGTAGATTTTGTATAAAATGTTTAGCTGCACTACCATTTATGAAATGTTTGTGATATCCTAACTCATGAGCAAGTTACATTGCTTCCATATCTTTCAAAGTAGAGACTAAAGGAGTCTGCTTCAACATGGATAATTGTGAGCTGTTCAATGTAAGAGACGAATGACGTGAGGCATTTGTTGAGGATGTTTGTATAATAGATGGTCTCTTGAAGCAAGACGTAATTGAAGGTTGAATATATATACCATCTTTATCAATCATGGTCTCATGCGGTGTTGATGATGAAGATGAAATACCATCATTCTCTGCTCTAGTCCATTCATCAATGACAACCTTGAATTGAGCATACAATTCATGTCCATATTGAACTGGATCCTGTCCATATCGATCAAACTTGATGACTTCACGTGCATCATGGTATTTGCTTAAGCGAGTCAAGTATGGTAGAAGTTCTTTGATCAAGATAGAGTCTTCACGATCAATATCAAATGTTTTTGGATAAATGCAATTCTCAACATGATTTGGACATCCTTTGTAAGGACTATCATCTATGAGAATAGTCTTGGTATGCTGACAAACATCTCCATATTGATCCCATACATACTTCAGAGGCTTGAACATTGCTTCTACTCCCATCTTATCTGGCCTATATATGATTTTGAGTTGATGTCTATGACATTGTTCTTGGCCCCAAATCATGAAGAAAGGATACTTCCTTTCTGCATGGATCTCCAAGCACTTAATAACTGCCATGACATTCTTATGTAAAGCTGTTGACCAAACTCCCACTTGGAATCTTGCAAATAAGGCTTCAAAAAACTCCATACATCCTAGTCGAAGAACAAGCCATTGCTTTTCCATTTGAAAGCTTTGAAACCTTTTAGACTTAGTAAAGCATCGTTGTAAAAGAAGACCATTGAGATAAAGTATTACACATAATTGTGTTGCATTTCTTATGAAGGAAACATCAATCACACCATCGTGCTCTACTGTTGTTGAATCTGTTAGATATCCAACCATAGATGTCTTAGTTGAAGTTACAAAGAAGAAAAAGAAGCACATTAGATTCATTTACTTCCTCATCATTCTACCTAATGTTTGAGCTATAAACTGGCAAATATATATATATATATATGATGATTTTTTTGAAGTAAAATCTATTTTAATAAATTGATTTTTCCATGCCTACTTTTTATCGCTAATTATAAGTATACTTGAGATACTAACAATAGATTCTTGTAATTAGTTACACAAATTATATTATCATTATAATATTTAACATACTTAGTTTTTAAAAAGGCCTTCAAAATGGCATGTACAAAGAAGGTGTTTATTAGTCCTAGTTATTAAAAGAAAATTTAAACATGATACTTTTGACCATGTGACCAAAACTATGTCACATATAAGTGACACACGACAATTTAATTAAGATAAGTTATACTCTATTTGAATAAGTTTTCATAGTTTCTTCTAAAGGACTAACCATTCTATTTTTGAACTAGTTATATCCCATAGATATTTAAACTCACGAATTGTAACAAGGATTTTTGAACTAGTTATATCCTATAGATATTTAAACTCACGAATTGTAACAAGGATTTTACCCTAATATTCCATATACATATCTCAAAAGATACATTGGAGAGAAATCTTTGTTGCAATATTTATTACTGAGGTAAAACTCATTTGCAAAGTGCAATGAATCTTTTTTGGGGTGTGCAATATATTGTTGGCTTTCTTATCCTAAGATACATGCATAGACATACACTAGTGATGTAGTAAAAGAGGCTATAAGAGATAAGAGATATGACCATGTGGACAAATCTAACCAAAACTAACATGACAAGATCATAACACAACACATATAAGAGTTTAATTGAAATAAGATCTAAAATAGACTTAAGTAAATTTTGCATAGCTAGCTCAAACTTTTCATTATGATAAGTATTCTTACACACTAGATTACAATTAAACAGTTATCCTTACAAAGGATGATAAATTTTAATGAGCTCTTTAATACTAATTTGGAAAAATATTTACTTAAATAGATTTTTTAAACCAAACATGCTTGGTACCTTTTATAAAAAATAAAAAAACTAAAGACATAGTTTCTTTAATTAATATCATCAAAGAAAGAAAATATTGCAAATGCTAATAGAAGTAACTTCTCAAGAAAGAAATCAAAATTACATCAATGTGTCTTCCTTGATGAAAGAAGAAGGAACGGAGTTTAAACACCTGAGGTAGCCCTTAATTTCTCTTTCATTATTAGACTTGCTATATCTTGGCATGATTCTTCTATGCCCTCGGGTGGTACTTCAATAACTTGAACTTCAGTAAGAGGAACCTCTTCGGAGTTTGAATTTTATTTGGCACTCTCATGGACCCTCCACAATTGTGCTTCAACCTCTCTTTGCTCTTGAGTGTTGCAAACCACTGCAATAGTCTTCATATGATTTACCAATGCCACCTTAGATGCAAGTCCACTTGCATATACATCAAACACAACCTCATGAGCATCATTGAATGCTTTGATTGTAGTTTCCATAACTTTCATTTTCTTTCTCAAAACAGCCTTCGCAATCCTTTGTTCTTCTTCAAGATTGTAATATTTCTACAACAAAATATTAAAGGACCTAGATCCCGTGCAAAAGTGATTCAAAGTAATCTCCCACAACAAAAAATAAACTTTGGGCTAAGTGCTCCATCCTCGTGCACTAACAAACACCACCCCCCGTTGTGCATAGGAAACCATAGCTCAAAACCGTAACCCACCGCAGGAACTCCCCTTCAAGGGAAAAATGATAATGAATTATTTGCAAAAAATTTTAAAACCCCCTCCCCTTTACCTGTTGCATGGCGAGGAGAGGGAGTATGTGTTGGAGCTTGTGGAGGGGCATGGGGAGGAGGGCATGCAATATGCCACTTGTGTGGCCACCCCCCCTCCCCCCCCCACCTTCACCTTATATATGAACCCCACCCTCCCAAGCTTCAAAGGAGGGAACAGAATCGTGAGGAGCTACTCCCATCGAATTGCCTGCGCCACGCCGCCAAGATTGCCACCATCATCGCCAGGCTGCTGCCGCCAATGCCATCATCGTCATCGTCATCCTCACCATCGTCATCTTCTCCATCATCACTCCAATCATCTTCACCATCACATGTCATCTTTGTTTCTTCCAAAATCTTGAGAAGCTTCTAGGCCAAGTTTACCCGTGGTTCCCAAAAAATTTTTAGACCGTGTCTTACAAGGCTCGTTTCCTGCGCAGGGAAGGAGATCTCAGGCAGTAGTAACTTCCAATCTCGTAAGGGTGCCAAGGGAAAGTTTGCTAAGTTGAAATCTGCTTCGTCAATGGCTCCTCAGAAAAAGTTGAGAGGAGCGCACACGGGAGCTTCCACCCAAAGTACAAGAGTGGACAACACCCCGATTTTGAATGCCCAGGTTCTGAAAAATATTGCCGCATGAAAAGGATGCATAAAGCATGCATCGGGAAATTTATATATTCATTCAATTTACAAAGTTTAGTTGCATGACGCATACTTGCATTTGCTTGCACTTCCATGGTCAAGGATAGTCGCATTTTTGAACGTATGATGCATAAGTTAAAAGTTGAAAATTGTGCGAAGGCATCCTTATTGCATCTCGCAAAGGATAGGGCTTATGACACATAATGCACTTATGTAATAAATTATTGGTTGTGACTCGTGTATAAGATAATTATAGACGGACATTAAATGATGTCTAATAAGTTGCAATTGGGAAAGGATGCATCTTCATTGAAACACTAAAGCTTTGAATTCGATGCATCAACATAGGGTTTTTAAGAATTAGCTCTGAATGTCAATCATTATAGTATAGGGCAAGGAAAAGAAAGATCACTATAGATCCTATAGTTGCATAAAGGCAAAAAGGTCTATGGTCTTGAAATTGCATGGAATGATACATCTCACACTTCTTGCAGTTACTTACATCTTTTAGGGAAAGTACTTGCAAGTTTAGAAGAAAGTATTTGCATCTTTAAAGGAAAGATCATCTTTAATCGTGGGTTGGCTAGATCAACTAAGTAATTTGCATATAATTGAGTAACTTACATGAAATTCATAAAAATATGATTAGTTAGCATATGACAGTCACCTCAATGTGCTAGGTAGGGTTAAGCTATGATAAAATTCTGCTTACTATAGCACTTGGGATGCCGATTTAATATTTTCGATCTTAAAAGTTCTACCCACATTCACGAAATGTTAGGGTTATTAAATTGCCCGTGTAAGAATAATCTAGGGTTCTCACCCTAAGAATCAGATGACCAAATACTAGACTTCCGCAAGGAACTTAGGGACCCTAGGGCCAAAACGTTTATCAAGCCTAGTAGGATTAGGGTTTTGGATTGGGTTGATAGGACTCCCAAACCCTATATCTTGATCAAAGGTATTCTTGATTAAGAAATATCGTACGATGAAAGATATAATCCCACAAGTCAGATACTGACACCTATCTCGTGCTACAAGCAACAACGTCATATGCTCTTGTGTTTAAATCACAAAATAGTACTACTACACCCTAGACCAAGTTTGACGAGTTCTAATTACAAGTCTAATTTTCTAGAAATTGAGTAGTCATCCTGCTACAACACTCTTCCTTGGGACTGATTTGTCAAGCTAGGGTAGCTATGAATTGCCAAGAAAGCAATTGACCAACCAAGTTAGGGCGACGGGGTTGTCCAGGATTTATTGACCATAATATAAGGAAACCTAAGGTAGTGACAATTTGGGTCAACAGGGTATAAACCCTAACCCAAGGAAAAAGGGTAAACAAGCAATTCAACTTACGAAACCCTTGGGATCTTGCCAAGTCGTGATTGATCCAGGATCGAATGCTGGTAGTATTTGGGGAGAAGGAATCACACCTTAGTAGTTGGACGTATGAACGACCATTGGAATGCTCGTGATTGTACACTTAGGTGCACTGTTTGTACTTCTTTGCTCAAGGAACTAATTTAGGAAAAACAACTAATGCTTCAGGTTAAGATCCTGGAGAGAGAGGTAGTATTAGTTACCTCGAACTATCTGCATGACCCTATCCAAGGGGGTTGTTAGTCGCACCGGGTACATGGACCGAACCGGCCGCGAGAGGTATCTCCATGGGTGCTACTTCGAGCAGGAGGACGTTGGGTGCTAGGGGAGGCTCTGGCCGTAAATTCCTTGCCTCCGAATCCTGCACAAGAGGCCAACGTGACTCAAGATGGGATCTCGAGGCCCGCATACTAGTCAACAGGCGGAACTTGGAATAGCGATCCCTGAGGATTGCTGGGATAGCCTTCGGGCAGGTTATTTGATGTATTCCAAAGACTATGATAAATAAAGATCAATTGAAAAAGGAACTTGCTTGACATTGTTTTTCTGTGTCAGTGCCTAAGTTACGTGAAGAAACTAGTGATTAATTGGTTAATTAAGGAAGCTATTTTTGCTTGTCAAACTAAATGTGGTAGGTAATTAGATAACTAAGAAACCCGAGGAAAGTGTTGGGTCCGTCCTACCGAAGGGTGGTCCTGGTTGGCCGAGAACTTTTCTCAAAGGAATTGACAGCGAGGTAACAATGGCCTAGAATCAATAGAGCTAGAGTCTCAATTTATGTTGTTTTAGGGGAACGGAATGGGACTATGCCTTACGGGCAGGGGGGTCGAGCTTCGCATCTCTCTCGTTTTCCATTCTCCCTGAACCAAGTGCAGTATAAATCCGCTTCGACCCTAATGCTTCTGCCCAAAATGGTTCGTTTGTCGACGCTAGCTACTCCCTAGGAACTTGACTTTTAGGGAAACCCTGATTGAGGTCGGTCCTAAGTGGGAACGACTAGATGCTTCTGCTTTGTGGCAGACTCGAGAAGACCTTGATTGCAAACCCCGTGATATTCCTTGTGAGTGCCAGGCGGCACTTTCTAGACTCTTTTCCCGATGGGTTGCTAAGGCGTGTCCTACAAGTGGACAGGGGGACACATTATAGTTGGTATCAGAGCGAACCAACAGAATCTAATATTTACAAGGAAAATTAATAAGGGGAAGTTGAGCGATGTTGCCGTTAAGAACATTTCCTTACTTAGTTATGGATGTTGGCCTGCAGAGTCGCGAAGCATGGAATACATTCTTGGTGTTCTAGGTTATGTTTATGACTGCAATGCGTGCTTCGGATTATCGACGGAGGCTAGGCATGATGAATATTCTAGACCGCATCTACAATCCTTCACCCCTGTACGCGAAACGTAGATGGATGGGTGAATTAGGAATATATTACATAGCGGTCCACTGACTTGCGTACCTTCAGGCCAACTTAAAGAGAATCAAGTGGATGGAGGATTTAAAGGTCGTGAAGCTATTCATCTTTGTCGAGGCTCACGCAAACGCAACCCTGCATGTCGGCGGTCAGCGGAAAGTCAAGCAGAACAAGTATGTGTACGAAGAAGTGACTCGAGTAATCCCTGCCGACAGAATCAAGGCGCTGGGATGTTATGAGAAGAACGGGTATCAAAGGAAGGGATACCCCAAGCTTCCTATGACCTATCGATTCCTGAAAATTCATGACCCCTCTCCTTATTATTACTCAAGTCCTTGTGGCCGAATGTAACACAATCCTATTTTCCCCAAACTGATGTGCCAATCAGCTTGTTCTATCTTCCCAAAATAAATGTACTCAAAAGGGCTATGCCCACATGAATGAATAAGATTTTATTATCACTGTCTGTCATGGCTGTAAGTGTGGGTAAAGGAGTTAAGTGATTAGGTCACTTGGCTAAAAGCTGAACTGGGCATATTAATGGAATGTGAGAAACGTTTAGCAAGTTTTTAACGTAAAGAATCTTATTGAACAAGCACAACCTCAAGTGCAGATTCCTAGTCTGACCCCTACACTAAGTACGACTATAATTCAAGAGAATAAGTTCATTCTCAAACAAATCAAGCCACCTGAATTTGATGGTAAGGGAAGGACCGTCCAAACTGATGCCGAGGTCTGGATCGAATACATGGAGGATTATTTTGAGGCAGTAGGAACTGCACCCGCTAACCAAGCTATGCTCGCCAAACTGAAGCTTACCGGCGAAGCAAGACTTTGATGGAAACAATGGTGCAGAGACCAAGGGATCTCGGAAGGGTCAGTTAATTGGGAGAAGCTTAAAAAAGTTGTGCGAGGGAGATATCTACCACCTACCTACCGCACATAGAAGATGAACGAATTCTATGAATTAAAGCAACTTGGACTATCCTTGGATGCATATTATTCAAATTTTGATCTCTCTTAAAGTACGTGCCACAAATGGATATGACACAACATGTGTCAAAGTTTTGTGCTGGGTTAAATCCACCCATAAACACCTGCTTGGAATCAATGCGCCCAACAGACCTACAAGACGCACTCATTCGAGCTGCACCAATAATACAGGAGGTGCAGACCAAGCCAAGAAATAACAGGACTTGGTCTTGCAAGGATCAGAACAAGGGAATGTATAGGTCTCAAGTTAAGAGAGCACAGGGGCAAAATCAGGGACAAAGGAAGAAAGCTAGGGCTAACACTGTCAACAATTTCATTCCTACACAAGGTAATGGCCGCAATCTCTGTTGTTTCCATTGCAATGAGGCTGGCCACTTTAAAAGGTAGTGTCCCAAGCTTGGCAGAGGACAATGTCAGGTGCCAGTCCAAGGAACTGCGTCCATGGCCTAGGAGCCACCGTCAAGGCCAGAGGGAGAACCTCTAGCGTTGCTAACAAGGAGCTGGGTGATGAAGAAGACCTATCCATGGAAGCCGACATTGAGAGGGCAACGGTTCATACCGCTCTTCACAAGAAAGGCCCGAATCACCAATTCTCGGTGATTCAAACTCCATCGGATTATCAAGGTAAAAGCTTCAAAACCTTGATTGATTGTGGCAGTACACATTCCTTGATTTCACCAGTCCATGCAAAAAGATTAGGAATAGCCACAAAATATGCACCTACCTTGTGGAATTCGCAATTGGTCGTGAGGTCTCTTGTACCGGGCAAACTGCTAAGGTGAAATTCCTACTGGGTGGAAAGCCGACTTCGGTCATATTCAGGATAATGAACCTAGGAGTCCACGAATCCTTGCTCGGAATGGATTGGCTAATACCCAATGACACCCACATTCACTGTGGAAAGGGCCAAGTCTCCTTTCAAAATTCTGAAGGGGAACTAGTTACAACTCAAGGAGAGGTTGGTAAGCCAAAAATTTAGCTGGCAAAAGCAACACAGATAATAAAAGGAGCTAGGAAGGTCCTATCTGTCTATTTGATTAAGCTAAATAAGCTAGATCAAAATCAGGAATCTAGGGAAGAACCTTCATGGTTAAAGGAATATACAGACGTATTTCTTGAAGAGCTGACTGAACTTCCTCCTCAGAGGGAAGTCAATCACGAAATCAAGCTAGCGCCAGGAGCTGCACTAGTTCGCAAAGAGACCATATAGGATGTCCATCGCGAAAGTGATTGAGCTGAAAGAGCAACTCAAGCAACTGTTAGACCAAGGCTATATCTGTCCTAGTAGTTCGCCATGGGGAGCTCTAGTGCTGTTCCAGAAAAAGAAAGATGGAATGCTTCGGCTATGCATTGACTACAGAGGGTTGAATCAATCAACCATTAAAAACAAGTACCCCATTCCAAGAATAAATGAACTTCTTGACCGTCTTCAAGGTGTGAAGATCTTCTCCAAGATAGATCTCAGATCTGGATATTATCAAATAAGGATCAAGGAAGAAGATATCCCGAAGACTGCATTTAGCACAAGGTATGGACACTTTGAATTCCTAGTCATGTCATTCGGGCTGACAAATGCTCCTGCTACCTTCAATAGGTTAATGCAAGATATCTTTAGGGCCTATCTTGATGACTTCGTACTCGTTTTCTTTGATGATACCCTAGTCTAATCCAAGCAGGAGAAAGTTCATGAACCCCAACTTTGCATTGTCCTCGAAACAATGAGAGCACACAAGCTTTATGCCAAGAAGAAGAAGTGTGCATTTTTCAAGCGATAGATCGAATATTTGGGATTCATTGTATCAACAAAAGGAATTTTGGTAGATCCGGCCAAGGTCAGAGACGTTTTGGAATGGCCGACACCAACTTCTGTCAAAGAAATACGTAGTTTTCTTGGGTTGACAAGTGGTACAGGGTCTTTATAAAAAACTATGCTTTGATTGCAACGCCTTTGACTGATCTACTAAAGAAACAAGTATCAATTGTATGGTCACCTGCTGAACAGAACAGCTTTGACAAACTAAAGCACCCATCCTGAAACTTCCTGATCTTAGTAAGAAGTTTGAAGTAATAACTGATGCTAGCACACTTGCCTTAGGATGTGTGCTCATGCAAGAAGGTAATCCCATAGCATACTCTTCAAGCAAACTGAAGAGCCATGAAAAGAACTGGCTATCATCCATGCTCTCAAACGTTGGAAAAAATACTTACTAGGTAACAAATTTGCCCTAGTAACGGACCACAAAAGTCTTAAATGGATTTTCACCCAGAATGAGCTCAATATGAGGCAACGTTGATGGATTGAAGGACTAGAAGAATATGACTTTGAAATCAAATACCGGCCTAGAAAGGAGAATGTAGTTGCCGATGCACTCAGCCGCAAGGCATTTCTGAATTCTTTGATTTTGCAAGATCCATCAACAGCAAGATCTCTAGCCACGAAGGTATCCATGCCAAAAAACCCAATTCTCAAGCTAGCTAGAGAAGAGGCAAGTCATGACCCACCAACCTATCAGAAATTACTAAGGGATATCCCCATCAAAGATCAAGACTTGAAGCTAGAAACGAAGTATCAAGAATTCTCTATCAATAGTGGACTTGTCTACTATAGGACAAGATTATGTATCCCAACGAGCCAATCACTCAAGCAGAAGATACTTTGGGGAGCCCATGACTCCCCTTTTTCAGGACATCATGGCTATGCCAAGACCCTTAATGCAGTCAGGAAGAGCTATTATTGGGAGAGGTTCAAAGGTGACATTCTCAAATATGTCATGGAATGTTTGTCTTGTCAACGCATTAAGGCCGAACATGTCAAAATGCCAGGGAAATTGCAACCACTTGACATTCCCCAAATGAAATGGGAATTCATTAGTATGGACTTTGTTGTGGCCTGCCCCAAGTTCAAGGAGGATACAACTCCATTATGATCGTGGTAGATATGCTCACCAAGGTTGCACATCTTATCCCTATTAAGACAAACTATAAAGCCTCAAACATTTCAAGGTTATTCATCAAGGAAATATTCAAGCTACATGGGTTACCGAGAAGAATCATTAGTGATCGTGACTCTCTCTTCACCTCACACTTTTGAAGGGCTATCTTCAAGGCCATTGGAACTCAACTCTGTTTCAGCACAACTTACCATCCCCAAACCGATTGTCAAATGGAACGATTGAACCAAGTCATTGAAGATATGCTTAGGGCACACTGTTGTCGCGAACCCAAAAAGTGGATTCAATATTTGCCACTGGTTGAGTTTGCCTACAATGCTTCTTACCAACAAAGCATTCAGATGACCCCTTTTCAAGCATTGTATGGGCATGATTATCGTAGCCCTTTGAGCTTTTCGGATCCAATCTTGAGGGTTGAAGCTTCAAAGAAAATGTTGGAAGACATGGATGACCAAATCAAATCAATAAGATAGGACATCCAAGCCGCCAAGGATAGACAGAAGGCTTAGGCGGACTTGAAACGGCAAGACAGATCCTTCGTTGAAGGTGATATGGTCTTCATTCGCGTACGTCCAAAGAAGAGTTCCCTATCCTTGGGTGAATGCAAAAAGCTAAGTCCAAGGTATTGTGGACCCTACAAGATTCTCAAGTGCCTAGGGCCTAATGTTTACAGACTTCAACTCCCTGAAAACCTAAAAGTTCATAATGTATTCCATATCAGCCTATTGAAAAAGTATGTCCCTAACCCTAGTCACGTGCTTGATGATCAATAAGTTGTAATGCTGAGCCAAGGAGTCCTTGAGCTTGTTGAGATATCGAGCTCCACTCGTGATATGCCAGGGTGACCGTTGTGCATTTATATCACCGACTTGTCAGATGCGGTTGGTACACCGCCCATGAATAATAGCTAGATGACAGCTATCCTTATCTACTCTAGTTCGTGGCTCAGTTAGTATGCCACCTTAGTTGGTTGAGTTTGGTTTGAGACCCATATATAGGGTTCTTCTATTTCTATGTACTAGAGTTCTTTTTGGCTTACACAACTAAGAAGAGGAAAACTATTTTCAGCCTCCACCTGTGTGTGTATTCCCCCATTGTGCAAGCAAGAAAGCTACAAGTGAGACTCCTTCCTTCTCTCCCACAATCTTGACAAAGCTACGACCTGACAGAATCCTAGATGTTAGGGAGAGGCATTTGAGATCCAAGACCTTGAGGGAATACCTCATCCAGTGGAAAGATTATCCCGAAGAGGATGGATGGATGAACGTACTCTCAACCAACAATACCCCTAGATTTTCTCGAGATGAGGACATCTTGATTCCTCTAAGGGGGAAAGAATGTAATATTTCTACAACAAAATATTAAAGGACCTAGATCCTGCGCAAAAGCGATTCAAGGTAATCTCCCACAACAAAAAAAAAAACACTTTGGGCTAACTGCTCCATCCTTGTGCACTAACAAACACCACCCCACGTTGTGCATAGGAAACCATGGCTCAAAACCATAACCCACCGCGGGAACTCCCCTTCAAGGGAAAAATGATAATGAATTATTTGAAAAATGTTTTCAAACTCCCTCCCCTTTACCCGTTGCATGGTGCGGAGAGAGAGTATGCGTTGGAGCTTGTGGAGGGGCATGGGGAGGAGGGCATGCAATCTACCACTTGTGTGGCCACCCCCCCCCCCCAACCTTCACCTTATATATGAACTCCCCCTCCCAAACTTCAAAGAAGGGAAGGGCATTGTGAGGAGCTACCGCCGTCGAACTGCCTGTGCCACGCCGCCAGGACTGCCGCCGTCATCGCCAAGCTATTGCCGCCAATGCCATCATCGTCATCATCATCCTCATCATCATCCTCACCATCGTCATATTCTCCATCATCACTCCAATCATCTTCACCATCACATGTCATCTCTGTTTCTTCCAAAAGCTTGAGAAGCTTCTAGGCCAAGTTCACCCGCAGTTCTCGATTTTTTTTTAGACCGTGTCTTGCAAGGCCCGTTTCCTGCGCAGGGAAGGAGATCTCGGGCAATAGTAACTTCCAATCTCATAAGGGTGCCAAGGGAGAGTTCATTGAGTCAAAATCTGCTTTGTCAATGGCTCCTCAACAAAAGTGGAAAGGAGCGCACACGGGAGCTTCCACCCAAAGTACGAGAGTGAACAACGCCTCGATTTTGAATGCCCATGTTCTGAAAAATATTCTCGCATGGAAAGGATGCACAAAGCATATTTTAATTCACATAGGAAACTTAAATGCATGGGGAAATTTATATACTCATTCGATTTACAAAGTTTAGTTTCATGACGAGTACTTGCATTTGCTTGCACTTCCATGGTCAAGGGTAGTCGCATTTTTGAATGTATGATGCATAAGTTAAAATATGAAAATTGTGTGAAGGCATCCTTGTTGCATCTTGCAAAAGATAGGTCTTATGACACATAATGCACTTATGTAATAAATTACTGGTTGTGACTCGCGTATAAGATAATTGTAGATGGACATTAAATGGTGTCTAATTAGTTGCAATGATAGCTACATTTTAGGTTGACAAAAGTGATAAAGGATGGATTAAATCTATGATGTATTCATTGCCATCTAGTCATGAAAGAATGTTGCATCCATGCATAGAGTTCTATTATCAAAATTCGCAATTGGGAAAGGATGCATCTTCATTAAAACACTAAAGCTTTGAATTTGATGCATCAATGTAGGGTTTATAAGAATTAGCTCTGAAGTCAATCATTATAGTATAGGGCAAGGAAAAGAAAGATCACTATAGATCCTATAGTTGCATAAAGGCAAAAATGTCTATGGTCTTGAAATTGCATGGAATGATACATCTCACACTTCTTGCAGTTACTTACATCTTTTAGGGAAAGTACTTGCAAGTTTAGAAGAAAGTATTTGCATCTTTAAAGGGAAGATCATCTTTTAATCATGGGTTGGCTAGATCAACTAAGTAATTTGCGTGTAATTGAGTAACTTACATGAAATTCATAAAGATATGATTAGTTAGCATATGACAGTCACCTCAATGTACTAAGTAGGGTTAAGCTATGATAAAATTTTGCTTAGTATCGCACTTGGGATGCCGATTTAATATTTTCGATCTTAAAAGTTCTACCCACATTCACGAAATGTTAGGGTTATTAAATCGCCTGTGTAAGAATGATCTAGGATTCTCACCCTAAGGATCAGATGACCAAATACTAGACTTCCGCAAGGAACTTAGGGAACCTAGGGCCAAAACATTTATCAAGCCTAGTAGGGTTAGGGTTTTGGATTGGGTCAATAGGACTCCCAAACCCTATATCTTGATCAAAGGTATTCTTGATCAAGAAATACCATACAATGAAAGATATAATCCCACAAGTCAGATACTGACACCTATCTCGTGCTACAAGCTGCAACATCATATGCTCTTGTGTCTAAATCACAAAATAGTACTACTACACCCTAGATCAAGTTTGACGAGTTCTAATTACAAGTCTAATTTTCTAGAAATTGAGTAGTCATCCTGCTACAACACTCTTCCTTGGGACTGATGTGTCAAGCTAGGGTAGCTATGAATTGCCAAGAAAGCAATTGACCAACCAAGTTAGGGTGACGGGATTGTCCAGGATTTATAGACCATAATATAAGAAAACCTAAGGTAGTGACAATTTGGGTCAACAGGGTATAAACCCTAACCCAAGGAAAAAGGGTAAACAAGCAACTTAGCTTACGAAACCCTTGGGATCTTGCCAAGTCGCGATTGATCCAAAATCGAATGCTGGTAGTATTCGGGGAGAAGGAATCACACCTTAGCAGTTGGCCATACGAACGACCACTGGAATGCTCATGATTGTACACTTAGGTGCACTGTTTGTACTTCTTTGCTCAAGGAACTAATTCAGGAAAAACAACTAATGCTTCAGGTTAAGAGCTTGTTGGGAGAGGCAGTGTCAATTACCTCAAACTGTCTGCCTGACCCTATCCAAGGGGGTTGTTAGTCGCACCGGGTACGTGGACCGAACCCCCTGCAAGAGATCTCTCTGTGGGTGCTTCTTGGAGCAAGAGGACGCTTGGGTGCTAGGGGAGGCTCTGGCCGTAAATTCCTTGCCTCTGGATCCTGCATAAGAGATCGACATGACTCGAGATGGGATCTCAAGGCCCGTATAATAGTCCCTGAGGATTGCTAGGATAGCCTTCTGGCAGGTTATTTGATGTATTCCCAAGACTATGACAAATAAAGATCAAATGTTGAAAAAGGAACTTGCTTGACATTGTTTTTCTATGTCAGTGCCTAAGTTACGTGAAGGAACTAGTGATTAATTGGTTAATAAAGGAAGTTGTTTTTGCTTGTCAAACTAAATGTGGTAGGTAATTAGATAACTAAGAAACCCGAGGAAAGTGTTGGGTCCGTCCTACGGAAGGGTGGTCCCGGTTGGCCGAGAAATTTTCTCAAAGGAATTGAGAGTGAGGTAACAATGGCCTAGAATCAATAGAGCTAGAGTCTTGATTTATGCTGTTTTAGGGGAACAGAATGGGACTATGCCTTATAGGTAGGGAGTGTCAAGATTGTGGGAGAGAAGGAAGGAGTCTCGCTTGAAGCTTTCTTGCTTGCACAATGGGGGAAGACACACAAGGGTGGAGGCTGAAAACAGTTTTTCTCTTCTTAGTTGTGTAAGCCAAAAAAACTCAAGTACAAAGAAATAGAAGAACCCTATATATGGGTCTCAAACCAAACTCAACTAACTAAGGTGGCATACTAACTGAGCCACGAACTAGAGTAGATAAGGATAGCTATCATGTAGCTATTATTCATGGGCGGTGTACCAACCGCGTCTGCAACTGGCAAGTCGGTGACATAAATACACAATGGTCACCCTGGCTTATCACGAGTGGAGCTCGATATCTCAACACTCCCCCTCGAGCTCAATCCCAATTCCTGCACACCAAGCAGGTCTCTGAACTTGCGCAGCTTCTCTACGCCCAATGCCTTCGTGAATATGTCAGCTACCTGATCCTCTGTGCTGACATAAACTAGATCAATAAGACCTAGTAAAACCCTCTCTCGCACATAGTGATAATGCACCTCAATGTGCTTTGTTCTAGCATGATAGACTGGGTTATTTTCCAAGTGTATACTACTCATGTTGTCACAATAAATGACAACTGGTCCATCTGTAGACTGATGCATATCATAAAGTAGCTTATGCAACCAAGCTACCTCACATGCAGCCATTGCTGCACCCCTGTACTCAGCCTCTGTGCTCGACAAGGCAACTGTAGGCTGTTTCTTGCTGCTCCAAGTGACTGCAGCACTCCCAAAAGAGAACACATATCCACTGGTAGATCGTCTATCAGAAATACTACCAGCCCAATCAGCATCAGTGTATCCATGCAACTGTATCTGAACCCCAGTCTCATAAAATAGTCCATACTGCAATGTGGACTTCACATACCTGAGTATGCGTCTAGCCGCATCCAAATGTGGTTTCCTTGGAGCCTGCATAAACTGACTTACCAATCCAACAGCAGTCGGGGCATTGCTCCCAAACCTCCACCAAGGAAGACATTGCCCTCAAACTCTCACTAGGGGCATTTCTCCTAGACCAGCTCCTTCCCCCTTGCCCCTCCTTAAGAACCCACCATTGGGATTTTTCCCCTATCTCTACAACTATAGATTTTGCCTACATACTCTCTATCCTACCCTACTAGAGATTCTACTCTCGAACTATCACTAAGGTGGGTTCAAAATCCTCAATGATATTACACATTACATATTAGATACATTAAATATACATAGTCTTACAAAATATGATTCAATATATTTAAATTATATTTATTAATTATTAATAAATCAATTTACTATATATACATTTTTAAAATATATTTTGATAATATATTCCATAATATGCACACAGTACGATATACTAATATAACATGATTTAGACTAAAATAATATAACTTAAAAATAAAATGTAATATGATACATTTTACTATTATCAACAAGTAGGTAGTATAAGATTTATAAATATTTAACCATGGTAAAAATTATATTTCCTTCTCAAATAGCTTCTAATTGATGCTAAAATTTCCTCAATATTTATAGCTTTGTGTCATAGGGAATGAAATCTCCTTTTCTTTAGAGGTCATTATAGTTTCAACATTTAAGCACAAGGTCAAAGTTTCTCAAAAATATCTTTATCCTTGTTGTCATGTGGAATACATGAAAGGGTTTATTTGATCAAATATTTTCCAATGGAGATCACATAAATTATTTATTCTTGTTGACATACAATAAAGGCTTTGAACTTTTGGCTAAATCTTGTTCTATGGACATCACAAACAATTATTATTCTTGCTATCATCTAGGTTAAATACATGTTTTGACCATATGGCTAAATCTTTTCTTGTGGATATCACAAAGAATTTTAATCCTAAGTCTTGTGTAAAATAGTTGCAATAGAGGTTTTGACCATCTGGCTAAATCTTTTTCCATAAAGATCACAATGAACTTTTATCCTTGTTGTATGTATTTGGCTTGAGCTTTGACCATTTGGCTAAATATTTTTCTATGGATACCACAATGAACTTTTATCCTTTTTGTCATGTGAAATACATATAACAAAGGTTTTAATCATTTGACTATGTTTTTCCCTATGGGGATCACAAATAATTTTTATATTTGCTATGGTATGACAAACATACAATAGATTTTTGACCAGGTGGATAAATCTTTTCCTATACACATTATAAATAATTTTTTTCATTGTTCTTGTATTGAATAGATATAGTACAAGTTTTGAACATCTGCTATATCTTTTCCCAATGAGAACACACAAAGAAGTTTTTGCTTACTCAAAGAGTACCTAATAAAATAAAGTAAAATCAAGGCAACTAAAAATAATAAAAGAAACTTTTCTTATTTACTTTAGGGCGACATAGTTCATGAGAAAGTTTGTTTTTGGCCATATGGTCAAATCTATCCCCTTCTTTCTGTACGATGTTTCCATTAATACTTTCTATTATAGAAGTTGGACTCATTCTATCTAATGTTTAAGTACTTTTTTTGTTTCAATGAAATTTGATACTTCATTGCATTTAGCAATTTCATCACTATTTTCTTCTTTCTGAGAGGTGACAACATACAAATGATAAAATCTCCATTTCTCACTTGTATAGGTATCATGAATAACGAATTTTATTTTGGAGAAACTGTGAATTTGCTAGTTGATCATGAGATTGTTGCACTTGGTAGAGTGCATGCAATACATCCAAATGAGACATGCCATGGAGAAACACTTGAAGATGGATATATTTTAGTGGCTATTGATAAATGTTTAAATGTAGTAGCATGTTTGCCATTCCCAACAATTGATACAATGAAGGTTCATGAAGCTATAGGTGGTTTGGTTAGAAATCAAGCTCACCGTCAGTGTGTCTTCATCTATGACCAACATCTATGACAGCTAGTGTGTACAGATGTCTACATGTGACTACATTAAATAAGTCGGGTTAGTAGTCAGTCAATGACCTGACTAGAGTTAGTCAGTCTAGTCTACATTTACACTAGGTCACTTTATCTTGTAGTGTGTATGTGCTTTTCAGTATAGTGTGTGGAAATGAAGGGATGAGCTTGAGAGCCTAAAGGCTCATGGATATGGAGTCTTTCCCTTTCTCTCTCTCTACTCTTTGAACATGGTATTAGAGCTTCATCCATGAGGCTGTGGGAGAATGGGCATGACAACTTGCAAATGAAGCCATAGTCAAAGGAAGGAATCAACGTGGACTGCCTTCTAAAAATCGTGGACTGCCTCCTGAAAATCAGCAACCTGTGTCTGAAAATCGTGGATTGCCTCCTGAAAATCAGCAACCTATATCTGAAAATCTGCGCCTGCTGATCTGAATGGATAGCAACCTGTATCTGAAAATCTGCGCCTGCTGATCTGAGTAGACATCAACCTGTCAATCTTCAGTGGGGCACCTGGACAAGGTTCATAGAGCATGTATACTCACTATTGAAGGTATTTGAAGCATGCAAGGAGTAAATGCTTGTGTGGGAGCTCTGTTATGAGTTGGAGTGACATACACAAACCTGTAATCATTTCTGAACTGCTGTAAACATGAATGGACAGCATGCATTCAGTCATTACTAACACACATGAGCCTTGTACTACACTCAAAAGGCATCTTTGGAGCACAAGAATGTGTCAAAGCATGTATACATTGGATCAAATGTCTTGAAGCTGAGATCTCTTGCTCAGAATACTCAGATCTGAAAATCAATGATAGGCTGAAAACTGTCATACACAGTCAATGACAGAATACTTAGATCTGAAAATCAATGACAGGCTGAAAACTGTCATACACAGTTGCTCAGAATACTTAGATCTGAAAATCAATGACAGGTTGAAAACTGTCATACACAGTTGCTCAGAATACTCAGATCTGAAAATCAATGACAGGCTGAAAACTATCATACACAGTTGCTTAGAATACTCAGATCTGAAAATCAATGACAGGTTGAAAACTGTCATATACAGTCAATGACAAGTACTGTGCATTACTGAAGCAATACATGTCATCTTGGGGGTTCCATCATCTATATGAACTGGCCTATACATGCTGAATGCATGGAGAATTGAAGCAAGCAATGAGCATCATTAAAAACTGAATTTTGAAGCTGAAATAAATGCAGTTACACTGTCCTGGTTAATTACAAACAACTCATGAGGTTTATGCCATTGGTTAATGAAGATAGGTTGTCTATGCCTACTCAGATGCTCATGTATTGAACTTGCCACTACAAAGTAAATGTATGACATGGTCAAAAGACATTTTGGAGCTGCTTGGAGCTTGGTATGTTGAATTCCAGATGACTGCAACCTGAAACTGAATTTGTTGACACACTCAATTTTGGACTTGAAATTGCTACTAGTTACTCATAGTTTACAGTTTTCAGACTGCATGTATGTACCCTGGCAGTGAGGTTACATAAGCTTAAGCTGAAGCAAACACATAGCTTATGTATTGATAGTTATATCTACAGTTGAGACCACTTGTTTAAGGGTTGTTTTGGGGTGTCAGTGGGCTGAAATACCCTAGTTTTTTCTGCAATTTAGTGCAGAAAACTATCATAAACCGTTACGGACTGAACTTAGTCAGTCATACTTATTGGACTGCAGGGAGTTAGGCACTTGATAGACAGTTTATTGCATCATGGCTAATGCACATGGGACTGACAATATCACTCAGATAGTTGGATAATAAGAACTTTACATTATGGAAATTCAGAATGAAAAACTTTCTGGTTGGCAGAGGTTATTGGGATTTATGTACAGGAGATGAAGTTGCTCCTGAGTTGCCTGCACACAATCTAACAAATGAACAGAAAAGAGCCTACAGGCTATGGAATGAAAGAGCATGCAAGGTGCTACATTGGTTTTCCTTATGTATATCTGATGCTATGGTAATTCAAATCACTGGGTGTGAGACTCCGAAGGATGCTTGGGACATACTGATGAAAAATTATGGAACCATGACACATGCAAGAAAGATCCAGTTGAAACAGTAGTTCAACAACATGTCTAGGAATGGCAAGAGCATCCAGATGTATACCACGGAGATTAAGACCATAGCTGATCAACTTGCTACTATTGGCTCAAGTGTATCAGAAGATGATATGATTGTTGTTGCTTTGAATGGCTTAGGCAAAGAGTACAAAGCTTTTGACACTTCCATTTCTGTCAGAGAAGAGCCCCCTAGTTGGGAAGAGCTAGTTGCTTTTTTGCTGCATGAGGAAGTCAAACTTGGTTTGAATACAAGTTCTAGTGCATCTCAGAGTAGAGACACTGTGTTGTACTCTAGCCAGCGTGGCAGAGGATCTAGAGGTCGTGGTTCATTTCGAGGTCATGGTGACACTCGTAATACTTATGGACAGCAGCAGCAGCTGAGGAATTGGCATGGTGCAAATACACAAGGCCAGCGTGGATCTTGTGGGTTTAGAGGCAGGGGGAGATCACCCCGAGGTAGAGGTGGTGGTTCTGGTTCATGGCAGTCGTCTAATCAGTCCAACAGGGACAAGAACTGCCATTATTGTGGCCGGTATGGGCATATTGCAAAGGATTGTTACAAGAAGCAAGGAGATATGAAGGCAAAGGGCAGACAGCATGGGCACTATGCATCTTCTAGTGGTGCTCATGATGAGTTAGTTGATAGACTCTTTGCCATGCAGCATGTATCTAAAAATGCATTGAGACATGATAGAGATGACATATGGTACATTGACTCTCAAGCATCAAACCATATGACCCCGCATGGAGAGTGGTTTGATGAGATGGTTGCAGGTACACATGGTCATGTATGTATTGGGGATGATACCCAACATGACATAAAGCATAAAGGGATTGTTCCATTGATGATGCCTGATGGCAAGAAGAAAGGCCTGCATGATGTCTTACATGTACCGACCATAACAAAGAATTTGTTGTCTGTGGGTCAAATGGCAGAACAGAATCTGCAAGTGAGGTTTAACAAGGATGGATGTTTCATTGAGGAGTATGAAAATGGTTGCAAGCTAATTGCCAAGGGCAGAAGGGATGGCAGGATGTTTACTTTGGAAGCGACCATTCTTGAACTTAAAGCAGCTATGTTTGCTCATGATGAGAGTGCCATTCGGGATGTAGAGATTTGGCACAAGCGGATTGGACATGTCAATGTACAAAAGCTGAAATCTATGTAGCAGAAAGAAGTAGTACTTGGATTACCTAAATTCAAGTATAATGATTTTGGTCATGTATGCCCTGCATGTCAGTTTGGGAAGCAGGCACGATTTCCTTTCATGAGACATGTAAAAAATAGCACTAGGCCTTTACAGTTGGTACACTCTGATGTCTGGGCTCCTTCACATAATGCTTCTTTTGGCGGTGCACGATATTATGTCTCATTTATTGATGATTTCAGTAGGTACACTTGGCTTTATATCTTGAAACATAAGGATGATGTGTTTGATGCATTCAAAGACTTCAAGAAACATGCTGAAAATGAATTGGGCTGTTACATATCATGTTTGAGATCAGATGGAGGAGGTGAATATGTCTCAAACTACTTTGATAGCTATCTTGCTAAACATGGGATCAGAAGACAGCTCACATGCAGTTATACACCGTAGCAAAATGGTGTTGTAGAGAGGAAAAACAGGGTTTTGATGGAGTTAGCTAGAGCTATGCTGAATGAAAAATGTCTGCCAAATGGTTATTGGGCTGAAGCAGTGGTGACTACTGTATATGTGCTGAATCGAACCCCTACAGCAGGGATTCATGAGGTCACTCCGTATGAATGGCTGTATGGTCATAAACCTGATATTTCACACTTGAAGGTATTTGGCAGCATTGCATATGTGCATATACCGAATGAGAAGAGGAAGAAATTGGATCCTAAGGCAATGAAAAGTGTGTTTATTGGATATGCACAGGAACGGAAAGCTTATAAGTGTTATGTACCTTCTACGCATGAGACACTCATAAGCAGAGATGTGGTATTTGATGAGTTAGTATCTTGGTATGGGAATCCTGTTGCAGTGCCTACTGATGGCTCACCCAGTATGAGTCATGCTGAAAATACTCCTTCAGAGAGTACTTCCATGACTGGTCAGGCAGGTGATGTATCATCTATAGAGAGTCCTTGGACAGGACAATTACGGAGTCGCACTATTGCATCCACTGACACGGATATGTCAGTGAGGGAGAACAAATAAGGGAAAAGAAAAGGTTTTTGAAGATGTAACAGGTCCACTCACTGCAGGTTATGATTCATCTAGCAGTGACAGCTTAGATAGTGAATTGGGGATTCCGTCTGTTATGACGCCAGGTGCTAGACAGAGCCGTTATGTGTCGCCTCATGAGAGGCAAGCTCACAGTGAGCCACAGCTCAGGAGATCAGAGAGGGTCAGACGACCTGTTGAGACAGGTATACTTACACTGGATATTCATCACGTCATTATGCTTATATGACGAAAGTAACAGGTTTTAGAGAACCAAGTGAGTTTGATGAGGCAGTTTCAGATGAGAATTGGCGTGCTGCTATGGATGAGGAATATTCAGCTTTGGCTGAAAATTGTACATGGGATTTGGTACAGTTGTGTGAGGGAAAAAGACCTATTGGATGCAAGTGGGTGTATAAGGTAAAACGTAAATCAGATGGATCATTGGAAAGATATAAGACCAGGCTGGTTGCAAAAGGGTATGCGCAGCAGTATGGTCTTGATTATGAGGAGACTTTCAGTCCTGTAGCAAAGATGGCTACAGTTAGAACTGTGATTGATGGATGTAAAGAATGCATTTCTCAATGGAGAATTACAGGAAGAGGTTTACATGGAATAGCTTGAAGGCTATGTACATTCAGAATTTCCAGCACATGTATGTCGGCTGAAAAAGGCATTATATGGGTTGAAATAGGCACCCAGAGCATGGAATGCTTGCATCAGCAGTTATTTACAGCAACATGGTTTCCGATTGGGAGATGCTGATCATAGTCTGTTTGCGAAGAAGACAAATAGTGGCTATGTTTTTCTAGTTGTTATGTTGATGACTTAATCATTATAGGAGATGATGAAAATGGGATTGCAAAAATAAAGACATGTTTACAGGCTGAGTTTAAGGTCAAGGATCTTGGAGAGCTGAAATATTTTTTGGGGATTGAGGTTGTCTCTACACCTCGAGGCATATGGCTGCTACAGAAGCAGTATGCTCATGACATGTTACAGAAATATGGTATGGCTGATTGCAAGCCTATGGATACGCCTTTGGAGCAGAATGTCAAGCTGCAGATTGATGTTGGGATAGAGATTGAGAATGTTACTATGTACAAACAGATGGTAGGAAGCTTGATCTATCTCAGGATCACTAGACCTGACTTGAGTTATGCTATGGGGCTGATTAGTCAGTTCATGCAGAAGCCTCGCAAACCACACTTGGATGCAGTCAGAAGAATTCTGAGATATGTAAAGGGTACCACAGATCATGGGCTGTTTTATGCATATGGGAAAACCCTTGACTTGATGGGGTACACTGATGCTGACTGGACTGGTTGCACATATGATAGGAGCTCAACCAGTGGCTATGCATTTGGATTGGGTAGTAGCATGATTAGTTGGCAGAGTAAGAAACAGCCTACAGTTGCATTGTCCAGTACGGAAGCAGAGTATCATGGTGCGGCCTTAGCAGCCTGTGAAGCTAAGTGGTTACAGAAGTTACTGAATGAATTGGGAGTACACTTGGACAGCAAAGTCAAGCTGTACTGTGACAATTTGAGCAGTGTTATGTTAGCAAGCAATCCTGTTTATCATGCAAGATCAAAACACATTGAGGTTCACTAACATTTCATCAGGGAAATGGTTTTAGCAGATCAGATTGACTTGGAGCATGCGAAGACTGAAGACTAGGTAGCAGACGTCTTTACCAAATCACTTGGTAAAGATAAGTTCATTCACTTTAGACAGCTACTTGGAGTGATGCAGATGATTTGAGTTTTGTTTTTGAGCTATAGGTGGTTTGGTTAGAAATCAAGCTCACCGTCAATGTGTCTTCATCTATGACCGACATCTATGACAGCTAGTGTGTACAACTGTCTACATGTGACTACATTAAATAAGTCGGGTTAGTAGTCAGTCAGTGACCTAGTCTAGTCTACATTTACACTAGGTCACTTTATCTTGTAGTGTGTATGTGCTTTTGAGTATAGTGTGTGGAAATGAAGGGATGAGCTTGAGAGCCTGAAGGCTCATGGATATGGAGTCTTTCCCTTTCTCTCTCTCTACTCTTTGAACAGGTTTTGCAAAATGGGGAAAGAAAGATATGGTGGTTGTTTCAAACTCAATAACAATTCATGATGGAGGAGATGATTACAAATCAAACCATGTCCTACCTTCTGAGGATATTGATGTGCTTAGCATTCGTGAAAGTTGGAGAGAACGTAGAATGATGCTATGGACAAAAGGCAACACTGTGTGTGTTGGGACAGGGGTTATATTATTGGCTTTTCCATATGATGTGATAAACTTTGAATTGCTACGAGAAGAGGATATTGATGTGGTGGTAGATAAAGCCCTTGATCAAAACACAGGAACATACATAGATGACAACCTTCACTGTGTCACTTTGGAAAGATGGCCTATTAACAAGTCACCTTTGATGATGGAACATCATTGCTATAACAACAATCATACATGCAATTTGTCTCTACAAATGCTTGTGCCAAAAACATGGAAGATACCAATGAAGATTATGTTTCTACAAAAAAATCAATTTTTGTTCAAAAGAGATCATATTGTATGGTCAATAGAAAGCCTCGAATTATTGCCCCTAAAGGTGCAAAATTGAGGACTTCTATGGACTCCATTTCACACGTTTCCATGATTGATTGTTGTCAAGAAAAGTGTTGTCAGTTTGCTGATAGAGAAGCAATGCAACAATTACGTAAATACTTTTGGGGATTGCAATTTGAAGACCACACAAACTATGTTTATGACAAGTTTGAATCATCATGTAGGATTGATTACTTGGGAACAAGGAAGTACAGCTTTATCTTCAATGGACAAGTGGTATGTGGAAGGGCATGGTATGAGATTCATGGAATCCCAAAGACATCTTTTTACAGGTACAAAACACAATTTGAGCATGGCATGATGAGGGCAATGCATGGAAACAAGGGGGTAATAAGAGCATCTTGGGATCACACAGAGATGGGAAGATCCATCCTTAGAGACTTTGTTAAGAAGAATGCAGAGCAAATTCCACACAAGAGTAGAACAATGCAAGATGGATCAAGGGAGACACAATTGTTCATCCCAGATGTTTACAAGCAAGTAGATATATGGGCAGAAGTAAATACAACATTGAGTGGTATTGGATGTAAGCAAATGTCCTTGTCCACCTTCAATCGTATTTGGAACACAGATTTCAAGCATGTAACATTAGCAAAGACAAGTGAGTTCTCCAAATGTAGTATTTGCTCAGAGATCAAAGAGCAATTTGCAGCAACAAAGTGTCTTCAAGAGTGAAATGTGCTTCTAAAGAAGCGTCAATGTCACATGCTACAGCAACAAAGTTGTCGAAACATATACTACAGTTGGCGCTTGGCCTTAGCATTAGATCCAGATAAAAACTTGTGCATCATACATAATAAAATGGACCAGCAAAAGATAGCTATCCCCAGGTTAAGGCTTCGATCAAAAGAGACTAAAAAAATCTACTCAACTACTAGTTTCTTTAACATGCATGATTACACATGGACATGGAGAAGGTAGATATGGACATTTCTCATTTGATCTATGGCCTCATGATCCTAACTTCACAATTGGCTCATTATCATTGTGCTTCAGGAATTTGGAGCGACTACAGAGGCATGCAAATGGTGATCTACAAGTAGATGGAATGCCAAGATCAACCTGTGTGCTACTAAATGCCCTCAACTCGAAAAAAGTACTAGACCACCATCAAGGTGTTGCACAAAATAAATCAAATGATTGCCAGAGAACTTACTACTTCAACTTGATAATTCTGGATCAGAAAACAAAAATCGCTATCTCTTTGCATATCTATCATTTCTTGTTGCACGAGGAACATTCAAGATGATCCAGCTTGGGTTTCTCATGGTGGGTCATACACAAGAAGATATCTATGCAATGTTCAACAAATTTTGAGAGAAGCTAAGGATGAGCATGACCTTCACATTTCTTCATCTCATGCAACATTTTCAATCTTGCCAAATGACAAGTCCTACACCTTTCTTATTGACACATGTGCCTGACTTTAAGAGATACATTGAGGGATACTTGTGTGATTCGAAAGATACACTTGTTGGTCACTCAAAACCTCTTCAATTTCAGTTTTATATGCAAGGAGATACACCTGTCTTGCAATACAAGATGCATCCAAGGTCTTTAGACTGGTTACCAAGAGAAAGTGGCATTGAATTATGGAAGAGAGACCTTGTAGGAAAGCCTACTCTTCCAAAGGGTGTTCCAATGTTGCTACCCATGTTTGAGTACGTTAAGGATCATCAAGAAGTAGTAAGTGGAGTTAAAGATTATTTAAAGTATTGGGAAAGATGGTCAAATGTACAAGGACCTGAAGCAGAGTTCACAAATTTTATAACACTAGTGATTGATTATTGGAAACATATGATCTATGCTCTTCAAACTCCAAATGTCCAAGAAGATTTATTTTTCATAGATTTTTGGCCAAGAACACAAAGTGATGTAACCAATATAGATGTAGATAATGCAGATGACTTCATTGGATTGGAAGAGTTGAATGATCACTATTTTGGTCCTCTGAGCAAACGACCCAAACATGCGTTTGAACCAATGCTTGATGTTAAGAAATATGACTTTGTGCTTGTTAGACATTCAGATCCAGTATATCCAATATGGCTTCGTGTTGCACAAAGTGAGGTCGATACAAATAGACATTCCAAAAACTTCAACAAGGTACGTTTACAATATTGGGCACCAGTTTGTAGTCATTTAAATGCTACAGATGCAGAGGTGTATTTTAATTGTTGGGATAAATATTGGATGTGCAACAAAAAAGATCCTGAACGATGGGAAACAATAGATAGCATTGTCTTCTCTTGGATGAAGAAAGGTACAAAATCTCCCAAAAATTTTAAATTTCCCCCAAAAGTTGTATTGAAAGCTAAAGAAAGTCTACAAGAATCCATTGACTGAAGATTTTCCTTGACTATTTCAAGGATATTAAAACTAAGGTGTTTATTAACACCACCTTTTTGATTTTTTTTCAATCTCTTGGAAACAACCATAAGCAATAATATGTTTAATTGCACCAAGCTCCAAATTAATGAAATTCCCAAAATTCATGAAATCCATTTTGATTTGGTTTTCCCATATTGATGGGAAACTCCCAAAATCCTGAATATGGTGTTCATACCACTATGAAAGCTACCATGCATACCAACATCGAGTGGTGGTGAATTGTCATCAACAAAAATTTCACAATCTAAAACAAAACAAACAAAGAAACATAAATCTTTATTTTACAAGGAAGGATTATAAAGTATCCAACATAGAGAGCTAGCCTTCTCTAAGTTGCATGAGACATGAATATGCAAAGTGAAATAAGTAAAGGTCACATGTACTCTGTGTCTCACTAATTTGAGCTTGCTTGCTCTTTTTAGCTTGGTTTCCTCTTTGAGCATGCTTACCCCTTTGCACTTCCCTGCCCCTTATTTGATCACCTTCAAAACCACTTCTTTGTTAGAAAAGTAAAGCTTAAGGAAAGAGAGGAGACAGTTGTGGAAGTCACTTTACCTTGACTCAAATAACCACCACTTGCACCCTTTCCCTTTGATTTTTTCCATTCCTCAAACTTAGCTTTCTCACTTGGCAATACATGGGGCAAGGGCATGTCAATCCACCAAGGGCATGTCTCAATCTCAAATGGTGAGAGACCAATCATATTCTCCCCATACATAGTGGACTCTTTGTTAGTGATATCCACCCATGTTTTACAAGCCTTGGGCAAATCAACAAGTATCTTGAGGTCTCTCAAGTGTAAAAAATACCTGGAATATTCAAAGATAATTTATATGGGTCCCCACAGACTACACACTGCAATGTCAAACAAAAGGCATTAAAATAGAAAACCAACCAATAGAGCAACCGACAATCCACTGCATCAAGATGGGACTGAATATGTTGATCCTCTTTTTGTTTTTGGACTTTTCTTTAGCACCAATTTTCTTAATGTTGCAAAAAATATGTTTTCTACCCTCGTATCATATGGATGCGAAGTAAACATGAAGAGATGGCTCATCGGGAAAATTAATTGAATGCTCTGTGGTAGCTGCTATTCTTATCTCTTGCTCCAAAGAACAAAGTGCATTCTTTTCTATCATGTCTAGCAATAGTTCCCTAGACAACCACCTACAATGATAGAAATAATGAAAGGCACGAAAACATGCAAAGCAAAGACAATTTTTTTCTATGAAGCATAGAGATAAAGCAAGAAAAGTGAAAAACTCTTACGCTCTGAACTATGTGTTTGTTGATGGCATACCATGGATATTGCAAATAGATCTTGAATTCTCAAGCAATCTCAACCAAGTTATCTTTTTCTCTACACTGACGGAAGATATTGCTATCAAATTCAACTTTTCAATACCCACAATGGTGTCCACTCCATCAAATTGAAGAGAAAACAAAGTTGCTCTCCATTCCTTGCCAAGGGATGGATTGATAATATTCAAAACCTAATGAATATACCAAAACCATTTCATATTAGTAGGAGACAAACACAACAATAATTCTAAACAAATCAAACATTGCAATGCTTTTGGCATACGATTAGTGTACTTTTGTCACAACTGAGTGGAGATCTCCTTTTCTTTTAAAGCCTTCTCCTCCACACTTAGACCTTTTGTCACTTCAACTACTTTGGTCCTTACTTCCTTTTGAAACTCAATCTACAAAATTTTGGGGAAATCATTGCATACCATACTTTCTAATCCTCTCATAACAAGAAAGAGCCCAAATATATATCTACCTAGTAAACAAGCTGGGCCAAATCCTCTCTAGCCAATGGATACCATGGGGGTGAAGTCTTTGATTCAAGCTTCTTTTTGGCTTCTGAGGTTTTAGCCACATTAGCAAGTTGCTCTCGCAAATAGGATTTAATGTCACATTCAAAAATATTTGCAGCATTGACTAATGTATCCTTCAGATTTGTGACTATGACAACATGCTCATTCAAGCTTCCCAAAAAAGCAAAAAATTAATAGAGATGCATTTAATGAGAAGGATCACATGCGCATTGTGTTTTGAGAGGAACTTACTCATTCATGTAAAGAAGGCTAGCAAGCAAGGAGACTTCATTGAGTCTAGTTGGATCAACAACAGTGCTAAAGACCCTCAAATGCCATTCTTTATCATTTTTATATTTCTTTGTAATGAGCTCCATCCAAGCCACTATGCGATGGTTCCTCTCCCACACATAGAACATTTTATTGGAAAGAAAAGACAACCCCTTCTTGGCTCTCAACTCATTCTCAAACTCTTTATCTATAGCATGCCAGTGGGCATCCCATGAAGCCGTCATCTCACTTGTCACCGGAATTGCAACACCCAAAGGGGAGACAACAAAGACAATGAAAATACCCTTCTCTGGACAGTAAGTTTCACCCTCTAAGGCTATTTTGAGTAGCGAAGTGTCACTTCTCAAACCTCGAACCGTAGGGTATGGAAACATCCTACAAAGGGGGATGGATGGGCACCTTGAAACATCTAAAACCCTGCATTTAGCCAATACATCTCCACCTTTCATAATTTCCACCACCTCATTTTCCCCTTGCTCTTCTTTCTCACTACACATGGACTGCATAGTGCTACTAGTGGGTTGAGACAATACTTGTTCTTTTTGTCTTCTTTTAGAAACCCTAGGAACATTTGAAACATAGAACTTGGAAAGTGGCAAACTCAATATAAGAAACATAAAATATTCCCTAGAAAAAGCATACAAACAAGAACCTGGATAGGAGAGAAATCATCACCGCCAATCTCATATGCTGTAGGACTAGATGCGCACACTCCTTTCTCCTTGCTCGTTGACTGAATTATAAATCATTAATTCACATAGAAATATTAAGAAATCAAAGTTGCAACCATTGAATGTAAAATCTTACTGTAAGAGACCCAAACTCCCTATGTTTTTTGCTTGTTGGCTCTTTCGTAGAGGCATGATTATACCCTAACATTTCACATAAGATTACATTGGTGTTAGAAAATTAAGATCATGGCCCTCTACACTCACTCTAACTCACATACCTACACTCTCTTACACACACCTTGAGCCTCACACCACTCTTCTCTTATTGCTCTCTCTCTCTCTCTCTCTCTCTCTCTCTCTCTCTCTCTCTCTCTCTCTCTCTCTCTCTCTCTCTCTCTCTCTCTCTCTCTCTCTCTCTCTCTCTCTCTCTCTCTCTCTCTCTCTCTCTCTCTCTCTCTCTCTCTCTCGTGTCACCATACACACACACACACGCTTGGCCTCTTACAGACACACCAGCACCAAGGGCAAGAAAGCCCGTGTCTGTGGCCTTAGCTTCTTGCCACCAAGGGCAAGAAATCCCATACACCAGCGTATGGGATTTCTTGCCCTTGGTGGCAAGAAGCTAAGGCCATAGACCATGAGACCTTAGCCCCTTGCAACCAAAGCCCATACGCCAGTGTATGGGCTTTCTTGCCCTTGGTGGGAAGAAAGCCCATATGCCAGCGTATGGGCTTTCTTGTCCTTGGTGGGAAGGAGCTAAGGGGAGTGATGTGTGAAGTGTGAATTTCTTGAACTCTTTGGTGCTAATGGGATCAAGATCACTACTGAGGTTAGATTTTCTTATTTCCCTGACGCTTGCTACATATGAAAAGCATTGAGTCATTTTGTCAAAGCTTGCCCTCAAAAGGATAGACAGGAGTCTCTTGACTAGGCAGGAGTCTCTTCAACTCAACAAGAAGGGCACTAGCCTAAGATTGACATGCAAGCACGGGCCTACGAAGTCCCCCTCATAAGGGTGAAGGAAAGGGAACACAAGGGAGTACAACACACAAATCTTAAGCCAATGCTAATAAGGAAAATGGGTTCACATCCCCAACCAATCGCACATCAAAGAAGGGTAGAGGCCACGTGTCACTCAAGCAGCTTGCACGTACCCCTCTTGTTGATTGCAACAAGCAAGAATGGTGTAATACGGGCTCAAAAGGGATGTTGTGATGTTGTGATGTCTGCGAAGGGCTTCTTGCCACCAAGGGCAAGAAAGCCCATATGCCAATGTATGGGTTTTCTTACCCTTGGTGGCAAGAAGCTCTTGTGTTTTGTTACCCTTTGTGGCAAGAAGCTCCTGTGTATGGGTTTTCTTACCCTTGGTGGCAAGAAGGTCCTATGTTTTTTCTCCTTCCTTACGCACATTATGTTAATGAAGACATGTTAATGAAAACCTATATGTTTCGTTGCTTTGACAAAGACTTGCATGTTCAAACAAAAAGTATTCAAACAAAAATTATTTGATTAAGGGCAGCGAGTATCCTACCTATGTTCAACTTGGGTTCATTGCTTTGACAAAGACCTACCTATTCAAATGAAAATCATTTGATTAAGGGCAGTGAACATCCTACTTGCAACGTTGCGAGTATCCTACCAGAGGACTGTCATTTGGAGCACTTGATCGTCTCACCATCTCCGCTCCGAGTATCGTACTTGGGGCCATCCCATTAAAATAAAAGATTGGATTTGCAGGGAAGGTAAGGGCCCAGTCTTTTGGAGGCCTTGCAAAGACACGGAAAGGCGTTGGCCAACTTGAAGGGTTCTAGAAAGAGAGGAGATTATTGGCATTCCAAAATTTGGAGAAGAAATTGATATGAAAGGCACCCTCACAAGTTTTGAGGTCACACGAATTCTGCTTCCTTTCACTCAATCAAGATTTTTGTGAATTCTCAAACTTCGTTGATGGAAATGCTAATTGTGGGCAGTGGTGGAAAGGGTCGTCTTCGAAAACCCAATGGCGTCCGATGAATATATAATCATTTGAGTTTTAGTGCTGCAAGCCGATTCTCATTCTCTGACAATTTGGCCGAGTGACCACCCTATGATTGACTACCATCACAAATAGTGATCTCCTTGAGCGCATCATGTCAAGTGGAATAATGCTTTTAGTTAGTGGTGAATATATTCAATAAATGCATCGTACTCATTAGTCAACTATTTGAAAAGGATATATATAGAGTCAGAGTGAGAGCTATGTATAGAGATTGGTATATTAGTGGTGAATATAGTCATTAAATGCATAAACTAGTGGTGCAAATATTCGGTTTTAAATGCAATCATATTTGGAAAATATCACTACTCATATCTTGAAAAGGGAGAATGATTTTGGCATGTTTGATATATTTTTAGACATTTGTCAATAGCTGCATCTCGCAAGCAAAATGATGGATGTCATCGATATTCTTTGCTTTGGCTCTTTGAAAATTTTATCCATCCATTTTGATTTAGAAGATGTTATTTCGATAGAGAGAGAGCTTCAAGAGTACTTCTCCTTAGGTAATAATAAATTATCAATGGAGAATCAATGCAGTGTAGTGCCTAGGATAAAGCTAGCTAATGGTGTTTATGCATTTAAACTTACTACAACAATGCCAAGGGAATGCACTGTGTCTACTTTATCTCTACATTCCAAGGATGTTGTGCATGGTAGAGATGATGGTAGGTATATATTCTCATCAGTAAAAGATCCCTCTTTTTCTTGTTTGGGAACTCCATCAATCCTTGAACCCTGTCTATCTAGTTTAGGGACACCTATAGGAAATAAAGCTCTTGATATATTGTCTCTGATTAGACTATTGCATGTTAACAACACTTTTCTCAATGCTTTAATGAATGCATCTGAAGTTAGGAAAGTTGATGAACTTCCATCACGATACGATGGGGATATTGTTTTTGAGCTCCCTATTGCACCACAAGGTAAGCGAATGGTTGGGATGGAGCAAATATATGATGGTCATGTGCGGGTGGAGTATAACACATGTACAAAGGAATGTTTTGATGGTGTTGTTAGGCATAGTTCTTATGGGGGGCATCTAAGATGTTGTAATGTGGAGTGCCCATATTATGAGCAGATGAAGGGAAGCAATCAATCTCAATGGAAGGGAAAACTTAATTTAGTTTGTCAACATTGCTCTACTTTATTGGAATGCTTGGCTATGTGTGAGTCTTCTATTTATTATTGCTACCCTACAGATAGAACTACTACAACAAGATGTGTCATACATCAAGGTAGTCATAGGCATCCAGTGGTGGCAGTTGGGGTGTCGAAAATAAATGAGACTTTTGTGCATACTTTGGTGCAAGATAGAGCTTCCCATGACCTTTATGCAAAGTGTAAAAAGGTTGAGACAGGTGTAGCTCAAGATATAATTATGAACATGCTCTTTGATGACAATAATATCACTTCCTGATATGGGAGATTTGGGGATCGAGCAACTTCTGGAAAGAGTTACACCTCTTGCACAAAGAAAAAGGTTAGGTCTAAACTTTGTTTACATTTTTTTGAAACTCACATGTTGCAATTTTTGGCTTTTGGTATTTGATTAGGATTTAGAGATCCATGGATATTGCCCGTCAAAATGTGAAGGGATCGGTTCTTGGGCTCAAAGCATTACTAGATCATAAGGAGAAAACAAATAGGTGATGCCCTTTCTTTCATAGCCTTTTATTTCCGAACCAGCTAGCAAGCAATGTGGAGCCTCATGTATTTAAGATGTCCTCTGTGGGTCCTAGAAGTGGGATCGACGGGGTTAATCAAATGAGGCTAGCTGGACCATTAGAGAAACAATTTGTTCACTTTGATCATGTGCATAGGACAAGTGGCTAGACCACAATGAGTGCACATGTTTATCACCCTTTTGTCAAAGAATTGCTTACAATTGCAGTAGGTGAGTTCAAGGTGGAATATACAAATGCACAAGTTTTATTTTGGACTTTGATGAATGGAAGGTTGTAGCAATGTGGATTTGAGAGTGCAGAGTTTGTAGGTTTCATGGCTGATGAGGCACAAGCAAATTGGCTTGCAATGTGTACTGTTTTCAATAAAGGTAACAGGAATGTGATGATGTTTAAGGAATGCTCATGTTCTTTTAACTGGGAAAAGAGTATGCTAGAACATACACGAGTTTGTATCAAACCACAATTTCAAGAAGAGCATAAGGATTTGTGTCGATGGTGGAGAGATGCACCAAGTGAAGTGTTAGCTGCATTGGCAAAGGACAAACTTGTTACACTTTGGACTTTGGGACATGCGCATGAGATAGAGCCACATTCATTAGAGACATGGTTATTTTGGTGGGAGGTGCAGGGATTTCACTGGGAAAAATGCATATTTTTAAGCATGCATCCCTGTGAGCAGCTTTGGGATACACTCAACAAGTTAGCTTGTTCTCTGCTCCAGATGCAGACCTTGCCATGTCAATCTTGCAAAGTGCCCATTATAAGGCCTACTTGACAAGAAGACATGAGGGGTCTAGGCCGAGTTTAAATTAAATTAAGAAAAGACTTATGTTCGGAGATGAAGGGGTTCGAGAAAAAAAAAATCTTGTGGACATTGCATCAACAGTGTTGGAGGAACAAGATATTGTTGCTCCAGATGTTCAGAGGACAGTCCTGAAAAGTGTGATGTGCAAGATAAGAAATATGGATGCAAAAATTATACTTGATACAGATAGTCATTGGCCTGAATATGAGAATGTTACTATTCATGTTCCAAGACCAAAAGGGGGTTCTTCATGCATTCATGGGACCCCAAAAGAGAGTGAGGTTGATGTGAAAGAATGGTCTATCCGAAGAACACCACCCAAATGTCAATCTACATGCTGGGGTATTTTGGAAGGGAGAGCCAAACACTGTGGAGCTTTCGTTCTTGACAAGAAGGAAGGGCCACTGAAGGGTATTCCTACATCTTGCTTCAAAGGATGTCAACAATATAAGGATAAGGAGAGTTGGCAGATGTTCTACTTTTGTCCATCGAGTGTAATTCATTCAACTAGAGTGGATGAGAAGATTCAGAAGTCTTGTGGGCCAGCTCCACTTCTTTGGAAGGTTGCTAGAGGCACATGTTTGTCTACGGAAGAGACAACCAAACTCATCAATGCAGGTTTTATTTTGGAGGGTGTAAAACACAGTGTTTCATGCAATGTTTGCCCAACAAGCAGAGGTGATGCCCACATTGTAAAATGGAAGGAGAAGATAAGCAAGGCAAGCCAAGATTGCATTAATAGAGAACTTATAATGGAAGGAGAGGTAGTGCATGAGACAGTTGTTACTCAAGCAGAGTCACACATTTCTTGGATTTCAACAATTAATTCAAAGAAATCTGGAATCTCCTTTGCGGTTAATGTATGCGAGTTTCCAAGGTGCTCTTGTCCAAAGTTTGCTTTGAGGGATCTAAAAAAAAAGTCGTACGTGCCATGTGAGCATATATATTTTGTGTTCATTAGGGTGTTTGGTTTGCAACTCCAATACACAATTTTATGCACCAAGTTGCGATTACAAAGTTAGAGCTTAGTCAAGCACTCTCGGGACACTGCAATATTTCTTCTACTAGTGCTATATAGAAGGGATGTATCTACAATGTTTGGCATTTGGTTGGATTTTTTGATACATTGCGGAAATTGCAAGCAAGAAATTATGTAAAGTAAGAAATTAGGTTTGTGCCATAGATAAGTCAGTAACTTTTGGGACATCTGTAATTTCTTCTTCTAGTGTCTTATAGATGGTTATATGTTGTCATTCCTTTTTTGGTTAGTCGCATTTTGAATTATGTTTGTGATTTCTTGATTGAGACAATATAAGTTTCTTTTGCTAATGTCAATAAGTTGTTGATATGTTGTAAGTTGTTGATGCGTTGTTCTTGTGAGGGAGAATTCCATTACTAGGATTGTGTATGAACTTTCTTTGAGAATCTAAAACTTTAAGATATGACTACAAGTTCTAAATGACATTGTCAAAACAGCTTGCTTGGTGTCTTGCCGCTCGGTTTGGGTCCTTGCTCGGTTTTTTTGTGCTTGGTTTTTGGTATCTTCATCCAATGGTGTTTGGATCACCAATAATTGGCTGTGCGGGCCCATTTTATGGAGAGTGGCATGAACAAATGCCCTCTCAATCTCAGCTTCCATGGACATGTCTTCTTCTTTGCTGATTCCCTTGGTGGAGATATTGGAAGTTTTTGCCATTTCCATTGCTACACGACCATGGCCACGGGTAGCTCTGGCTTGGCCACTGAATTTTCCTTGACGACAACTTTTGCTAAGTTTGGGACATTCCCTTTTGAAGTGCCTAGATTCATTACAACGGAAACATTGCAAGCTTTGGTCACTTCCTTGAAAGGTGACAAAGTCACTGATTGCATTTGCCCTCGGCTTCCACTGTTGACATAGACTCTATCCTTGCGCCCTTTTGAATTGAGCTTTCAACATCCTTGGAATTTGTTCTTTGTGAGACCAATGCTGTTATTCCTGGACTTTGCCTGGACTTCTTGGCTGATAAGTCCCGCTTTTATCAATGAATCTTGTAAATCCAAAGGACACATTGATTCCAACCAAGTGTTCATTAGTGGGTTTAGCCCATCACAGAACTTCGAGACTTGTTGGATAATACTCATTGTCGGGGCATATTTCAACGAGGAGACAAATCTCGAGTAGTATGCCTGCAGAGATAGGCCCAACTATTTCAATTTGAAGAACTTGTTCATCTTCTAAGTTTTGTATGCATGTGGTATGTACCTTCCCTGCAGTTCTTCCTTTAGCTTTTCCCAAGTTATTGTGCTTTCAATGAGACTGTTTGGTCTTTACACCATTGCTTCCACCAAAGCCTAGCTTTGCCGGTACGCTTGAGCTTGGCAATCATAGCTTGGTTTATAGGTGTTGTTCCTGATGCTGCACTGAAATAATCCTCCATGGATGCAATCCATACTTTGGTATCAACTTCAACAATCTTCCCTTTTCCATCAAATTTTGGTGGTTTAATTTGTTTGAGAAGAAACTTCTTCTCTTGTGCCTCTATTGGGTTAGTGCGAAAACAAGATTTTGGCTCTGAGCTTTTGGGGTTGTATCTGGTTTTCAATTAAAACCTTCATGTTAAGATTACATTTACACATCTCTTCACAACTTATCTCAATGTGCAGTTTATTTTTAATCAATACAGTGCAACAAATCAAATGAACATAAAATTCTTATTTATCCATAAAGAAGTATAAGCCTCAAGTACAATTATTCGAGAATATATAGAGATTGGTTGGGATGATTTTCTTTTCAAAAGATACATCAACACCAAGTTAATAATTCCTATTGAATTTAGCTACAAGGACAGAATAGTAGAATGGATTGGGGAAATGGATTCTCAGGAAGATGTAAGTCATGGGAAGTTTAGGAAGTCCCCATTTTTGATAGCCATGACCTTCATTTTGCCTCATTACTTTAGTTATGTCTACTGTCAAGAGTTTGACCACCTCCTCATAGATATAGCGATTCTGTTCTACTTGCCGGTATCCGATGTGTAGGATCGAATTTTCACAAGCCTCACGGAAGATGAATAACTTGATAATCCTCAAGTTTTCCAACCATTTTAGCCTCTTCAGATTATTTTGAAAATAGGCGAGTCGATTGGCATCTATGTAGCAGTATCCTGTGTGTCAAGAATCACGTGGTGGGGGGACTTGCTCAAGATGTTGCGCCGAACACACACAGAATGCACAAGGAGAAGCTCACTCAAGAGAAAGATTTGTTTAAAGTTGATCTGACGCCGTACTGGGTGGATGATATAGTCCATGTACTAGAGCACGGTCTACCTGAGAGACCTACAAAGACGGCCAAGCTTAGGCATGGGTTGCTATGGCGATGTGTGTGCGAGCATGAGATGCATGACGTGTTGAGCGAAGTGCATGGTGGGATTGCTGGAGGGCACTTCAATGGGGATACGACAGTCCGTAAGGTGCTACAATCTCAAGTATGGTGGCCCACCCTATTCCCCGATGGCACTACTAAGTTCGTAAAGCATTGTGATGAGTGCCAAAGGACTAAAGTTCCTGCATTTAAGGATAAGATGGAGTTGACCCCTATCATTGCACGACAACCCTTTAAAAAGAAGACCAGACCAAGGACTACCAGATGATGTCTCTGGTCCACTAAGAGTCTGTGATTCTTGCTTTTCAGCTTGCACATGAGTGTCATGATCATAATCATCATCCAGTGCATCACCACTAGATGCATACCAACTGCTCATTTCATTAAAGATGACATCCCTACTCACTCTAAACGTAGATGTGACAGGGTTATAACAGCAATACCCTTTCTGCTCTAAAGAGTATCCAATAAAGACACACTTTTTAGCCTTTGGATCTAGTTTCTTCCGCAACTCATCTGGCACATGAACATATGCAATGCAGCCAAACACTTTCAAGTGTGAGACATCAGGCTTCTTACCTGTAAAACATTCTTTGGGGATCATACCATGAACTGCAGTTGTGGGAGTTGACTAAGGAGTACCTCTACATCTTCAGGTGCATCTAGTAGCACTACAGGTAAAGACAAAGGAAAGAATAAAGTGTCAGATGGCATTGATGCAGTTCTTGATGGAGACTCAAGTGGCTCAGAGAGCTTAGATGATGAGCTTGGTATTCCTTCTATCAAGACACCAGGTGTACAGAGAGCTCATAATACTTTCGACGGGTTTGGTCCATGTACCCAGTGCGGCTAACAACCCCCTTGGATAGGGCCAGGCAGGCAGTCGGAGGTAACTGAACCTGCCTGTGCCTCGAGGCTATTAACTTGAAACATTAAGTGTTTGGCCTTGAATTAGTTCCTTGAGAAAAGAAGTTCAAACAATGTACCTAAGTGTACAATCACGAGAAAATTTTTGTGGTCGTTCGTAGGACCAACTGCTAAGGTGTGATTCCTTCTTCCGAAATACTCCCAGCATTCGATCCTAGATTGTTCGCAACTTGGCGATATTCTAAGGGCTTGGCAAGTTGGGTTGCTTGTTTCCCCTTTTTCTTTGGGTAAGGATTTGTACCCCACCGACCCCAATTATCCTTACCTTAGGTCTCCTTGTACTATAGCCAAATAGATCTTGGACAATCCCGTCATCCTCAGTTGGTCAATTTGCTTCTTGACCATTCATAATTTCCCTAAGTTTGACAAATCAGTCCACAAGAGAGAGAGTTGTAGTAGGACGACTACTCAACCTCTTAACGAATCTAACTAGTAATTAGATCTTGCCCCCCTTGGCTTAAGATGTAGTAGTAGCATCTTATGATTTAGTTGCAATAGCATCTGATCCTGCAGACTAGTTGCACGAGATAGGTTGCAGTGCCTATCTTGAGGAATTACATCCCTTTATTTGTCGATATTACTAGAATTCGTGTCGTAAGACATGGTACCCTCTCTTACTTGCAACATAGAGCGATCTAAGTACAAGAACACTGGATTAACTCTGCAAGCGCAATACTAAGCAACATTTGAACTTAACTTACCCTATCTTTCATATTGAATGTAACTATCATTACATGTGTATTACATCTTATATGCTTTTCATTAAATGAAATATAACCCTTTTCCTTTTCATACATTTACTCATGCATGTAAGTTGCTTATGCATGCAGGTTATACTATGTACAGTTATAATGATATTGAAATAAAAACATAATCTTTTCCTTTCCCATGCAAGTCACGCAAAATAGAATGCAATTGCTTATGCAAAAATATAACCATTTTACTCCTCTCCATAGCAACTAACTATTCTTTAATTAAACATTCTTCTATGAATCAACCTATTTACAGTCGTCACAAGGGATTTTTTTAATTGCACAAATGCATTATGTACAACATAACTCATTCTTGCCAACGTAAGTTACCCAATGCAAGCCTTCCAGTGCACAAGAGCATCGCAATACATATTTAACCTATGTGCACGATGCAACTAGGACATTATTGCATAAGTGCATCTTTTAACACATGAACCATATATTAAAAAATGCAACAACCTTTCATCATGATGGTGCGAGGAATATAAGTACCTTGTCATGCAATTTAAAACTCTTCTGAACATTCCTATGATCTTTTCAAAACGAAGCGTTTTAGTAATGCAATTAGATTTTCTCTATGCGAATTTATACTTAATGCACCCATATCATGTGAAAACGAAGGGTGAATTTGATGGAACCTGAACTTCCGCAGGAGGGATATTATCGGCTCTTGCGCTTCCGGTGGGGACTCATACATGTGCTCCTCTTACTCCTGCGTGTGCTCCTCTTGTGTGGCGCTTTGGGGCCATCGCAATTGGGACTTGGGAATAAGTCGGGCAGATGGAGGGTGTGCTGAAATTCTCTGCAAAACTAGCAGTCCTTCCTTCCCAAAGGGAACTCCCTTCGTAAACGAGTTGTGCCCTTCCGCGATTCGCGGGTGAAACACCCCCTAGGAAGCTTTTTGTGGTAGCTTCCAGGAAGCTTCTTGGAAGCTTTTTTTTTTCTTCTTGTTTTTTGACAGGGGTCATGTTGAGGAAGGAGATGGAGACGACAATGATGGTGATGAGGAAGGCAGCGTCCTGGCAGTCTGGGGGTGGTGCTGCATGTCAAGCAGAGGGGAGGTGTGGCACATAAGCGGAGCAGGGAAGGTGCTGGCGGCACTGCTGAAGGCCACGGGGGGGGAGGCTTCCCCTTATATAGTGGGGAGGAGGGGGGCTTCACGAGGGGAGATACGGCCGTTTAACGGCTGCCACCCCTACACCTGGGGGGGTGCATGCCCCCCTCTACCACTCTACTCCCTCTCTCTCTCTCTCTCCTCGACATGCTATCGACAGGGGGTGAGAGAAAAAAAAATTGAATTAAATTTAAATTTTTTTAAAAGGGGGGGTTCTCATGGGGCAGGCACGGGGGAGATATTACAAGTAATCCATCATAAGCATGATCAAGAACGTTAAAGTCTTCATTTTCAGCATGCTCATAATCTTTCTCAAATGGACCATAAGATTGCAAATGATCTTCATATACATTGTCTTCTATTAGAGGATCAAATTGCCGATGGTTGGTCTTCATGACTGTCATCTTGGTCATTAGCCTCTTCATGTTCTTTCTCTTGCCCATCATAGAACCATTGTCCACTTTAGCATCATCATTTCCTTGAAGAAACAAATAATTCAACACAACATTTGGTTGATTCCCATTGATTTGTTGTCCAAGATCTATGGAATAATCCTCTTCATCCTGGCTTTGTACAAGGTATACTTGTTGTCTATGATTTACTTCAATAGATTTAGACATAAGACCAAGATCAAAATATTCAAAAGAAGTAATCACATCTTGTAGAGTAGGTTGAGCACTATTCTTGAAGTGATTGCACCAAGTAGCAATTAATGGAAGCATTTTCTTTTTTCATGAAGAATGTTTCAACAAAAGTTTAATAACCATCTCTACACAATGGCAAATATCCTCATGGTAAATACAAGGACGAATCAAGATGAAGGTAGCATATTTCTCTATCTTGGTAGAAAATTTCCCAAGAAGTTTGACCAATGAAAGCATACCAACATCCAAGATTTCCCATGCTAACTGTCCTTCTAATGAATCCCATGATCACCTACTAAACCAATGGAGGTGTATAAACCATCATAGCCCCACTAATTAGCATCAATCTCGAAAAAGAGAATATAAAGTTATACCAATCCATATTCAAAATGATGATGAGACGATTGATTAACAAATGATATCAACCAATGTAATGCATCCTTGCCTTGAAAAGACTATGAAAGAGTAGTACCATTACTGCAAAAATACTTCATGGATGCCCACAAATCAACTTGAAGATCCAATTTTTTCGTGGTTATTAGTCCCAACAACATGCATTTAGCTTCAACATTACATATACATCCTTGTAAGATATTGTTATCATAGAGATTGATAAGAGCTTGCATTACACCTTGCTAAACCAACTAAGAGGTATGTGGTTGCAACTAATGGACAAGTACTTACTCAACCAAACTCACATCTATTACTTCCAATACCATTTGAGAGTCATCATAAGCCATAAAGGTATGTGCCAAAGTACCCATAATGTCTACCAAAGGAACCTATTAGAACCAACATCTCTAATTAGACCCATAATGCTTTGTTTCCTTGCTTGTCGAAAGTGCAATCCTACACATACTAAATCAGCCATAACTTTGGCTGAAAGCTCCGATTGACAAAATTTTTTATTCAAATTGAAGCTAACACTTTCCTCTTCAAATAAAGCACTTAACAATAAATTTCAGAGAGGTCAGAAAAAGATATGATAACCCAAAGCTGACTGATTGAAACTGTCTACAACCTGCCCTGTTTGAATGAGTCTATAAGAGGTCTATAAATCTAACTTTGACCTTGTTGAACCTTGTATACTCACAAATAGAACTGAGGGCACTCTGTAGGGTACCAAGGCATCAATTCATGATTAATGAAAAGTAATCAAAGTCCTAGACCACTGATTTTAAGGGCTAAAATGAAGGAGTAATGTCTTGTAATCATTGCATGAATGGAATCATTGCCAAGATGAATCAACCAATGCCAATTTAAGCATTTGCAATCCCAACATAAGAATCATCTTATCACCACTTCCAACAATAGCAATAAATTGCTATAGAAAAATTAGCATAATAATTTAAGTGGCTAACTGAAGATCGCATGCCATTACAAACATGTCATCAACATAACCCATGTAACAAGTAATGCTTTATATCCAAGAGCTCAGAAAAGAGTAATGACTTTTCAACTTGTTGCCATCAAAAGCCCCAAATTATTTCTTCTAAATTGAATCCCACATAACTCCATAATAGTCAATCTTACCGAGGTTGAAGAGTCTTACTCAAAGAAGACAATGAAGTTATTGAATTGATTGCTATAGTTGGAGCTTATCATCAAGCATTCAACATTAGGAAATGCCTCTATAACATTTCTAGGCCTTAGTTTTTGGGGCATGATATTGAGGATTATACATAGTACTTGAGAGTTTAGGTAACCACATCAAGCTGTTACCTTCACAGTAGCCTTGGCTCATAGCAAGGCTCTTGGAACTCAGTGTTTCTTAGTCAAGTGTGAACTATGCTTAGGGAGACATATCTATCAATCATGTATTTTCCTTGATGTGACCTAAGTTGTGATGTGGGGAAGGGACTAGGTGGGTCCCTAGGTGCAGTGCTTGTGATGCTTGTAAAGTATAGATGGGCTGATTTCATTGTTGTGTTTCGTTTTTTTCGACTTCTTTCTCTTCTTGTCCTTTTTCTTTTTCCTATCTTTTCTTTTTCTTTCTTTTGCCTTTTCTTGTCCTTCTCTTTTTTTTTCTCTTTTCTTTTTTTTTTCCTTTTTCTCTCCTTTGTTTTTAAATTATAAAGGGAGCACACTAAAGGCATCTCGTTCATGAGTAAGGGCCAAGTTGCATAGTCGCTTAAGGGCTTTGCTTAGGAAGGCCTTGTTTTGCATAGATATCCCTTCAAATTATCTCTTACATTGAGTAGTGTAAATGACAAAAATAGGTGGTTACACCTAGTGAATTTACTATCACTCATGTGTTCTAATAGGTTTTGAATCCTTTTTTCTACAATTTCAAATTGAAAAAAAAAAGACAATTCTTCAAGGGGAATGATTCAATTTTTTATTTTTATTGGGTGAATACCCAATAATTTTTTCCATCGAACGAATTACCAAATTAGATCCAAGAAATAGTATCCTTAGATAGGCGATGGAAACTCTTGAGCTAGAGTACGGTAGGGGTAGAGGGAATTTCTAGTGGAGCGATGAAATGCATAGAGATAGGAAGGAATACCAAAGGTGAAGGCACTCTGCTATGCCAACACTGACACTAAGAGTACAAAATGATGGCAAGAGGATGGCTCTCATCATGAGATGCCTTGCACAGCTATCTATTCCAACATTGATATCAAAAAGAGGGGGAGCAACTACTCTTCCTCTGTAGTAGGTTTTTAAAAAACTAATATTCACAATAGATGGAGATAATTATAGGTGCTGATGAATGTGAGAGCGAGGCATGAGGAGAAGTCTTTGAGAAAACCTACTATGAATGGGCGAAGGTCCCTTTCAGTGAAGATAATGCTTTCTTCAAGGGTTGAGGCATTTATGTCGTAGATCAGAGGGAAGCCATACCTACCATGCACCTCCTGGGTTGAAGTCAACTCCAATCCTCTTTGATAGGGCATGTAGGTAGGATCATGCCTTTCATGCAATAGGGTGCTATAGAAATCCATCTAGGCCTCTAAGTTAGAGTCCCAGATGTTTTTGCGCCACCTAGGTTGAGCCTCATATCCCTCCACCCTTCACGGTACCTCCATCACCTTATCTTCCCAATAGTCTATAGATTCTTGCTGCCACTTCATGGGATGTCTCATTCATTCCTCTAGCCATCTCCTTCCTAGCCTTTCTGAAAGCTTAATGACATCCTCTGCCACGGATGGAGATAGTTCCCTATCCAATGTACAAGGGAAGGTAAAGGAGAACTTAAAAGGGCAGCTGCGATTTTCCCATTGCTTCCACACTACAAACTCATGGCCCCAGTTCATAGGGTCGCACTCCTTGCTTTGAGAGATCGCCACCTATGGAACTTGTAATGTCTTAGATTGGAGCTTCTTGTGGGTGAGCTCCCCATGTTCTCTGCATTTGTGCCTCATCTCCACCATTCATTCAAGTAGCATAGCATCCTCTTTTGCTCTTTTAGCTGTTCTTGTGGTTGTAGAGGGGAGTGACACCCTTTACCTTCTTTGTGGATTAGTATTGCTTTATCTTGTAAAAAACCTTGCACAATAGGACGCATTGCTTGATGTTTACTTCTGCTTTTGAAATTTGATTTCTCTATGGTCATATGCAAGGGAAAACAACATTATATGGTAGATCGTATGTCCTGTATATCCACAAAAGAATCTGTGGGATAGGGAATTAGTGATGACTTACTAGATGCACATCTTTTTAGAATGTCCAGCAAATGAGATTTGTTTAAAGAAAACCTCACATCATATTGAGGTGGATGACATAGTCCACATCCTTGAGAACATATTGTCAAAATGACCCATAAAAAAACCTAGGTTAAAAAGAATAATATTGAAGGTCCAACCCTATAAGTTGATTGCAAGTCAACTGTATTGATTAGAATAGAATGGACTCTTAAGGAGATGTGTCTGCAAACACAAAATGTATGATGCGCTCAAGGAAGTATGTGGGGGATTGATGGAGGGTACTTCAATGATGGAGACACTACAACACATAAGGTGCTTTAGTCTCAATTATGGTGGCCAATGCTATTCCAAGATGCACCTAAGTTCATAAAGCATTGTGATGAGTGCCCAATAGGCCAAAGTCCCTACTCATAAGGATAAAATGGAGTTGACCCTGATGATTTCACACTAACCATTTGAGAAGTGGAAAATCAACTTCATTGGTCCAATCAGCTAGCCCTGTAGCATAATACTCCCAAGACAAGTACATCATTGTTGCCACCCACAGATATTACCTCACCAAGTGGGTGTGGCAACTCAAGCAACTCACAAAAATGATGCTAGGACCACAACCAAGTTCCTTTGAGAGCAAGTAATCTCATTGTTTACCCTCAAACGACCAAGGTGGAAAAACTGGAAAATCTAAAGTAGTAGACAAGGCCAAGGCAAAAGTGAAACAGAAGACGAAGGCGCACCAAGAAGAATTTGGAAACATAAGAAGTGCAAAAAAGTCCTAAATCAAGGAGAAAGGCAGAACAAGAAAAAGTGCAAGTCAATACTTTTGTAAAAAAGGCATAGGGCGCACCATGATTTATGTTAAGAGTGATGGGCTCCCACCCTCGTGCAATTTGTAAAGGTAGATGGGTGGTAGGAAGGAAGCTAGGAAGATAGGAGGACAATGGGAAAAAGGGCCTAGACCATGTAAAAAAGGGGATAAGGGGATGACCGTCCAAAAGGGATTTAGGGTTTTGTATATAAAGTTGAAAAGTGAATGAGAAGCTCATTCTTGTGTGTGGCCAAAAGTAGCTCTCTTCTTCTTCTTCTTCTTCTTCTTCTTTTTCTTGCTTGTTTGAGCTTGTGCTTGAGAGAGGAAGTGTGATAATGTGAGGGAGTGTGTAACGTGTCCCCCTTTCCTCTTGTAGGACATGTCTTAGCAGCCCATCGAGAAGCGAGTCCAAAAAGCGCTGCCCGGCACTCCCATGGAATGTCATGGGGTTTGCAATCTAGGTATTCCCGAGTCTACCACGAAGCGGAAGCATTCCGACCGTTCCCACTTAGAACCGACCTGAATCAGGGTTTTCCTAATGGTCAAGTTCCTCATAGGTAACTAACGTCCAACCTCAAATGAACTACTTTACGCAGAAACATCAAGGTCGAAGCAGATTTATACTGCGCTTGTTTCAAGGAGAATGGAAAACGAGAGGGATGCGAAGCTTGACCTCTCTACTTGTAAGGCATAATCCCATTCTGTTCCCCTAAAATAGCATAAATCGAGACTCTTAGCTTTCTAGATTCTAGGTCATTGTTACCTTGCTGTCAATTCCATTTAGAAAAGTTCCCGACCAACCAGGACCACCCTTCCGTAGGACGGACCCATGGTCACATCCCGCACTTTCCTCAAGTTGTTTTAGTTATCTAATTACCTACCACATTTAGTTTGACAAGCAAAAACAGCTTCCTTAATTAACCAATTAATCGTTGGTTCCTTCATGTAACTCAGGCACTAACATAGAAAAACAATGTCAAGCAAGTTCATTTTCAACATTTGATCTTTATTTATAAATCTTTGGAATACATCATATAATCCAGCCCGAAGGAAATTCCATAATCTGCCCGAAGGCAATTCCATAATCTACCCGAAGGCAATTCCAGCAATCCTCAGGGATCGCTATTCCAAGTTTCAGCCCGTTGACTAGTATGCGGGCCTCGAGATCCAATCTTAAGTCACGTCGGCCTCTTGTGCAGGACCCGGAGGCAAGGGATTTATGGCCAGAGCCCCCCTTAGCACCCAAGTGTCCTCCTGCTCCAAGTAGCACCCATGGAGAGACCTCTCACGGTGGGTTCGGTCTATGTACCCGGCGCGGCTAACAACCCCCTTGGATAGGGTCAGGCAGACAGTCGGGGGGTAACTGATGCTGCTTCTCCCTCCACGCTTTCAACCTGAAGCATTAGTTATTTTCCAGCATTAGTTCCTTGAGCAAAGAAGAACAAATAGTGCTCCTAACTGTACAAACACAAGCACCCCAGTGGTCATTTATACGGCCAACTGCTAAGGTGTGAATCCTTTTCTCCGAATACATCTAGCATTCGATCCGGGATCAATTGCGACTTGGCAAGATCCCAAGGGTTTCATAAGCTGAGTTGCTTGTTTACCCTCTTTTCTTGGGTTAGGGTTTATACCCTGTTAACCCAAATTGTCAATACCTTAGGTTTCCTTATATTAAGGTCAATATATCCTGGACAACCCCGTTGTCCTCACTTGATTGGTCAATTTCTTGCTAGGCAATTTATAATTTCCCTAACTTGGCAAATCAGCCCCAAGGGAAGGTGATGTAGCAAGATGACTACTCATCCTCTAGACAATTTGATTTGTACTTAGGACTCGCCAGCCTTGTTCTAAGGAGTGGCAATACCATTTTGTGATTTGGTCATAAAACCATGCGATGTTGCAACTTTTTGCACGAGATTTGCATCTAACTTGTGGGATTATTTCTCCCATCACACGATATTCCTTGGTCAAGAACACCTTTGACCAAGATATAGGGTTCGAGAGTCCTATTGACCCAATCCAACCCTAACCCTACTAGGCTGATAATGCTTTGGCCCTAGGGTTCCTAATTTCCTTGCAAAAATCCAGCATTTGGTCATCCAATCATTAAGGTAAGGACCCTAGATCAATCTTGCATGAGCGTTTAGCTAACCCTATCATTCCGTGAATGTGGGTAGGATCTTGGGATCAGAAATATTACGTTTGCAAACCAAGTGCGATATTAGGTAGAATTTTAGCGTAACGTAACCCTACCTAGCACTTAGAGGTGATCGTCATACACTAACTAATCATACCTTTATGATTCCCATGCAAGCCATTCAACTATACGTGAATTACTTAGTAGATTTAACTAACCCACGATTAGAGACGATCATCCCTTTTTAAAGATGCAAATACTTCCTTCTAAATTAACAAGTACTTTTGCCTAAAAGATGCAAGGAACTGCAAGATGTATGCGACGTATCATTCCATGCAAATTTGTGATTTCAAGACTAAAAACCTTTTCCTTCTATGCAGCTAAAAGATTTACAAAGATCTTTTCTTTTCCTTGCCCTAAGCTATAATGATGCTACGAAATCAAAGCTTTAAATACTTTTGATGATGATGCATTCAAACTTTGATAAACTCCATGCATGAGCGAATACCATGAGTCTAACATTAAATTAATCCTTCCTTTAGCACCTAACCCGACCTAAAATGCAACCATCTTCGCAGGCAATTTGCAAAGTTTGTAATTCCTTTCCATGCATTGCGACGATTTGGACATCATTCAATGGGCATCTAAAATTATCCTCTATATGAACCACGACCATGAATTTAATTCCTAAGTGCATCATGCGACATAAGCTCTATCCTTCTTAGCACGATATCATCTTCTAAGTTGCGCATTATACGTTCAAGAAGATTGCAACTACTCTTGTCCATGGGAGTGCAAGCAATTCCAATATTCGGCATGCACTCAACTTTGTAAATCGAATGCATTTATAACTTCCCTACGAAAATTAAACATGCCTAATGAATCCTTTCATGTGGAATTAATTTTTAAGAACCTGGGCATTGAGGTTTGGGGTATTGTGCACATGTGTACTTGGGATGGAAGCTCCCGCATGTGTGCCTCTCGCCATTTTCTTGGGAGCCATTGACGAATTAAATCCTGGTTCAACAGCTTTCTCTTGGCTGTCTTACGCGTTACGAAACTACTTTTGTCTAATATCTTCTCCTTCGCACAGGACTCGGCCCTTGCAGATACAGTTTTAAGGAAAACCGAGAGGTGTGGATGAATAAGGCTCATGGAAGCCTTGTTTAGAAGCTTCTAAGCTTTTTCTTCCTGACAGAAGACATGGAGAGAGAAGATGATGATTGAGAAAAAGATGAGGATGACGACGAAGGAGATGAAAAGGATGATGATTATGATGATGATGGCGATGGTGATGACAGAGGCGGCAGTAGCATGGCCTGGTAGCAGTAGCTCGTGATGTGGCGGTCCTGGCGATGATGGCGGTAGCACATATCTACTCTCTCTCCTTCTTCCTCCCCTCCCCTCTAGCTTGGGGGGGGGGGGGGGGTTTCTTATTGGTCTAAGGGGGGAGGGTAGCCACACAAGTGGCGGCCAGCACGATCCCCTCCCCATGCTCCTCCTCCACTTAACTCCTCTCACACTCATACTCCCTCTCCCCGCCATGCATTGGCTAAGGGGGAGGGGGTTATTAATTAAAAAAATTGCACAAATGTATCCATTATTCCCCTTTTTTCTCATTAAGGGTGTTCTCACGTGGGCTTGCGGTCTTCAAGTCATGGCTCTTGTGCACCATGCGGGCTAGAGTTGATTAATGCACGAGGGTGGAGCATTTAGCCCAAGGTTTTTCTTGTGCAGTGGCTACTCGAAATTCCTCTTGCGTGGGATGTGCGGTCTAGGGTTATTAATATTTCATGCAAAAATATTACATTCTCTCCCCCTTGGAGGAATCGAGATGTCCTCATCTTGAGAAGAGCTGGGGGTATAGTTGGTTGAGAGTACTTTCATCCATCCAAGTGGCATCTTCTTCGGGATAATCTTTCCATTGGACAAGGTATTCTCTCAAGGTTTTGGATCTCAAATGCCTCTCCCTAACATCTAAGATCTTGAGAGGCCGTAGCTCAAGGACTCCTTGGCTAGGCATTACAACTTGTTGATCATCAAGCATGTGACTAGGGTTAGGTACATACTTTTTCAATAGACTGATATGGAATACATTATGAACTTTTAGGTTTTTGGGGAGCTGTAATCTGTAAGCATTAGGCCCTAGGCACTTGAGAATCTTGTAGGGTCCACAATACCTTGGACTTAACTTTTTACATTCACCCAAGGATAGGGAACTCTTCTTTGGACGTATGTGAATGAAGACCATATCACCTTCAATGAAGGATCTATCTTGACGCTTCAGGTCCGCATAGGCCTTATGTATGTCCTTGGCAGCTTATATGTCCTATCTTATTGACTTGATTTGGTCATCCATTTCTTCTAGTATCTACTTCGAAGCTTCAACCCTCAAGGTTGGATCCAAAAAGCTTAAAGGACTACGACAATCGTGCCCATACAATGCTTGAAAAGGGGTCATTTGAATGCTTTGTTGGTAAGAAGAATTGTAGGCAAACTCAACCAGTGGCAAATATTCAATCCATTTTTTGGATTCGCGGCAAGCAGTGTGCCCTAAGCATGTCTTCAATGACTTGGTTGACTTGTTCCGTTTGACCATCGGTTTGGGGATGATAAGCTGTACTGAAATAGAGTTGAGTCCCAATGGCCTCAAAGATAGCCCTCCAGAAGTGTGATGGGAAGAGAGAGTCACGATCACTAATGATTCTTTTGGGTAACCCATGTAATTTGAAAATCTCCTTGATGAATAACCTTGCAATGTCTGAGGCTTTATAGTTTGTCTTAACAGGGATAAGATGTGCAACATTTTTAAGCATATCTACCATGACCATAATGGAGTTGTATCCTCCCTGAACTTGGGGCAGGCCAACAACAAAGTCCATACTAATGAATTCCCATTTCATTTGGGGAATATCAAGTGGTTGCAATTTCCCTGGCATTTTGACATGTTTTGCCTTAATACGTTGACAAGACAAACATTCTGTGACATATTTGAGAACGTCACCTTTGAGATTATCCCAATAATAGCTCTTTCTAATTGCATTAAGGGTCTTGGCATAAGCAGGATGTCTTGAGAAAGGGGAGTCATGGGCTTCCCAAAGTATCTTTTGCTTGAGTGATTGGCTTGCCGGTATACATAATCTCATTCTATAGTAGACAAGTCCATTATTGATAGATAATTCTTGATACTTTGTTTGTAGCTTCACGTCTTGATCTTTGATGGGGATCTCCCTTAGCAATTTCTGATAGGTTGGGTCATGGCATGCCTCTTCTTTAGCTAGCTCAAGAATTGGGTTGTTTGGCATGGATACCTTTGTGGCTAGAGATCTTTCTATTGATGGATCTTGCAAAATCGGAGAATTCAGAAATGCCTTGCGACTGAGTGCATTGACAACTACATTCTCCTTTCCAGGCCAGTATTTGATTTCAAAATCATATTCCTCCAGCACTTCAATCCATCGACGTTGCCTCATATTGATCTCATTCTGAGTAAAGATCCATTTAAAACTTTTATGATTTGTCACTAGGGTAAACTTGTTACCCAGCAAGTAGTGTCTCCAAAGCGTGAGAGCATGAATGACAGCCAACAGTTTCAGATCGTGGGTAGCATAGTTCCGTTCATGGCTCTTCAGTTTCTTGAATAGTATGCTACAAGATGACCTTCTTGCATAAGTACACATCCTAAGGCAAGTGTGCTAGCATCAGTTATCACTTCAAACTCCTTATCAAGGTCCGGAAGTTTCAGGATGGGTGTTGATACCAAGCTTTGCTTTAGTTTGTCAAAGCTAGACTGCTCATCAGGTGACCATACAATTGATACTTGCTTCTTCAGTAGATTAGTCAGAGGTGTTGCAATCAAAGCATAGTTTTTGATAAAGACCCTATACCATCCTGTCAATCCAAGAAAACTACATATCTCTTTGATAGTTATTGGTGTTGGCCACTCCACGACGTCTCTGACCTTGGCCGGATCTACTGAAATTCCTTCTGCTGATACAATGAATCCCAGATATTCAATTTATCACTTGAAAAATGCACACTTCTTCTTATTGGCATAAAGCTTGTGTGCTCTCATTGTTTTAAGAACAATGCGAAGCTGGGGTTCATGATCTTCTTCCTGTTTGGAGTAGACTAGGGTATCGTCAAAGAAGACGAGTACAAAGTCATCAAGATAGGGCCTAAAGATATCCAGCATTAGCTTGTTGAAGGTAGTAGGAACATTTGTCAGCCCAAATGACATGACTAGGAATTCAAAGTTCCCATACCTTATGATGAATGCCATCTTTGGGATATCTTCTTCCTTGATCCTTATCTGATAATATCCAGACCTGAGATCTATCTTGGAGAAGATCTTCGCACCTTGAATATGGTCAAGAAGTTCATCTATTCTTGGAATGGGGTACTTGTTCTTAATGGTTGATTGATTCAACCCTCTGTAGTCAATGCATAGCCAAAGCATTCCATCTTTCTTCTTCTGGAACAGCACTAGAGCTTCCCATGGTGAATTTTTAGGACAGATGTAGCCTTGGTCTAACAGTTGCTTGAGTTTCTCCTTCAGCTCAATTGCTTCCGGGATGGACATTCTATATGGTCTCTTTGCAATTGGTACAGTTCCTGGCGCTAGCTTGATTTCGTGATCAACTTCCCTTTTAGAAGGAAGTTCTTTCAGTTCTTCAGGAAATACGTCTGCGTACTCCTTTAGCCATGAAGGTTCTTCCCTACACTCCTGATTTTGATCTTGCTTATTTAGCTTGATCAAGTAGACAAGTAGCCCCTTTCTAACTCCTTTTATTATCCGAGATGCTTTGGTCAGTTGAATTTTTGGCTTCCCAGCCTCTCCTTGAGTTGTGACCGATTCCCTTTCAGAATTTTGAAAGGATACTTGGCCCTTTCCATAGTGAATGTGGGCATCATTGGGTATTAGCCAATCCATACCAAACAAACACTCATGGACACCTAGGTTCATAACCTTGAATCTAACCGAAGTCGACTTTCCTCCCAGTAGGAATCTCACCTTAGCAATTTTCCTGGTGCAAGTGACCTCACGACCATTTGCTAATTCCACAAGGTAGGTACATCTATTGTGGCTATTCCTAATCTTCTTGCACATACTGGTGAAATGAAGGAATGTGTACTGCCACAATCAATTAAAGTTTTGAAGCTTTTACCTTGGTAATCCGAAGGGGTTTGAATCATTGAGAATTGGCAATTCGGGCCTTTCTTATGAAGAGCAGCATGAACCATTTCCCTTTCAATGTCTGCTTCCAGGGTTGGGTCTTCTTCGTCACACAGCTCCTTGTTGGCAACACTGGAGGTTCTCCCTTTGGCCCTGACGGTGGCTCCTTTTCCATGGGTGGCTCCTTGGAATGGCCCTTCACATTGTCCTTTGCTAAGCTTGGGACACTGCCTTTTGAAATGACCAGGCTCATTGCAATGGAAGCAACGGAGATTATGGTCATTACCTTGTGCAGGAACAAAGTTGTTAGTAGCGTTCGCCCTAGCTTTCTTCCTTTGTGCCTGATTTTGGCCTTGCGCTCTCTTGGCCTGAGACTTATACACTCCCTTGTTTTGATCCCTGTAAGACCAAGTCCTGTTATTTCTTGGCTTGGTCTGCACCTTCTGTATTATCGGTGCATCTCGAATGAGCGTGTCTTGAAGGTCTATTGGACACATTGACTCCAGGCGGGTGTTTATGGGTGGGTTTAATCTGGCACAAAACTTTGACACATGTTGTGTCATATCCATTTGTGGTGCGTACTTCAAGAGAGACGAATTTTGAATAGTAAGCATCAAGAGATAGACCAAGCTGCTTCAGTTCATAGAACTTGTTCATCTTCTGCATGCTATAGGCAGATGGTAGATATCTCCCTCGCATAGCTCTTTTAAGCTTCTCCCAAGTAACTGACCCTTCCCTTGGTCTCTGCACCATTGCTTCCACCAAAGTCTTGCTTTGCTGATAAGCTTCAATTTGGCGAGCATAGCTTGGTTAGCGGGTGCAGTACCTGCTGCTTCGAAATAATCCTCCATGGATTCGATCCAAATCTCAACATCGGTTTGGATGGTCCTTCCCTTACCATCAAATTCTGGTGGTTTGATCTGCTTGAGAAGGAACTTCTTCTATTGGATTACAATTGTACTTGGTGCAGGGGTCAGACTAGGAGTCTGCACTTGCGGTTGCGCCTGGGCAATAAGATTCTTTACGTTAGTTACTTGCTAAACGATTCTCACATTACATTAACATGCCCAGTTCAGTTTTTAGCCAAGTGACTTAATCACTTAACTCCTTTACCAACACTTACATCCAAGACAGATAGTGATAAAAAATCTTATTCATTCATAGGGCATAGCCCTTTCAAGTACATTTATTTGGAAAGGTAGAACAAGCTAATACATTAATTTGGGGAGAATAAGATTGTATCACAATCGATCACAGGAACTGAGTAATAATATGGATTGGGGTCATGGATTTTTAGGAATCGATAGGTCATAGGAAGCTTAGGGTATCCCTTCCTTTGATACCCGTTCTTCTCATAATGTTCCAACACCTTGATTCTGTCGGTAGGGATTATTCGAGTCACTTCCTTGTACACATACTTGTTCTGCTTGACCTTTCAACCGTCGACATGTAGGGTTGCGTTTGCGTGAGCTCCAACAAAGATGAACAGCTTCACGATCTTTAAGTCCTCCATCCACTTCATTCTCTTCAAGTTGGTCCGAAGGTACACAAGTTGGTGGGCAGCTATGTAATAAATTCCTGAATCACCCATCCATCTCCGTTCCACATACAGGGGTGAAGGATTGTAGATACGGTCTAAGATATTCATCATACCTAGCCTTCATTGATAATTTGAAGCACGCATCGCAGTCATAAACATAACCTGGAACACTAACAATTTGTTCCATGCTTCGCGACTCTGCAGGCCAGTATCCATAAGTAAGTAAGGAAATGTTCTTAACATCAATATTTGCTCTACTTCTCCTTATTAAGTTTTCTTGTAAATATTAGATCCTTGTTGTTCACTCTGATACCAACTCTAACGTGTCCTCCTTTCCTCTTGTAGGACACGGCTTAGCAACCCATCGAGAAGAGAGTCCAGAAAGCGCCGCCAGGCACTCCCATGGAATGTCATGGGGTTTGCAATATAGGTCTTCTTGAGTCTGCCATGAAGGGGAAGCATTCCGGCCATTCCCACTTAGGACTGACCTGAATCAGGGTTTTCCTAATGGTCAAGTTCCTTGGAGGTAACTAGCGTTGAGCCCCAAACAGACTGCTTTACACAGAAACATCAGGGTCGAAGTGGATTTATACTGCACTTGGTTCAAGGAGAATGGGAAACGAGAGGGATGCGAAGCTCGACCTCTCTACCCGTAAGGCATAGTCCCATTCCGTTCCCCTAAAACAGCATAAATCGGGACTCTAGCTTTCTAGATTCTAGGTCATCATTATCTTACTGTCAATTCCGTTGAGAAAAGTTTCCGGCCAACCGAGACCAACCTTCTGTAGGACGGACCCATAGTCACATCCACCGCACTTTCCTCAAGTTGCATTAGTTATCTAATTACCTATCTCATTTAGTTTGACAAGCAAAAACAGCTTCCTTAATTAACCAATTAATCACTGGTTCCTTCATGTAACTTAGGCACTCACATAGAAAAACAATGTCAAGCAAGTTCCTTTTCAACATTTTATCTTTATTTATTAGTCTTTGGAATACATCATATAATCCAGCCCGAAGGCAATTCCATAATCCGCTCGAAGTCAATTCCATAATCCGCCTGAATGCAATTCCAGTATTCCTTAGGAATCACTATTCCAAGTTTCTACCTGTTGACTAGTATGTGGTCCTTGAGATCCAATCTCGAGTCACGTCGGCCTTTTGTGTAGGACTCGGAGACAAGGGATTTACGGCCAGAGCCCCCCCTGGCACCCAACGTCCTCCTACTCCAAGTAGCACCCAACCACAGAGAGACCTCTTGCGGCGGGTTCGGTCTATGTAACCGGCATGGCTAACAACCCCCTTGGATAGGGTCAGGCAGATAGTTGGGGGTACCTGATGCTGCCTCTCCCTCCAGGCTTTCAACTTGAAGCATTAGTTATTTTCCAACATTAGTTCCTTGACCAAAGAAGAACAAAAACTTCTCCTAACTATATAAACACAAGCACTCCAGTGGTCGTTTATATGGCCAACTACTAAGGTGTGAATCCTTTTCTTCGAATACATCTTGCATTCGATCAAGGATCAATTGCGACTTGGCAAGTTCCCAAGGGTTTCGTAAGCTGAGTTGCTTGTTTACCCTCTTTCCTTGGGTTAGGGTTTATACCCTATTAACCAAAATTGTCAATACCTTAGGTTTCCTTATATTAAGGTCAATATATCCTGGAGAACCCCGTTGTCCTCACTTGATTGGTCAATTTCTTGCTAGGCAATTTATAATTTTCCTAACTTGGCAAATCAGCCCCAAGGGAAGGTGATGTAGCAGGACAACTACTCATCCTCTAGATAATTTGATTTGTACTTAGGACTTGCCAGCCTTGTTCTAAGGAGTGGCAATATCATTTTGTGATTTGGTCATAAAACCATGCGACGCTGCAACTTGTTGCATGAGATCAGTGTCGCATCTAACTTGTGGGATCCATCACATGGTATTCCTTGGTCAAGAATACCTTTGACCAAGATATAGGGTTTGGGAGTCTTATTGACCCAATCCAACCCTAACCTTACTAGGCCGATAACGCTTTGGCCCTAGGATTCCTAATTTCCTTGAGGAAATCCAACATTTGGTCATCTGATCATTAAGGTGAGAACCCTAGATCAATCTTGCACGAGCGTTTAGCTAAACCTAAATTCCGTGAATGTGGGTAGGATCTTGGGATAAAAAATAATACGTCGGCAAACCAAGTGCGATATTAGGCAGAATTTTAGCGTAACGTAACCCTACCTAGCACTTAAAGGTGATCGTCATACACTAACTAATCATACCTTTATGATTCCCATGCAAGCCATTCAACTATACGCGAATTACTTTAGTAGATTTAACTAACCCACGACTAGAGATGATCATCCCTTTTTAAAGATGCAAATACTTCCTTCTAAATTAGAAAGTACTTTTCCCTTAAAGATGCAAGGAACTACAAGATGTATGCGATGTATCCATGCAAATTTGCGATTTCAAGACTAAAAACCTTTTCCTTCTATGCAGCTAAAAGATTTACAAATATCTTTTCTTTTCCTTGCCCTAAGCTATAATGATGCTATGAAATCAAAGCTTCAAATACTTTTGATGATAATGCATTCAAACTTTGATAAAAAGGACTCCATGCATGAGCGAATACCATGAGTCTAACATTAAATTAATCCTTCCTTTAGCACGTAACCGGACCTAAAATGCAACCATCTTCGCAGGCAATTTGCAAAGTTTGTAATTCCTTTCCATGCATTGCAACGATTTGGACATCATTCAATGGGCGTCTAAGATTATCCTCTATATGAACCACAACCATGAATTTAATTCTTAAGTTCATCATGCGACATAAGGTCTATCCTTCTTAGAATGATATCATCTTCTAAGTTATGCATTATACATTCAAGAAGATTGCAAGTACCCTTGTCCACGGGAGTGTGAGCAATTCCAATATTCGACATGCACTCAACTTTGTAAATCAAATGCATTTATAACTTCCCTACGAAAATTAAACATGCCTAATGCATCCTTTCATGCGGAATTAATTTTTAAGAACCTGAGCATTGAGGTTCGGGGTGTTGTCCACACGTGTACTCGGGGTGGAAGATTCCGTGTGTGCGCCTCTCGCCATTTTCTTGGGAGCCATTGATGAATTAAATCTCGGTTCATCAACTTCCTCTTGGCTCTCTTACGCGTTACGAAACTACTTTTGTCCAATATCTTCTCCTCTGCACAGGACTCGGTCCTTGCAGATACGGTTTTAAGGAAAACCGAGAGGTGTGGATGAATAAGGCTTATGGAAGCCTTGTTTAGAAGCTTCTAAGCTTCTGCTTCCTGACAGAAGACGTGGAGAGAGAAGATGGTGATTGAGAAAAGGATGAGGATGACGACGAAGAAGATGAAGAGGATGATGATGGCAATGGTGATGACAGAGGTGGCAGCAGCGTGGCCTAGCGACAGCAGCCCGTGACGTGGCAGTCCTAGCGATAATGGTAGCAGCACGACTCTGCTCTCTCTCCTTCTTCCTCCCCTCCCCTCTAGCTTGGTGGGGTTCTTATAGGTCTAAGGGGGGAGGGTGGCCACACAAGTGGCGGCCAGCATGATCCCCTCCCCATGCTCCTCCTCCACTTAACTCCTCTCACACTCATACTCCCTCTCCTCGCCATGCATCAGCTGAGGGGAAAGGGATTATTAATTGAAAAAATTGCACAAATTTATCCATTATCCCCCTTTTTTCCCGTGAAGGGTGTTCCAACGTGGGCTTGCGGTCTTCAAGTCACGGCTCTTGTGCACCATGCGGGCTAGAGTTTATTAATGCGCGAGGGTGGAGCATTTAGCCTAAGGTTTTTCTTGTGCAGGGACTACTCGAAATTCCTCTTGCGTGGGATGTGCGGTCTAGGGTGATTAATATTTCGTGCGGAAATATTACAGAGTGAGTGTGTGAGGGTGAGGGACCGGGGAGGAGAAGCTCTCCATCTTCTTCTCTTCTCTTCTCTTCTCTTGCTCACGACAATGGAGCTTGGAGTATGGAGCCTGAGGATGGAGCTTGCTTGAAGCTTGCACTTGGATTGTGGAGCTACCAAAGTGCTTGGGAGAGGAGGTGACTCAATCGGGCATGGAGGTAAGCTCACTACACCCATAGAGATGGATGGCACCTCAGCTATATGAGAGGTAGCCATTAGTGCTCGGCTTGGAACGCTTGAAATAATAAGCGGTCAGTGGGTCTTGGCGGTTGAGTGAGAGCTCCCACACTCGTAGTTTGGTTTCCCAATAGAGTTATTTAGTGACCAAGACGCACACTTTATCTCAAGGAAGTGATCGCTCACTTGTTATCCACCTTGTTAATAATCCATAGAAAGTCCTTACCATGTTATTCTCAAGCTAATGGTCAAGCTGAATCCATAAAAAAGATCTTAGTGAGTGCTCTAACAAAAGTAGTATTTTCTTCACACAACAACTGGGATAAAATCTCATGGCAGCTTTATGGGCATATTGGATGGCCTACAAAATGACCATAGGCTAGACTCCATTCATATTGACACACAAAATTGAAGCTATTCTACTAGTAAAATTCTTTATTCCAAGCTTTAGAGTAGTATCCCAAGAGAGATAAGAGGGCCAAGAAGCATGGACAAATTAGTTAGTAGAGCTGGAATGCCTGTTCGAGACTCATCTCATTGCAAGCCATGCCTTAATCTATGAAAATGCATAATGTAAGAGTTGGTTTGATAAACACATCAAACAATGAAACTTTGGGCCATGAGACTTAGTCTTACTATACTCTATCAAAAGACACAAGCAGAAAATGAAGTTTAGGAGAGTGGGATCTTTCAAGGTTCACAATATTAGTAGAACAGGGGGGAATGTGGAACGTGAAACCCTAGAAGGAGAGGGCATAGGGTTGTAACCATCATTTAACTTCAGGAGACATATGAGAAAATAGTAGCACCAACCACGAGGGATTCACTAATAGTAATAGGGAGATGTCACCTACGTGCAAGAAATATATGAAAATACCCCTTATCTACCCCCTATTTATGGGACCTTACCTTATAAAATGTACTTTCCTTCCCTTAAATAACCCCCCTCCCTTACACTCACGTGGTACCATACAATAAACCCTAGTGGACCCCGCGGGGTACCAGCCTACTTGCCAATCACCATAATTGCCCAAAAGGGCTTGCACCCTTGATGCACTAATTGATGAGGGAGCCAACTCAAATATCTTAACATATGAACATTGGGCCAATTCCAACCAACCAATGTGAAACTTAGGCCATTTGGGAGACAATCCTATCTACTTTTGGAAAAATGCAAACTAAAGGTTTCTATCAAGATTGAGAGCCTACTCATTGTCTTTTACGTGTTTCCTAACAAACAGAGTGTTGGTAAGGAATGATTTCAAAAAACAAGCTCATTGTAACATTGACTACCCATTTCAGTATATCCACCTTGCCATCGGTAATGTTAGGATAGTAACGGCTTTCAACAAAGGCACCATGGTTGTCCCAAAGCATGTAGTGCCATTGATAGCCAAATCTAGTGTCAACCCTAAGGTGGGAGGTAGTACATCACAATGTACTCCCATCATAACTTCACAGCTACATCTAAAAACAACTTCCAAAGCTACATCTCAAACACTCAAGTGGATTCCCAATCATAATCTCACAAATGTCAATCATTAGAAAGGCAAAGTTTTTGTGCCTCAAACTTTGCAAAACCTTTATAAGAAATGGATTAAGCAGAATAAGACTTCCTTTAGTAGTGGCTCTTGTTGTTTGAAGTTATCATTTTCAAGAGAGGATAATGACAATGCACCATGCCAACAACTACTAGTCCTGTAGCCCAAACAAAACTCGGAAGGGTTCTATTGTATGATGTTCCTAGAGGAATCCTCAAAAGATGAGTTCTCAAGCCAAGAGGTAGTTGATTTCCAAACTAAACCCAAAATAGCTCCGAAACCATTTGAGCATCCCAAGGAGCAAGCTCAATCCTCATTGGTAGACGAAGTCGGTTCCAGTGGTGCATTTGAAGAGGAGGCCGCTCTCTTGAAGGAGTTGAATCTCTACCCAAAAGTAGTTAGTAGGACCTTCATTTGCAAAGTGGAAGGTGAAAAGTAATTAACATTCATGGATGTAGATGGTATTGAATATCACATGAAGGTGGGTATCAATCTTCTAAAAGAAGAGTTGTCGTCCTGCATGACCTATAGCTTGGACATGTTTGCATGGTCATACAAAGATCGAAAGAGGATTGATCCCACGTTGTGTCAACATCACATTGGCTTAGAGCTTGATGCCAAGCTTGTGAGGCAAAGAGAGAGACATATGAATCCAAATTGCTTTGCCCTAGTGAAAGCCGAATTGATGAAGCTCCTTGAAGTTGAGTTTATTTATCTAGCAGCCAATAGTGAATGGGTTTCACCCATCGTGGTAGTACCCAAGAAGAATGGAAAGCTACAAATATGTGTGGACTTCCAAAAACTAAACTCTAAGACTCAAAAGGATCATTTTCCTATCCCTTTCACAGACCAACTGTTGGATACAGTGGCAAGTCATGAGCTTTATTCCCTCTTGGATGGACTCAATGGATATAACCAAGTCCAAATCACAAAAGAAGATCAATTCAAAAAAATCTTCACAACATAATGGGGAACCTATGCTTACAAAGTGATGCCATTTGGGCTCTCTAACGCTCCTGATACCTTCTAATGAGTGATAATGGTCATGTTCCAAAACCATTTGCATGATTTCATGTAGGTGTACCTAGATGAATTTTGTGTCTATAGCCTAATCCATGAGCATTGGGAACACCTGGAACATTTCTTTGACAATTGTTGAGAGTATGGAATCTCTCTCAACCCCGACAAATGCATCTTTGGAGTCTCTTCAAGAGTTGTGTTGGGTCACATTGTCTTTGCACAAGGGGTAGCAATAGATCTTGCCAAGATTGAGAAGATTGTAGCTTTAACATTGCCAACCAATCTCAAATGATTGAGGGGATTCCTCGGTCATGTGGGCTATTACAGACGGTTCATTGCACACTTTGCAACAAAGGCCACCCCTTTGCATAGGCTCTTGAGGAAAGACGTAGAGTTTATGTGGACTATTGATTGTGACGAAGCATTCAACACCCTAAAACAATGTCTAATTAAGGCTACCCCCACCAACATGTGTGCATTAAGGGTTTTAGCTGAAGTAATATGTTTTTCTGCCCCCATTTGTCTCAAGTACATGGCCATGGATTTTGATCATGGCATGGTCTTCATGGGAGGGATTGCATGGGAGACTAACATAGGACAAGCTCAAGAAGTATTGCAATGTCTTCTATATGGTGGTGGATTGATCATGAAGGATTGAATGACAAGATTCACTTCAGATTCAATGCCTTTGTTGATCTCTCTACCACTATTAGGGTCCTGCTTGGGAAGCACACATTGATGATAACTTGGGAAGCTTCCTTTCTCTCTAGTGCACGTATTAAAAAAAAGGAGCTACATACACATTAATTTGTTAAAAAATGAACTTGCATTTATAGACCCTGAACCGCAATGTAGTCTGGACGTTAACAAGCACCATAAAACTCAATAAGTTTTTTAAATGAATAAAATAAACCATAATTTTCTTATTAAGACTTATCACTTAATAAAAATTAACTCCTTGTTAATTAATTTATAAATTGAACATTCGATTAAATTTTCTATTTTCCCTCACATTGCACAATTTCCTTTTTCAATGAAGTGATATGCGCTATGTGGGGTGGGTGACGTGGTTGTTAGTCTTAGTCCCTATTGACTATCTTAGTCAGTTGAGGCTTGGTTATTAGTCGCTTTTGGTTTGGTTTAGTCCAATTTTTCATTGGTCATTTGATTGGAGTCAGGGGTACGGTGTGATTTGATTATATTTTTATTTGGATTTCTTGATATGGGGATATTTTAAGCCAAAGTAGAAAGGCTTCAATGGACTTGTTGTGGTCTTCATTTGAGCATTTCTAGGAGTTTGTTTCTCCAAATCACTCCTTCTTTGTGCATTATTAGCATAATTTAGTATTTTATATTAAGCTTTCCACGATGGATTTGCCTCTTTGAGAGGATGGTTGGAGTGAGCTTGGTCTTCTAATTTGTTGACTGAAGTGGTCAGAATGGTTTTTGAGGATTCTATGACTATAGATACCATGCTTATGACTTACATATACTTGCGAGGTGACTTGTTGATGTTGAGATATCAAGATCTACTCGTGATATGCCAGGGTGACTGTTGTGCATTTATGTCACTGACTTGTCAGTTTGCAGATGTGGTTGGTACACCGCCCATGAATAATAGCTAGATGACAGCTATCCTTATCTACTCTAGTTCGTGGCTCAGTTAGTATGCCACCTTAGTTAGTTGAGTTTGGTTTGAGACCCATATATAGGGTTCTTCTATTTTTATGTACTTGAGTTCTTTTGGCTTACACAACTAAGAAGAGGAAAACTGTTTTTAGCCTCCACCTTTGTGTGTATTCCCCCATTGTGCAAGCAAGAAAGCTACAAGTGAGACTCCTTCCTTCTCTCCCACATTCTTGACATGGTATCAAAGCCTTGTTCATGGTAAACAAGCCAAATTCATGGTGTTCTGGCAGTGTTGCTTTCATTTTTCTGTTTTGGGAGCAAGTCTCTGCAGGTAGCACAGCCGGAAAGTGCAAGAGTGCATTGTCTCAGATTGAGACGCCCTTGGCGATGTAGCAAGAGGGCAGCATATGCTATGGGATAGGGCTTTAGCCCTAGGTTGCTCTATTTTTTTGATTTGAGGCAATTTCGGGGCCTGTTTTGGAGGTAGAAGTTTTATGTACGCACTCAGGAAAAGGCCCTATTTTATGCTGTGCGACCACTGTTCTACAGGTTGGTGAAAAGTTACCACAAAAATTGCATCATATGCTTGTGTGCAGAGACATTGGGAGTTACAGAATTATCCTTGGTTCCTATTTATGCAAAATCATCACTAGGAAGTGACTGTGTGGTCAAATACCACTTTCACCAGTTTTGCAGATTTGCCCTTGTGAGGGTGAAGCTGTGTTTTTTGCAGTGACAGAATTTTTTGCAGTGTTCTGTAATGGCGTCTGATTCTCTTTCACAGATTGTAACTGAAAAGCTTGACAAGAACAACTTCCAAGCATGGAAGTTTAGAATGACGAATTTCCTTATGGGAAAAGGATATTGGGAATTTGTTGCAGGAAATGAAGAAGAACCAGTTCTTTCTAATGTTCCCAATCAACAGCAAATGCAAGCATTTAAAGCATGGCATGAGAGAGCCAGGAAAGTTATGTACTGGCTGTCTATCAGTATTTCAGACTCTATGATTGTGCATATTCAGGATGCAAGTACGCCAAAGGAGGCATGGGATACTTTGTCAAAAATGTATAGCACAAATACGTAAGCCAGGAAAATGCAGCTCAAGCAAGAGTTGCATAATGTGCAAAGAGAAAGTATGAGCATCAATGACTACCACATGAAGGTGAAGAAGATTGCAGATGCACTTGCTTCTATTGGGTCGCCAGTGAAAGATGATGATTTAGTTTCTGTGACCTTGAATGGTCTAGGAAAGGATTATGCGCAGTTTCGGACATCCATTTCAATTCATGAAAGATTTCCTAATTTTGAGGAGTTGATTGCTCTTCTAATTTCTGAGGAGCAGAGAAATGGTGGTGCATCTTCTTCAGGAGGAACTTCAAAAGAAGCTGTCTTCTACTCAAATGCTAGAAGAGGTAGAGGCAGAGGTAGAGGAGGTCGATCTGGAGGCCGTGGTAGAAATCAGAAATATGCAGAAAACTCAAGAAAACTAATCCTATGGAGGAGGACATGGTAACTCTAGAGGCAGGGGGAGCTAAAGAGATCGTGGTGGATGGCAAAGAGGCCAAAATGCAAACAGTAATGTTGAATGCTACTACTGTGGTAAAATGGGTCATATGGCTAAAGACTGCTATAAAAAACAGAATGACATCATGAATGGAAAATTGCAACAGGGGAATTATGCATCTTCTAGTAGACAGGGTGATTAACAGAAATGAGCATTTGTTTATGGTGCAGCACATGAATAATTCTGTGACAAGTGCAGAAGAAAGCAACGATGTATGGTATGTTGACTCAAGTGTTGTATCAAACCACATGACAGGTCATGTAGAATGGATGGAGGATGCAAGGAAAATGAAAAAACCAGGATTTGTGGAGACTGGTGATTATACTGCACATCCTATTGTGCAAATTGGAAATTTTCCTTTGTCTATGCAGGATAGGAAAAAGAAATACATGTCCGATGTATTTCATGTCCCGAATATCACTAAGAATCTGGTTTCTATTGGTCAAATGGTTCAGCAGGGCTTGCAGGTCAGATTTAATCCTCGTGGATGCTTTGTTGAGGATATGAAAAATAAAGGTCGCTTGATAGCAAAAGGAAAGAAGAAGGGCAGAATGTTTACGTTGGATGTAAACATGCCTGAATTGAGTGCAACAATGTTTGCACATGGAACCGGTGTAGTTGCAGATATTGATATCTGGCACAAATGCATTGGTCATGTTAATGTACATCGACTTAAATCAATGCAGGCCCAAAATATTATTGCAGGATTGCCTAAATTCAAGGTTGCAGAAATTCATAAGGTATGTGAAGCCTGTCAGTTCGGAAAACAGGCAAGGAAACCATTTCCTAGACATGTTCAAGAGAGTAAGAAGCCATTGGAATTAATCCACTCTGATGTGTAGACTACTAAATCTGCATCTCTTGGAGGCTATCATTATTTTGTCACTTTTATTGATGACTATAGCAGAAAAGTTTGGGTGTATTTTATGAAAAAGAAAAGTGAAGTTTTTGGGCATTTCAAAACTCTTAAAGCTATGGTTGAAAAAGAAATAGGCCTGCAGATAAAATGCCTAAGGTCAGATGGAGGGGGAGAGTACCTCTCAAATGAGTTTGCAAGGTTCCTGCAGGAGCATGGCATAAAGCAGCAATATTCATGCAATCATACCCCACAACAAAATGGAATTGCAGAAAGGAAAAATAGGCATATTGGAGAGGTATCTCGTGCCATGCTCAACGAAAAAGACTTGCCAAATTTTTACTAGGCTGAAGTAGTTGCTACAACAGTCTACATAATAAATAGGACTCCCACTGCAGCAATACATGGGATGACTCTAGAGGAGAGGTATACTGGTAGGAAACCAGATATTTCTCATTTGAAGATTTTTGGTTGCATTGCCTATGTTCATGTGCCAGATGAGTTGAGATCCACGTTGGATCCAAAAGCTGAGAAGTGCATCTTTATTGGTTACTCTTTGCAGTAGAAAGGGGTATAGATGCTATAACCCTTCTACTCGTAAGTTTACAGTGAGCAGAGATGTTGTTTTTGATGAGATGAGTAGCTGGTATAAACCAGTAAATGTGATTGATGATGTAGATGCACAAAATGGTAATGCTGCACAGAATTCACAACAGCAGTCACAAAATATTAGTGGACCTGGAGCGTCCTCTAGCAGTGGTTCACATCCTTCACCATGGACAGGTAGATTGAGATCAGGAGAATCTTCTCAAAGCAATGCAGATAGTGGTATTTAGGTATCACGAAAAGGAAAAGAGAAGGTAGATCAGCCCATGTTTGATGTGAATGCAGGTCACTCTTATGTGGATGGTGAATCCAGTGGCTCAGAACAGAGTATTGATGATGAGTTGGGTATTCCTTCTATTGTTAGACCTGGAGTAAGGAAGACCAGGGATGTTTTGAGAGCACCTGGGAGTAAACCTACTTTGTGCAGGTCCACCAGAGCTAGATATCCTGTGGATAGGCTGAAATATGATGGATTTACAACCATTCACTATGCCTATTGGTCGAAGTGATACAGGAACCAAAACCCACTTCTTTTGAGCAAGCCATGGGAAAAGAAAAATGGGAGAAAGCCGTGGATGAAGAAATGGATGCCTTGGAAGCAAATGCTACATGGGAATTGGTACCTTTGCCTAAAGGTAAGAATGCAATTGGCTGTAAGTGGGTTTATAAGGTGAAGCACAATGCAGATGGTTCTGTGAACAGATACAAGGCAAGATTAGTAGTCAAGGGGTATGCGCAAACATATGGCATTGATTATGAAGAAACATTCAGTCCGGTTGCAAGGATGGCAACCGTAAGAGCAGTCATTGCTATGGCTGCATCAAAGGAATGGTCTTTACATCAGATGGATGTAAAGAATGCCTTCTTGCATGGTGATTTGCAAGAAGAGGTGTATATGGAGCAGCCACCAGGTTATGTGCATGCTGTTTATCCTGAGTTTGTTTGTAGGTTGAAGAAAGCATTGTATGGCTTGAAGCAAGAACCTAGAGCATGGTCTGACAAGATAGGACAGTATCTTATCACTATTGGCTTTCAGATTTCCAAGGCAGATTTCTCACTTTATGTGAGAAAAACAGAGAAAGGTATTATGCTACTTGTCATTTATGTTGATGATTTGATTATGACAGGTGACAGTGATGAAGATATCCTTCAGGTGAAAATGCTATTGAAGCAGAAGTTTGAGATGAAGGATTCGGGAGAGCTGCATTATTTCTTGGGCATTGAGGTGATTAGATCACCAAGTGGGATACGGCTCTTGCAGAGGCAGTATGGATTGGACATGCTATCCAAATATGGGATGATAGGCTGTAAGCCTATTTCAGTTCCTTTGGAGCAGAATGTGAAGCTGAGCGCAGATGCAGGTGAGCTTCTGGAAGACCCTACTATGTACAGATGCATAGTAGGAAGTTTGATTTATATGACTATTACCAGGCCAAATTTGAGCTATGTTGTTGGATTGGTAAGTCAGTTTATGCAGGCTCCAAGGAAACCGCATTTGGATGCGGCTAGACGCATACTCGGGTATGTGAAGTCCACATTGCAGTATGGACTACTTTATGAGACTGGGGTTCAAATACAGTTGCATGGATACACTGATGCTGATTGGGCTGGTAGTATTTCTGATAGACGATCTACCAGTGGATATGTGTTCTCTTTTGGGAGTGTTGCAGTCACTTGGAGCAGCAAGAAACAACCTACAGTTGCCTTGTCAAGCATAGAGGCTGAGTACAGGGGTGCAACAATGGCTGCATGTGAGGTAGCTTGGTTGCATAAACTACTTTATGATATGCATCAGCCTAAAGATGGACCAGTTGTCATTTATTGTGACAACATGAGTAGTATACACTTGGCAAATAACCCACTCTATCATGCTAGAACAAAGCACATTGAGGTGCATTATCACTATGTGCAGGAGAGGGTTTTACTAGGTCTTATTGATCTAGTTTATGTCAGCACAGAGGATCAGGTAGCGGACATATTTACAAAGGCATTGGGCGCAGAGAAGCTGCACAAGTTCAGAGACCTGCTCGGTGTGCAGTAATTGGGATTGAGCTCGAGGGGGAGTGTTGAGATATCGAGCTCCACTCGTCATATGCCAGGGTGACCGTTGTGCATTTATGTCTTTGACTTGTCAGTTGCAGATGCGGTTGGTACACCGCCCATGAATAATAGCTAGATGACAGCTATCCTTATCTACTCTAGTTTGTGGCTCAGTTAGTATGTCACCTTAGTTAGTTGAGTTTGGTTTGAGACCCATATATAGGGTTCTTCTATTTTTATATACTTGAGTTCTTTTGGCTTACACAACTAAGAAGAGGAAAACTGTTTTCAGCCTCCACCTTTGTGTATATTCCCCCATTGTGCAAGCAAGAAAGCTACAAGTGAGACTCCTTCCTTCTCTCCCACAATCTTGACAGTTGATCCTAGATGATGAAGACCTGGCTTGGTATGTGGGTTATGTAGTATTACAAGTTGTTTTGTATGTCAGACATTTGGAGTTGCAGATAGATCAAATGTTCAAGATATATTCCTCCAAAGTGGTTGATTGTCTTTAGACTTCTTGGCATACAATGATTGATTCTATTCTTTTGAATCAATGTCAAAACAAATCCTTTGCTCATGTGCAAAATACTAACCAACTAAGGGTGGATCTCTTAGCCACCTTTCTAAGAAACCTTCTTTTGATTCCTCTTTCTTTAATGCCTATCATCGCATATATGTCTTAGGTCCATCAATGCGCTATTTATCTTATTATCAATAAATGGCCCATAGATATGAAACCCATCTTTTTTTCATCAATATAATCCACATAATATTTTATCCCTTCCTTTCCAATCCCAAGGTGATCTTCAAATCCCTATTTTCACTCATTGTTCTTTTATTGAAGATCATGTTTTCTCCCCTCTTCCTTCTTGTCCTTCCCCATCCACAATTATTTTTTCCACTTTTCCAACATACTTGTTAACACCCTTTTTAATTGATTCCCATGAATTCTCATCTAATCCCTCTTTAGCTCATTCTTTGTTTTACGATTTTTCTTACCCATCCCTTCATCCTCTCTTACTTGTTCCTCTCTTCCCTCTCCTACCACTTTTATCCCTCATCCCCCATAGTTGGTTAGTGGATATAAAAGCTTTGATCAAAAGATTACTAGACAAAGGGGATGGAGTTCAGAGGTTCTCTTACAGGACCTCAAATAAGTTGGCTTGCTGATCCCAAGGGAATGTTGGGAGGGGTCAAGAGGGGTATATGTCTAAGGAATTTAATGCATAGCTCACAAAGTATATGATAAAACACCAACTTACATTGTAATGTATACCACAACAACATGGGGTACTTAATAGAAAGAAGAGATCTCTCATGGAGGTTGCATGATGCATGATTAAGAGTTAAGCTTTGCCACATAGTTTTTAGTTTGAGACTATTTTAAGTAAATCCTATATACTGAAGAGTGTCCCAATCAAGCATTGTATTCTACTACTCTGTATGAGGCTTGCCATGGTAAGAAGTCATTTGTTGATTATATACGTATTTTCACTTGCTTGGATTATACTTTTAGTGCTAATGTAATAGTGCAAGAAATTAAATGAAAAGATTGCAAAATGTATTTTTATTGAATTTAGTAATGAAAGAAAATACATTTTATTGGATATACTAATGAAGGAGAATACATTTTATTTGATATAGTAATGAAAGAAAATGGTATAAGTTATACTATCCACAAACTAAGCATATCTTGGTTAGCCATGGCATTGCCCTTATGGAAGATGTTGCTCAACATTTACTTTCATATACGAAAGAGAGAGATACATACTCATAGGATATCTATGAAACTTTCTTGCCTCTTTTTAGTGGTGCCACATGTAGCACTAGTGGTTGATACCACTTTTTAGTGGTATATTACTACTTTTTAGTGGTCCAAACCAGTTATTACTAGACCACCTTTTAGCAAAGGGTGCCACTTTCTACTGGTATATTACCCATTTTTAGTAATCCATGTAGCATTGGAATGCCACTTTTAAGAGGTATCTGAAATTAAAACTTACCACTTATGAGTGGTTCTTCATGTTTAGATAGTGGTATTTTACCACATTTTAGTTGTAGAACACCATTAGAAAATGGTACTCTATGTGATGCCTCACTTCATTGTGAATTGTTACCACTTAAATGTGGTCTAAAAGCAATCAATCTCACAATGCACTACCATGTACTATGACTTGAAACTAATCCTACCACTAGTGATACTATTCAAGTGCTTGGATAAGAGCACTTTTATAATTAAGATTTGAAATAGTATCCCATATCTATATTTTAGAAAACCTTTCTTATGTATGTAACAATGAAATTTTTATATTTGTGCATACCTATTCTATAGTCTTGACACCTTACTATATTTTTTGGGCTTCACACCTTGCATGAGAGGTGGAGACGATACATTGAAGGAGCTTGCGAAGACAATGCTTGAAGTGAGGAAGCATCTACATAAAACCAAAAAGCTAGATGACAAAAAGGCAGATGAGGAATGCCTACCTAAAGGAGTAGTTGTCCTCAATGATTGGATGAACAATTTTTTAGAGGTCTAGATTGAAATTATGAGGAAGAAGAAGAGGAAAAGCACTACACAGAGCCTCACTCTAAAGAATAAATGTAGGCAATGTCCAATTTACGAGGTAAAAGGACGAGTGAGAGTGCTCACTTGATTGGAAGAATACTAACTTTGTAGATTGGAAACCCTATGTGTAGAGGTGATCAACTTCCAAGACCCGTGGAGCACTTATTATTTCAAGCGTTCCAATCCAAGCACTAATGGCTACCTCTCTCATAGCCAACATGCTATCCATCTCTACGAGTGTAGTGAGCTTACCTCCATGCCCGATCGAGTTGCCTCCTCTCTCGAGCACTCCAGTAGCTCCATGATCCAAGTGCAAGCTCATCCTCAAGCTCCATGCTCCAAGCTCCATTTCCACGAACAAGAGAAGAGAAGAGAAGAGAGGAGAAGATGGAGAGCTTCTCCACCATGGTCCCTCACCCTCACACACTCACTCCCTCACACTCTCACACTCCCTCTCTCAAGCATAAGCTCAAGCAAGCAAGCAAGCAAGCAAGCAAGAAGAAGAAGAAGAAGAAGAAGAAGAAGAAGAAGAAGAAGAAGAAGAAGAGAGCTACTTTTGGCCACACACAAGAATGAGCTTCTCGTTCACTTTTCAACCTTATATACAAAACCCTAAATCCCTTTTGTGTGGTCATCCCCTTATCTCCTTTTTTACATGGTCAGTCGTGACCTAATAGCCGTGACCTAGGCCCTTTTTCCCATTGTCCTCCTATCTTCCTAATTTCCTTCCCTCCGCCCATCTACCTTTACAAATTGCACAAGTGAGAGCTTGGCACTCTTAATATAAATCATGGTGCGCCTTGTGCTCTTTCACAAGAGTGTTGACATGTGCTTTTTCTTGCATACCCTTTTTCTTGATTTAGGACTCTTTTGCACTTCTTGTGTTTCCAGATTCTTCTTGGCGCGCCTTCGTCTTCCGTTTCAATTTTTCCTTGGCCTTGTCTTCTAATTTAGATTTTATGGATTTTCCACCTTGTTTCTCTGAGGGTTAACACTATGAGATGAGGAAAATAAGAAATATTACATGCCACAATAGATGTAATGCTCCAAGAGACTAGATAATAAATCCATTGATAGGCCTAGTTAGGATGCCATGTTCTTCTAGTAAAATTGGGGACACCCTCTATGGGGTTGAGTGCTCAAGGAAGCCTAGATGGTGTCACTCAAGATTGGAAACCAATTCACTACCAAATGGTCACCATGCCTAGGTTAGCTAAGCATTGAATATCTCACCAAATGAGGGCAAAGCACCTCTCTTATCATCGACTTAGTGCTAAAATAAAGGAGGAGCAAGTCCAATTATCATGTCAAGTCACTCGAGTGTTGCAAGCTCACAAATTGAAAAATGAAGTCTCTAGTGACAAGTACTTTAGAAACCTAGAATGGTTCTAAGGATAAGGGTACTAGTGATTGGCATCAATGACAAGGGTGTTGTGTACTTCACTAAGACTAGGAAGTTTAATCTTAATTAGAACTAACAAAGGTAGATGTCCATTACGATAGCATCATAGAGGGTGAAACTCAACCTTGATAGGCAAAGCAAAAATAGTCTCCTCTTGTATACTAGCCTACCAAGAAAATAGGGCCAAGCCAAGATAAAACATATAGCCTCCATGGAAGTGCCAAGAATCTGGACCTAGTCAAAATCCAGTATTAGTCCATGAATGAAATGTAAGCCTAGCATGTAAGTAACGACAAAGAGGCACTTAATGACCCACATACTAGAGTTGCAATGAGATACCTTAGGTGCAATTAAGGATATGTAAAATTAGGTCTAAGCCAAAGAAGATAAATGTAGTGAGTTTAGGAGTAGCATGAGAGGGAGCCATAAGTACTTATAATATAAGGAGATCAAGCAACAAAAGAGTGTAGTTCATGAAACTCAACACCCTTCAATTGTGACATGATGGTAAGGCCATTAGTTTGTGCTTCACTTGGTAAAGTTGTGAGATGTAAGCCTTGGTCATGTCATAGAGAATTGAATAAACCCTATGAATCTTAACCATGGATACATCAAGCACCCACACCTACAAACATTAAGGAGATGAAAATATTGTAGTTTGATGTCATGTGCTACTAGGGGAACCATCCATGATCCACTAGATTAAATGGATGCAAGGGAGTGTGGTGTGGTATTTTAGTCTTTGCATAAGAGGATCAATTGATGACTCATAAGTAAGGATCAATGTCTCATCATGAGAGAAAACAAGTAAAGAAAAATATACCTAAGGTACATAATCAAGTAGTGGAGCAAGTGTCTTGCTTGTATACCACATTATCAATAGGTCTTCATTGATAGGTTTAGGGATTATTGTTGGATTTAAGGTTGGCTATGATGTATGTCATAAACCTCTCTCAAACATTAAGGAGTAGCATTGCCATCTATTAATGGAATCAAGATCCAATTAGGATTGAAAGTGAATGGTTGGATTCCTACCCTTTTTGTTACATTCATTCATCTTCAACAAGCCCAAACATCTAACAATGTGCTCATACTTTCTTATTATCTAGAAGGTTTTGGTGAATTATCTTCTTAATAATGGCTTTGGCATTATTTGAGGAAAATATGTTGCCCTTTTGGGACTTGAATTTCAATTGTTTTAGGTTTTGTCACTCCCTAATATTCCCTTTGAAGAAGTGGAGAACATGTCCATTTCTTCAATTGAAATAGGGAAGAATTTTTCTTAAGGACTTGGTCCTCATGTAAAAGTAGGTAGCATGAGATATACAATGCTAGCGTAGAGATGATTTAAGTCTAATGGTGGTGATGTCATCCCCCCAAAAAAGGGAAACTCTAGAGCTCATGACTAATATTAATGCATTGGACCACAATCTCTAGCTCAATCTCTAGCCATGTGGTGGTTAGTGAGATGAGCCAATGATGAGAACATGCGATCAATTTTTTTTAGATTAAAACAAAGACACAAAGTAAACATTTTATCCTACATCAATGTTAATGACATTGTGAGATTGTTGTTCTTAGACAATCTCAAGGTGGTAGATATACAAAATAAGTTATAGATCTAACCTATACAAATTCCATAGTTTCTGAGATTTAAGAAAATTTTACATATGCAAGTCTCTCCAATAAGGGAACTCCGAGCCCCATAACAATGGGGATGGTAGGTAAATATGGAGGTAGTACAAGTTCAAGATACACTTGGGTTTTAATCATTAGATGTCCACTAGACATACAAGGATTGATTAGCTAGTTGTCTCCACATAGTGTCAAGGAGAGGTCTAGAAAGAGAGAGAAAAGCAGAGAAAGAAGACTGTAGAAGAGAGAGAAGAAGAGAGTCTAGAAAAGGAGAGAGAAAGAATGGAAAGAAGAAGAGAGATGTCTAGAAACCATGAAAGGATAGAATGGGTTGGAGAGAGAAGAAGGACAAAGTTGTAATATTATGTAAAAATTGATATCCTATACATGTGTCATTCACCCTTTACTTGTTAAGGAGAGGACTAGAGAGAGAGAGAGAGAGAAAGAGGAGAAAGAAGACTACAAAAGAGATAGAAAGAGAGTGACAAGGAGAGAGAAATACTAGAAAAGGAGAGAGAAATACTGGAAAGAAGAAGAGAGATGGCTGGAAGCCTTGAAAGGTCAAAAAGAGCTAGAGAGAGAAGAAAGACAAAGTTTTATTATTGTATAAAAATTGATATCATGTACATGTGTCCTTTGCCCTTTTATATGTCCCTAATTCCACTCTTTACGTTCCATCCCCACTTGGATGTTTTTGTCCATAAAAACAAAAATGGGACTTATTACAAATTGCCAAGTGGTGGAAAGGGGCAGAGTACTCTACATGGATTGAAAATAAATTGGCCTAATCTTCAAAAATTTATGAAAGTACAAATAAAGGGCTGAGAATCAAGTACAAATGATTGACAACCATTTGGAAATATGAAAATGAAATCTTGAACCAAAATGTTACCATTAAGAGCTCCTACTAGATGAAGACTTTGTATTGTCCATTGTAGACCTTGTTGTACTAAATATGTAATAACTTGGGATTAGTTAATCTGAATCAGATGCGTTATAGCACTAAACAAATCTCTCTTTAAGTACTTTTAGTGCATATGATTCACACATGTCTGACATTAATTCAGTAGTAAATGCAGATTTGTTCTATAGTGAAACAAAGCCCACTAGTTAGCATGATATTGTCTCAAAATTCTTGAAGGTAAGGACATCATTTCCAAAGTAGTGTTGGTCAATGCAGAGAGTTAAGTCTAGCTCTTAGCCTCCTGGGTCAAAAGGAAAGGTGACATCATATCCATGCATTAAAATCATCACCACCAAATCATAGATATCATCACTCATTAAATAATATGCATGTACTTGTGAATCCACAAAATCATAAGTAATTGAGTCAAATAGAAGCCCATGGTCATGGTCTTTCTCGTCAAAAGTTTCATAGGCTACAACTTTAAACCCTTTATCTTCTGCTTGATCAACATGAAAATTTACTTCAGCATGACTATCTTTGAGAGAAGATTTTTAGAGTCTGATTTAATGCACAAAAGTGGCATAGGAGGCATAAAAAATGAATTTCTTGTGGAAAATGAAACGATTGTAGATCAATGAGCTAGAGTTTTCCTAGATAGATTTCGATGCTAGAAAGCCAACACAAGTCTCTATTCATCGATCAACGCTGCCCATTTGACCCCCCATTTAATCCCCGTAAGATTTTATGTTATAAAGTAGCTATAGGATCTAGAGCTAGAAAGAGCACGACAAAGGCCAGATTGATAGATTTCAATGCTACTACGAAGCCAGGCATCTAGTCACAACGTGATTCTAAGGCCGTTTGCACCCTCAACACGGATGAAACCGCTTATCGAATAGTGTGAATACGCAAAAACTAAATCAGTTAACTTCTAAGGTTAATGATTAAGCTAAGGTCTTAACAAAAAAACGTTTTTTTAGTGCAAAGAAGTGAGGGGGTGTAGTTTTTTGGCATCTTATCGATTTGAATGTTGATGGCTTTTCAACTAGGCCAATTCATCAGATGGAAGGCATATCCCTGATCTATGTATTGAGGGCTTCAATCTAATTGTATGTGCATGTGATATGGTGTGAGGAATGAAAATCTATGATTTCAGTCTTTCTCTCTCCTCGCTGCACCTTGTTCCCATGGCTCAATCTATGTGAGAGAGCGTGGGGTGATTTAAGAGATTTTGATTGGAGATGATGTTGAGATATAATGGAGCATAGATTGATGTTTGGAGGAGCATTAGTAGCTATTAATGAGCATCAATGGCTTTCCAAATGTGAGATACGTGTGAGATAAAGCACTGTTTTATGAGTAAGTAATAAATTTTATCATTTTATGATAAATTTTGATTGCGAATGGTTGAAAATGATTGCTCTTTATTTTTAATGATCTACTTTATGGGGAAAATTAAGAAAAATAGCAAGAAGTGATCATCTATTAATTATTCTATAAACACGCAAAACCCATGAAATTGCTATTTTAAGGCAAATCATGTATTTTAGGGGTTTTGATGTGTTAACGATGTTCACATGGGGTGATATGAGGGATCATAATATTTCTCAACAAATCTAATCAAGCATATCAAAAAATTAGTAAATATTAGTATTTATTGATAAATATATAGAGAAAAATAAGAAAAAATAGGTTTTTTACACTTTAAAAATAGGAAAAAATAATATATGTGTCTGTGAATATATGGTATGACTGAAGCATGAGGTTTAGCCTCATTTTAGCCCTATCTTTATGTTAAAGTGAGTATTTATCACTCTTTATGAAAAAAAATACATCAAAATGCTCTCTAAACCTACCACCAAATGCACAACTCTAAACGGTAGGGAGAGGAGAGGGTCATAAGTGATGATTACATGTTGAATATGATTTTTTTAATGCAATTTTCATATAGGATACATGTGTTTTGGAACATTAAAAGGGTTCAATAGCACGAGCATGCTTGGTGCTACTGACTCTATGCAATACAACAATTACGTTTAAAATGAGAGCATGAAAATAAATGGTTTCACATTGTCACAATGCTATTTTAAATGAATAAAAATGGTTAAGCACTATGAATCATTCACAGCTTCATTGCATTCAACATATGGTATCATCCTAGATGCATGGAAATTGTCTTCATAAACATTAACCCACGCTAAGAGTGAGGTATCCCAAGAGCCGTAGGGCTAGATATTCATTTCCTTTGGGGAGTATTCCATGAGGATTATCTTTTATCTCCTAGAAAGATTGTTTAAAAGAAAATTATGTATCGTATGTGCTTTATGTGTTTACAGCACATCTCGAGGCCAATTCGGGGCCGTGGACAGTTAGCCGAGGGGTGCTCCCTTTGTCTATTTTACATGGTGGACAACACCAACATGTGTAGGGGTGCCCTATGAGGAGTTTGGGAAGGGTTATCCATTGGACTACAAGCCATACAAATGAAAATATTTAAATTAGAGGTTAGAACGGTGTATAGCCTTCGGACATATCTTGGCCACAAGGCCGTGGGGTATTCTAGCTGAGCATAGAGGCATGACTAAAGCCTTAGATCTAGTGTTAGGTCCATTTCAGGTGACAAGTGGTGCATTTTCTAGGAGCTTCTAGTAAGTGGCGGTGTCCGAATCTCAGTCAATAGGGACCCTTTTATTATTAGTACTATGCTAAAAGGTAGTGAAATAGACCCAGAAGACTATTAGAGTGAGCTTTAAAAGAAACAAAGAGCTGAATGGGCTAGATGGTGAGATGAAATTATTAGGAGAATTCTCCTCAAGGGAGTGGCCTAATATCCCTATAAGGGAGGGGTCTTAGCAACCCTAGTTTCACAAATAGTTCGTTGGTAGGAGGAGGAAGTTCTAGTACTTTCCCTCTCCCAGTCAATCAACCTAGTTCAAGTGGGATTATAGTTCCCATTATTCAAGGATCCTTAGCGAATCCAGTCTTCATGCTGCAACCCAATGCAATCCCAGCAGGAACGCTGGACTTGCCAGTCATAGGATTTCCTCTACCCATTTTTAATGGGTTAGCAGAGGAAGATGTGAAACTTCATATTAATGAGTTCCAAAAGTTAATATTCAACTGTCAAATCCAAGATGAAGGACACTTGATGATCTTCTTTAATATGACTCTGAAAGGACGAGCTATAGTATGGTATCACAACCTAGAGGCTGGAACCATAACTTTGATTGATCTATTTTTTGCAGCCTTCTAGAGAGACTTTGCCCCTGAAAGGGGAGGTCAGTATTGGCTAGTGTTCTTAATGTAACAAGTCAATAACCTCATGATAATGTTTGAGGCTATACTAAGAAACTAAGGGAAGTATTTTGTAAGAGTTGCAGATTTATATTCCCATTCCAGTTTTTGCTTAGCTACAATACTTTTTGCATGGGATGGACTTTAACATTCAAGTGTAATTAAGCAATGTTGTTAACATTGATGTGGCTATTACACAAGTAGAGGAGGTAGAGTTGCGATTACAATTGACCTATACCTCTAGGGCAGACTCGAATGCGAGTCTAGGTGCCAAAAATACTTTGGCATTGACAAATGGAGGTTAAGGGACACCCATGAGTACTTCCAATGTAAGAGAAAGCATGATTCACAATAATGTGCCCATGTTGCTAGCTCCTCCAAGTGTGGCCATGCCTCTGGTCAGATGGCTCCACCAAATGTTGGAAACCAACAAAAATTTCTAATGTTGCTCCAGGGAATCAACAACCAATTCCCAATCAAGTGGTTAGGCCAATATAACAATAGGTAGATAGGTAGATGATCATGGTTATGAGTCAAGTGCCTCAAATGTCCTTAGTAAAGTTAAGGATATGATGAAGCACTATACTGACATGATCATCGAATAATATAGACAAATAGCTATTGATGCCAATTTCCTTAAGAAGCAATAGAATTTGATAGGGAGTTGATGCCTTGAAGAGGGTGCCCCCTCAAGGTTCAGTTGTAAGTGGTATGGCGGTCAACATTTCCCTAGGAATTATCCAAATGTTTAATGTAACGTATGCATAAAGTATGGCCACTTAGCTAGTACCTATTGGAGCAAGATTAGCTCTCTCCAACAAGGAAGTAAGCAACCAGGTCCAGTCAACCATTGAGCACAAGGGAATAATCTCCAGCAAGATGAGGGACCAAAGAAAATACTACAAAGAGGGAAGGTTATTGTAGAGGAGCTACCTAGTGGTAGTGGAGTTCACCTTATTAAAGTTATACATGTCAATGGCACTAAAGCTTCTAATCTATGGGTCATTACAAGAGGTCAAAATGGTAGAGAAGGTGACAAAGACAAGGTAAAACTTGTAAAGGGAAACCCTAAGCAGGATGATAAGGGGATGCAAGTCCTTAACCCTGACATGGAAAGTAAATCTCTAAAAGCTGTGATAGTAAAAATTACCACGAGTAGGATAAGAATTCGCCAAAGAAGAAGGCAAAATCCAAGCAAGAGGCATCAAAGCCTATTCAAAGACCAAAGGATAGAATGGTCTGGCGAGAGAAGAGAGCTATTGCTAACTATCATGAATTCGATTTAGCAAGTTCTCTTTGCAAGGTTAAGCCCAATGTAAATCTCCTACAGTCGATCAAGTTATCCCCAGGAGTACATAAAGATTTTAAGAAGATTTTGTGTAAGGGTATATCATGGAGCCCTTAGGCATAGCACGAGTAGGAGACAATTGGTTTGAGCATGCTAAAAAGCATTGTCCAAGGGTAGCAGCATATGCTGATGGCATATTAGTGAAACATCCCATTCTGGACACATGATTCTCTATCAACATTATGACTTTGGAATCAATGGAGAGGCTAGGGTTAGAGTTCTAAAAAGATGCCTCCATGATTCTTTGAATGGCTAATGATAGTTTCAGACAACCTGAAGATTTCATTACTAAAGTCCATGTGACTGTTGCCAATGTGGAATGCATTTTGGAGTTTCGGGTTATTAGGTTTGCAGGATGGTCTAGCTATCAAGTATTGCTAGATAGGCCATGGATCTTACAAGCCGACTGTCAAGTTGATATACCCGCTAGTTGGATGATCTTTGGTAGAGATGTTAGACGTGTAGTAGTAGATGCCTACCCTGAATCTACTCAAAGTGAGAGAGTTCCTTTATGCTCTATAAAGTTAGATATATTAGAGGATCCATCTGTTAGTGATATGTCATCAAGTGGCAAATCCAAGGAGGGGCCTACTATAGAGGATATCTATCAAGTAACTTTGAATGAACTGATAGATGCTCAAGATAGGATAAGAGATACGGACGTAATTGAGTGGACCTTGGGACAATGAATGATTCACGGCCAATTAAATTAGGATCCATACTCAACTTGGAAGAAAAGGAGAACTATGTATCCATGATTCAGGAATTTCGTGACATCTTTGCTTGGAGTAATGCTGAGCTGAGAGGTATTCCTCCCAGCCTGGCTGTTCATACCGTTCCCCTAAAGGAAGGTAGCTGCCCTATCCGATAAAAAGTAAGGCATATGCCTTTCAAATTAAGGGATAGGTTATTTGAGGAATTAACAAAATTATGGAAAACTGGCTTGTTGATATTTTTGGTACAATACATAGATTATATTCATCATCTATTATTTAGGAAGAAGAAGAATAATCAAATTCAACTTTGCATAGATTTTAGAGAGCTTAATGAGTAGACAATTAAGGATTACTATCCATTATCATTCACTGATCGAATTTTAGATCAATTAGCAGGTAGGAAAATCTATTCATTTATGGATTGCTTTGCTTGATGCAACCAAATGGCTATTGCAGAGCAAGATAATCTGAAAATGACATTTATCACTATCTTTGGTACCTATCACGTGATGGCCTTTGGGTTATGTAATGTGCTTGGTTCTTAGCAATGAATATCTCATAAGACTTTTGGTGACATCTCCCCAAAGGAGTCAAAATTTTTCATTGATGATCTGGGGGCAACCACCATAAGGGATAGATAGTTGATCATTTTAAGAAAATGTTTTGAGCATTGCAAGCAACTTTGCATTGCTCTTAATCCATAACAGTGCATCTTTTGGATGCCCTATGGGTTGTTGTTGGGCCATGTGGTTAGTTTGGCTAGTATCACGAACCTTGAAAATATAAATGTCATAGTCGATATGAGCCCGCCACACACTCCAAAAGAGGTACAACACTTTCTATCATCAGTGGGATATCATCATAGATTTATTAATGCCTTGAAAAAAAGAAGGTTGACATTGACAAACTTAGTATCCTTTGATTTTCTATTTAATTGGAGCGAAGCTTGTCAGGTATCTTTTGAGGATGTGAAGCAGGAACTAGCAAAAGCACCAATCCTAAAAGTACCCAAAAGAGGTGAGGTCTTTTATATCTTTTTAGTAGCAACAATGCATAGTATTAGCTACTATTTAGCCCAAATTTGGAAAGAGAAATGGTATCATCCAATTGCCTTTGCTAGTCATAAATTAGGGATATCTGAAATTAATTATACTTATAATGAGAAATTGTGCCTTAGAATGGTGTTTGTGATAAAGAAATTTAGGCACTATATTCTTTATGAGAAGGTGGTATTTTTTACAAATGTAGAGGGACTTAGACTATTGATGAACAAATTACACCTACTTAATAGTTTAGCAAAGTGGCTAGTCACTTTGCAAGAGTTCAATTATGAGATTAAGAGTAAGCCACCAAAATTGTAGGGCATTGTGGAATGTCTTGTGGATTTCATGGAGCCAAAGGAAATTCTCGTTGAAGGAAGTGACATTAAAGGTTTATTCAAAATCGATACAACTTCCATCCCTTCCTGATATGCAACTATAATACATTATCTATCTATAGGAGAGGTTGGGACTGCTCTATCAAAGTCTGAGAAGAGAAAGATTAAGTGACAAACACTATGATTATTTATTATAATGGGTGTCTTGTATCGGAAAGGAGTGATGAGATTTATCATCAATGTGTAGTACCAGATGAGATACTATTTATTCTTGAGAAATGATATGATTTAGTATGTGGGGGACATTTCGTTGGATGGCTTACTACCCAGAAAGCTCTATGTGCTAGATATTGATGGCCATCGATTTTCAAGGATGCTTTCAATTATGTTAAGTGTTGTGATGTCTACCAAAGGCATGATTCCAAGGAGAATTGTAAGTGGCCGCTGAATCATATTCTAGTTACGTTACCCTTCAAAAAATGGAGTGTCAATTTTGTTGGACCAATATATCCTTCATTGAATATGTGGAAGCATTATATCATTGTAGCAATGGACGACTTTTCAAAGTGGTCTAAAGTTTGAACAACCATGAAGGATAACGCTAAAGAGATGGCCAATTTTATTATGGAGCAAATTGTTTGCCATTTTGGTACACCTAAGGAGTTAGTGTTTGATTGAAGGACACACTTTTTGAATAAGGTTGTAGTAGCGTTAACGGAAGCCTTGAAGATTAAGCACAATAAAACCACCCCATATAATCTGCAAGCAAATGGTCAAGTTGAGAGTACGAATAAACAAATTGTAGGGATCTTATCCAAGATAGTGTCTAAAAGTAATTGAGATTGGGATAAGAAATTGTATGTGGTAGTTTGGGCTTACAATAGGACATTTAAGAGAGCTACAGGCAACACCCCGTTCAACTTGGTATATGGGAAAAAGTATGTCTTACCATTGGAAATAGAGCTTCCCACTATGCGATTTACTCTCACTCATTTGTTGGGTGAGCTAGAACCATTGTAGGAAAGATTTATTTCTCTTGTGCATCATCATGATGAAATTCGATTGCAAGCTTTATTATATCAAGAGGTAAGGAAGAGGAGAATGAAAGCACATCATAACCTTGAGGCTAAGAAATATAAATTTGTGAAGGGTCACTTGGTGATGTACTGTGATTCTCATTGTGAGCTATTTCCTGGTAAAGTAGAACCCAAATTGGATGAGCCATACAAAATCGTCCGTATAGGAAAGAATGGCTCTACAACCCTTTTGGCAGACTTACAAAGGGTAGAGTTTAAAAATAAGGTAAACTTTAATAAGTTGAAGCCTTACTACATGTAACCTAATGTTGGGCTTGGTGCTTGTGCAGGTCATTCAGGATTCAGCTTTAACTTGCAATACGTACCAAGACAATCGAATGGGATGAATCATTCCTTATCTTGACCATTCATATTTAGAGTAGCATTACCACCAAGGTCAAGTGATTTGGTGGAGTAAAGGTTATCAGGTTATTGAGTAGCAAGATGGATCTTTCACATGGGATGTTAAGGTCTACTACCACCACTATCAAAGGATTCTTATGAGCATTCCCATCAAGTTTAGCAAGGAAGGAGGGATTGTACCTATTATACATACTCTCTCTCGGCTTAACTTTGATTACTATAAGTACGAGTGAGCTAATTAGTATGGTGTGGCCTATCAATGAAGACTAGGTATATATTTTGTATTTTGATGGAGCTTCTAGAGGACCTGCTAAGCATGTGAGGGTCGTTGTAGTCATTAAAGATCCCTGGCATAGAGTTATTATGAAAATGGGAGCATATCTTAGCATTACTTTTATGAATAACATGGCAGAATACAAGGCCTTAATCATGGGACAGAATGCAACCCGACATGGTGGTATCCATCAGTTATTGGTAAAAGGTGACTCACATTTAGTGATTGATAAATTGAATGGGACCTATAGTGTGAGGGATCCAATTCTGCAGATGTATCACTATGCAATTTTGGATATGGTGCATCTTTTGGAGGTAGTGACTTGCCAGCTTATTCCCCAACAGTGGAATCTCTTTGTGGATTCCTTGGCCAATTATTATTTTGTTCAGGATTCCTGGGGCACTCTTACAATTTCCTCTTAATATCAGCTCAAGGTTACTTTGGGGATTTCTTACTAACACGTCCTATTTTATCATGGATTATGATTCAGGTGGCGAGGTTTGATCACTTTCCTTATTTTATCATGGACACATAGGATCCTTTATCATCATATTTATTGGGCACCCCTTGCTATTTATACAAGGGGGTTAGCCAATAACTTGATGCATTAGTGTAGGGCTAGAGGAGGCCTCAATTTTGGTCATTATGCTTCAGTAGACTTATGTCGGGACCAAGGGTTTGTTTCAGTAGTATACTGTTGAATGGTCATTTCAAGAATTATTTCGTTAGGCCAAGAGGGCTAGTAGTTATTCTACAGTGAAGCGCTATATTTCATTAGCCAAGAGGGCCATGTGTCTATCTGGTGCAGGTGCAGTTAATGGTTTTATTTTAGAGCTATAGTATACAGATTTAGTTGAACTTAGGGGAGCCTCTTGTTGTGTAGAAACTTCATGTGGCCAAGTCTAGGTGATAGTTTTCCTTTACGAGAACTTTCTCTTTGTGATATATGTGTTTATGTACTTATGGGGAATTTTTCTTTCGTTGGGGACCCGCAATCAAGGCATGAAGTCTCAGGGTTAGGTTAGGTGTGTCTCAGGGAGGTCTCAGCAATTGTTCGCAAAGACATTGTCAAGCATTCTAAGAACTATTTTAGAAGGTAGTCCTAGTGACCTTGATTTGCTAGCCTGCTAGGCAACTATTTTTAGGAGCTTTTGTTAGTAGTGAGGCAGTTAGAAAAGCCTACCAAAATAAAAGACGAGAAAATTTTGAATATACTTAGGATATAAAAATACAGAGGTGTGTAAAAAGGGTTGTAACCCCTCAAATAGAAAAAGAAAAGAAAAAAATCTTAAGAGTAGTTGATCATCACCTTGTGGAGACCTGATAGGTTCTTGGGGACGAGTCCAATGCCTTGTCTTCCTAGGGGTGGCATTTAGCTGGAAAAATACCAAGGTTAGAGCAAAAATAAAAGTGAGCACAGAGAAAAGATTTAGGTGCTACATATTTGCGAGAGCTTGGTGGGTTCTTAGGTACCAAGTCAGGACTTGAGGCCAATGCCATGTTCCCGTCACTATGCTCAATTTCCTCCTTTTTACATGCTTGAGTATGGAATCTTGAAGAAAAAAATCATAAAATGAAAACATATGTTGACTAGGCTATAGGAGTCCTCGCCGAGTAAGAGTTCCTAGTCTAGTTGCCCTAAGTTAGGTACATAGTTCGAGCCACCACCTAGGATGACTTCTTTGATGGTTCTTTTTAGCTAGTTTTTGTTAGAGTAGTTGGTTAGCGACTCACTCTGGATTTCTATCAGATTATGTTGGGGGATCTTCATGCCTTAATTTGGTCAAGGGGTAGGGGGAGAGTTGTTCTTGTGTTTTGTTGAGTATTTTGTTTTGTGGCAACTTGATGCTCTTTATGGCTATTGCTTATGCAGGTCAGTTGGTGGATTTGACATGCTGAGTTTCCCTATCCCGTGGTTGCCAATGAGAAAGGATTTTAGAAACCCCAATTAATGCGCAAAAAGTGGCCCATGAGGCATAAAAGAGCAATTTTTGTGGAAAATGAAACCGTTGCAAATCAATGAGCTAAAGTTTTCCTAGATAAATTTCAACACCAAGAACCCAATACAAGCCTCCATCTGTCTATATCAGAGTCTGTTTGACCTCTCATTTAATCCACGCAAGGTTTTGTGTTATATATAAAAATATAAAAAATAGGTTTTTCACACTTTAAATATAGAAAAAATATATATGTGTCCATGGATGTATGGTATGGCTAAAGCATGAGGTTTAGCCTTAGTTTAGCCCTATCTTTATGTTAAAGTGAGTATTTATCACTCTTTATGGAAAAAAACATCAAAATGCTCTGTGAACCCACCACAAATGTAGAACTCTAAACGGTAGGAAGAGGAGAGGGTAATAAGTATTGATTACATATGTTGAATTTGATTTTTCCTGATATACTTTGCATATAAGATACGTGTGTTTTGAAAATTAAAAGATTTCAGTAGCATGAGCATGCTCGGTGCTGACCCTATGCAATGCAAAAATTACACCTAGAATGAAAGCATGAAAAGAAATGGTTTCTCACTATCACAATACTATTTTAAATGAATAAAAATGGTTGAGCACTATGAATCGTTCACAATTTCATTGCATTCAACACATGGTATCATCTTGGATGCATGGCAATTTCCTTCATAAACATTGACCCATGTTGAGAGTGAGGTATCCCAAGCCGTAGGGCTAGATATTCATTTCCTTTGGGAAGTGTTTAGTGAGGATTATCTTTTATCTCCTGGAAGGAACAATTGTCTAAAAGAGAGGATTATATATTGTATGTGCTTTATGTGTTCATGGCAAATCATCTCGAGCCCAATCCTTGAGGTGTAGGAGAGTTGTATTGGGCCCCCAACAGTTAGCCAAGGGGGGTGCTCCCTATGTCTGTTTTACATGGTGGACAACACAATATGTATAGGGGATCCCTGTGAAGAGCTTGGGAAGGGTTATCTATTGGACTACAAGCCATACAAACACAAATATTTAAATTAGAGTTTAGGTCAGTGTATAGCCTCCGGACACTCTTGGCCACGAGGTTGTGGGGTGTTTTATTGGGCATAGAGGCACGGCTAGAGCCTTAGAGCTAGTGTTGGGTATGTTTTAGGATGCAATAGTCTTCATCCTCTTCATTTGAATATGCAAATACCACAAATATCCTTGCATTCTTTTCTCTACACATATCTTTGTGATTAGAATACATCAAGTCAACCATCTATAACATAACCCTTGAGCATGCAATTCTTTGATCTCATCATTGGTTAATTGTTAAGCTTTATGGGTTTTAGACATAATGTTTTCCACATCGTCACTATATAGATCAACAATAGAATAACCATATTGTTGTTCATGGTACTCATGAGAAGGATATAACTGAGAAGGAAATGAATGTTGCTCATAATCATATTGCTGCCCATATAGATAATGGTGTCCATAAGAGAGTGATTGGCTATACTCATTACTATACAAAATTAGCAATGATAGCAATAAGTCTTATTGAGCTACTATATCAGCCATGAGAATCGATGCAATCAACATATACTTATCATGTACATGTGCTAAACCCTCTTGCAAAACAACATTACCATAAAGATTGATGAGAGCTTCCAAGATGCATGGTTGTACCAATTGATCCATATGAGATATCAAGTGTTGGGCAAGCACTCGTTCTATCTAAGAACTGCATCTAGAACTTCAACTTCCATTATGGTTGCATCAAAATCCATAAGTGCATATGCCAATATATCAATCATGTCAACCATGTGAACAACTGACTTGCTGAATTCCTTTTCTCGAATGATACTCATAATATTGCTACTAGATGCCACTTGCCTCCTATAAGACACTTCAAAGTCAACATTTCCTTGCTAAAAATCATAATTACAAACGTTGCAATGACCATTCTTATATGATCATTGATCCATAGTATTCGTCCTCGCTAAAGATTGACTCATAGGCAATGGATTCATGTACTAGGAACTATTAGTCATTTGGTTTCTCCCACTCAATTCTTCTTCGTAATGATGGGACTTCAGACCCATAAATGGACTTGGATAGATACGCTCTTTGGCAGCCACATCATGAGCAGATGCAAAACCATCCATCTAAAACTGTGAAATCCCTGGATAAGGAGCATGAAGCATGGACTTCCCCATATGTTGGTCTAGTGGCACATTTAGACCTCCATTATATTGCTCTAGTTCAACATTCTATTTTTCCTGACAAAAGGAGGCAACAGGTAGAGCTCCATCCCTATTGGTTGCAAAAGGAGAATGGTCCACTTTCAGACCCTTAGAAGATATCAACTGGAAAGCTAGATTAGGAGTAATAAGATACACCATTCAAGGGCCAACCTGGACCTGTAAAGCTTGCATTGGAAGTATTTGATTGCACCAATGGTGCAATTTCAGTTTCTAGCTCACCACCTAGCAAACCCAGTTAGTTCAAGCTGAGAAGGTGGCATCTTAGGTCCATGCAAAAGAGCTGAATATGAGGTACCAAGGAAAGGCTTGATGCAATTGTTGTTGTTTGTAATGTTCTAATTGTTTTTAAAGCTATTGTGAGCTAAAAGCTGCCATTGCACCTCGTGAAGCTGCTGCTGCTAAAGCAACTGAAGGTCATTAGGTCCAACTGTCCTTTGAGGTCCTCCTAAAGCAAAAGCTTAGATCTGTAGCATACAACATCACGGTTTGCAATTTACTGGATCGCATTCCATCTCCTATGAACTTCAGGCAGCATCATCTTCCCGGCCATTTCTCTAAGCTTTCAACAGAGCCAACTCTAGCTGCTCCTAGATTGAAACCACCTTTAGCAATAGTATCAACTATTCCATCGCTGTAGCATGCTTTATCCCCACAATCCTTTGGCAATCTGATCCAAACATTAGCTCCAGTGTCTTATTGGTTTGGATAATTTAAGCTCCATCACTGCATGCCTTAATCTCTAATCCTTCCCTATTTGGTATCTAGTTAAAGCATCTGCTTTGCTGATTTTGTTGCTCTTGATTCTTGTGTTACTCTCATTCATCTACTAACACCATATTGGGGAATATGGGAATTTCCCATAAGTTTGGGACACGTGGTCAAATCTTTGGATTTTTCATAACTTGAATACTATAACTCCAAATCGAGCACTCTATAGCTCAATAGATTCCATTTTTCAAGCGCTTTCCAATGATAGGCCAGATCATATGGATTTGAGAAACTTATGGGCATGTTATCCGGGTGCCATCTTTTTAGTATTCAAAAAATGGGAATTGGGAGATTCCCAAACTCACTAATATTGTGTTTGTAACTGTACATTGTCATACCAATGATCTTCCTCAGTTTTGATTACTCACCACCGTGAAGTTGCAGAATAGCAATGGACAATTGGGGATGATCAAATGGATTGAGAGTTTTTCTTTTTGCATGCTTCACTTGTGAGAGATGGAGGGACAGGCCAACCTTAAAGGTGTGGTGATCTTCCACTCATCACAGTTCAGTGGTTCAAATGAAAGAACTAGTTGTAGACCTTCTAGCTAATCTTGTGTCCAAATCGGGTCATTGTTAATCATCTCCAACTGACTTGGAAGGCAATACATTGCAGTCCGAGATTATGATAGTAGATCCTTGGGATTGAGGCAGTAGAAGCTTGCTATTTCTTGAAAACCATTGAATTTCAAGAGAAGCTAGCAGAAACCATTGTTGCAAATGGGAACTCCACGATAGAGATCTGTTTATTCTTCTCAAAGCTTTAGCTATAAGGATAGAAATGATGTGCTTGAGTACAGTCAAAACTTGACTGAAAGCTTTCAAATGATGGAACAAGTCAAAGACAAAAGGAACACAAGCAGCAACATTGTTTCTCTGTTGACACCTTGTGCATTGAACAAGCCTAGCAAAATTGTTGGAGTTTTAGGACTTGGGGGCCTTGTACATATGGCAGTCAAATTTACCAAGGCTTTTGGTGTTGTGGTTATTATTCTTAGGACTTCCCCTTCCAAGCAAAAAGAAGCACTTGGTGTTCTATAGGCTAACAAATTTTTGGTAGCTTCCAATGTAACAGACATGCAGCAAGCTGCTTGGTTCCTTGATTTTATACTTGATATGGCTTTTGCAGATCATCCATTAGATCTCTACCTTCCATTGCTGAAGACAGGTGTGGCAGCTTTGTTTACAAGGGGCTCCAAAGGAGATGAAGTTCAGCCCTATAAACTCAGATCTAGTTACTGATGTATTTGTTGGAGTTGTGGATATGTTTGCTTCCCACTTGCTGGCATGTTTGATGGATTCTTAGGGAAAATCTTCTTGTCTAGAGCTTTTCAGGCATCTGTCTTATCCTCATGTCAGCCTAAAATATGAAATATTCTCCAACAATATCTTTTGCACATCAAAATTGACATGACAAAGATCCACTCTAGCAATCATTTCAATGATAGAAAACTCAAGAAGTAGTCATGTCTAAAGTAGGCAATGGTAGCCACCAGTGGAAGGAATACCCTTGTGAAGACCCACCTTAAATGGCATGAAATGACCAATAAGATGTTAATTTCAGCTTTCCTACCACCAAACTTGGTCCAAGCCTCCATTAATGCTCCAAGTCTGTTGTTCTTTTGGTTTATGGACCTCTGGTCACTTCATTGCTACTCCTTGTCTATGTCTGTACCTGTATACTTGAAAGTTTCTTGAATTTGTGTGACTTAAAAGGGAGGACTAAATAAAATATGACTAACTGGAATAAGAACCTGAGATGCTCTAATACTACTTGTCAAGGAGAGGACTAGAGAGAGAGAAAGAGGCGAAAGAAGACTACAGAAGAGAGAGAAAGAGAGTGATGAGGAGAGAGAAATATTAGAAAAGGAGAGAGAAAGACTGGAAAGAAGATGAGAGATGGCTAGAAGCCATGAAAGGACAGAAAGAGCTAGTGAGAGAAGAAGGAAAAAGTTGTATTATTGTGTAAAAATTGATATCCTGTGCATGTGTCCTTTGCCCTTTTACATGTCCCTAATTCCACTCTTTAGACATGGAAAGTGAGGATAAGGAAAATCTTGATTGAAGGTGGGAATTCCTATATGGTATGGCTATAGGTGAGGGTATAGTATGTAAGGTACATTATGAACATGGGCAAAGTTCCAACCAACAAGCGAGTACCATAGGCACTTGCTTAAGGGTAGGCATACAGTGCATTGTGCATGAGCAGTTTCCATTATGACAAAACACTTGACATACTCACTCTAAGGATGGATGTTAGGTAAAATTTACATGAGCGGAGTTCCCAAACACCATAATGTATGGTAGCATGTAAGATGTATTGTGCATGGGTGGAGTTTCCAATAATGAGCAATAGAAGGTTTTGTGGCCATAACACTTGGCACATGAGCTAGGTACATGCTAAATAGAGATAAGAATATGTGAAAGGAAGAAAATAAAAAAAGCTAAGGGTTTTATTGGATAACTAGGTAAGAGATACATGATGATGAGGGGATCATGGATATGGTAGGATTTGTGAATAGAATATGTATTGAACATGCTCATATGAAGTAGAATGTAAGCTTTGGAGTACATATAATCTAGATCTTCTACTTCTTCTTTTTAAAACTACATGTAGTTATGCATTTATGCCTTTGTGGTGACTTATCACATGTACTTGTATATCATAGGAGCAAAAATGGAAGCATGCAGCCTGTATAAACCAAAATGCATGTACTTCAATGGTTCATTACTAAGAAATTCTCTATATCATATACATTCAAGGACTACTTTAAAAACCCCTCATTTTTACATATTGTCATGCATTATTTTCAATTTAAAAAAATGTGGGGTTTTTGAAAATCAATTACAAATCATGTAAATGTATGTCTATAGAGTTTTCTTTAAAATATGAATTAAGAATCTCTTTAATGAATTCATGTATTGTAAGATGAATCCCTCATGAGCATATATATGAACCTACCCACTAAGTTTATCATAGATGAAGACATGAAATATGTATATCCCCTTAACTTAGTTGGTTACCTTTACCGAATGCACCTCCCTCTAGCCTTTTAATGAATGTATCAATGACATTAAAAGAGTATCTAAAAATGGAGAAATATGTGGAATAGGCCTAATACAAGAAGGACATAGTTGTTTATACAATTCTTGAAGGGCCTCATTATATAGTGATAAAATATTTTGATGATGATAATCACTTCAATTATGATTAATAATGTGGCACTTGTTTGCTTGATTCTTGAGAGATAGACTACTAATGCAAGTTTTGTAACGTGTCCACTTGTTATCTTCAAGACACTCTTAGCAGTAAATCAGAAAGGATGTCTAGAAAGCTCTGCTCGGCACTCCCATGGAATGTTACAGGGTTTGCGATCTAGGACTCTCCGCGTTTGCCACGTAGCGGAAGTATTCCGGCCGTTTCCACTTAGGACCGACCTAAATTAGGGTTTTCCCTATTGGTCATTTCCTAACGGCAATTAGCATCAAACCCGAGCAAACTACTTTACACAGAAATGCCAGGTCCGAAGCGGATTTACACTACACTTGGATCAAGGAGAATGGGAAATGAGAGGGATGCGAAGCTCAACCTCTTTGCCATAAGGCATAGTCCCATTCCGTTCCCCTAGAACAATGTAAATCGAGATCATTTATAACTTAAACTCTAGGTCAACGCTCTTGATGTTCGTATCCTTTGAGCGATCTTCCTACTGTCCATCGTGATTTGAGAAAAGTTCCCGGCCAACCAGGACCACCCATCCGTAGGATGGACCTATGGCCACATCCATCGCACTTTCCTCATGTTGTTTTAGTTATTTAATTACCTAACAAATTTAGTTGGACATGTATCAATCATCTTCCTTAATTAGCCTGTTAGGCACTGGTTCCTTCACTTAACCATAGCACTTGACATAGAAAAGCAATGTCAAACAAGTTCCTTCTTAACAAGTTATCATATTTATCTTTGAAATACATAAGTCCAGCTTGTAGGCTTATCCATAATCCGCCCGAAGGCTATCCAGCAATCCACAGGGATCACTAATCCAAGATTCCGCCCATAGACTAGTATGCGGACCTTAAGATCCAATCTCGAGTCACGTTAGCCTCTTGTGTAGGGCCCAGAAGGCGAGGGATTTACGGCCAGAGCCCCCCCTAGCACCCAAGCGTCCTCCTGCTCCAAGTAGCGCTCAACGGAGAGACCTCTCGCGGTGGGTTCGGTCCACCTTCCCAGCGCGGTTAACAACCCCCTTGGTTAGGGTCAAGTAGGCAGGCCGGGGTAACTGAAGCTGACTCTCCCTTCATGCCTTCAACCTAAAGCATTAGATATCTATTTATCCTTTAACTCTTTGAGCAAACAAAGAAAAATAGTACTCTAAAAAGTATTACAAGCACAGAAATTTCCATTGGTCGTTATTTTTAAACAACTGCTAAAGGAGTGAATCATTCTTTCCGAATGCATCCAGCACTTGATCCGGGATCAATTGCGACTTGGCAAGATCCCCAAGGGTTTGTTTGTTAACCCTATATTCTGCGTTAGGGCCGTACCCTATTAACCCGACTTAGTCAATACCTTAAGTTCATATATTATTCCAATTTATCGATGGGTCCTTTGCTTCCAAGCAAATATCTAATCCCCATATCTTGGTCACTTTACCCAAGAAAGGTACTATATCAGGACAATTTTACATCCTCTTGCAAGATAAACTTGCGTAAGAATCTGCCAATTCTCATTTCGAGGAATTGGCCATTCCCTTGTGATCAAATCACAAGATCATGCATCTCTACAACTTGTTGCACAAGTGTTGCATCAACTATGGGACTATTTACCCATTGAATGGTCACGAAACAATATGTTCCTGATTGCATTAGGCTAACATTGTCAGTCCTAGGGTTTCGAGTTTCATTTTCTTAGCGAGAGATTCTTAGGAAAACCCTAGATCACTTCTCGCAAGTATGTTCCAATGTCCCTACATTACATGAATGCGGGAAAGTTTTTAGGGTATCAGAGTTTCAGCTTTGGTAAAACGAGCAAGTAGGTAATGTCCCCAACATGCTAACCCTAGTTAGCTCTTTGGGCTATATTACATTGAATTAACTCTTTCTAAACGAGTCCCTTCGCGGTTTTTAGGTGTTTAGGTTTAAACCAATTTAACTTGTCTATTCTCGAAGATAATTACGCTATCATTTCCCTAACCACATGATTCATTACCTATGTATAAGTTGAATTTCAATCCTAACTTTTCGAATTAAAATCAAAACATATGATAAGTCATAGCATAATTCTATTTGATCTCTTTATAACATGCATTCATGCTTCTAAATTTTAGGGTTTTTTCCATTTGAACCTTGCAGCCTTTTCTAACAATTACGCAGTTGAAATGATATTTATACCAATTGACTAGAGTTATGCAGCTCAAGAACCATTTCATGCCTTGTAATTTCCTACGGATTATTAGCACTTTCCATAATGATTCATTGCGAAGAAGATATGTCTTAATAATACGACATGCAATTTATACTCCCATGCCTAATCGAAGTGCACTATCATAATTCCGTTTTGTAAAAATGGACATTAATCTAATTTCAATTCATTCCAATGCATAAAAACTACTTGCTAGAAATGCATTTATGCTCCCTTTATTTTGTTTGTTTTACTAAAAAATTCTAATGACCGAACTCTTCCGTTGTGAGCTAATTCTTTTAAATGAACCAAAGTATTTAAGACGAAAAATGCATCCTATCTCCAAAAATCATCCATGCATGATCAAATTATAACGACATAAATAAAAATTAGGAAGAAAAACTTGGACTTGTGGTGAGATGTCCACGTGGATGTTAGGAGACGTGATCCTCCTACGGCTGTGCCTTGTGCCTTCTTAGGAGCCATTGCGAATGCGGCCTTTCTGTCTTGGATGCAGATTTATGTCCTTGGCCATCTCCTTTGCATGCGTAGCTCCCCTTTGTGACAGCTTGCACTGTCTTTCGGAAACAGTTTTTAGAAGGTTTCCTCCTTTAAGTAGGGATTTCATGATTAGGACCTTACAACCGTCAAGAATGACATTGTGGAAATGCTAAGGGAAAGTTCTCAATTTCCGAGGATATAAGAGACTGCTTGAGAAGGCAATATGAAGGGCTTTTATGAGCCCGCAAGTACATATGAATTTGAGTGGGGATTTCCCACAGAAAGGTCTTTAAACCCCGGCCTAAAGTGGGCAAAAGGGCTTGATTTCAATGGGGTAACTGGGCTTTTAAACCCCACTTGAGAGGCAATAAGAAGGCTCACAAAAAGGGCTTTAGATCCCGGGGGGAAAAAAACTCTTGGTGGAAAAGAAATGAGGAAAAAAAAAGTGTATAAGACCTTCAAGAGGGTTATTTTATGTGTGGGGGAAAAAAAGAGTATGAGGACCCAATAGGGCCTTGGATTCCGAGGAGGGGGGGTGGGGGGGGGGGGGGGGGTGGGTTTACTAAGCCCACATGGACAAGGGCCAGGAGAAAGCCCACAAGAACCAAGTTGAGGGGGGGTGTAATATGAAAGGGGAGCTTAGGAGGCCCACCCTTGGAAGCTTCCAAGGAGCTTCTAAGAGCTTCTGGGGATTTCAAAAGCCCATGTGGAGGGAAGAGAACGGCAGGTCAACGTTGACGTGATGGCGGCCAGGGGCGGACTGCAGTGGTGGTGGTGCTGTTGTGGCAGCTGCGACTCTCGCCTCTTCCCTTCAACGGCGGTGTTTTATGGCTCCTCCCTCCACTCTCGATCAGTAGAGCGGCAGTCTCTCCACTCCTCTCCTATGCATTCTGACAGCGTCCTTCTCTTACTCCACGGTAGCGCGTCTACCCCCTGGTTATGCCCCATACCATTTATATAAGTGAGGGGAGGGGATCCTTCCTCCCCATGCGGCATCTCGCATGATTACTTCCTTCAGCAAGCTCCAGTAAGGAGCTTGCTCACCCCATGCTATTGTTGAGATATCGAGCTCCACTCGTGATACACCAGGGTGACCGTTGTGTATTTATGTCACCAACTTGTTAGTTTCAGACGCGGTTGGTACACCGCCCATGAATAATAGCTACATGATAGCTATCCTTATCTACTCTAGTTCATGGCTCAGTTAGTATGCCACATTAGTTAGTTGAGTTTGGTTTGAGACCCATATATAGGATTCTTCTATTTCTTTGTACTTGAGTTCTTTTGGCTTACACAACTAAGAAGAGAAAAATTGTTTTCAGCCTCCACCCTTGTGTGTATTCCCCCATTGTGCAAGCAAGAAAGCTTCAAGTGAGACTCCTTCCTTCTCTCCCACAATCGTGACATGGTATCAGAGCCTTGTTCGTGGTAAGGAGCTCAAGAAAGCAAGCCAAGCTCGCGGTGTTCTGGTAAGAGGAGCAGTGTTGCTTTCATTTTGTGTTTGGGAGCAGATCTCTGCAGGTAGCACAGCCGGAAAGTGCAGGAGTGCATTGTCTCAGGTTGAGACGCCCTTCGCGGTGAAGCAAGAGGGCAGTATATGCTATGGGCAAGGGCTTTAGCCCTTGGTGTCCTTGTTTTTTTTATTTGAGGCCATTTCGGGGCTTGTTTTGGAGGCGGAAGTTTTCTGCACGCACTCAGGAAAAGGCCCAGTTTTATGCTGTGCAGCCACTGTTCTACAGGTCGGTGAAAAGTTACTGTAGAAATTGCATAGTATGCTTGTGCGCAGAGACATTGGGAGTTACAGAATCATCCCTATTGCCTGTTGATGCAAAATCGTCACTAGGAAGTGACTGTGTGGTCAATAAGCTGTGTTCTTTGCAGTGACAGAATTTTTTGCAGTGTTCTGTAATGGCGTTCGATTCTCTCTCACAGATTGTCACTGAAAAGCTTGACAAGAACAACTTCCAAGCATAGAAGTTTAGAATGACGAATTTCCTTATGGGAAAAGGATATTGGGAATTTGTTGCAGGAAATGAAGAAGAACCAGTTCTTCCTGATGTTCCCAATCAACACCAAATGCAGGCATTTAAAGCATGGCATGAGAGAGCCAGGAAAGTTATGTACTAGCTGTCTATCAGCATTTCAGACTCTATGATTGTGCATATTCAAGATGCAAGTACGCCAAAAGGAGGCATGGAATACTTTTTCAAAAATGTATAGCACAAATACACAAGCCAGGAAAATGCAGCTCAAGCAAGAGTTGCATAATGTGCAAAGAGAAAATATGAGCATCAATGACTACCACATGAAGGTGAAGAAGATTGCAGATGCACTTGCTTCCATTGGGTTGCCAGTGGAAGATGATGATTTAGTTTCTGTGACCTTGAATGGTCTAGGAAAGGATTATGCACAGTTCCGAACATCCATTTCCGTCCGTGAAAGATTTCCTGATTTTGAGGAGTTGATTGCTCTTCTAATTTCTGAGGAGCAGAGAAATGGTGGTGCATCTTCTTTAGGAGGAACTTCAAAAGAAGTTGTCTTCTACTCAAATGCTGGAAGAGGTAGAGACAGAGGTAGAGGAGGCCGATATGGAGGCCGTGGTAGAAATCACAATATGCAGCAAACTCAAGAAAACCAGTCATATGGAGGAGGACGTGGTAACTCTAGAGGCAGGGGGAGCCAAAGAGGTCGTGGTGGATGGCAAAGAGGTCAAAATGCAAACAGTAATGTTGAATGCTACTACTGTGGTAAAATGGGTCATATGGCTAAAGACTGCTATAAAAAGCAGAATGACATCATGAATGGAAAACTGCAACAAGGGAATTGTGCATCTTCTAGTAGAGAGGGTGATGACAAAAATGAGCACTTGTTTATGGTACAGCACATGAACAATTCTGTGACAAGTACAGAAGAAAGCAATGATGTATGGTATGTTGACTCAGGTGCATCAAACCACATGACAGGTCATGCAGAATGAATGGAGGATGCAAGAAAAATGGAAAAACCAGGATTTGTGGAGACTGGTGATGATACTGCACATCCTATTGTGCAGATTGGAAAAATTCATTTGTCTATGTAGGATGGGAAAAAGAAATACATGCCCGATGTATTTCATGTCCCGAATATCACCAAGAATCTGGTTTCTGTTGGTCAAATGGTTGAGCAGGGCTTGCAGGTCAGATTTAATCCTCATGGATGCTTTGTTGAGGATATGAAAAATAAAGGTCGCTTGATAGCAAAAGGAAAGAAGAAGGGCGGAATGTTTACATTGGATGCAGACATGTCTGAATTGAGTGCAGCAATGTTTGCACATGGGACCGGTGTAGTTGCAGATATTGATATCTGGCATAAACGCATTGGTCATGTTAATGTACAGCGACTTAAATCAATGCAGGCCCAAAATATTGTTGCAAGTTTGCCTAAATTCAAGGTTGCAGAAATGCATAAGGTATGTGAATCCTGTCAGTTTGGAAAACAGGCAAGGAAACCATTTCCTAGATATGTTCAAGAGAGTGAGAAGCCATTGGATATAGCAGAAAAGTTTTGTCACTTGGAGGCTCTCATTATTTTGTCACTTTTATTGATGACTATAGCAGATGCCTAAGGTCAGATGGAGGGGGAGAGTACCTCTCAAATGAGTTTGCAAGGTTCCTGCAGGAGCATGGCATAAAGCAGCAATATTCATGCAGTCGTACCCCACAACAAAATAGAATTGCAGAAAGGAAAAACAGGCATATTGGAGAGGTATCTTGTGCCATGCTCAATGAAAAAGACTTGCTAGATTTTTATTGGGCTAAAGCAGTTGCTACAGCAGTCTACATAATGAACAGGACTCCCACTGCAGCAATACATGGAATGACTCTAGAGGAGAGGTATACTGGTAGGAAATCAGATATTTCTCATTTGAAAATTTTTGGTTGCATTTCCTATGTACATGTGCCAGATGAGTTGAGATCCAAGTTGGATCTAAAAGCTGAGAAGTGCATCTTTATTGGTTACTCTCTGCAGCAAAAAGGATATAGATGCTATAACCCTTCTACTCGTAAGTTTACAATGAGCAGAGATGTTGTTTTTGATGAGATGAGTAGCTGGTATAAACCAGTAAATGTGATTGATGATGTAGATGCACAAAATGGTAATACTGCACAGAATTCACAGTAGCAGTCACAAGATATTAGTGGACCTGGAGTGTCCTCTAGCAGTGGTTCACATTCTTCGCCATGGATACGCAGATTGAGATCAGGAGAATCTTCTCAAAGTAATGCAGATAGTGGTATGCAGATATCACAAAAAGGAAAAGAGAAGGTTGATCAGCCCATGTTTGATGTGAATGCAGGTCACTCTTATGTGGATGGTGAATCTAGTGGCTCAGAACAGAGCATTGATGATGAGTTGGGTATTCCTTCTATTGTTACACCTAGAGTAAGGAAGACCAAGGATGTTTTGAGAGCACCTGGGAGTGAACCTACTTTGCGCAGGTCTACGAGAGCTAGGTATCCTGTGGATAGGCTAAAATATGATGGATTTATAGCCATTCACTATGCATATATGGTCAAAGTGATACAGGAACCAGAACCCTTTTTTTTTTAGCAAGCCATGGGAAAAGAAAAATGGGAGAAAGCCATGGATGAAGAAATGGATGCCTTGGAACCAAATGCTACATGGGAATTGGTACCTTTGCCTAAAGGTAAAAATGCAATTGGCTGTAAGTGGGTTTATAAGGTGAAGCACAATGCAGATGGTTCTGTGAACAGATACAAGGCAAGATTAGTAGTCAAGGGGTATGCACAAACATATGGCATTGACTATGAAGAAACATTCAGTCCGGTTGCAAGGATGGCAACCGTAAGAGCAGTCATTGCTATGGCTGCATCAAAGGGATGGTCTTTACATCAGATGGATGTAAAGAATGCCTTCTTGCATGGTGATTTGCAAGAAGAGGTCTATATGGAGCAGCCACCAGGTTATGTGCATGTTGTTCATCCTGAGTTTGTTTGCAAGTTTAAGAAAGCCTTGTATGGCTTGAAGCAAGCACCTAGAGCATGGTCTGACAAGATAGGACAGTATATTGTCACTATTGGCTTTCAGATTTCCAAGGCAGATTTCTCACTTTATGTGAGAAAAACAGAGAAATGTATTATGCTACTTGTCATTTATGTTGATGATTTGATTATGACAGGTGACAGTGATGAAGATATCCTTCATGTGAAAATGCTATTGAAGCAGAAGTTTGAGATGAAGGATTTGGGAGAGCTGCGTTATTTCTTGGGCATTGAGGTGATTAGATCACCAAGTGGGATACAGCTCTTGCAGAGGCAGTATGGATTGGACATGCTGTCCAAATATGGGATGACACGCTGTAAGCCTATTTCAGTTCCTTTGGAGCAGAATGTAAAGCTGAGCACAGATGCAGGTGAGCTTCTAGAAGACTCTACTATGTACAGACGCATAGTAGGAAGTTTGATTTATATGACTATTACTAGGCCAGATTTGAGCTATGCTGTTGGATTAGTAAGTCAGTTTATGCAGGCTCCAAGGAAACCACATTTAGATGTGGCTAGACGCATACTCAGGTATGTGAAGTCCACATTGCAATATGGACTATTTTATGAGACTGGGGTTCAGATACAGTTGCATGGATAGAGTGATGCTGATTGGGCTGGTAGTATTTCTGATAGACGATCTACCAGTGGATATGTGTTCTCTTTTGGGAGTGCTGCAGTCACTTGGAGCAGCAAGAAACAGCCTACAGTTGCCTTGTTGAGCACAGAGGCTGAGTACAGGGGTGGAGCAATGGCTGCATGTGAGGTAGCTTGGTTGCATAAGCTACTTTATGATATGCATCAGTCTACAGATGGGCCAGTTGTCATTTATTGTGACAACATGAGTAGTATACACTTGGCAAATAACCCAGTCTATCATGCTAGAACAAAGCACATTGAGGTGCATTATCACTATGTGCGAGAGAGGGTTTTACTAGGTCTTATTGATCTAGTTTATGTCAGCACATAGGATCAGGTAGCTGACATATTCATGAAGGCATTGGGCACAGAGAAGCTGCGCAAGTTCAGAGACCTGCTTGGTGTGCAGGAATTGGGATTGAGCTCGAGGGGGAGTGTTGAGATATCGAGCTCCACTCATGATATGCCAGGGTGACCGTTGTGTATTTATGTCACTGACTTGTCAATTGCAGACGCGGTTGGTACACCGCCCATGAATAATAGCTACATGATAGCTATCCTTATCTACTCTAGTTCGTGGCTCAGTTAGTATGCCACCTTAGTTAGTTGAGTTTGGTTTGAGACCCATATATAGGGTTCTTCTATTTCTTTGTACTTGAGTTCTTTTGGCTTACACAACTAAGAAGAGAAAAACTGTTTTCAGCCTCCACCCTTGTGTGTATTCCCCCATTGTGCAAGCAAGAAAGCTTCAAGTGAGACTCCTTCCTTCTCTCCCACAATCTTGACAGCTATTCCCTTCTCCTCCAGCATGATAGTCGGCTAGAGGAGAGAGGGATTATTATTAAAAGAAAATTTGTCATTAATCATTTCAAATATTATCCCCATGACCTCTTCCCAAGAGGGGATTCATGCGACATATGCGATTTCATAGTCCCAGTTTCTACCAAAGGAGATAATGATACATCGTATCTAAGTTTGTACCGTCCGGGACCCAATGCCGGTATTGTCTTTTGCCGAGAATTCACATGGCCTCATAATATATTTTCGGTATAAATATTACATTCTCTCTCCCTTGGAGGATTCGAGATGTCCTCATCTCAAGATAAACTGGGGATATTGATGGTTGAGAGTGCTTTCATTAATCCAAGTGGCATCCTCCTCAGGATAATCTTTCCACTAGACAAGGCATTCTCTCAAGGTTCTGGATCTTAGTTGTCTCTCCCTAATATCTAAGATCCTGTCAGGCCTTAGTTCAAGGACTCCTTGACTAGGCATTACAACTTGTTGGTCATCAAGTACATGGTTAGGATTAGGTACATACTTCTTCAATAGGCTGATATGGAATACATTATAAATCCTTAGGTTCTGAGGGAGTTGCAATCTATAAGCATTAGGTCCTAGGCACTTAAGAATCCTGTACAATCCACAATACCTTGGACTTAGCTTCTTGCAATCTCCTAAGGATAGGGAACTCTTCTTTGGATGTACGTGAATGAAGACCATATCTCCTTCCTCGAAGATTCTATCTTGACACTTCAAATCCGCTATGCCTTCTGTCTATCCTTGACGGCTTGGATGTCCTATCTTATTGAGTTTATTTGGTCATCCATCTCTTCCAACATCTGCCTTGAAGCTTCAACCCTCAAGGTTAGATTTGAGAAGTTTAGGGGACTTCGACAGTCATGACCATACAATGCTTGGAAAGGGGTCATCTGAATGCTTTGTTGGTAAGAAGCATTGTAGGAAAATTCAACCAAAGGTAAGTGTTGAATCCACCTTTTTGGTTCACGACAACAGTATGCGCTAAGCATATCCTCGATGACTTGATTGACTCTCTCTGTTTGGCCATCCGTTTGGGGATAGTAAGCTATGCTAAAACAGAGTTGAGTCCCAATGGCTTCAAAGATGGCTCTCCAGAAGTGTGATGTGAAGAGAGATTCACGATCACTAACGATTCTTCTTGGTAGCCCATGTAGCTTGAATATCTCCTTGATAAACAATCTTGCAATATCTGAGGCTTTATAGTTTGTCTTTACTGGAATAAGGTGTGCAACCTTAGTAAGCATGTCAACCACAACCATGATGGAGTTTTATCTCCCCTGAACTTAGGGTAGGCCAATAACAAAATCCATACTGATGAATTCCCATTTCATTTGGGAAATGTCAAGTGGTTGCAACTTCCCTAGCATTTTGACATGTTTGGCTTTGATACGTTGACAAGACAAACACTCGGTGACATATTTGAGAATGTCACCTTTAAGCCTCTCCCAATGGTAGCTCTTCCTAACTGCATTGAGAGTCTTGGCATAGCCAAGATGTCCTAAGAAAGGGAAATCATGAGCTTCCCACAATATCTTCTGCTTAAGCGACTGGCTTGGCGGTATGCATAGCCTCATTCTATAGTAGAGAAGTCCATTATTGATAGAGAATTCATGATATTTAGTCTGCAGCTTTTGGTCCTGATCCTTGATAGAGATTTCCCTTAGCATCTTTTGATAGACTGGATCATGGCAGGCTTCCTCCCTAGCTAACTCAAGTATTGGGTTGTTCGGCATGGATACCTTTGTAGCTAGAGATCTAGTTCTTGATGGGTTCTGCAAGATTAGGGAATTATGGAATGCTTTGCAACTGAGTGCATCAGCAACTAAATTCTCCTTCCCAGGTCGGTAATTGATTTCAAAGTCATACTCCTCCAGCACTTCAATCCACCGACGTTGCCTCATGTTGAGCTCGTTTTGGGTAAAGATCCATTTGAGACTCTTATGATCAGTCACTAAAGTAAACTTGTTACCCAACAGGTAGTGTCTCCAAAGCTTTAAAGCATGGATGACAGCTAACAATTCTAGGTTATGGGTAGCATAATTCTTTTCATGACTCTTCAGCTTCCTTGAAGAGTATGCTACAGGATGACCTTCCTGCATGAGCACACATCCTAAGGCAAGTGTGCTAGCATTAGTTACTACCTCCAACTCCTTACTGAGGTCTAGAAGTTTCAGGATAGGTGTTGATATCAAACTCTGCTTCAATCTATCGAAGCTAGTTTGTTTGCGAGTTGACCATGCAATGGAAGTTTGCTTCTTCAGTAAGTCCATCAGATGTGCTGCAATCAAAGCATAGTTTTTTATGAAGACCCTATACCATCCTGTCAATCCAAGAAAACTGCATATTTCTTTGACAGTTGTTGGTATTGGCCATTCTAGCACATCCCTACCTTGGCTGGGTCCATTGAGATTCCTTCTGCTGATATGATGAATCCCAGATATTCGATCTGACGTTTGAAGAATGCACACTTCTTCATCTTAGCATACAGCTTATGTGACCTCATTGTCTCAAGGACAATCCGAAGTTGGGGTTCGTGATCTTCTTCCTGTTTAGAATAGACTAGAGTGTCGTCAAGGGAGACGAGCACGAAGTCATCAAGATATGGCCTAAAGATATCCTGCATTAACCTGTTGAAGGTGGCATGCACATTCGTAAGCCCAAATGACATAACTAGAAACTCAAAGTGTCCATATCTTGTATTGAAGGCCGTCTTTGGGATATCCTCTTCCTTTATCCTTATCTGATAGTAACCAGACCTGAGATCAATCTTGGATAAGATCTTTGCACCCTGAAGACGATCAAGAAGCTCATCTATTCTAGGAATAGGGTACTTGTTTTTGACACTTGATTGATTCAACCCTCGGTAATCAATACATAGTCGAAGTGTTCCATCTTTCTTTTTGTCGAACATTACAGGAGCTCCCCATGGTGAACTGCTAATATGGATATAGCCCTGATCTAGCAGTTGCTTGATTTGTTCCTTCAGCTCAATTGCTTTCAGGATAGACATTCTATAAGGTCTCTTTGCAATTGGCGCAGCTCTTGGTACTAGCTTGATCTCATGATCCACTTCTCTTTGAGGCGGGAGTTCTATCAACTCTTCAAGAAATACATCCGCGTATTCCTTTAGCCAAGAAGGTCCTATGCTAGACTCCTCCTTTTGATCTAACTTGTTGAGCTTAATCAAGTAGACAGGTAGTCCCTTTCTGACTCCCTTTATAATCCGAGATGCTTTGGCCAATTGGATTTTTGGATTTCCAGCCTCTACTTGCGTTGTGACTAAATCCCCTTCAAAGTTTCGAAAGGAAATTTGGCCCTTTCCACAATGAATGTGGGCATCATTAGGTTTAAGCCAATCCTTCCGAGTAGACACTCATGGATACCTAAATTCATGACTCTGAATTTGACCAAAGTCGTCTTTCCTCCCATAAAGAATTCCACCTTAGCAATTTGCCTAGTACAAGTAACCTCACGACCATTTGTCAATTCCACAAGCAAGATAGGTGCTTCTACTGTGGCTATTCCTAATCTTTTTGCACAAAATGGTGAGATAAAGGAATGTGTACTGCCACAATCAATCAAGGTCTTGAAACTTTTACATTGATAATCCGAATCACCGAGAACTGGCAATTCGGCCCTTTCTTGTGAAGAGCGGCATGGATTGTCACCCTTTCAAACTCTGTTTCCATGGTTGGATCTTCTTCTTCTTCGCACATTTGCCTATTGGCAATGCAGGCAGTTCTTCCTCTGCCTTGGGTAGCGGCTCCTTGACCACAGCCCGTTCCTTGGAAAGGTGCTTGGCGATGTCCACCTCCAAGCTTGGGACATTGCCTCTTGAAATGATCGGGCTCGTTTCAGTGGAAACAACGGAGGTTTCAGCCATTACTTTGAGTCGGAACAAAGTTGTTGACACTGTTAGTTCTTGCTTTCTTTCTTTGTCCGTGATTCTGACCTTGAACTCTCTTCATTTGAGGCTTGAATGCTCCTTTGTTTGGGTCATTATAAGACCAAGTTTTTTTGCCTCTTGGTCTAGCATGTACCTCCTGAATTATAGGGGCAGCTCGAATGAGTGCTTCCTATAGATCCGATGGGCGCATTGATTCGAGAAGGGTATTCACTGGCAGGTTTAACCCAGCACAAAATTTTGACACCTTCTGTGTCATGTCCATCTGTGGCGCATACTTAAGAAGTGAGACAAATCTGGAATAGTATGCATCAAGAGTGAATCCCAGCTATTTTAGCTCGTAGAACTCATTCATTTTCTGCGTGCGATACGCAGGTGGTAAGTATCTTCCCTGCACAGCTTTCTTCAGCTTCTCCCAGGTAACGGATCCTTCCGCGATCCCTTGATCTCTACACCATTGCTTCCATCAAAGCCTAGCTTTGCTGGTGAGCTTTAGCTTGGAGAGCATAGCTTGGTTGGCAGGTGCAGTCCCAGCTACTTCAAAGTAATCCTCCATGGATTCAATTGAAATTTCACTATCTGCTTGGATGGACCTGCCTCTCCCGTCAAATTTGAGCAGCTTAATCTGCTTGAGAAGAAACTTCTTCTCTTGGATTACAGCAGTACTTAATGTAGGAGGCAAATTTGGATTTTGTACCTGGGGTTGTGCCTCTATAAAGGTTTCTTAACGTTATTACACGATAATCGTTATGATTTATATTTCATCTCCATTTCCGCTATCAACCAAGCAATCTAACCACTTAACTTTTCATGCACAATTAGACATTGATGCAAAAGAAGTCTTATTTATATTTATATTTATATGGGTATAGCCCTTTCAGAATACAACATGTCTTGGGATGATAAGCTAACTATTTACATTTAGTTTGGGGAGAATAATGTTGTATTACATTTATCTACATGAACTGGATAATAATATGGTTTTGGGTCATGGATCTTCTGGAATTGGTAAGTCATTGGAAGATCAAGGTATCCTTTCCTTTGGAACCCATTCTTCTCATGGCACTCCAACACTTTGATCCTGTCAGCGAGGATTACACGAGTCACTTCCTCATATACATATGAGTTCAGCTCAACCCTCCGTCCTCGAATATGAAAGTTGAATTTACGTGAGCCTCCACAAAAATGAACAGCTTCACGACTTTTAGGTCTTCCAACCACTTGATCCTCTTTAGGTTGGTCTGTAGGTATGCAAATCAGTGGGCAGCTATATAGTAGATTCCTGAGGTGCCCGTCCATCTTCGTTCCATGTACAAAGGTGATGGATTATAGATACACTCTAGGATGTTCATCATCTCAACCCTTTGTCGATAATCCAGGGAATGCATCGCAGTCATAAACATGACGTGGAACACTAAGAATATGTTCCATGCTTCATAATTCTGCAAGATAGCATCGAAAATAAGGAAATGGTTTGAAACAGTAACATTTGCTTCACTTCATATTATTAGGATTTCATAAAAACAATTCTGTTGTTGGTTGGCTTTGATACCAACTGTAACGTGTCCACTTGTTATCTTCAAGACACGTCTTAGCAGTCCATCGGAAAGGATGTCTAGAAAGCTCCACCCGGCACTCCCATGGAATGTTACGAGGTTTTCGATCAAGGACTCTCCGCGTCTGCCACGTAGCGGAAGTATTCCGACCGTTCCCACTTAGGACTGACCTGAATTAGGGTTTTCCCTATTGGTCATTTCCTAATGGCAACTAGTGTCGAACCCGAGCGAACTACTTTACGCAAAAATGCTAGGTCCGAAGTGGATTCACGCTGCACTTGGTTCAAGAAGAATGGGAAAACGAGAGGGATGCGAAGCTCAACCTCTCTGCCATAAGGCATAGTCCCATTCCGTTCCCCTAAAACAGCGTAAATTAAGATCATTTATAACTTAAACTCTAGGTCAACGCTCTTGCTGTTCATATCCTTTGAACGATCTTCCTGCTGTCCATCGTGATTGGAGAAAAGTTCCCGGCCAACCGGGACCACCCATCCGTAGGATGGACCTATGGCCACATCCACCGCACTTTCCTCATGTTGTTTTAGTTATTTAATTACCTAACACATTTAGTTGGACATGTATCAATCACCTTTCTTAATTAGAGCGTTAGGCACTGGTTCCTTCACGTAACCATAGCACTTGGCATAGAAAAGCAATGTCAAACAAGTTCCTTCTTAACAAAATATCATATTTATCCTTGACATACATAAGTCCAGCCTGTAGGCTTATCCCTAATCCGCCCAAAGGCTATCCAGCAATCCACAAGGATTACTAATCCAAGATTCAACCCGTAGAATCCCGAGTCACGTTAGCCTCTTGTGTAGGGCCCGAAAGGCGAGGGATTTACGGCCAGAGCCCCCCTGGCACCCAAGCGTCCTCCTGCTCCAAGTAGTGCTCAACGGAGAGACCTCTCGCGGCGGGTTCGGTCCACCTTCTCGGCGCGGTTAACAACCCCCTTGGTTAGGGTCAGGCAGGCAGTCGGGGGTAACTGAAGCTACCTCTCCCTTCAGGCCATCAACCTGAAGCATTAGATATCTATTTATCCTTTAATTCTTTGAGAAAACAAAGAAAAATAGTGCTCTTAAAACTGTTACAAGCACAGACAATTCCATTGGTCGTTATTTTTGGCCAATTGCCAAGAAGTGAGTCCTTCTTTCCGAATGCATCCACCACTCGATCCGGGATCAATTGCGACTTGGCAAGATCCCCAAGGGTTTGTTTGTTAACCCTATATCCTGGGTTAGGGCCGTACCCTATTAACCCGACTTAGTCAGTACCTTAAGTTCATATATTATTCCAATTTATCGAAGGGTCCTTTGCTTCCAAGCAAATATCTAATCCCCGTATCTTGGTCACTCTACCCAAGAAATGTACTATATGAGGACAATTTTTCATCCTCTTGCAAGATAAACTTGCGTAAGAATCGACCAATTCTCATTTTGAGGAATTGGCCATTCCCTTGTGATCAAATCACAAGATCATGCATCTCTACAACTTGTTGCACAAGTGTTGCATCAACTATGGGACTATTTACCCATTGAATGGAGTCACGAAACAATCTGTTCCTGATTGCATTAGGCTAACATTGTCAGTCCTAGGGTTTTGAGTTTCATTTTCTTAGCGAGAGATTCTTAGGAAAACCCTAGATCACTTCTCACAAGTATGTTCCAATGTCCCTACATTACGTGAATGTGGGCAAGTCTTTAGGGTATCAGAGTTTCAGCTTTGGTAAAACGAGCAACTAGGTAATGTCCCCAACGTGCTAACCCTAGTTAGCTCTTTGGGCTATATTACATTGAATTAACTCTTTCTAAATGAGTCCCTTCGCAGTTTTTAGGTGTTTAGGTTTAAGCCAATTTAACTTGTCTATTCTCGAAGATAATTACGCTATCATTTCCCTAACCACATGATTCATTACCTATGTATAAGTTGAATTTCAATCCTAACTTTTTGGATTAAAATCAAAACATATGATAAGTTATAGCATAATTCTATTTGATCTCTTTATAACATGCATTTATGCTTCTAAACTTTAGGGTTTTTTCCCTTTGAACCATGCAGCCTTTTCTAAAAATTACGCAGCTGAAATGATATTTATACCAATTGACTAGAGTTATGCAGCTCAAGAACCATTTCATGCCTTGCAATTTCCTACGGATTATTAGCACTTTCCATAATGACTCATTGTGAAGAAGATATGTCTTAATAATGCGACATGCAATTTATACTCCCATGCCTAATCGAAGTGCACTATCATAATTCTGTTTTGTAAAATTGGACATTAATCTAATTTCAATTCATTCCAATGCATAAAAACTACTTGCTAGAAATGCATTTATGCTCCCTTTATTTTGTTCGTTTTACTGAAAAAATCTAATGAATGAACTCTTTCGTTGTGAGCTAATTCTTTTAAATGAACCAAAGTATTTAAGATGAAAAATTCATCCTATCTCAAAAATCATCCACGCATGATCGAATTATAACGACGTAAATAAAAATTAGGAAGAAAAACCTGGACTTGTGGTGAGATGTCCACGTGGATGTTAGGAGACGATCCTCTTGCAGCTGTGCCTTGTGCCTTCTTAGGAGCCATTACGAATGCGGCCTTTCCGTGTTGGATGCAGATTTATGTCCTTGGCCGTCTCCTTTGCACGCGTAGCTCTCCTTTGTGACAGCTTGCACCGTCTTTTGAAAATGGTTTTTAGGAGGCTTCCTCCTGGAAGTAGGGATTTCACGATTAGGACCTTACAACCGTCAAGAATGACATTGTGGAAATGCTAAGGGAAAGATCTCAATTTCCGAGGGTATAAGAGACTGCTTGAGAAGGCAATAGGAAGCGCTTTTATGAGCCCGCAAGTACATATGAATTTGAGTGGGATTTCCCACGGAAAGGGTCTTTAAACCCCGGCCTAAAGTGGGCAAAAGGGCTTGATTTCAACGGGGTAACTGGGCTTTTAAACCCCACTTGAGAGGCAATAAGAAGGCTCACGAAAAAGGCTTTATATCAGGAGGGGAAAAAAACTCTTGGTGGAAAAGAAAGGAGGAAAAAAAAAGTGTATAAGACCTTCAAGTGGGTTATTTTGTGTGGGGGGGAAAAAAAAGAGTATGAGGACCCAATAGGGCCTTGGATCCCGGGGCGGGGTGTTTTTACCAAGCCCACATGGACAAGGGCTAGGAGAAACCCCACAAGAAGCAAGTTGAGGGGGGGTGTAATATGAAAGGGGGGCTTAGGAGGCCCACCCTTGGAAGCTTCCAAGGAGCTTCTAAAAGCTTCTGGGGATTTCAGAAGCCCACATGGAAGGAAGGGAATGGTAGGTCAACGTTGACGTGATGGGGGCCACGAGCAGACTGCAGTGGTGGTGGCGCTAGTGTGGTAGCTGTGCCTCTTGCCTCTTCCCTTCAACGGCGGCGTTTTGTGGCTCCTCCCTCCACTCTCGATCAGCAAAGCGGCAATCTCTCCACTCCTCTATGCAGTCTGACGGCGTCCTTCTCTTACTCCACGGTAGCGTGTCTACCCCCTGGCTATGCCCCATACCATTTATATAGGTGAGGGGAGGGGGATCCCCCCTCCCCACGCGGCATCTTGCATGATTACTTCCTTCAGCAAGCTCCATCAAGAGGCATATCATGCGACATATGCGATTTCATAGTCCTAGTTTCTGCTAAAGGAGATAATGATACATCGTATCTAAGTTTGTACCGTCCAGGACCCAATGCTGGCATTGTCTTTTGCCGAGAATTCACATGGTCTCATAATATATTTTCGGTAGAAATATTACAAGTTTACATGCACTAATCAACCCAAAAACTTGTGAAATCTCAAAGGTGAGCATCATGCTTTGTCATTATCTGTGAGATAAGTGGGTGTGTAATGTACTCAAAAGTAACAAGTAAAAAATAAAAAATGAGTGTTGGTGCTCTACATGTTAAAGGAGTGGTAGCTAATATAGAAGATAGGGATGAAGGCTCACAAAAGCTATATTAGGGTATAAAAGGATTGATGATGCTTAAATAATGGCCTAGCTTCTATTATTTTGAAGGTAGAATCAAAAAACATTACACAAAGTGGACTGTATAATCCATTATATGGATTAGCCACATAGGAGTCATGGTGCTTGAAGAGATAGTCTAGGATGTATGGTGTCCAAGGTAGAGTCAACTAACACTACAAAATATGATAAGTCAAATAAAGTATCATGTGGAGGTAGATGTAGCTTCAAAGGACCATTAAACTACTACACAAAATGGGCTTAAGCCAACTAAGTTTTTTGTTAACCAATGAAGTAAACATATCATTCATGTAGGCTCCCTAAACTTAGCCTATGCATGTCAAAGTAGGGGATCATTAACTTTCATTTTAATGCACACCCAATAATTGCACCTTATTTCCTTGCTTCAATAGATAAGACATCCCAACACATTATACTTTGTCAAAGATATTTGGATAAAAAACAATAAGTTGCACATATACATCTCTCCAAGCTTGAACTATAAATATACAAATATTCATGAATATGTAAACTTCAAAATGAGAAATTAGGAAATCAAAAACTAATGTATATTTGACAAATACACTCATTTTTGTATCAAATTCTATTCCATGACTCCCATCAACACATGCAGCACAACAAAGGGTTAGAAATCCCAACCTTTAGAACATGAAAATTTCATTTATACTTCAACTTGCAAATTCAAACTTGCATATTAATTTACTTAATTTAATATAACATGCATGCATAATCTACAAAAAAGTAAATTTATATACATAGTTAAACTTTAGTACATGTGAGCTTAATCAAGGTTTTTATTTTTTAATATTTGCAAATTTAAAATTTTGTAGAATACTAACATAACAATTTGAAGCTTTCGTCTGAGAGAAAGTAAAAAGCATGAGCTCTTTTAGTCTTGATCTCAATTTTCATTTTAACACATTGATTATTAGTTAGACTTGTACCTACCAAAATCTTATCATGCTAAAATAGGGTGGTTTGCTAGCCTTTCCCAAAAGGTCACTACTATCCCTTTGGGGATGTCAAATACCATGGTCAAATAGTACTAATATATACATCATGTTCCTTGCCCAAGGACCACATTCAATCATTCATGTAATGTTTCAAATTAGTTTCGAGCTAGGCTATAAATTTAGATGTAGAGTTTATTGAAAGACTGGTATCATATTCTTAACACAATGGGTTTTCAATTAACCCCTTAGAAATTGATAAATATTTTTTCCTTATCTAATATGTTGAGGGCTGAAATGATGAACGGGTTGCCTCTTACCCATCCAACCTCCAATCCTCACTAAGAGAACTAAAGAGGGGCACCACCTAGCCAAAGGGAGGATGGGCTAGGACATCCCTTTTCTCAAAGAGAATCAAGAGAACCAAGACACAAATTTACAAGAGAGAATATATGTACTAAACACCATATTGGAATATAAGAGAGAGAGATGAGAGGAGAGGGAGACAAGAGGAGAAGAGGTAGAAGAAGCTTGCCATTATGCTACATGGAATGAGAAGATGAGAAGAGAGGGAGATAATAGGAGAAGAGGTAGAGGAAGCTTGCCATTATACTACATAATAAAAGAATTCACTCATAGCTTACCTCAAAGAGATAAGGATATTCTAGAGTGCTCTCATGGACTTGTCATTGTCCTCTCTCTCCCTTTTCTCAAAGAGAATCAAGAGAACCAAGACACAAATTTACAAGAGAGAATATATGTACTAGACACCATATTGGAATATAAGAGAGAGAGATGAGAGGAGAGGGAGACAAGAGGAGAAGAGGTAGAAGAAGCTTGCCATTATGCTACATGGAATGAGAAGATGAGAAGAGAGGGAGATAATAGGAGAAGAGGTAGAGGAAGCTTGCCATTATGCTACATAATAAAAGAACTCACTCATAGCTTACCTCAAAGAGATGAGGATATTCTAGAGTGCTCTCATGGACTTGTCATTGTCCTTCCTCCCCCCTCTTCATTCTCCATGGGCTCTTTATATAGCCTCCATGAGGGATTAGATTAAGCTAATCTTCTTGATTAACATAATCCTAGATGATGTATGGCATCTTTGAAAATATGGAGCATAGTGGATGGGACAAGTCCCCACCTTGGTCATCATGCAAGAAGCCAAGGGTGGTGGTAGACAACATAGAGAAATGGAGCTAGATTACAAGAGGTGGATGCCCAAATCACATTATTATAATATATTTACAAGAAGGATAGGGTGGAAAGTTGGTGTGGTGAAAGAGAGAAGAAAATTGCATGTAGCCAGCAGTCTGCGCCTTCGTAACTTCAAATCCGTGAGGAATTTGAAAAAAGTTTCTTCTGCAACTTTGTAGAGCAGGTCGAAACCGATCGAGCCACGCGAGAATTTTCTTGAAATTCGTTTTTTCTTGGGAGTTATTGAGATTATAAAAAATGGATTCTAAAAGCTGCTTTGACTTTAGTCCCCCATATATATATAAATACATATAAGCATGTGACAAAAGGGGTCCATGCTTGTAAGCTTTTGTGCAAGATCCAAATGACACCATGATGTGGATATTGACTTGTGTGCTAGGGTGAGGTGTCCTCTAATGATGGTGATAGATTCCAAATCTTAGTGATACAGGCAGGGCCCATGTGTAGATGGAGGCTATTCCTTTGAAAAAATCTATGCATTCACTCAACTCCTAGGTGTAATCCATTTCCATCTTCACTAAGATAACCATCCCTTTTACCCTTTACATTGACATGCCTTCTAAGAACTTGTTCCCCCATTTGCTAGAGTTATCATAATCGAGAAGCAATGTAGCATACCTAGTGCTTGAAGAGTAAACCCAAAGTGATATGGTAAGCTCTTGATAGGGGCTTTGGCCAAATTTTTTGGTAATAATCCGGGTTGTAAAAAACCCGGATCAATGTATCAAGTGATTAGAGAGTTGGCTTGCTATCATTGATTTGACATAAGTCATTCCTTCAAACTTGTTTTAGATAATAGATCAATCTCTATTGTCTCAATGACATCAAGGTCTTAAATATAACAAAACATCATAATTTTAGCATAACTTCTCATTCTCTTAACTTTTATTAATAGCCATATTCATTTGGGCCATACAATATATGGTAGCCATGTATGCAACCATGATTCAACAAGATGGGTTGTTTGCTATCACACTCCTCGACACTTGATCATATTTTTTGTTGCTTGTCATCTTGAGGTGAGTTACCTTCACTTTAACCTTTAAGGTATGATTTTACACATAGTCATTTAGTTGGTTTTGTGTCATTGTTAATGTCATTTAGTCAATTGTGTGTGTCAATTTTAGCTATATATGTATAAGTATGGCATAGGGTCATTCCATCCAAACATCTAGGTTACTCCTTAAATATTTACATGTAGAGTTATTGGATTTGATACCTCATTGTTCATTTGGCAAAATTGTGTTATTCCATAAGAAAAAAGATTATGTGAGAGTTGGACAATTTATAGTTAATTTGGTTTCGTGTCCTCTCTATCTCCCTCTCTATACATCATGCTACTCTATCTCTAGATGCACTTTCTTCCAACACACCTCCCTTTTTGTGGTTTCCTATGTATAGGCATTCCTTTTTTGCATGCTTTACATCTCTCGGTACAAGCATGCATACACTCTATTCTCTCTTTAAATCTCTCTCTCTCTCTCTCTCTCTCTCTCTCTCTCTCTCTCTCTCTCTCTCTCTCTCTCTCTCATAAGTGTGTGTGTGTGTGTGTGTGTGTGTGTGTGTGTGTGTGTGTGTGTGTGTGTGTGTGTGTGTGTGTGTGTGAATTAATAGTATGCCTATTGTTCTCTCCAATTTGTGGATTATTGTTCTTAGCATTTGTCAAAATATATCCAAATATTTTGTACAAAATGCTGATCAATTATAATAAGCAACAAAGGAAGTAGGTGATTCAAGCAATATGAAGCTCATTAGTGCCATCAAATAATTTCTTAATGAGACCACTAATAACATGATGCAAAACTCTATGTCATGACATAGGTTTATGAAATCTACATGGTGTGGAGCTAGGTTACTCTTAACAAATGGAGGAAAATGTAATCTTAAGATTGGATAATTTATGGGATGTAAAAGTTATAAACACACATATAGCTTCTTTGGAAACATTAGTGAGACTATGCAAGTCCTAGCCATTGAAAAGCCCCTAGAAGGGATGGAATAGTATAATGTATGGGATAACAATATGGGTAGATAAGAATATTTCTCCAAAAGATGTACATAAGGGGCTTTTTAATACCCCTTGAATGCAGCTAATATATAGCATGTCTCTTATGTGCCACCTAATCAAACCTCCCCCCCTCCCCCTTTAAAAAAAAAGGTAGATAGCCTAAGAAGGCTAAGTTTGTATCGTGAGAACTAAGTAACTCTAATTATTTCTTAGTTTATTGTTCAAGAAAACTTCCTTGAGATTCAGGTTTACCTTAGCATCACTATTAGACTTGCATGTTTCTTGAACTTCATTGCAATCTATATTGATGAATCTATTTTACAAATAGATTTCCATGTATACTAAGCTTCATTAATGTGCCAACCATATAACCTTGAAAGTACTCCAATCCATTAACTGCAATAGTCTTCCAATTGTCAAATGGAGCTTACAATTGCTAAAGTCGAAGCATGTTTGTATTAATATGTGAGTTTAATTAAATGGTGAATGAGTAATGTTTGATGTTTGGCCTCTTTGAGGGGGGGAGGAGAGGGAGGTGTCCAACTTTGACAGCATATTTTTAAAGGCTTCATGGAATATGTTTTGTATATCTTAAGAAGAATCATAGAAAGCAATCAATGCTAACAATATCTCTCTACAATGTTAGATATGATCAATGCCCCACCCTCATTAGGTGCTACCAATGATCCATGGTGCTCAAAGTTGTAAGGTCCCCATTATGAGGAGAAGCCAAATGTGAGCCCGGACATTGGTTGAGTCCTGACTTGTATATCAGATGAGGTCTATGTGACCGGATGGCAAAAAGGTGACTGTTGTGGGTCTAATCTTTGGGTTAGACGGAGTGGTTAAGCTGGTAGCAACTCGAGGCGCATTGCATCAAGTTGCAGTGTAAGGGAGTTAAAAGGGGCCCCTATTCCCGATGGTAAAGGGAATATTCCCTGGAATATTGCCTGGCCGACTAGTGGAGGCTCATATGGCCGACCTAACGACCTTCGCGGGCTATAAAAGCTAAACCCCTTTGCAGCCATCTTTCACCCAGTCAGAGTTATTATTCCAGCTAGCCTTAAGCTCTTCACCTATCTTCTGTCTAGATTGCCATCTAAGCTTCACACAGTGGAAGCGCACGGGTGGACAGAGCCATCTTTGTATCAGTTGTTTGGAGTTAAAGAATTTACTGATTCTCCTCTTATCTGTTGTGTACTCTCTATCTCTTTCTCAGATTCTGTTCGTTGTGCCGTGTAATATTTTACATACAATACTTTGCATAAGGTTCTTAACTGTCATTATGGCATTTTAGCTACTTGAAATAGAAGTAAAAATTGGCATATGTACAACCATTGGCATTCACTACAAGGGTTTGTTCAACTACAAAGCTATCAAATGGAAACAAAAGTTGTATTCTTCTTCCCAATCTCATTTCTCCAACTTTGGCCATTAACAAACTCAATAATAGATGGCATCATGTGAACTTTGATTTTAAGCAAGGGACCAAAACTTTGGTACTATGCGGTCAAGTCTTGTATGATGTGGTGGACTACCATCAAGAATCCTATCATGATCAATGAAAGACCCCCAAGGGTTCTTTCAACTACAAAGTTAGTAAACAAAATGAATTTTTATTTCCAATCCCATTTCTCTAACTTTACCTAGTTAACAAACTCAACAACAAATTACATAAACTTTGGTTTTAAGCAAAGGGGCCAAAAATCTAGTTATATTTGGTCAACTACTATTTGATGTGGTTGACTTGTCAAGAACCCTATGGATTAATGAAAGGCTCTCAAAATTAGTGTTGATAATTTGTCAACAGCCTACATGTAAGATTGACACCACTAAATTTAGGGGAGATATTATGCTCCTCTACCCTAGGATTTAGTTTGTTGGATCATACTTTTGTTGAATTAAGAAATGAGCTGAATCATAGGCATCTTTCACTAACATGTGGTAAGGAAGAACTTCATTCACGTAAGCATCTATCTCTAGCATGTAGGTAGGAAGGAGTTCTCATTCATTAACTTGATAGAGAGGATGTAGCCTCCTCTAGACTTGTTTGTAATGTTGTATCGCAATAGATGTGGCCTCCAAGCCAATCATGAAGGAATGTCAATTGAATTTCACTTGAAAGTTGAAGTACAACAAAAATAACTTGATTAAATACAAGAACTTGAGGTAGCAAGTCAATGTTCTCAAACTACATAAGCTCTAAAATATATGTGAAGTCTTCAAGATGGATTTTACTTGCTAACATCATTATGAAATTCAGTATATCCAAGAAAAATTACTAGTTACCTCTTGAGAGACTCAAAAGAAAAAGAAGTAAACACATGCTCTAAAGTTCTCCATGACTATGAATTTTGCATGCATTCAATACCATATGCACCAACAGTGTGCAAAAAAGCTATGCACACACATGCACACACACACACACACACACACACACACTCTCTCTCTCTCTCTCTCTCTCTCTCTCTCTCTCTCTCTCTCTCTCTCTCTCTCTCTCTCTCTCTCTCTCTCTCTCTCTCTCTCTCTCTCTCTCTCTCTCAAATTTCAAGTAGAATCCACAAGGGTTCAAAACCTAGAATTGTGGGATGCTTTCATCTTGGGATTGCTCCCAACCACATAAAAAATCTTTCTCCACCCCCCCCTCTCTCTCTCTCTCTCAACTTGCATGTGTGTGCACACGCACACATTCTCTCTCTAGACTCTAGCCTTATATGTAATATCATATGGTGGTGAGTTTGCAAGAACTTAAATGATATAGTAACATATTATATTACATGTAACATTATATGATGGAAAATTTTGCTAAATTTTAGTGTTTATAGTAATGTAGTCTGTATAGTGGATTGAAACCATGCCACAATGTTCCTAATAACATATAGCCTTTTTATGCTCTCTAATCCAAACCTTGCTACTAGGAGAGAGTGGAGCACAAAGTATTGATATGTAGATCTATAATACATCTCTACCAAACCCTCCCCATATAAAATAAATGCCAAGAAATGTACAATCTAGCTTATGTAATCAATCATTTATTAGATCGCTTATCTTCTAGCCCTGACGCAAACACGGAATTTGTAAAGAAGGTCAAGTTTTTGAAGGGAGATGAGCCCTAGAAGTGGAAGCATAATAAGGAGCAAGAGAGAGAGACACTCCATTTTTTGCAAACAGCTCCAACCTTTGGCTGCTGCCAAGGCAATCACGCATCTAATAGTTGCTATCCTAGCAACTGGAGTGAATGTCTCTTCATAATATATGCCATATGTTTAAGCATAGCCTTTTGCAACTAGCCTACCCTTGTACTTGCTAAAGAAACCATCTACATTATGCTTGACTTTGTAAACCCACTTATAGCCAATAGCTTTTGTACCCTTAGGCAAGGGTACAAAATCCCAAGTTTTATTGGCTTCTGATGCAACCATCTCCTCATCCATTGTTGCATCCCAATGAGCATGGCCAATAGCATCCTGAAAACAAGTTGGCTTAACATCCTCAACTAGTTTTACCATATAAGTAAACTAAATATTTTAATAGGGTATCTGACCCTATTAGACTTGCGTACCACTAGATCACTCAATGGAGCCTTTACATTACTATGAGCTCTCTGTACACCTGGTGTCCTGCTAACTAAAGGAATACCAAGCTCATCATCCAAACTCTCTGAACCACTAGAATCTCCATCAAATCCCAAATGACTAGTAGATGCATCATTACCATCCAACACTTTCTTCTTTCCTTTGTATTTGCTTGTAACACTTATAGATCCACCTGAAGATGTGGGGCTACTCCTTAGGCTCCCAGACCAAGGGCTCACTGTAGGTGTAGTATCAGATGATGTTTCTGGTACACTAAGACTCTGTGATTCTTGCTTTTCTTTCTGTACATAGCTATCATGAGCATTATCATCATATAATACATCACCTACAAGTGCATACCAACTGCTCATCTCATAAAAAATAACATCCCTGCTCCTTTGAACTCCCCTATGATAGGGTTATGACAACGATACCCTTTTTACTCTAAAGAGTATCCAATAAAAATACATCATATTCTTTTTAGACATTAATGCATGTGCAACTTCTGCAATATGCCTATTTTTTCTTTCTACAACCCCATTTTGCTGTGGGTTATACCTACAAGTAAATTGCCTTTTTATCCCATGAGTCCTCAAGAAGCCACTAAACTCATTAGAGAGGAACTCTCCCCCTCCATCTGATCTCAAGTACTTTACTTTCAAGCCTATTTCTATTTCAACAGCTGCCTTGAAAGATTTGAAGTGCTTAAATACATCACTCTTTTCCTTCAAGAAATATACCCATAGCTTTCTTGAACTGTCATCAATAAATGTGACAAAGTATTTGCTGCCACCAAGATATACATTCTGTGTAGGCTCCAAACATATGTATGCGCTACATCAAGTATATTTTTGCTCACTTCTCTATCATACTAGAAGGGTTTTCTTGCCTGCTTATTACCAAAGTGGTATGCTTCACAAACTTTATGAAATTCTACAACTCTAAAGGAAGGCAACCCTGTAACCAATCCTTTGGACTGCATTAATTTTAGCCTTACACATTTTCATGTACAATACATTTATGTGGTATTTCAATGTCTACAACCACTCCTTTTCCTTTAGTATACATAGAGCATCCATTACAGGAATTCTAACATCTAAAGTGAACATGCAACCAACTCTACTTCATTTTGCAACCAACCTACACTCATCATTAAAGTCTTCTACAAAATAACATTTTGTATTGAATCGGACTTGCAACCCTTGCTCTACCATTTAGCCAACAGACACTAGATTCTTTGTGATTGAAGTTATATGTAATACGTCTATCGGACTTTTTGTCTGGCCATCATGCAAGGACAAGGAAACATTTCCAATGTGTGAAATTGGGTGGCATGAATCATCACCCGTCTGCACATAACCTGGATTTTGTAAGTCTTGCATCTCTCCAAACCATTCAACATGACTAGTCATATGATTAGATGCACTTGAATTGACATACCATACATAATCATGTGTCCCCTTTCCTATAACTGCATTCATCATATGTTGCATAACAAATAAATACTCATTTTTGTCTTCATTCTATCGTGAATACGATACATAGTTTCCTTGCTACAATTTACCACTGCGTATATCATCCTTCTTAACATAACAATGGGCTGCAATATGGCTTGTTTTGCCATAATAATGGCAAACAATAGTAGAATTTCCAAAACCTATGTTCTTCCATCCTCCTCTTCCTTTAGATCTCCCCCTGTCTCTAAAGTTTCCTCGGCCTCCTAAAACCTGCATTTCACCAAATTGTTGATTGAACCTGTTTTGTTGGCTATCGCTAGCACGTCCCATACCACGACCTCTCGAAGAGGATCTACAATGTCACCTTCCTAAACTTGAGTAAAATGCTTGGACCTATTCACCATTTCTTTTAGACAAGTCACCTTGCATATTGATCTCTTCAGTAATAATGATAGAGACTAGCTTATCAAAATCTGGAAATGGCTTTCGTACATATATTGAAGTAACAAATGATTTCCATACCTTCTCATTATTAAGGCCACTCAAAGTGGATGAAATGAAATCATCATCATCAAGCATTGCATCAATCATTGGGTAAAGCATCTGCAATGCTCCTTACCTTTGATACATACTCATTGATAGACATTTTTCCTTTCTTTAAGATATTCAACTCTTGCTTGAGTTGAATCTTTTGTGCCTTTGTATTTACTGAAAACATGTTCTCAAAAATTGTCCAAGCTGCATTTAAAGTTTTTGCATTCCTCATATGTCCCAACATAGTATTATCAATGACTGTAGATAGCCAGTATATCACATTTTTGTCTTTTTCATTCCATTCTTTCCATGCCTTTAATTCATCTACAATCGAAGGAATACCCAACTCTGGCTCCTTTTCTTCACCTGAAACAAACTCATAAAGGCCCTTTCCAATGAGAAAGTTCATCACACAGAACTTCCATGAAGGGTAGTTGTTCTTATTGAGCTTCTCAATAATGGGATTTCCACTGTTCTCTGCCATTATCACAAAAGAGAATACAACAAAGCAAGCTAGTCTTCTGTAGCCTTTCATAACAAGTGCACAATAATATGCAAAGCAACCTTTATCACTGAATGCTCAATAATTTATGCAATCTGCAACCTATTTGCAGATAAATTTTATGTTTTCTTCTTGGAAAATACCTCAAAATTTACAAATTCAAAATCTTTAACCTATGCACCCACATTCGGTCAATACAGCTGAAATCACAATGTACCTTGAAACTATTGCTCGCAACCTTGAGGTTCTAAAACAGGGCCTTAAACGGCCTCAGATGCCCAAAAAATTTGTGGACAAAGCCCTAAAGGGCTTAAATGCAAAATATACAATGCTCTTCTTGTACACCAAATCTCACAGCAATCTGAGATTTTCACTCTACCCCGCTTTCGATGCCTCCAAAGGCGCTATCCAAGAGAAAGAGTGGAAGAATGGGAGAGCTTCTTACTCGTTACTTGCTTGCTCGAATCTTGCTTCTTTTCCTTCACTTTAGCCTTCAAAATCAACCTCTCTCACTGGCACGTCTCTGATACCATGTCAAGAATCGCATGGTGGGGGGACTACACTAATCGATTGGCGCTATATCTTTGCCAGTTGCAGGTAGGTGTAACAAAATAAATATAATAAGTGATAATTCAATGGCCATGTAAGTATCCTAATGACCACCAACATGCTAAGGATAGATGTGTAGACCCATCTAGCCAGGCGGTCCATCATCAATGTCCACACATGTTGAGCTTACCGTCTCAACAAAGAATTCATCAAAGTCAACACCATGTTCTTGCTTAAAACCCTTAGTAACCAATCTGGCCTTGTATGTTGGCCTGCGGTGGCCAAGGGTACTTTTCAACTTGTACACCCACTTGCAAGGTAAAGCCTTCTTGCCACTAGGCAAGGAAACTAGGTCCCATGTATGATTCTTATGCAATAGCCCTCTCCCATGAATGACAATCACCCATGCACATAGCCTCATCATAAGTGAGAGGCTCTCCTACCTCTATAACCAAGATATAATCCATGGAGGGTGTATAATGGTTAGGAGGTCGTCTATCTCTAACAGAACGCCTCAAGTCAGTTTGTGCTACCTGTCCAACATCTTGTCTAACATCCTCGCCATGAGCATCGGCTACTAATGCAGGCTATCTACCTAGTTGTTGTGCAAGAGAAGGGGGCTCCTCCTAAAAGATAACCCTATGTATCGCAACCACGTTCTCAAGCTACCTATGCATCTTTTCTTCATCATGGAAGACTACATCATGGCTACGGATGACTTTCTGGGCCTGCTGACCGAAAGGGAGAGCAAAAGGGAGAGTGAACTCCATCTTGCATTTGAGAGGGAGAAGGAGAGAAAGTAGTTTTAGGCTGATCCTTCAAGGTTGATTAGAATTTGATTATAGCTGCTAAATCCATCCATAAAGGAATATATTTGGTGTGCTACCACGCGATCTAACAATTGATCTGAAAAGGGCAAAGGAAAATGATATTTATGAGTGTGCTTATTCAATGCGTGACAATCCACACATATACAAATTTTATTAGAGCTTTTTTTAGGAACAATGACTAAAGGTGAAACCCGCTCACTATATGCAACGCGATAGATAAAGCCCATATCTAACAATTTAGTAATTTCTGCATTGTGCACCATTGACGCTAGTGTATAGGTTTGACACTTGGTTCAATATCAATATAATGTTGGTACAATTCAAATTTCATGCCTTTCAAATCTGCATAGCTCCAAGAAAACACATGAGAACATTTCTTAAGAACATTATGTAATTTCTCCAAAGCAACACCTTGCAATAATTGACTACCCAATAATAGAAACTTATTAGGTACCACTTCAAAATGGGTTGTTTCAATTTTGAAATTACACACATAATTTGTTTGAACCCTGTTAGGTTTGATAACTAGTAATAGATTTCTTCATAGGTAAATGACCTAGCCAATTACTCACTCCCATATGTTGCCCATCATTAATGGCAGATAGTAAAGCTTGAGATGGAGGTTTGAAAGATGTTTGATACACCACTAATGCCTTAGTAGATTGTTCTAATTGTGAGAACTCAGTAATCTCAATCATATAATGATCTAACATATATTGCTTCCCCATGGACACTTGCCAGGTCCTTTAAACAATAATGCACACATGTATGTTTATTTTTACTTTGGTTATGCAAATTCTGACAATAACATCGTACAATATGATTATGATGCTCAAAACATTGTTGATCTTGAAAATTCAATCTCCATTTCTTTCGTTTCAATTTGAGTATCAACAAATGAAAATTTCCATTAGCTTCAACCTATATACAACAACCTAAATGGTGAATAATCCTCTTAAGCTCTACGAAATTTGTTAGAGCCACTAGTTCATGCCACAAAAGACATGGTTCAATTCCATCACCATAAATTATAAAGTCCATAACCTTTTCAGTAGGACGTGGTAAAATCCTTTTTATACCACACTCAACACTTACACATGCAAATAAACTTCCCATCCTTGATCGTAAAGACACTTTCCAATTGAGATGATTTATTCGGTGGAATTGATGATAAAGCCAAGGGGCATTTGTAGCTCCTTGCCCCCTATTAGTGGGTACCATGACTCTTCCACATTTTAATGTTGAATTCATTCCTACTTACAAAGCACTAATCATTGCAACATGCATAGCTAATTGATCCATCAATTGTGATTGTACTTGTTCCATGTTCTGCTTCTCTTGTAATATTTGCTCGACAATATTCTTAGTTTGAAATACAATATCTTCTAAATGATTCATCTCCTCATCATAATATAATTGTAAGGATTGAGCCAACTTTTTGTTCTTTAATGATTCACGCTCTGTAGTAGCTTTATCTATTTGTCGTTGAGTGATTTTATTCAACAATGGTTGAATGAGATCACCATCATCTCCAACCTCATCTTTATTATATAAAATTTCATCCTCCAGTGCATCCACTAAACAAGACACAATTCTTTGGGGCATCTCAACTACTTGATCATGAGGGCTGAATTCATCTCCCCATTTTCCTTCCCAACCAATCATTGTAGCAAAACATGAAACAACTCCACCATTCGAAGGATCATCATTATCTTCTTTACAAGAGAAGGACTAAAAAGACCTATAGCTCCTACTACTATGAGATTCTCATATTCTCTCTCTCCAACAATGGAAGTAAAGTCGTTGAATGGATGAAGCTAATTGATCAAACCCAAATGGAATCTCATCCCTCTACACAAGGACAAAGGTATCATGCAAATCCTCTATCATTTCATCAATCTCCAATACTATTATAGGCTCTTCAATATCTGGCTCATCTCTTATCTCCTCTATTTCATCTCCAGATTCTTCTTCTTATATCACCACTCAAGAATTAAACCCAAAGAAGAAATCTTGAAAATTATCATGCTCTTGCATTTCATTAACAATTGACCTTGTACGCTCCCCCACTAAGCTTCTAGCATCAAGATGAGAAATTTTCCATTCATCTTTCACATTTTCCTTGCCCATAGAAACTTCCAATAAATTAGATAAAGCATTATCATAAGTAGTCAACCAATTGTCTATATCACTATCATGTCCGAAGAGTAGTGCACATAATATTTCTCCATTCCTAAGGGTTTTGCAATATTCTTTTGGTGCACCATATTGACTAGTGTCTTGTCCCCATCTAATGAGGCTCAATGATGCAAATCCCTATATAACTAGGCATAATTTTTCTTAGTCTCTGAACCTCATGTAATTTCTCCTCAATTATAGAGGCATCAGATCTATTCGTATTTATGCTTTCCTTCATCAATTCATGGAAAAACTCTATTGCTACAACTCTCAATTGCACCCGATATCATGGTTGGCTCCTATCATGATAATACCTTTGTGCCAGCTTTGGTCGCATCATTGAGATTGCAATGCAAAGGTCTACTCAAAAGAATTAGTAGCTCCTTGAATAGGTCACACGACCAAGAAATTAATGCTAAAATCCAACCCCAAAATCACTGTTAGAATTTAATGTAAGAGACCTAAATACATCAAAAGATTTCCTTTGTTCCTTGTCATCGTCTTTAACTACTTTTGATACTCTCAACCTTTGAGAAAACGGAGCCGTTCCCTCCTCAATCTTTGGAGAACTTAAAGGAATGGGCAAATCATCTTGTAATACCACATCCCCAACATACCATGCTAAATCTTCATCATCTAGAATCAACAAATCACCTCTCAAATACATATAAGACATAAGCATAGTATCTAAAGTCACAGAGTCTTCAAAAACTATTTGCACTACTTCAATCAATAAGTCAGAAGACCAAGCCCCGCTCCAACCATCCTACCTCTGGAAGAGGTAAGTCCATCATTGAAAGCTTAATGTAAAAGGTCAACTTCTATTGTTGATAATGCACGAAAAAGGAGTGATCTGGAGAAACATATTCTTGGAACTGCTCAAATAAAGACCACATCAAATCCATTTGAGAATGAAGTCTTTCCACCTTGTCCTAGCATAATGTGGCTTGTCTTTGAGGAATTGCTAAGTCTTATATGTCAAACATTTGGATTTGCAGATAGATGAGATGTTTTAGTGTTATTCCTCCAAAATGGCTGATTGTCTTGAGAATGAAACAAACTCATAGAGGCCTTTTTCAATAAGAAAGTTTATCATACAAAACTACATAAAGGGTGGTTGTTGTGGTCCAACTTCTCAACCATGGGGTTTCAATTGCCCTCCTCTACTATTATCACAAAATTGATCAAAATAGCAAGCAAGTCTTCTATAATCTTTTACAACAAGTGCACAATAACACACCAAGCAATCTCTTTTACTTGTAATATGTTTCTAGATAAAACTTATCTTAGAACTTATATGTTCAAAATCTATAATCTTTACTCCAAGTTTTGGTCAACACAACTGAAATTGCAGTATACCTTGAAGTTGCTTTCCATAATCTTGTGGGTCTAAAATGGGGCTCAAAATGACCTCAAATGGCCAAAAAAGTAGCGAGTAAGCCCTTATTTGTATAATATATATACTGCTTTGCTTGCAGACCGAATCTCACAACAATCTGAGGTTTTTGCTTTGCCCTACTTCTGGTGCCTCCTCAGGTACTATCCTAGAGAAAGAGTGGAAGAATAGGAGAGCTTCTTACCCATTTATTGCTTGCTAGAATCCTACTTTTCCTTCACTTAAGCCTTCAAAACCAACCTCTCTCAGTGGCATCGCTCTAATATATTGTCAAGCATTGCATGGTGGGGAGACTTGATTGAGTTGCGTCAAACACACACCATACACACAAGAGAAAACTCATTCAAGAACACACGAAGAGAGATGGAAGCCAAAATGTTTTTTGATATTTTCTTATTCTTCTTTCACACACAATACAAGTACACAAAGTATAGATAAGATATAACATGAAGAAAAGTATCCTACTAAGTCAAACAGTACATACCTGACTATACTAATCAACTAATGCTATAACTATGCCAACTTTAAGTAGGTGCAATAAACCAAATATAATAAGTGATAAGTCAATGTCCATATAAGAGTCATAATGTACATTGATGTACTAAGTGTAGACTTGTGAATCCATCTAACCAAGTAGTCCATCATCAATGTCTACACATGTTGAGCTTGTTATCTCAACAATAGGTACTTATAGGTCATTCTTACCCTTTATATTTGGATTCCAACCAAACAAGGATAAAACATAGTGTTTTTGATAGTTTACAAGGCATTTTAGGCCGGTATAGGTATTTACAAGTACTTTTATCACTTCTACGAATTTATTACATGTGATACAAGTACCCTACACATGTATTGTAGTTATATGTAGTGTTTGATTAAGGAAAAACTTCTTATAAGTGGAATTATAAGTGCAAAATAGTGTGTAAATGGGTGCCTGAATAGTTTTAGACAAGGTACTAAAAGTGATTCCAAGATAAGGAAAAGTAATTCTAATGGAAAATCATGATCATAGCTGAATATGGGACTTTGTTGCCAAGGTTTCAAGACAAAAGTCACTTAGTTTGAACCTTGCAATCAAAAGTTATTGAAAATTTTATGTTTGTTGGTCACTAAAATAGCACAAATACCATGGCCAAAACAAGAAGAAAGAACCTATTTTGGAGACAATATAAGAAGAGTTGAGATACCCAATCCAGATATTGAAGAAGGTAAAATGAGTGCTACAAACGGTCAATAAAGATTGAAGGAGATTAATGTTTACAATGGCACCAAGGCCCCTTTTATACTCCTAAGGTAAAGCTCAAAATCACTCTTCCTCCCTAAATAATGACCTTTCTTCTAATTTCATAATGGACTCTTGAAATATCTTTGATAAGCTTTTTTCCTTCCAATGAAAAAGACTATTCTGATTGAAATTAATCTAACACCTAATGTCAAGAAACACGAAAACCAAACAAAAATACTAGACATGGCCATGCCATGGATAAGTTATTCCATTAATTATGAAACAATGGACCATTGGTTGTTACGAGAAATATAAGAGACATCTAGTGCTAAAACTAATGCTGAGTTAAATGTACTTGATAATTTGTTAAATGAACCAAAAGTGTTTATAATGCCACCAAGGCCTTTTTATACTTCTAAGGGAATGCTTTAAATCACTCTTTCTCCCTCAACAATGATCTTAGTTCTAATTCAATAATGGGTCCCTAAAATAGTCTTTGATATTAATTTTTCCTTCATTACAATCCCATAGTTCTTCTTCTGAAATAAGACTAAGGCTCCTTAGGTGAATTGCTTGGTCTAATGTAGATAAGTGTTGTGAGCCTATCTAAGGTTTGTTGGGTTTGGATTTATGCAAGAGTGGCTTGTTTATTGGAAAGGGAAATTTTCTCAATCAACAAGTCCATCTTGGAGTGTCTATTTGTGTGGATCATATCATCGATCAATTGATCCAATTTAGACATATCATTATGCCTTAGTGAATGGTGTGCTTCATGTTGGCATAGGGTTTGCTCGAGTGCACTCAAAGTTTCCCAATCTGGTGAATCTTCCTCATAATCATCCCCATGATCATCCCCAACCATAGGCTCTCTAGCATCAATGACTTCCCTCTATAGGTCCTCCTGGGCCTCTTTTTTTCCTCTATGTCCTACCATCTTGGGGTGCAAGCTACTAGACCTCCCATCAATAAAATGGTCATAACTTTTGGTAGCAAGCTTCAAATGGCTTTGTTTCTTACATATGAACCTTTATGACCAAAATATTTAAATTTTTTTATGACAATGTTTGTGATTGTCTAGGAGTAGTCTGCACCTTGTCCATAGGACTCCTATGCACAAAAACCACACTATCTCCTAGATCATAGCTCTGACTAAAAATATTTTTAGTTTGAATCAAAGGGAAGATGTCCACTTAGAGAAAGATATAGGGTTCTTCCCTATTAGCAATAGAGAATTTTCTATAATTGACCTTCTCTAGCAATCTTAAAATTATTGCACCCAATGCACTACCTATCCTTGACCAATTTTCTATAGTTTGCCCTCATTATGGGTTGAATTCCCCCTAGGACCCACTAAGAGGCATACATATCTTGGGTTTGTACAAGATGAACCTAAGCCACTACAAGGAAGGTAATGTGTCCTTAAAATATTTAATACTTTTGATTTGTGTTGATCGAATGAAACCTCTAATAGGTAATCACGGACACTAATCCATGGTATATAAGAGACCTTGAGATGAAATTGCCTAGGAATATTGTTCATAATTAAACTAACCAATATTTCCTTTATTGCAGAAAAGGACCCATGAAAATCCAAAGGGGTTATTCTCAAGAATAAAATTCTTACTTAGATTCATTCCAACTAGATCCCAAGGAAGGGAGAATCTGGGACTATTGGAAGGTATTGCCACTCATGCTAATTTTGCCACTCACGCTTAATTTGCCACTTATACTAATTTTGTCTTGATGTTATTATTTTGGAAAGAAAAGATTTGTCTTGTAAATAAATTGTTAACAGTAATGCATTCAAAATAAGATGTTTGTGATTGTAAATTAGGTACTAATCTTTCCTAAAATCACCAGGCTAAAAGATGGGTGACTGAGTAAAGATCATTGTCTAAGGTAGTATTCTTAATGGTGCTAGACCTCCCCAAGGCTAGCGTGAATAAAACCTACTCTAAGGGGTTTTTTCTTTTGTTTTGTATTAGTGAGTATAGACTAATCATGACACGAAAGGTCTTGTCATAGGGAACTCTAGTCGACAGGAGGAGGTGAGGATACCAGGAGGCTCTAATCATAAACTCCTTAGGCTCTTACAAACTACCAACTACCCTTTGATTTCGAGATTGTATCCTAGAAGTTCAAATACTAGTTGGGGAATGAAACTTGGAGAGAATAATACTTTCGAATAGAAAACATTGTAAAAAGCCATTTTTCTAAAAGAAACCATTAAGAAGGAACTGCTTTACTCTATTTTTGTGTTGTGAATTAAAGGCATGTAACGAATTTATATCAGGAGATAATTCAAAGAATTTATTTTTATATGTTGAACCTAAAGTGGTAGATAATTAGAAAATTAAAAACACTCTCTCGAGGGAAGTAGGAGGATGGATCCAGACCAACGGATCCGGACCTATGGTTGGGTGCTCTTGGTAAGCCAAGAGCTTTTCTAAGAAGGAATAAAAATCATATTTTTAATGAACCATTAGAGATTAGAGAGCTTAACTCTCATCACTTAGAACCCTGGGCAGAAGGAATTAAAGTATTATACTTCTCCCATTCTCTTTAAACCTAGCACAACATATGTCCCCATTTTAGTGAGCAATTCCTATAGGGGATGGAATCTCGAATTGGTAATACTAATCAACCATTAGTAATATATTTGACCAGAAAGACTCAGATCGATCCTCATGGGAACGGCCGAAACTTCTACAGTGGGGTAGACTCAAGTGAGCCTAGTTAGCAAACTCCGAGGGTTTTCAAAAAAATCCTAGATGGCGCTTCCTAGGATATCTCTTGATGGCCTACTAAGAATGTACTGCCAACGGGCAGGCACATTACAGTTGGCATCAGAGTGCATGTTGACGTAGGACACAATGCAAGTAAATAAAACTAGTTATATTTATAGCATAAAATATATTTTCCTTAAATAGTGAAAATCTTCTCTTGTTAATATATATTCTTTATTTTTGACAGAAAAACAAACCTTGGAAACAATTCTTAATTTTCCAAGTTATGTTCATGTCAGCAATGCACTCCTCTAGTTTCAGCTGGAGAAACTAGATTATGTGAATATTAGATTAGATATACAATCCTTCACCCTTGTATTACTACGAAAGGCAATGGATGCTAAGTAGAGGATATTGTTACATTGACGCAAACCATCTTGCTTATCTCCAGAATAATTTAAAGAGGTTAAGGCAAATGGAAGCCCTCAAGGTTGCCAAGATTTATCTCTTTTATGAGGCAAGAGTAAATTCAAACATGTTCACTAGAGGGTGACATGTCAAATTACACCGGTACATCTATGAGGCGGTTACAAGGATTATACTAGCTGATCGAGTCATGGTTGTAGGACGCTCCAATTGCTGCAACTACAAGAAAGATAGATTACCTTATCTTCCCCTAAAATATAGATTTTTGGATATCTATTCTCAGAATCCCAATTACTATGTGATGGATGTATCACAATGCCATGCCTAGATTCTGGTAGAAGAACCTTTCCCAAGAATAATATGAGCACTCAAACAACTCGGATAATGTATTCCCTTCCTATTGACGTAAAGAATTATTTTTGTCTCCTTGATAAATCAAAAATAGTGGATAGATGTTATTCATTTGATGAGTTTTTTTTCTAATTAAAATTTAAAACTCCCTTTGAAGTGTAAACCCTGATCATTATCAGATGAACAAGTAGTATGTAATTTCCTTCCTAAATTAATGAGGTAAATTAAGCAAGTAAAAATATTTTTTTTAAATATGGTTGGAGAGAAATTTGATCATAAAATTGCATAATTCCCCAGAACGTCACTCGAATCTCAATACTATGGAGGCTCAAGAGAAGAAATTTCTTCTCAAGCAGTATAAGCCACCAAAGTTTGATGGTAAAGGGAGGGACATTCCAATTGAAGCTGAAACATGGATAGAATCTATGGAATACTATTTCACTACTACAGGGAATGTACGGTCAAATCAAGCCATGATCACCAAACTAAAACTCACAGGAGATGTCATCTTTGGTGCAAACAGTGGTGCAAGGACCAAAGAATGTCCGAAAGCGCTATCACTTGGGACAAGAGTAAGGACAATGTGTGTGGGAGATATCTTCCACCCACATATCAAGCCAAAAAATGAATAAGTTATTCAATCAAAAGTAGTTAAGCCTAAGCCTAGAAGCCTACTACTCCAAATTCATAACACTTCTAAAATATACACCTACGATGGATGTTTCACAACAAATATCCAAATTTTGCAATGGTCTAAATCCGCCCTTGAATATGTGTCTTGAATCAGTGAGACCATCTGATTTATAGGATGCATTGATTCAAGTAGCTCTAATATTTTAGGAGATCCATGAAATGCAAAAATTTGGAATAGAAATAGTTAAAATAAGGGAAACTTCCAAAGCTATGTAAAAAGAGCCCAAGGGCAGTACCAACCAAACAAGACAAAGAATGCCAAATAAAATGCAATGGGAAGCTTGTTCAAAGAGTAGAGAGAGAGAAAGGGAAAGACTCCATATCCATGAGCCTTCAGGCTCTCAAGCTCATTCATTCATTTCCACACACTTAACTGAAAAGCACACACACACTACAAGATAAAGTGACCTAGTGTAAATGTAGACTAGACTGACGGTCACTGACTGACTACTAACCCGACTTATTTAATGTAGTCACATGTAGACAGTTGTACACACTAGATATCATAGATGTCGGTCATAGATGAAGACACACTGACGGTGAGCTTGATTTCTAACACTCCCCCTCAAGCTCAAAAACAAAACTCAAATCATCTGCATCACTCCAAGTAGCTATCTAAAGTGAATGAACTTATCTTTACTAAGTGATTTGGTAAAGATATCTGCTACCTAGTCTTCAGTTTTCACATGCTCCAAGTCAATCTAATCTGCTAAAACTATTTCCCTGATGAAATGGTAGTGAACCTCAATGTGTTTTGATCTTGCATGATAAACAGGATTGCTTGCTAACATAACACTGCTCAAATTGTCATAGTACAGCTTGACTTTGCTATCCAAGTGTACTCCCAAGTCATTCAGTAACTTCTGTAACCACTTAGCTTCACAGGCCGCTAAGGCCGCACCACGATACTCTGCTTCCGTACTAGACAATGCAACTGTAGGCTGTTTCTTACTCTGCCAACTGATCATGCTACTATCCAATCCAAATGCATAGCCACTGGTTGACCTTCTCTCATATGTGCAACCAGCCTAGTCAGCATCAGTGTACCCCATCAACTCAAGGGTTTTTCCATATGCATAAAACAGCCCATGATCTGTGGTACCCTTTACATATCTCAGAATTCTTCTGACTGCATCCAAGTGTGGTTTGCGAGGCTTCTGCATGAACTGACTGATCAGCCCCACAGCATAACTCAAGTCAGGTCTAGTGATCGTGAGATAGATCAAGCTACCTACCATTTGTCTGTACATAGTAACATTCTCAATCTCTGTCCCAACATCAATCTGCAGCTTAACATTCTGCTCCAAAGGTGTATCCATAGGCTTGCAATCAGCCATACCATATTTCTGTAACATGTCATGAGCATACTGCTTCTGTAGCAACCATATGCCTTGAGGTGTAGAAACAACCTCAATCCCCAAAAAGTATTTCAGCTCTCCAAGGTCCTTGACCTTAAATTCAGCCTGTAAACACGTCTTTATTTCAGCAATCCCATTTTCATCATCTCCTGTAATGATTAAGTCATCAACATAGACGACTAGGAAAACATAGCCACTATCTGTCTTCTTCGCAAACAAACTATGATCAGCATCTCCCAATCGAAAACCATGTTGCTGTAAATAACTGCTAATGCGAGCATTCCATGCTCTGGGTGCCTGTTTCAACCCATATAATGCCTTTTTCAGCCGACATACATGTGCTGGAAATTCTGGATGTACATAGCCTTCAGGTTGTTCCATGTAAACCTCTTCCTGTAATTCTCCATTGAGAAATGCATTCTTTACATCCATCTACCATAGTTTCCAGCCTCTAGCTGCTGCCAAAGTAATCACAGTTCTAACTGTAGCCATCTTTGCTATAGGGCTGAAAGTCCCCTCATAATCAAGACCATACTGCTGCGCATACCCTTTTGCAACTAGCCTGGCCTTATATCTTTCCAATGATCCATCTGATTTACATTTTACCTTGTACACCCACTTGCATCCAATAGGTGTTTTGCCCTCAGGCAATTGTACCAAATCCCATGTACAATTTTCAGCCAAAGCTGAATATTCCTCATCCATAGCAGCACGCCAATTCTCATCTGAAACTGCCTCATCAAACTTACTTGGTTCTCTAAAACTTGTTACTTTCGTCATATAAGCATAATGACGGGCTGAATATCCAGTGTAAGTATACCTGTCAACAGGTCGTCTGACCCTCTCTGATCTCCTGAGCTGTGGCTCACTGTGAGCTTGCCTCTCATGAGGCGGCACATAACGGCTCTGTCTAGCACCTGGTGTCATAACAGGCGGAATCCCCAATTCACTATCTAAACTGTCACTGCTAGATGAATCATAACCTACAGTGAGTGGATGAATCATAACCTACAGTGAGTGGACCTGTTACAACTTCAAAAACCTTTTCTTTTCCCTTATCTGTTCTCCCCCTCACTAACATATCCGTGTCAGTGGATGCAGTAGTGCGACTTCGTAATCGTCCTATCCAAGGACTCACTATAGATGATACATCACCTGTCTGACCAGTCATGGAAGTACTCTCTGCAAGAGTATTTTCAGCATGACTCATACTGGGTGAGCTATCAGTAGGCACTACAACAGGATTCCCATACCAAGATGCTAACTCATCAAATACCACATCTCTGCTTATGAGTGTCTCATGCATAGAAGGTACATAACACTTATAAGCTTTCCGTTCCTGTGCATATCCAATAAACACACTTTTCACTACCTTAGGATCCAATTTCTTCCTCTTCTCATCCGGTATATGCACATATGCAATGCTGTCAAATACCTTCAAGTGTGAAATATCAGGTGTATGACCATACAGCCGTTCATACGGAGTGACCTCATGAATCCCTACTGTAGGGGTTCGATTCAGCACATATATAGCAGTCACCACTGCTTTAGCCCAATAACCATTTGGCAGGCATTTTTCATTCAACATAGCTCTAGCTTACTCCATCAAAACCCTATTTTTCCTCTCTGCAACACCGTTTTGCTGCGGTGTATAACTGCATGTGAGCTGTCTTCTGATCCCATGTTTAGCAAGATACCTGTCAAAGTAGTTTGAGACATATTCACCTCCTCCATCTGATCTCAAACATGATATGTAACAGCCCAATTCATTTTCAGCATGTTTCTTGAAGTCTTTGAATGCATCAAACACATCATCCTTATGTTTCAAGATATAAAGCCAAGTGTACCTGCTGAAATCATCAATAAATGAGACATAATATCGTGCACCGCCAAAGGAAGCATTATGTGAAGGACCCCAGACATCAGAGTGTACCAACTGTAAAGGCCTAGTGTTGTTTTTTACATGTCTCATGAAAGGAAACCGTGCCTGCTTCCCAAACTGACATGTAGGGCATACATGACCAAAATCATTATACTTGAATTTAGGTAATCCAAATACTACTTCTTTTTGCTGCATAGATTTCAGCTTTTGTACATTGACATGTCCAATCCGCTTGTGCCAAATCTCTACATCCCGAATGGCACTTTCATCATGTGCAAACATAGCTGCTTTAAGTTCAGGAATGGTCGCTTCCAAAGTAAACATCCTGCCATCCCTTCTGCCCTTGGCAATTAGTTTGCAGCCATTTCCATACTCCTCAATGAAAATCCATCCTTGTTAAACCTCACTTGAAGATTCTATTCTGCCATTTGACCCACAGACAATAGATTCTTTGTTATGGTCGGGACATGTAATACATCATGCAGGCCTTTCTTCTTGCCATCAGGCATCATCAATGGAACAATCCCTTTATGCTTTATGTCATGTTGGGTATCATCTCCAGTACATACATGGCCATGTGTACCTGCAACCATCTCATCAAACCACTCTCCATGCGGGGTCATGTGGTTTGACGCACTAGAGTCAATGTACCACTTGTCATCTCTGTTCTGCCTTGACACAGTCTTGGATACATGCTGCATGGAAAAGAGTCTATCAACTGACTCATCTTGACCACCACTACAGGATGCATAATGCCCATGCTGTCTGCCCTTTGCCTTCATATCTCCTTACTTCTTGTAACAATCCTTTGCAATATGCCCATACCAGCCACAATAATGGCAGTCCTTGTCCTTGTTGGACTGATCAGACGACTGCCATGAACCAGAACCACCACCTCTACCTCGGGGTGATCTCCCCCTGCCTCTAAACCCACCAGATCCACGCTGGACTTGTGTATTTACACCATGCCAATTACTCTGATGCTACTGCTGTCCATAAGTATTACGAGTGTCACCACGACCTCGAAATGAACCACGACCTCTAGATCCTCTGCCACGCTGGCTAGAGTACAACATAGTGTCTCTACTCTGAGATGCACTAGAACCTGTATTCAAACCAAGTTTGACTTCCTCATGCAGCAACAAGGCAACTAGCTCTTCCCAGCTAGGGGGCTATTCTCTGACAGAAATGGAAGTGTCAAAAGCTTTGTACTATTTGCCTAAGCCATTCAAAGCAACAACAATCATATCATCTTCTGATACACTTGAGCCAATAGTAGCAAGTTGATCAGCTATGGTCTTAATCTCCGTGGTATACGTCTGGATGCTCTTGCCATTCCTAGACATGTTGTTGAACTGCTGTTTCAATTGGATCTTTCTTGCATGTGTCATGGTTCCATAATTTTTCATCAGTATGTCCCAAGCATCCTTCGAAGTCTCACATCCAGTGATTTGAATTACCATAGCATCAGATATACATAAGGAAAACCAATGCAGCACCTTGCATGCTCTTTCATTCCATAGCCTGTAGGCTCTTTTTTGTTCATTTGTTGGATTGTGTGCAGGCAACTCAGGAGCAACTTCATCTCCTGTACATAAATCCCAATAACCTTTGCCAACCAGAAACTTTTTCATTTTGAATTTCCATAATGTAAAGTTCTTATTATCCAACTTCTCTCCAACTATCTGAGTGATATTGTCAGTCCCATGTGCATTAGCCATGATGCAATAGACTGTCTATCAAGTGCCTAACTCCCTGCAGTCCAATAAGTATGACTGACTAAGTTCAATCTATAACAGTTTATGACAATTTTCTGCACTAAATTACAGAAAAAAAAACCAGGGTATTTCAGCCCACTGACACCCCAAAACAACCCTCAAACAAGTGGTCTCAACTGTAGATATAACAGTCAACACATAAGCTATGTGTTTGCTTTAGCTTAAGCTTATGTAACCTCACTGCCAGGGTACATACATGCAGACTGAAAACTGTAAACTGTGAGTAACCAGCAGCAATTTCAAGTCCAAAACTGAGTGTGTCAACAAATTCAGTTTCAGGTTGCAGTCAACCAGAATTCAGCATACCAAGCTCCAAATAGCTCCAAAATGTCTTTTGACCATGTCATACATTTACTTTGTAGTGGCAAGTTCAATACATGAGCATCTGAGTAGCCATAGACAACCTGTCTTCATTGACCAATGGCATAAACCTCATGAGTTGTTTGTAATTAACCAGGAGAGTGTAACTGCATTTACTTCATCTTCAAAATTTAGTTTTCAATGATGCTCATTGCTTGCTTCAATTCTCCATGGATTCAGCATGTATAGGCCAGTTCATATAGATGATGAAACCCCCAAGATGACCTGTATTGCTTCAGTAATGCACAGTACTTGTCATTGATTGTGTATGACAGTTTTCAGCCTGTCATTGATTTTCAGATCTGAGTATTCTGTCATTGACTGTGTATGACAGTTTTCGGTCTGTCATTGATTTTCAGATCTGAGTATTCTGTCATTGACTGTGTATGACAGTTTCAGCCTGTCATTGATTTTCAGATCTGAGTATTCTGTCAAGAGATCTCAGCTCCAAGACATTTGATCCAATGTATACATGCTTTGACACATTCTTGTGCTCCAAAGATGCCTTCTAAGTGTAGTACAAGGCTCCTGTGTGTCAGTAATGACTGAATGCATGATGTCCATTCATGTTTACAGCAGTTCAGAAATGATTACAAGTCTGTGTCTGTCACTCCAGCTCATAACAGAGCTCCCACACAAGCATTTACTCCTTGCACACTTCAAATACCTTCAATAGTGAGCATACATGCTCTATGAACCTTGTCCAGGTGCCCCCCTGAAGATTGACAGGTTGCTATCCACTCAGATCAGCAGGCGCAGATTTTCAGATACATGTTGCTGTCCATTCAAATCAGCAGGCGCAGATTTTCAGATACAGGTTGCTGATTTTCAAGAGGCAGTCCACGATTTTCAGACACAGGTTGCTGATTTTCAGGAGACAGTCCACGATTTTCAGAAGGCAGTCCACGCTGATTCCTTCCTTTGACTATGGCTTCATTTGCAAGTGTCCAGCTTCTTCCTCATTCCTTACTTCCATCTCCTTTGCACTGCAAGTTGTCATGCCCATTCTCCCACAGCCTCATGGATGAGGCTCTGATACCATGTTCAAAGAGTAGAGAGAGAGAAAGGGAAAGACTCCATATCCATGAGCCTTCAGGCTCTCAAGCTCATTCCTTCATTTTCACACACTTAATTGAAAAGCACACACACACTACAAGATAAAGTGACCTAGTGTAAATGTAGACTAGATTGACTAACTCTAGTCAGGTCACTGACTGACTACTAACCCGACTTATTTAATGTAGTCACATGTATACAGTTGTACACACTAGCTGTCATAGATGTCGGTCATAGATGAAGACACACTGACAGTGAGCTTGATTTCTAACAAAGCTTTATACCCACAAGAAGGAGCCATGAGACTCCAAGGTGCTTCAATTGCAAGGAACCATGGCATTTCACGAGGCGATGCTCAAAGCTTGTCCAAGGTTGATTTCACGGGAAAAGCCAAGATGTCAAGGGAAAGGTTGCTGGAATAAACCTAAAGAAGGTCAGTAATGATAAAGATCCCACAATAGAATCTGATATGGAAAGAGCCAAAGTACACACCACACTCAATAAGAAGGGCCCAAATTGCCAATTCTCAATAATTCTAACACTAGCAAATTATCAAGGTAAACCCTTTCGAATGTGAATCAACTGTGGAAGTACTCACTCTTTTGTATCACCAAAATGTGCAAAAAGACTAGGCATAAACACTACTCTTGCATCTAGATTGCTTGTGGAGTTAGCAAACAACAAAGAAGTTCTATCAACACAACAAACTAGCAAGGTCAAATTTAGCTTGGGTGGCAATTCTTCCAAAATGAACTTCCGAATTATGAATCTCGGGGCTTATGAGTGGCTACTAGGAATGGATTGGTTAATTCCAAATAATGCCCATATCCATTGCAAAAAGGGGCCAAATCACATTCCAAAACTCAAAGGGAGAGCAAGTAACCACTTAGGGAGAAGCATGGAACCCAGCTGGCTAAATCTTTCCGAATAATAAAAGGGCTAAAGAAAGGATTACCCATCTATCTAATTAAACTCAACAAGGCCAAGCAGAATAGTGAAGCCAAGTATCAACCATCTTGGCTAAAAGAATATACATATGTTTTTCTAGAAAACCTGACAAAGCTCCCACCAATAAGGGAAGTAGATCACGCAATTCAACTCATTCCAGGTGTTGCCCCCATCGCCAAACGCCCCTACTGAATGTCAATTCGTGAAGTCATTGAGCTAAAAGAACAACTCAAGCAGCTATTAGACCATGGGTATATCCGGCCAAGTAATTCAGCATGGGGAGCCCTGATTTTATTTTAAAAAAAGAAAGACTAAACAATTTGTCTTTGTATCGATTACCGTGGATTAAACCAGGTAACAGTGAAAAACAAATATCTAATTCCCAAGATAGATGAGTTGTTTGACCGACTCTAGGGAGCAAAGGTCTTTTCAAAGATTGATCTTAGATCAGGATATTATCAAATAAGAATTATGGAGAAAGATATCCCTAAAACATCTTTTAACACAAGGTATGGTCATTATGAGTTTATTGTGATGTCGTTTGGGTTAACAAATGCTCCTGCCACCTTCAACAGGTTGATGCAAGACATTTTCTAACCCTACCTTGACGACTTCGTTCTCATCTTCTTTGATTATATCTTAACATATTCCAAGAATGAAGAAGACCATGGACCACAACTACTAATAGTTCTTGAAACAATGGGGGCCCACCAATTGTATGCTAAAAAGAAGAAATGTGCCTTCTTCAAGAAGTAGATTGAATATCTCAGATTCATAGAATCGGTAGATGCCATTTCAGTAACCCCTGCCAAGGTCCAATGTGTACAAGATTGGCCACCCCCAACAACGGTCAAGGAAGTGCAAAGCTCTCTAGGACTAATGGGTTGGTATAGAGTCTTTATTAAAGACTATGCCTCAATCACCGCACCTCTCACCGACCTTCTCAAAAAACAAGTCTCCATTACATGGACATCTATCGAAACAATGTAGCTTTGAGAAGCTTAAGTAGACTTTAGTAACCACCCCTATCTTAATGCTACCCAACCTAAGCAAAGAATTTGAAGTCATAATTGGCACAAGCTCTCTTGCTTTGGGTCGTTGCTTATGCAAGAAAGACATCTAGTAGCCTATGCTTCAAGAAAGTTAAAGATCCACGAAAGAAACTATGCCACACATGACCTAGAATTACTTGTTGTAATTCATGCCTTTAAATTATGGAGACATTACTTGCTTGTAATAGGTTTTCTCTAGTCACTGATCATAAAATCCTAAAGTGGATTTTTACTCAACTAGGCCTCAATGTGAGACAACCTGATGGATTGAGACCTTGCAAGAATTTGACTTTGAAATCAAATATAGACCAGGCAAGAAGAATGTGATTGCGAATGCCCTAAGCCATAAATCATTCCTTAATGCTCTAATCCTAAAAGAACCCACTAGGGCTAGAACTTTTGCTACAATGATTTCCATGCCCAATAACCCTCTCATAGAAATGGATAAAGAAAAGGCAATGAAGGATCCAAGCTATCGAAGATTGTTAAGAGAAATTTTCGACAAGGATTCAATCCAAAACTCAAGATTAGGTATTAGGATTTTTCCATAAATGAGGAACTTGTGTTTTAAAGGACAAGACTATGTATTCCTGCAAGTCAGGAACTCAAAAGGAAAATACTATGAAAATATTACGATTCTCCATTTTTGGGTCATCTTGGTTATGCTAAGACTCTTAATATAGTCAAAAGAAGCTTCTATTGGGAAAAGCTCAAGGGTGATGTACTCAACTATATCGCCAAATGCCTAAATTGCCAATGAATTAAGGCCGAATGTGTCAAATTGCTAGGAAAGCTTCAACCACTTGGCATCCCTCAAATGAAATGGGAGTATATCAACATGGACTTCATAGTTGGATTACCTCTGGTACAAGGAGGATATAACTCCATACTGGTAGTCATTGATATGTTAACAAAAGTTGCACGCCTTATTCTTATAAAAACCAATTACAAGGCTTTTGATATCGCCAGGCTTTTCATTAACAAAATTTTCAAGTTACATGGATTACCTCAAAGAATCATTAGCGATCATGATTCTCTCTTTACCTCAGACTTTTGGACGATTTTATTTGAAGCTTTAGGAACCTAGCTTTGCTTCAGTATTACTTACCATCCCCAAACCGATGGTCAAACAGAGTGGGGAAACCAAGTTATTGAGGACATACTAAGAGCTTATCGTAATAGGGAACCCAAACGATGGATCCAATACCTACCCTTAGTTGATTTTTCCTACAATGCATCATACCATCAAATTATTCAAATGACTTCTTTTCAGGAACTATATGGGCAAGGTTGTCTTACACCATTATTTTTTTCTCATCCTACCCTATGGGTAGAAGCATCTAGGCAAATGCTAGAAGAAATGGATTAGCAACAAGTATAAGCTATAAGGCAAGATATTCAAGCCGCCAAGGATCAACAAAAGGCATATGTTGATCAACAAAGGCAAGAACGCATTTTCAAAGAAGGTGACATAATTTTCCTACGAGCTCGTCCAAAGGAAAGAAATTCAAGAAGCTAAGTCCCATGTATTGTGGGCCATATAAGGTGCTAAAGTGTCTAGGACCAAATGTCTATAAGCTGCAACTCCCTAGTAACTTGAAAGTACATAATGTGTTTCATGTCAGTCTATTGAAAGCATATATTCTTAACCCAAACCATGTACTTAATGACCAACAAATTGTAATGCCAAGTCAAGGAGTCCTCAAACTTCAACCAGCAAAGATACTTGACATGCGAGAGAAGAATCTAAGAAACAAATCCTTAGAGAGTATCTTGTCTAGTGGAAAGACTACCCTAAAGAGAATGCCACTTGGATTGACCAAGAATCACTATGTAACCAATATCCCCAGTTTCATTTAACATGAGGAAATATCGATTCCTCTAAGGGGGAGAGGATGTGATATCCTGACTTTAATTTCAAATCTTCTCACTTCTCACAAAATAGACTTGAAGAACTCTAAATCATTAAATAGAGAAGATCTCGAGCAAAATGGTCCAAGATTTGTAACCCGACATTTTCTTGGATTAATAAGGACTGCAACCATCCGTCACAGAAGTCACCGCGTGAACGTGAGTTAAGTCAAATCTGACCAAACCCATCTAAAACTTGGCAAGTAACATAAATCACAAAGCTTTAAGCTTTAAAACCTTATGAAATAAAGAAGAAGGAGAAGAAGACATTACTGAAAGGTGAGAAGGATCGAACCTTACTTGGAAGTTAGCTATGGCAGAGAGCAAGAGCAAGAAGAGACAGACACAAAAATGGGAACTCCAACCATCACAATGTTTGATCGAGCCTTCCTTTATTCAAATAGTCACTAAAAGAATAAATAATAAAGTGACGGTGATGGGCGCCTACCACCCGCAGTGTGCAGTGGCAGGTACTGTCAGTATAGTAATACATGGGTGGCTAGGCGGAGGCGCCTTTACCCCCAACAACCTCCCAGTTAAAGTCAAATCTACCCCAGTGAGGAGTGAAAAGAAAAAAGGAAAAAAAGATAGTACAATGTACACATGTACAACAAGATGAGGAAAAATGTCATCTCATCCAATGCCCATCAATCTCCTAAGGAAGGCAAAGCGCTTAATAGTGAGCCTTTTTGTGAGCAAATCTATAGGATTTTTGTTAGTGAAGATTTTGACAAGGTCAACAGACTTGTCCTCCACAACCCCACGTATGAAATGATACTTCACCCAAAAGATATTTTAATCACCCAAGGAGAACAAGAAGTTGCATTGTCGAAAGCTACAAGGAATCTTGTTCCAAAATTTGAGGCTCTAGTATCCACTATTTTAGATGGCCCACCATCTATATCAACTACTGGACCATCATCACCAAACTATACTAGGGAGAAAAAAGAAAATTGAAATGCAAGAAGCTCTTCACTAAGGCCCTTTCCTATGGAGCTTGTAGAATTTGATGATGCCTCGTGCTCATACCTCTATCAATTTGTAGCTTGGAAGTTGTAAGATGCCCAACTTCTAGAAGAAGATATTATATGGGTTTTGTGTTAATTGGAGCTTTCTATGTTGTAGAAGTGCAAAACTCGAGATTCGTAAAACACACAGCTCTGCTGATGATGTTGATGCTTCAAGGCCATTAACATATCCAACAACAAACACTAATGCTCTTGGAAGCCTTCCATTACACCTCAGTATTATGCTTCAATGCTCAATTTTCACCCATCACACCTCTCTTATAGTCAATTCCTCATTCCCCTTCTCTCATATGAACAAAGGTTTGTGCCTATAATGGAGGAGGAGAGAGAAAGAGACTAGTTTTTGAGGGGAGAGAAAGACTGAAATGTTGAATTCTCGTTTCTCCATTTCATCAACATAAAAATTCATAGACACGTAGAGCTCATAGAGCGTGCAAAGGGGACTATGTTTCATCCATCACATATGGCGCAGATGATATGTATCATGCATGATATGATCACCACAATCCCTCAAAATTTGCACCCATTTTCTTACACATTTTTGTTGTTCTCTCTCTTCCTATGACTTGTCGAAAGTAGCTCTTTGCATCTTGGTTCATGTCCCTTCAAACTTTGGGCATGCTCGCCTCTCTTTTTTTCACATTTTGGTCCTTTTGGCTACGTGCCCACTTTTGAAGACAAACTTTCTCCTCTATTCTTTGATGTCAATGTAGGGATGGACCCTTTAGCAATGGTGAGGTTCCATTTTTGTGCTATAATGTCTCCAACATTTTGAATGGAACTTCTTGACAACATCAATGAGAGCAAGTTCATTGCCTATATAAACTTATGTTACCCAACATAGATATTTTCTCTCACCACTTCTTTCATTTCTATGTCCTAGGTAGCACATCTCTTTCTCATAATCTCTAGGATCTCTCTCCTCTACACCCCTCAAATCCTCATTTCTACATCCTAGGTAGCACATTTCTTTCTCATAATCTTTAGCCTCTCTCTTCTCTATCACCTCCAAATCCTCACATATTGTAAACATAGACACTGCCTACATTGCTTGTATCAAGATCTTGCATGGAATTCTCTTTTGAAATATTGTTGTTTGGGTATAAAAGGCCATACCATTAGCTACTTTAGATTTGAGAAAGAAATTTTCTCTACTTCTCCCTTTTACTCTCAGTGTATACCCACCTCCCCAATTCCCATGAAAGAAAAAAAGTGAACAAAGAAATGAAAAGAATGTGAGATATTCTCTAAAGTGGAAGCATAGAGCAAAAGCAAGAGATATGATGGAAGGAGCAAGAGCAAGAGAGAGGCACACACAATGTGGGAACTCCAATAGCCACAATGTGTGACCGGCCTTCCCTTTATTCAAAAGTCACTGAAAGAATAAATAATGAAGTGGTAGTGATGGGCGGCCACACTTCGTAGTAAGTATCTCATGATACCTTGGCATCCCATCTCCTAGGTATAGCCATATAGCATAACACCACTGCAAATGCTATGTTAGGATGAGTGGCTATCATGGCATACATCAAACTGCCCACATTGTAGATGCATAAGGGATCGTTGCCAAGTCGACCTTTTGCTCATCAGAGTGAGAAAATCAACCTAACTATCCTTCACATGAGAAGATAAAGGATAGCCAATAGGCTTAACATCATGTAGATGAAACTACTCAAGGACCTTTTGAATGTCCTCCTCTTGTGACAAGTAAAGGATCTCCTTAGAGTGATCGCACGTTATGTGCATCCCAAGAATATATGAGGCTTGTTCCATGTCCTTCCTCACAAAGCTCTTCTTGAGCTGACCTTTCAAGGCATCTAGCTCATCATGAGCACTCTCAGCAATCAATATATCATCCACATAGAGGATCAAAATCATAAGGCTTCCATCATGAGCCTTCTTTGTGTATAAACATGGATCCATATCACTATGGGAATATCCCTATGAATGCATAAAAGCATCAAAATTATGGTACCATTCCCTAGGTTCTTGTTTAAGGCCATAAATGATCTTTCTCAATCTATACACTAGGTGATCCCTACCATGTTCTGCAAAGCCCATAGACTACTCCATGTAAATCTCATCATGCAAGTTTCCATGAAGAAAAGTCATATTTACATCCATCTCCAAGTCAAGTTGAGCAACCAAAGCCAGGACCAAGTGTAAGGTAGTCATCTTCACAACAAGAAAAAAGACTTCATCAAAGTCCACACCATGCTCCTGCTTGAAACTCTTACCAATCGATTTGGCCTTGTATACTGGCTTGGGGCATCTAGGGATACTTTTCAACTTGTACATCCACTTGCATGACAAAGCATACTTTCCACTAGGCAAAGGAACCAAATCCCACGTATGATTTTTTTGCAGTGAATCATACTCTGACTGTATGGCCCTCTCTCAAGAGTGACTATCACCTCTGCGAATGGCCTCATCATAAGTAAGAGGCTCACTAGCATCTATCACACCATAACATAATAGAGGGTTCAAATCACAGAGGTTTTTTTCTATCTCTAGTAGACCTAGGTTGGGGAGCTTGGACATCCTGTGGAGCATTAGGGACTTGGGCTACTAGAGCATCACCCATTGTTGTAGGTTATCTGGTTGGTTGTATAGTAGCAGGAATCTCCTCCTGAAATACCACCCTACATACCTCAATGACATGCTCAGGATGTTTATGCATTTTCTCCGCAAAGAAAACAATATCATGGCTATAGATAATCTTTGGAGACTGTAGATCCTATAGGCGATAGCCCATCTCACCTGCATCACTATAACAAAAAAAGATATGCATTTCCTAGAATTAGGATCCAACTTATTGTGCTTGTCCTTGGGAATATGGAAGAAAGCCTCACAATCAAATATGCGCAAATGAGTATATGAGGGAGGTTTTATAGACCATACATCCTCTACAACCTGATAGTCAAGAGCAGTGCATAGGGACCGATTTATCATGTATATGGTAGTAGTAACTACCTCAACCCAAAAATGTTGTGGTAAGCCTATGTGCTGAGCATATTGCAGACTCACTCCTGAATTATCCTGTTCATCCACTCAGTCATACCATTTTGGGGTGGGGTATACGAGGCAATCAGTTGACGCTTAATACTTCTCTTGTCACAAAACTATTCAAAGGCTTTAGAGACATACTCATTCCCATTATTTGACCTTAGGTATTTCAGTCTATACCCAAACTAGTTCTCATCAACCAAGGCAAGCCAATGTTGAAATGTAGCCAAGACATCCGATTTCCACTTTATGGCAAATGCCCAAACCTTATATGTATAGTCATCGATGAAAGTAATGAAATACTTCGTACCATCTAACGACTTGTAGGGTATCCGACCACATACATACAAATTAACAAGAGCCAATGGCTCGCCCATGCATGTCATACTAGAATTTTTATGCATATTATGTATCTGTCTACCATATAAAAAATTATTACAAGACTCAAACAACTTATAGTCAAGGGGCGGAAGATACTGCAAATGGGTAAGCATTTTCATTCCTTTCAAGGACATGTGCCGAAGGCAATGATGCCAAATGGATACATGTGAAACTGCATCCACTACTAAAATATGGTCAATTGAGCTAGATATAAGAAAGGGGTAAAGAGTATTAGACTTTTCACCACATAAAATTATAAAATTCCCATGGGTAATCTTCCATGAGGAAGGACCAAAAGAAACTACATAACATGCATCATCCAAAGTGCCAGCAAAGCATAGATAATGCTCTTTGTGAGAGACTGTACATGATGTATATCATGAAGAGTAAATATGCAACCTGAACTAAACTGTAGCTGGACATCACCAATACCAACTATCTCAAGTTCCATGCCATTAGCCAAATGAATAGTTCCAATCAAACTACGGTAAGAGTGAAACCACTCTCTATCAGGGGCCCTTGAATCTATCAGCAGAAAGCTAACATTGAGTATACCCTGACAAAGCATCGTTAAGCTGTGAAGTATCAAGAGAAGAAGTTGCAAGTATGAAATTATCATTAGAATTAGTATGCACATCATTAATCTCTCCAATCGTAACACTGAACTTGCAAGGGACAATGTTGCAATCATCATTTTTGTATTGTACTTTACCCTTGCCCTTTTCCTTGTGCTTATCCTCATGCATCTTATGGCACTATGGCTCAATATGCCTTGATTTTCCATAGTAATGACAAGTCAATGAGGACTTACAACCACAGGACCTACTGTGAGACTGTCCACGTGATTGAGAGTGAGACTCTTGAGATTCTCTCCCACTGTAGTTACTTACCACTCCTACCATTATTGCCTCTAACTATCAAAGCATGAGAGGTGCAAGAAGCATCAACATTCTTTTTATTAACCTCTTTAGTCAAGAGTGCACCCTCTACATCCTACAACTATAACCATCAGTAGCGAAATATTGGCACATATAACAATATGAAATATATCCCATGATTCATGCAGTGTAACTAAGAGGAACAAGGAAAGAAGAGAATCCTTGAATTCAATCCCCTGTGATGAAGACAGATGATTAATAGTGGAATGAAACTCGTTTAAGTGAGTTGCTATAGAAGTGCCCTCCTTCATGTAAAGGTCCATGAGTTGCATTAGTTGATACATTTGAGAAGCAGGGCTCTACTTGTCATAGACATTACGAATCGTTTCCCATAATTCCCATGTAGATTGCCCATTAAAGACAACATTATAGAACATCTACTTAGAGAGGGCTAATATGATGGTGGACTTACATAGCTCATCTAATTTAGCCTAATCCTCTATATCAATAAATTCAAGCTTGACACCCTTGTGTTTCAAAGGCCTAACTTGCATTTTTTACACTAGAACTTGCTTGATTTGGGCATTCTAGTAGCTGTAGTTGGTGCCATCCAACTTATCAATGTTAATGCCAACAGTATCACACGATTCACCAACCATAATGAAGGCAAACAAGTGCACAAACTGTCAAAGTAGGCTATTGTAAATACTACAAAAACAACCCTAAAATCACTACTAGATCATGTTGAAAACAAGAGATGTTGATCAACTAATGAAATCTCCATAAACTCAATGCAAAGAACTATCAAAGGAAGGTGATTACTCACATAAATACTAAAAATAAATTGCAATTATATCATGTTGAAAATAAAGTACATCAATAAGAAATCAATGCTAAAGAGGGGCAATCAATTATGTAAGACAAGTTGCAATTGCCAGGGGAATGGCTCCAACTAGTAGTGAGTGAATATGCAATGGATACCGAGAACTATCAAAGATTCAATGTGTGTGATTGAAATACATCCCATAGGCATAACGATCATGCGTAGAGTGGGTCTCATGGGTAATAGAAGAGACCAATAGAAGGCACAACAGGCTGAGCAATGTAACAAAGCTCAATACATAACCAACCAAGATGCATACATCATTGACATTATCATGACAAAGATATATACTGGCCCAAAACTAATGTCACATCAGCCCATGAAGCATCAACTGTATACATAAAGCATGACAAGAGCATATATAGGTCACCAAGTCCCATGCTGACAACTTCATTGTAATACTTCCATGCAATAAAAGTTAGTTGGCTAGTTCAAAAGTTAGTTAGTCAATTAATAAGTTTATAAAATTACTAGCTAAAGACTAACTAAAGTAAAAAATTTAACTAATGTTAATAACTAACTAACATTTTAAAAAAATTAATAAATAAATAAATAAAACCAAGGATCATAAGCCGATATGTTTTTCAAATTAATAAGGACTGTAGCCACCCATCATGAAAGTTACCATGTGAATGAGAGTTATGAGCCATATTAGTCATTAGTGTCAATGTGTATAGTATGGATGGTCCAAAAATATTAGATTGTTGGACAAGTCTAGCATATTTAAGATATTATTTATTATAAATATCCTAAAAATATATGTAAAAATTTTTACAACATGATGTCATGTAAAAAAAGCAAGTAGTTTTTCAACTAGTTTTGGAAATTTAATGAAAAAGAAAAGATTGGTGAAATCGCACGCGTCACAATCGCAGTTTACAGGTAATAAATAGCACTTCAAACAGGGAGAAGGAGTGGTCAAGAATATTTCTAACCAAGTGTCTTGAGGTTTTACCCCCCTTTCAGAGCCAACGGATCCATCAAATTTGTGATTTGAGTATCATATTGCATCCTAGAAGTTTTAGATTATTAATTTTACTAAGAACCCCTCCACAAAGAGCTCTTCTTCTCAGCCACAACCCATCTTCTCTTGTTTAGCTATAAATATGTGGCATGGGGAGCAGTTTAGAGAAGAGAAGGAGACCCCGAGAGGTTGCGAAAGAGAGGTAGAGAGAGGGAGGTAGAAGGGTACCCCTCCAAGAGGCTGCCAGAAGGAGCTTGAGAGAGAGAGAGAGAGAGAGAGAGAGAGAGAGAGAGAGTTTACCCTAAGAAACTGCAAGGGAGAGAGTTAGCTCAATCCCCTTGTCTCGATCTTTAACTAAGCCATCTTCTCTTACGCTCTCCCATCTCGAATTTATCACGCCTTCTCTATCTCTCGAACGCGCTCATGGACAATGGCTCCAAAGCAACGAGGTGGAAGGACCATGGGAACCACCACAAATGGTCAAGGAATGGGTATTGCCAGAGATATAGGAGTGCCTCAGGTTTCTGGAGTTGCAACTACCAACAGAACATCGGGTGTGGCAAACACAAGCGTGGGCAAAGACAAAATTCCCAATGTCCTCGTGCCAAACTAGGTTATTCACTACTAGGTTATTATTTTGCCACATAAAATAATAAGTTTTATGGTGAAATTTTACATAAAATATTAGCTTTAATATTTTTCACTTACATGAATTGATAGTTTCATCTAGAAAGCATACTAGTATATGCATAAATAATTAATCCCTATGATTTGTAGTTAGATTAATTGAGACTCTAAATCATGGAATCATGATGGAAAGAGTTTCAAGAGGTTATTGCACATATGACTTTATGCACACTCAAGTTTAGTAAAATAACTCGATATGATTATTGTCAAGAGCACTACAAGGTTAAGTGTTTCTTAAAAGGTGAAACTCTATTTAAAGGATCTGTAAGTCATCTCGTTAAGTTATTAGCATAATATATTTCTTTAAGGAATTTCACTTATATGGGGTAAGATAACCCAAATGAGAAATTCATGGCTTGCTTAACATGTTGTAAGAGTTGTACTCAACACTTCTTTATGGGGAGGAGAATCCTCATTTGAATGTAAGGTTACCTTAGGATAAAGTCTACCTTGGCTATGTGAATCTATGAATTGCACGATGGTGTGATTGTCATTGCATCATTTGATATACATTTGAAAGGATTGTTTATGTTTGCTAGAATCTAGATCTCTGATTGAAAATATTAACAAGCATGATAAAAGGAAGGATCGCGCTAGGCTAGCCCCAAGCTAGTTGTGAAACCCTACTCCAAAAGGGGGTCATAGTTATCGCTTGTGAGGCTAAGAACGGCTCCATCAGTGAAAGATCTGTCAATAGGGATAGTCTCAGGAAGTAGGAAATGTGGGTGCTAGGGGGGGCTCTGGCTGTAAATCCTGCATTGCTCCTAGAATCTAACAAGCCCCTTTGTGACCTAGGATGGGATCATGGAACCCTAAATACTTGTTACAAGGGTGGAATCTTGGTGGGCAGAATACCCTCGTGGAATTCTATGTATCTTCCACAGGGTTGGAAAGATGAAAATTGTAATAAGGTTCCAATATAATAAAGAAGTTTGCTTTATTCAAGGATTGTTTGAATTGTATGCATGTCTCTAAGATAAATTACGTGAAGGAATATGCGATTTATCCGGCTAATTAAGAAAGTTGGTTGTATATGTTTCAATAAATGTGTTGTAGATAATTAAAAAACTAAAGATGATTCTGTCATCAAAGGAAAGTGGGTGGGCGTGACCTCTGATGGGTCCAAGGATAGGGTGGTCCCAGTTAGCTGAGAGCTTTTCTAAATCGACAATAGAAACAGGAAGACGATAAATTGACCTTCTAGTTGTTAATTGGAACTGACTTGCATTGTTTTAGGGGGCTGAAATTGAATTTTGCCTTATGGACAGGAGGGTTGATGTGGCGACTCCCCTCTCCGATTCTCTTTGAAGCAAGTGCAATGGCAAGTCCACTTTCAGATCGAGTAATCTTATAGAAGTGGAAACTCAAAATTACTAACACTAGCTGTTTGTCAGGAGACCCGTTTGATTTTAGGAACCCAAAAATTCATATCGATCCTAGTGGGTTCAATCAGAACACTTCCGTTGTGATGTAGACTCAGTGGGGTCTAAGTGGCAAACCCCATTTGGAAAATCTACTGATGGACTACAACAAGGTGCGCCTTGGAATGAGCCTGCAGACACTTCACATGCATAACCAAATTCTCAATGTAATATCCTAATGTGGAGTAGCAGCTCCCACTAGAATAAAATTCAAATGTTAGAGGAGAAAACAAAGCTCAAAACATCATGTGGATGGCATCCATACATCTAAGATTCAAATAGCATATATCTGGGAGCATCCAATCCAAGTAACATGCAAAGCACTTATTACTAGAGCATCAAATAACCATACATAACAAGGAATGACAACCAACGTCAAGACTTAAAGCTACAATCTCATCCCAAAAGCAATTTGGGAGCATAACAAAGCATGTAACATGAACCATTAGCATTAGTACATCACCTCGAATAATCAATAAGTACCTAAGAGCAATAGGCATATGCTTTCATTGATAAAATAACCTTCATCCCTAGTTATTACTATAGTAAAAGCCCTCTATAAAACTAAGTAAAAGAGTGCTCAAATTAGTCCAATGGTATCTTACAACAATGCCATATCATCCTCCAAGTATTCGGCATTAATACATAAGCCTACAAGCATCCCGATAAGCATATACAAGCTCCAATGTTTGAGAAACCTCTGTTCAAACCTGTATAATAGCATGTTTGCTATTCATGACAACAAGGAATGGAGTTTGGGAGCTCCAAAATTGAAGTGACCAATGTTGAGGATTGTCTAAGATGATTGCCCAAGTGCCTAATGACCATATCAGAGTTGGAGGAGTGACCAGGCTAAGCGGGGATTCAAGCCAGTACATGCTGATTTACTGGCCTTGTTGGTTGCTTTGTTGCCCATAGTAGAGCCCCAAAAAAGTATTGAATGTATTAAGAAGAAGGCTTCGAACAAGGCTCATCAAGCCTTTGATTACCAGGAAGGAGAAATGTACCCACTCATACCTCTCCAAGCTGATCCATGGCTACCATTAAAACTATGAACTGAAGATTTTTCCCACAAGCTGAATCAATGTTAGGTTGAGCTCCTTAATGTTGGTGCATGAAATGGCTCTAATACTAGTTGAAGGGAGTGAGCCTTGAAGTGTAAGAGAGGAGCAAAAGCAAGAGCTACGGCGAAAGGGGAGAGAGAGAGAGAGAGAGAGAGAGAGAGAGAGAGAGAGAGAGAGAGAGAGAGAGAGAGAGAGAGAGAGAGAGAGAGAGAAGAGAGAGAGACGCTATGGAAACTCCAACAATCATAATGTGTCATCGGCCTTCCCTTTATTCAAATGTGATGGGACCTAAAACGGGCCGGCACTGGCTCATGCACTAGCCGGACCTCTATCATGCGCTCAACAACCCCACAGCCTCACGGACCAGGAGCGTTAATGACACATACATCATCTTCCTAAACATCTTACATTTGTATCACGTCTTGTAGTCCAACTCTAACCCAATCAACACTCCTCAGAGGGAGTCCCAGCACATTTCCAAATAGCACAAAGCACAAACATAGGAGGTCCTCCAACAGCTGAATGCCGCTACCTCACTGCGACTCTCCTACACCTTGGGGATTGGCCCCTCGATGCGTCGCTAAACATATATAACATACGAACACAAACTTCTCTCTTTTATGATTCGTGTATTTCCAAGAGATATACCATGCTTCCTCACTTTACTTTCCCTTTAGACCCAACGCCTAGCCTACAGCTTGGACAACCTTATTCACTCAACATTGGTCATGTCTCTAGAAAGCAATTGCTATGCATCCAAGAGGTATTGTCTGATACTTTTAAATTTCATGCTTCATGCAAATTGTGAATATCCACGTGCTCAAACAGTTAAGAAAATCAGCTTTGGTGCTTAGTGCAAAAACATTCTTTCAATGGATTTCTCTATCACTCATATGCAGCATTGCATGAACCTAGCACCGAGAAACCCTCGTGCTACTAGGTTCTTAATTTTTAAATATTGTCCAATCTATATGGTATGCATTAAAAAAAACCAGCAAACTTTCTATCATTTCATTCAACATTTACACACTTTTTACACACTCCAACCCCCTCACCCGTTTAGGTTGCGCATGGTGCATAGGTTTAGGGTTCATTTTCCACATTTTTATTGCATAAAAAGCCATAAAAACTCACTAAAACATAGAGGTAGGGCTGAACTGAGGCTAAACCTCATACTTCAGACCCCCCATACATCCACAAATATGAATCTTATTTTTCCTAAATTTTTGACACTCAAAATCCATTTTTTCCCTATTTTCTCTTATTTTTCCTATTTTCCTTGTATTTTTCCAATATTTAATGACTAAAAATTCAAAATGGGTTCTGGGCTGTGACCCTTAGGTTCATTGGCAGCAAAAAGACAAGTTTAGTTGGTGTGTCTTATGATATTTTTCATTGATATCTCAAAAATACCCAATTTTCCCATATTTTGCATATTTACGGGTTTTCCACTACTAATTTCATCCACAACACTTATGATTCTCTGATTTTCTAAGCATAAACAGTTGACAGATATTGAAGACAACGTTATAATACATTATCATCTCATGGGAACAAGAATGCATTAAGCAAATTGCATAAAAACACCATTTTCCTTTATAAAAATGAGATTACCGTTCTTTTGTGGGTTGCGGGTTTTTATTTGCCATATCTCGGGACTGATTTCCAGCCACCATTACTGCTCATGATAGTCCACATTCAGCAATCTTCAATCTTCTTACACCATGGAGCAACCCGGTCTTCATTGAGCAAGCATCCATCATCCATTCTTTTTCTTCCTCTTCACCACATAAATCTGCCTTTAGGGGAGAGAGAGGGAGGAGAGAGAAAGACTGAAATCAGAATTCTTCATAGAGACCGCCATTGGAGGAGCGAAGCACGGTGATAGAGTCCACAGACAGAGGGGATTCAAGCCCCATGATCAATTGGGGGGGTTGTTTGCAGCAGCCATAATGCCTCTCATCCATTCATGGCGCATTTTGCGGGCGTCATCTTCCTCCACGTTTTCTCCACGTTTTTTCACTCATCTTTCATGCCACGATTTTGTTTGGCATAAAAGGCTTCCAAGACCCCAAGGGTCACTTACCACTTGGCCCAACTCATGTCCACCTCTTCAAATCTTGACCAATTCTTGGCCATTTTCCCGTCTGGACTCAGAATTGAGCTCTGAAAAATCCTGGGCATCCGGCTCGGCATCCCGCATTGGCCAATAACTCGTATCAACCCACACGACTTTCTGAAAAATTATGAAAAATCAACAAGTGCCGCTCGGGCACCTTTAAAGCACTTTGACGCTTAAAATCGTCCTAGATCAAGCCGCAGCCTTCGACGTTGAGTATTTTTCCCTTGATATTCATAATTTTTAGCTATTTTTAAGCACTTCTCGGCACCAAAATTTCGCTCTCGTTGGCGACCATGGGATAGGGCGACTCAGCCTGTCGAATCCACAAACATATCTGCACATAAACAACCAAAGAAGCATCAGGCTGATACAAAACAAATATATAATAAAACTCAGCACAATGCTCACCCTACCCCCTGACAAACCAAGGCATGACATCCACAAGGAGTAGGCCTAGCATCATCTAATAGAAGATCCGAAGCGAGTCACTAACCAACTGCTTCAACATAGCCAAACTAAAAAGAATTGTCAAAGAGGTTGCCCTAAATGGTGGTCTGAACTACCTACCAACTAAGGACAACACAACTAGGAGCTCCTACTAGGCGAGGACTCCTATAGCCTGATCAAGTAGTATTTTCTTGCAGCACCTTTTCCTTGAGGGCTTTATTTGAGTAACATACTCAGGTATGTAAAAAGAAGGGAGCTGAGCGTAGTGACCCAAGGAGAACAGGGCATCGGCCTCAGGACTTGTCTCGATACCCAAGAACCTACCAAGCCCTCGCAAGGCGACACTTAATCCTTTTCTAACGCTCACTTTTATTTTCGCTCGAACCTTCCTTGTTTTTTTTCCAGCATGATGCCAGCCCTAGGAAGACAAGGCATCGGCCTTGGGTCTGACTCGTCCCCAGGAACCTACTAGGCCTTCGCAAGGCAATGATCAACTGCTTATACATTTTCATTCCTTTTCTTTTCTTTGATAGGGGTTAGAACCCCTTTTTACACACCTTCGTATATATTTATTATCTTGTCATATATTCAGGGGTTATTTCCCTTTATCCTCTTTTTTCTTTTCCGGCAGGCTTCTCTAACTACCTCACAACTAACAGGAATTCCTAGAACGGCTGCCTAGCAGGCTAGCAAAACAGGGTCACTAGGACCCCCTTCTAAAACAGGCCTTTTGACAATTAGCAATGTCTTTACAAGAGGCAATGACTACTCCGACCTCCCTCAAACATACTAAACCGAAACCTTGGGACTTCATGCCTTGGTCGCTGGTCCCCAACAAGAAACGAAAAACCCCCCCTTAACAAGTACTCAAACACATATAGCATAAAAACCACAGTACTCATAAAGGAAAAATATCACCTAGATAGGACCACAAGAATCTTCCACGCAACAAAAGGCTCCTTCCAAGCTCTTCTTCAAACCTGTCTAGCACAAAACTCAAACAAGAAACCATTAACCGCACCCGCACTAAACAGACAACTGGCCCTCTTGCCCTAATGAAATAAAACACTTCACTACAAAACTGAATCGGCCCTCTTGGCCTAATGAAATTAAACATAGTAACACCTACACATCTTTCCTTGGAAGAATCCAGATATACAATAAGAGGCTCCCTCCCAAGGAGGAAAAACAAGCTCGTAGCCCTAAACTAAATGCATGAGGTTATGACCCATCCCTCCTGCATAGATAGCAAGAGGCGTATGCATAATATGATGTCTAATCAACCTATGGGTCTTAGATAATAACGGTAGATTGGTCTCAGCTACTCTCTGCATCACCCATATCAACCATCGTCTGCCATATATTGCATGTTCTGATAACATCCCCCACAAGCGGCCAGGTCCTATTTCATCATTGATCACAATATCCAAACTAGGACCACAATTAAAGAAGAGGTCTTCTTCATAAGCAAGATTTGCTAATGAATCCGCAAACTGATTCCGGTAACGTGGAATCAGTTGAAAAGACACTCTCTCAAACTCCTCAAGTAGGGTCATAACAGTCCGATGATACATACAAAGGATGGGATTCCGCACTGTGTACGTCCCATCTAGCTGATTCAGGATCAACTGGGAATCCCCTTTTACTAACAATCGACGAATATCACCTTGCTTGGTAATATACAGTCCCATAATCAAGGCTTTATACTCCACCATATTGTTAGTGAATCCTACCCCGAGATAAGCAGCTAACTTCATCGTCACTCTACGTCGGGGATCTCGGATTACCACTCCCACACTTCCTTTTCTATTAGGGCCCCTGGACGCTCTGTCAAAATATAGTGTATACGTCCACAATGGGTATACACAGTCGGCCATCACAAACTCCTCTATTCGTAGTTGTGATAATCAAAGTTTAGCATGTTGAGAGGATGAACTGATGACTCCATCCCACCTTCTGCATTGAACTCAACAGGGATACTCGTCAACAGTCATAGACAGTGATGGCAGAAGACTTTAATCTCCCACACAAAGGTTCTGTCCTCTTGCTCAATCACCTTATATCCTTTGCTCCACCAAATGAGTTTCCCCTGATGGTATCTTTGCTCCAGATATGGGTGCTCCAAATAAGGGATTAACCAACCCATCAACCAACTTTTAAGCTCTTCCGCAGGTCTCAAATCATTCCTAGCATGGACCTGCAATGCATTTCCTTTGTATTAGCAGACTTAGAAATAGTAAGGTTTAATCTTATTAAGATTAACCTTATTCTTAATCTCCACTCCCTATAAATCAGCTAATAGGGCTGTAGACTTATTCTTCCCTAACCTAACGATTTTGTAGGGTCCATCCCATTTAGGCTCCAATTTTCCTGGGAAAAGCTCCCTACGCGCATCATAATATAAAACTAGTTGTCCCCTCTTAAAGGTATACTTCTTCGCTTTTAGATCATGCAATTGTTTCATGTGACGTTTAGCCACCTCTTGGTGTAATAGGCTTTGCAACTTAATTTCATCCAAGTGTGCTAAGGTCATAAATCGCTCTAATAGGGCATCCTCATTACCCAAAGAATGGTTTATTGCAAATCTAATGGTCGGCAACTCAATTTCCAAGGGTAAAATGCACTCTTCACCATAAACTAGTTTGAACGGCGTGTGGCTAGTGGCTCGCTTGAATGTGGTATTATATGCCCATACTACCACATACAGCTTCTTATCCCAGTCACGTTTCTTTTCAGACACGACTTTCGATAGGATACCCACAAGCTGCTTGTTGGTACTTTCAACCTTCCCATTCGCCTGCGGATTATAAGGAGTCGTTTTGTTGTGTTTGATCTGCCAAGCCTCTGTCAAGCTTTTGATTACCTTATTCAGGAAATGGGTTCCGCGGTCCGACACTAATTCTTTCAGGGGACCAAAACGGCATATTATCTGCTCTAAAAGGAAACTAGCAATTTCTTTAGCATCATCTTTCCTTGTTGCACGAGCTTCTGACCACTTTGTGAAGTAGTCAGTTGCTACAATGATATATCTCTTTTGCGCAGTCGATGACGGAGTAATAGGACCCACAAAGTCTATTCTCCACTTCTCAAATGGAAGTATCGCCATAATAGGGGTAAGTTGTCTTTTCCTATTCTCTCGACTATCATATCGTTGATAAATATCGCATCTCTTAACATACGCAAATGCATCCTGGAGGATGACAGGCGACCAGTAACCTGCTCTTAAAGCCTTTTGAGCTGTAAGCCGTCCTACAAAATAGCCTCCGCAAGTAGAATCATGGCACTCTTCCAAAATGAATGGCACCTCGTCAAGCATCACACATCGGAGATAGATGTCATCAACCCCTTTTGCCGATATAATGTACCTACGATCAAGGCAAACTTTAACACTTGCTGCTTAATTTTCCTTCTCTCAGCTTTAGATAATTCAGATCCAGCCTATCCCGTCGATAAATAATGTGTTATTGCAGCATACCAGGAGGGAATAGACGCCGTATCTATTTTAAATAACAACTCCATGTCACTACCTTCAGCCATAGATTCTTTTGGCTCCCCAAAGTCCACAAGACATTCCACGATACCTTGCAACCTTGGTGGCTTACTCCTAATCTCATAATCGAATTCATGCAAAGTGATTAACCACTTTGCTAGACGATCAGGCGGCTGTAACTTATTCATCAATAGTCGAAGCCCCTCCGCCTTCGTATAAAGCACGACTTTCTCATAGAGAATATAATGCCTGAATTTCTTGGTCCCAAAGACCATCGCCAGACATGACTTCTCCATGTAGGTATAATTGATTTCGGATACCCCCAGCTTCCGGCTAGCAAAAGCAATCGGGTGGTACCACTTTTCTTCCCAAATTTGGGCTAAACAGCAACTGATACTATGCATGGTGGCTACTGAGAATATATAGAACACCTCACCTCTTTTAGGTGCTTTTAAAACGGGAGCTCTTGCTAGCTCCTGTTTCACATCCTCGAATGCTACCTTACAAGGGTCACCCCATATAAACAAACAGCTAAAGGACAATAGATTTGTAAGCGGCAACGTTCTTTCTGCCAAAAGAATATGACTTGATCAAGGACCTAGACAGTTTTAAACCAAAACTTAACATTCTGACATTTGCCAATGTTGTCTTCTAGTTGTCAAAAGTAATTCAAAAGCATACTGACAAGAAGAGGAGGCCTAAAGAATACTCCCTTTGCAACAACTAAGTCCAACAGAGCCTCACAGCCTGTGAAGGAAGTGGATGTGGCTAATACCTTCATGGATCCTCGAACCCCAAAGATTGGCGTATGGATTGAAGGATGCTTTATAGCATATGCAATGATTGATGGAGGCTCATCAATGAACATAATGATGGATGTGACAATGAAGGATCTAGGACTACAAGGAATGCAGCATACGCTGTGGCTTATCAGATTAGTAGACTAAAGCAAAATCAAGCCTTTAGACACTCTCCCATATGTGAAGACAACCCTCACAGGAAGAGATTATTGGCTGGCATATCTGGTGGTCAAACCAAATTCCTACGAGACCTCATACCCTCTGATGGGAAGACCTTCACTCTTTGAAGCAAGAGCAAGGACTGATTGGTTTAAAGGAACCCTAACCCTAGGCAGAGAACCCAACAAGGTGGTGTTGAAGTTGTATGGATCGCAAAAAGGCAATGGATCCACATCCATCAAAGTTGTAACAGACTCCTCCAAATGAGGTAACAGATGGTACATCAGAAGGACAAAAAACTTGTCAAATAAATATTCCCAAAGAGAACAAAGACATAGTCCCTGACAATGGGCACTCTAAGCCAACTATAGAAGGAAGCAAAGTCTTTGTCATCATTGAGTGAATACCTCCTTCCTAAATCCAATTGGACATCTAAAATTACCTCTGACAATGAGATAGAAGCATGGATGTATTTTTCTCCTTGTTACATGGTAGTAGCAGAGACAGAGGTAGAGACAAAGATAGAAGCAGAAGAAAAAGCATAGAACATAACAGAGAGTTTGTTCTTCTCTTACAAAGCCTCCACAGAGGCAGAAACAAAATCTAAAGAGGAAAAAAGTGATAATGCAGAAGAAGAGTATGAAAGTAAGCTAGATAAGTATGTCTTCCTCTTGTAAAAGGCAGAGATGAGAAAGAAGTTCTAGAAGTTCATGAAGTCACAGAAGCAAAAGATCCCTTTCCGTTCAACAAAATGACTATGGTACCCTTTGGATTGATTAATGAGTCATGTCATAAGCAAAGCATCTATAAGAAATGGATTAAGAAGAATAGTCCTTCCTTCAGTAGTGGCTCTTGTCACCCAAAGTTATCCTTCCTAAGAGAAGATGATGACGATATGCACCTTGCCAACAACCACCAGCCTTGCATCTTAAACAAAACTCAGAAGGTTCCTATTATGTGATGTTTTTGGATGCATCCTCGGAGGACGAGTCTTCATGCCAAGTAGTGACTCATCCCCAATCCAAATCTGAAACCACTCTAATACCCTTTTAGCTTCCCAGGGAGCAAGCTAAATCTCCACTAAAATAGGAATTTGGTTTCATTGAATCATCTAAAGAGAAGACCACTCTATTGAAGGAGTTGGATCTCTACCCAGAAGAAGAAGAAATCCGTAGGATATTCATATGAGAAGTGGAAGATGAAAAGAAATTGACATTCGTGGATGTTGAAGGTACTGAACATCACCTAAAGGTGGGCATAAATCTTGCAGAAGAAGAGTTATTGATCTTGCATGACCTATTGAAGGAGAGCTTAGATGTATTTGCATGGTCGTATAAGGATCTAAAGGGGATTGATCCCATAGTATGCCAACATCACATCGACCTAGAGTGTGATGCCAAATCTATGAGGCAAAGACAAAGGCGTATGAATCCAAATTACTCTACCCTAGTGAAGGCCGAATTACTGAAGCTCCTTGAAGTTAATTTCATTTATCTAGTGGCCAATAGTGAATGGGTTTCACCTATTATGATAGTATCCAAGAACAATGGAAAGCTGTGAATATGTGTGGATTTCCAAAAGTTGAATTTCAAGACCAAGAAAGATCATTTCCCTATCCCATTCATAGACCAACTATTGGACACAGTAGTAGGCTATGAGCTCTATTCTCTCTTGGATGGATTCAACGGACACAATCAAGCCCAAATCATAGAAGAGAATCAATCCAAATCGACCTTCATATAACAGAATGGGGAACCTATGCTTACAGAGTGATGTCGTTTGGGCTCTGTAACGCTCCTAATACCTTCCAACGAGTGATGATGGCTACATTTCGGAACCATCTATGTGATTTCATTGAGGTATACCTAGATGACTTCTATGTCTATAGCCTAATCCATGAGCATTGGGGACACCTAAAGCAGTGCTTTGACAGATGTTGAGAATATGGGATTTCTCTCAATCCCGACAAATGTGTCTTTGGCATCTCATCATCATGAGTTCTTCTAGGCCACATTGTCTCTGCACAGTGGATAGCAATAGATCCTGCCAAGATTGAGAATATTGCCACCTTAACATCCCCAACCAACCTCAAACAATTGAGGGGATTCCTTGGCCATGTGGGCTATTACAGAAGATTCATTGCACACGTTGCAACAAAGGTAGCCCCTCTGCATAAGCTCCTAAGAAAAGATGCAAAGTTCAAATGGACCACTAGTTGTGACGAGGCATTCAACACCCTGAAATAGTACCTGATTGAGGCACCCATCCTACAGCCTTCTGATTGGACGAAGGAGTTCCATGTACACACTGATGTATCAGTTGAAGGCCTAGGTGCAGTCTTATGCCAAAAGGGCCCCTTGAGGTTAGATTAACCTATCTACTATGCAAGTTAGAAAGTAACTGACAGAGAACGAAACTACACAGTGGGACGAATCTTGAGTGCCTAGCAATGGCATTTGCCTTGGAGAAGTTTCAACACTACCCGTTGTAGACGCACTTCAAAGTATACATGGACCATGAAGCATGTTCTTCCTGATGAACAAGAATGATATGAAGGGAAGAATGATGAGATGGATCCTTCTGTTTTAGGAGTTCGATTTTGAAGTGGTTACCAAGCCCGATCGCTCTCATGTCCTGGTTGGCTGATCATCTATCGCGAATCCCTTAAATCAATGAAGAGGAGTAGGATGATCCAGACCTTCCTAATGCTTCCATGTTTCTTGTTGAAACTATTACACCATGGTATACAAACATAGGCAACCTCTTGGCAACCCAACAATATCCCCCTAGTATCTCGAGTCGTGAGAAAAAGAAGCTTCTATTGGAATCATCCCCCTACACCCTGTTAGGTGGTGCATTGTAAAAGAGAGAAAAAGATGAGGTATTGCAAAGATGTGTTGCAGGAGAAGGTATTGGAATCGTGTTGAAAGCATGCCATGACAAGCCTTGTGGCAAATATTTCACAAGATAAGTGATAGCCAGAAAGGCCTTGCGCGTAGGATATTGGTGGCCAACCCTCCACAAGGATGCCTATGACTATGGCAAATACTGCAATGCCTGTCAAAGAATGGCAATGTCTACCAAATCTAGCGCTATGCCACTGCAACCCATTCTTCCCCTAAAGTCATTCGAGAAGTAGGCAATCAACTCTGTAGATCCCCTTGATCCGCCAACCAAAAGGAAATAGAACATACACATCTTGGTCTATACAGATTACGTAACCAAGTGGTGTGAAACCAAAGCTCTGAAGCGGGATGATGGCAACAATGTGGCCCTATTCCTATATGAGAACATCATCGCCCGTTTTTGTAGTCCCCTAGATCCGCCTCTCTGTGTCTCATGCTATGATAGTTAGAGCCAGGAATGATGGATATGGAAAGCATGGTAGTGGTAGTGGCAATGATTTACCTTAGAGCTATGTACTTTACGAGTTTACTAGTGCATTCTTGTGAGTTAATAATTTAGAGATGTACTTAAGTTTAACTAGTGCATTCTTGCAAGTTGATAACACTCTCCATTTATTTTAGAGCTATATACTTAACAAGTTTAACTAGTGCATTCTTTGTGAGTTAATGGCACTTAGGGATTGCTATCATAAGTCGACACCCTATTACCCCAAAGCCAATGGCCAAGTTGAAGTCGCCAATCCCATCCTCTGCTCAATCCTAAAAAAAACGATTGTTGCACAACATTGTGATTGGGACAATCAAATTTTAGAGGCACTCTATCTATACAGAACCTCCCATAAGGCTACTACAGGACAAACTCCTTTCCGATTGGTGTATGGAACAGAAGCTGTCTTTCCTATTGAACTCGGTCTAGCCTCTCCGTGGGGCTATTAAAGAACGCTTGGGAGATGGGGAGTCACTACAATGCCGTCTCATGTATCTACAATCTCTCGATGAGACTCGTAGAATGGCCCTACAATGCATGAAAGCCACGCAAGCTTGCAAAAGTGCATATCATCACAACTTCATCAAGCAGAAAGAGTTTAAGGAAGGTGACTTAGTCCTAGCCTATGATTCCCAATTTGGCAAGTTTCTAGGCAAGCTTCAACAATGCTAGATGGGCCCTTATAAGGTACTTGCCGTCAACCCTAATGGCTCTGTCCAAGTCTAGATAATCGACATTTCGGATGACCCCTTCATGATTAATGGCTATCGGCTTAAGACCTATTACCCTCCCTAGAGATCCTCAGAATCATTGTCGATAGCTTCCTCATTTCTTGCATGATGGCCGATATGGCTTCACCTAATGCTCTTGATAACCCTCTTGTTGATCTTGATTATGTCGCTTCATTCTATTAGCCCTCATAGCCACCTTCCCCTCCTCCTTGGCTTCCTTTTCGTCTAATCCAGTAGAGGTGGCGAGGATGGTTTTGACACATGGCATTCTTGCCATTCTCCTCTTCCAAGAGAAATTTTAAAAAAAGATAATCAAAATATGAAAAAAGTAAAAATAAAAATATATCGACCGTGGGAGAAAAGGACTCCAGTCCCTGTCATGTCAATCTATTCTTCGAGAAATGGTGGAAACACCCTCGGGAGTAGAGTAAAATTTTAAAAAATAAAAAAAATATACAAATCAAACTGTTATGGAAGAAAATGAAGAAATTTCCTGTCATAACATGCCTCATTCCAAGAAAAGGTGACACACACCCTTAGATGGGAAGCTGGCTGTGAAAAAGATGGTCACAACTCGAAGTCCAAGATAGCTGAATCTATAGCAAAACTCTTGCAACAGAAGTTTCTAAGCCGCCTCCCTTGGTGCGCTAGATCCTATACCTCATCAAGTGCTTTTGATTCCTTCAATAACGATGCTTCTTCTATGCAATCCAAGTATCGGACTTGTTGGCTACCTCCCTGGGTATGCCTCTTCATCATCCAATCTATGTTGACATCATCAACTAGAGGAAACCGATCTTCATCGACAAACCTAGAGTGACGTGAGCTTTTATCCTAACCAGGTGGGGATGTGAGTATGGGTTGTCCTCTGTAATCATCAATCGAGAGTGAGACAGCGGGTAGGGTGAGTGACCAATCCTTGCCCTTTATATCCAATGGAGAGGTGAGATATGTGAATGGAGCATTGCACGCACAAGATGGGCCTCTCAATGCACAAAGCACATAATTGTTCCTATACAGAGTATTATAATGCTCCTTGGCCTTCCTTCTTGCACTGTATACCGATACATGGCAGGATCCACTACTGCACCATCAATTGTGCACAAGGCATACACCCTCTGCACAAGTGATAGTAAGGATAACATCAATGGGTTTCAAGAACAAGCTGTCCTCCTATATCTATTAACAAAGCGTGAAGCAGAGAAGGGGAGAGCTGAGTGTGACCGATGTTTCCTCAAACAATTATTGAGAGGTGTGGATTGAGGGATGTTATGACACTTGGTGTCAAGTACGTTCTCGTTTTCCTACATACACAAAGGATGGGTCTCTGTCATCACCACCAAACACATCACCTTGTTCTGTATACTACACTAGAAGGCTCCTTGGCCTTCCTGCTTGCACCTATGCCACACGGGGTGGAACGCACTAATGCATCATCAATTGTATACACTGGCATACTCCCTTTGAACCATCTCCCTTGTTAATTTCTAAGCTGGATGTGAGACTAGGTTTCCATCATTATTCAATCGAGCGATGTCTATTGGGAGGTGAGTGACTATTCTTTGATTCCAATTTGAGTGACTGTGAGCAGAGTGCTACATCCTTCGCCATCGACAGTTTCTCGTGACTTCATCACTAATGTTGCCTCCCTGGGTGCTACAATGTGGTCCTTGCCACATTCGACATGGTGCTATGACGACACTTTAGTACCTCCTGCAATAGCTAACTGCAACACAACAAGTGACATTGACAATTTTCCACAACTCTTTGAAACATGGGCCAAGTTTTTCTAATCCTACACTTTCTATTATTAGTGATGGTCATGTTTTAAGTGTGGGGATGTTAGCGTCTGATTTGTTGTCATGTCCTAGGTCCTTGTTGCTAGTTCAGCCTTCTCGATAAGATCTTAAGTGTGGCCATGCATCCATGCGCGTCCACTTTGCATACCCTCAAGCATATACTCATTCATGCATGCCATGCCTTGATTTTACTCTAATCGGGTCCCATTTCCACCCACTCATCCTCTCTCACCCCACTCCAGGGATTGTTCTTTCTCCATTTCCCTTTATCCCTTGTTTTGTGGTTTTTCCATGTGAGCACATCCCAAGTCTACCAGAACCCCCATTTAACCTTATAGCCATGTTCGTCCCTTTGAATTGACCACTTTTTATTTTTATAGCCCCCTATTCCGAGCCACGGATCATGAGTTATTAATTTTTGAAGAATTTTCTATCCATTTAATGTGTTTCCATGCGAACGTGCCTTTTTCAAATCGAAACTGCAATTTGATGTGACAGCCCAAACCTACACCTTTTCATATACATTTTTTCTTTTTACTACCTATCATTCCGATTTGCAGTTTGTTTGTTATTAATTTTTCCGTAATTTTGGGTATTTTTAGGTGTTTTTTTACCATTTTTCCGTGTGAACCTGCCTTAATCATTTCAAAGTTTAATTTTGATTGAATAGCCATGTCTGGCTTGGTCCCGGGCATGATTTTCATTTTTTTCCCATCCTGATTTGGTCTAGCAAATTTATTTTATTACTTTTTTCGTGAGTTTTTATGTTCTTTTTTCTTCTTTTTCCCATGTGAATGCCCCTAACGCCATACACTATGTTTTGACAAGACAAACCTATACCACTCACGTCCCTTGACATTTTTCCTTTTCAGTACCCTCTGTTTCAATGCACGGATTTTTTTGTTTTTTTCCATACGAATGCATCTTTTCGTCCCCGGAACTGCATAAGACTTTACCTATCCTGTCAGACCTATTCCCATAAACATTTTTCGTATTCACTTTGCCGGGCCAAATCTTTCCATATTAATTTTTATTTTCAATTTCGAGTGTGTTTTTACAAATTTTCCCATGTGAACTTCGTTCCGACACACTGATTTTTTGGAATTTATTTTCATTTGATTTTATGTCCCGACGTCGAGTGGGTTTGCACGTGAATGCCATCATTTTCGTCTTCTGAGTCCTAATCACTTCCGCCATGTTCGGGACGTGCTCCCGCTCGTCCTCTCATTCTCCATAACACAATTTTTTTTACCCCAACCCTACATGAGACGGGAGCACTACATTTTAAGAATTAAATTTCAACAAAAAACAAAAACAAAACCAACAAAAACGAACAAAAAAAACAAAAAATGTATATATATTTGTTCTACTTCGAAGTGAAGTCTTTTCTTAGTTGTATCATCTTTTCTTAATGGAACAAGTTTTTATTTGCTCTCTGTTTTTTGGGGGCATGTACCATTCAAACTACTTGGTATTGTGTCTGTATGAGTTTTGTATATTTTGTTATGTATGTGTGGTGTATTATCCTTCTTATGTGGAGTTGAAGATAAAGATGGACCTAATTGAGAAGACGTTGGATGGTGGTTCTTGATTCTATCTTATTTATGGACGGAAGCAACCTCTTATATTCTTTACGAGTTTGTTATGATTTTCTCTTGTTCATAAGATGTATTAATGGATATAGGGTTTCTCTTTCATTGTATTCTTTACTAGATGTAGGTTATAAGTTCGGGTCGTGGTTGGATGGTTTATTGAAGATGCTAAAGAAGATCGAGTTGAGCTCTTTGATGAACTTGTATTCCTTTTTTCTTAGGTCATGAGGACACTCCCTTATTAACTGTGGGGATATGTTGAATGCTGAAATGATTTGGTTTTTTGGTTGATTTTTGTTGTTTTTTAGGCTTGAATGTTTGATTTTTTATGGATTTTGAATGATGTTTAGTTGTTTTGGAAGTGTTTGAGAGTGTTTTGGATGAGATTGATTATGTTTTGAAAGCTCATAATGTTTTATAGTGGAGATATGAGGCTCTATGATATTCTAATAGGTTCTATTGAGGTTCTGATTGGTTTTGATAGCTTCTGTTTTGTTCTATTTTTTCTTCTGTATGGAAGGATAGAGTAATGATTGATGAAGTATGAAGTTGTTTGAAAGCTCATTGAATGGTTTTTTATGATTTTGATTGGTTTCAGTTGAGCTGGATGCTTTCTATTAACCTTCTGTAACCTTTTGTTGAGCTTCTATAGAGCCTCTGTTCCTATTCTGTTATGTTCTCTATGCCTCTGTAAGTGTTCTATGGAATGTATGTGTGACTTTGGGAAAGTTTTCTAGCCTTGGAAAGAGGTGAATGCAAGTTCAAAAGAGTTCAAGAAAGTGAAAGAAGCAGCTGCTAAAGACTCAAGAGAAGACTAGAGTGAAGTGACAATAGTGAGCTGTGAAGAGTCACTGTAGTGGCTGTGGTGACCTTTCATATCAGACACACCTCTTAAGAGGGGTATTCATGACCAAAGAAGGATTATTGTGAGTGATTATTGAGTATTGTAGTGAGGAGATGATGTACTATTGATAGAGAGAGAGAGAGAGAGAGAGAGAGAGAGAGAGAGAGAGAGAGAGAGAGAGTGTGTGTGTGTGTGTGTGTGTGTGTGTGTGTCTCAATTCTATGCCAAACAATGTATCTATCTATGAGAGATTGTGAGAGAAAGCAAGCTATGGAGTCTTTGAAGAGGAGTTATATGTGATATCTTTCCATTCGAAGTGGAGTATTCTTTTTAGTTTTCCATATCAATCAAAGAATTCTATAAAGAATATGAAGAGAATGATGGATTTTGTTAAAGTTAAAGACGTGGGAGAATAGTTTCTATGAAGCTGCGTAAAGATTTCTTGTTTCTGGTGTTCTTTTCCTTGTTGTGATTATATAAAATATGAAAGATATGGTTGTTGATGATAGAAGATAGATTTTCTTGCAGTAGAAACCCCATTTTCCTTGGTGTTTCCTTTAGAGCTCCATTAATATACAAGTTACAATAACAATAATTGATGCATGCATTTGGAAAATTGGAATCTTCAGAGATCAAGGCTTTACTGATTGTAGAAAATGAACTGAAACTATTTAACGACCATAATATTTCAAGTTACTTGCATCTATATGTAGTAAAAATGAAAATTTTGAAAATTTCAAAACTTGCATGGACCCAGTTTTTGTTCAACTCACATACATGAATTTAAAGCAAGAAGTATCTAGATCGAGATGAATTCAAAAAGGCTCTAAGAGAAGAGTTTGACATAGAGGATGCAAAGTTGGTTACTCATGTATGTCAAGGAAAAAAATAGGATAGAAAGAAAAATGATAAACAACTGAGTTCTAGGCTACAATCTGACATTGAGGCTACCACAGATATAAAGAAAGTACTTGGAGAGTGTATTCTCAATATTAGATTGGAAATTCACTCTTAGGAAGGTGCTTAGTATTGGAAAGCATGAATTTCATGATGGTTACTAATATTATAGAGAGAAAACAAGATGATTATGGAAAAAAATCATAGGTTGTTTTGGAAAGGGTTGATGCTATAAATGAGCTAGCTCAGGGTAAAACTATTGATATATTTGCTAATAAATCAGTTATTTGCAACACTACAAAGGGAAATTAGGCATATGAAACATACCAATGATAAGTCTTCAACGTTTATTCCTAGAAATCATTAAACTTGAAACCGTTGGGCTCATGCAACAACACAAACTATGGTTAAGGTTGGGAAGCTTGAGACTTTGTGCATTGCATTGCTTGGCCATGGATGAAAGATTAATACAATTTCCAAGAGATTATATGAAAGTTGTGCATGGCCCATTGATGTTGATCATGGTTGGAGAATGCAGGTAATAAGCAACTCCTTGGGGGATCTTAATGCAACATGTCCAAATGTTAAGATAACAATTGGTGATATACAAGAGAAGCACGATTTCTTTGTACAAGACAGGTGTTCTTATCCAATGATTTTGGGATAGCCATACATCATAGTTGTTCATATGGAGACAAATATATTGGATGATGGATTGGCCGATACTAGAGTCAAAAGTAACGATGGGAAAAGGTTGTTCAATTTCTCATTGTATGTGTTAATCACCCAAGAAACCGAGACACGTTAAGGGATTATCCATTGCCTCCAAATGTGAAGGAATTTGATTACTCAAATTTTTAGTAGGCATTGTTGTAATGTGGGGCTACAGTAGTGTTGTTTAGAGGAAGCTCTCGCCTCCTAGTGTGAGGAAAAATGTGTTTTCTAATGGTTCTACCTAGTTTACAACAAACAGTTCCGAATGTTCTAAGTGGATGTATTCCCTATACAACATTGAAAGAGTGTACATGTAAAGTTGAAAAAGAACTAAAAAACTATGTTGTATTGGCTAGCAAATGAGGGCATTTCAAGCCTATATGAAGGGCTAGTTTTTGTAGACTATTTTTGAAACTTCATCAATGGTAAATTCTAAAAATATGGATGAAAACAATGTACTACAAGTTTGCTCTTTGGACATGTTCCAAGTCATAAAAGAGTTTTCTCAATAAGAAGGTTTATGGTAGCTAAAAGAATGGGCTGATGCAATTATGGATACAAAATACAAGACTATAGACAAAAAGATCAAGCTAGTTGCTATGCCATTGTCGCTTGACAGTGATGAGACGTATGAGTCAATGTCTAAATAGCTAAGTTTGAGATATCCAAAGGGTATTTGGCATAAGTTTACTGTTGAAACAATGAAAAAGCTAAAAATTGGTTGTAATGCATTTCTTTTACCTACAGAAAGGAAATGTTTTAATTGGATGACATGGGAAGGCCTTTGCATTCAACTAACTAAAATATATTGTGTAGATCCAAATGTAGTGGCTCAGAGAGTGATTTACCATTCTGCATGTTTCATGGAATTTGAGGCCCATTTGTGTGCCAGGGGCTTATTTGCCTAAACTAATGGAGTTGCTAAATGAGAAGATGCGAATGAACATTTTAGAGCCATCATCAACAATGTACTCAAATGGATGGATTACTGTGCCAAAAAAAATTGGTGCATTGAGATTTATCCGAGATATACACATAGTCAACAAAGTGATAATTTGAAATGTCAATGCAAGAGATGTGGTCAATGTCTACTAACACACTCGCTAGTAAGGCAATGCCTTGTTTGAGGGGTTTATACTCAAGGTATGATCAGTTCCTGTTGGTAGTGGAAGGTAGGGATATTACTACTATGAAGACATTGTTGGGTTTGGTATGAAAATGTACTCTTCCTCACGGTGCAACAAACTCTATGGTGCATATGATGAATGTGATGAAGGTCTTAAGGATGGTTTCATAAAGCTTATGTACATTAGGGTTATTTCTAAGTTTTTGTCTTAGAGATTTAGGACAATCATCCCAACACAAGGTATTATGCTTGCTTTGTGTTAGCTCCAATCAATGCATCTCTATTCTTGAAGTGATTCAATATTTTCTTTAATTATTATTTCCTAACCCTACTCTCTACATCCTTCTCTCTTAAACCTCCATGGTTAAGGCCTTTGACTTACTACCCCAGAACAATAGAAATTTGCATTAACACTTAACTAGCTACAAGGAACAATATTGTGAAGAGTCAATGACACCAAAATACAAATATGGACACTCCTTTATTTTGAGAAGCTCTTAGGCAATACATGCATGTGTTATGTGGTGAATATAAGAGAAGCGATGGAGATTTAGATTAACTCACATGAATTACATATGCGTAACTAGGATAATGGTGAACTAAAGTAATACAATTGTGCATGCATTGATGCGTGGAATGATTCCCAAATCTATGATGTATTTGGCAACCAAAATTTTTATTAACTTCAATTAACTAACCATGGTGCAAAAAGCTTTAGGCATCTTTGGTTCCCATGTTGGCTCTCTCTCTCTCTCTCTCTCTCTCTCTCTCTCCACAACTATTTTTTCATCTCCAATTGTTGTATCAATTCAATTCATTCGTGGTCATTGCGAGTACAAATTGTTATCGCAAAGGTTGCACTTTGAGCTCTATGGATTGTTTTATTAGGGTTTGTAAGTTTTGTTCCTATACAATTGACATTTATTCCTTGTGTGTGTAAGCTTGAACTGGTCACAAAGTGTGGGCACTTCTATGACTACAACAATCTCCTTTGGCTCATCTTCTTCAATGTCTACTTATCGAGAACCTTGATATTTTTAGCCTTTATCTCTAGCCCTTATTATATTGGAGTTAAGAATTGAGGAGCAATGGCCATGAAAATTCTCAAGGGATTATGCAATGCCATGCTTAGTGCTTGTCTACTTCTATGAACTTGCTTTGATTGATACAACTCGCAAGGCAATTGTACATCAATAATTTGCGACTAGTTCCCTGTCTTATTGCAACTAGTCTAGCATTCACACAAGTTTGTTGGGGCCCTTTTTAATACTTTCAACTATGCTTTTACCAATTGAGATTGTATGCAACATTTGGTCTTTGTAATTGAGCTAATGAAATCAACAGTAGACAACTTGCATTTTTGCATACATATACCATGGAATATCATGGTAACACTAGACATTGCATGGTTGTAACTGTAAAACACACTTTTCACTTTGTCCATTCTTTAGTGTCTATCCACACATTACTTTTCCTCTATTTTGCCTTTACAATAACTAGTTTGACTCATCTAAAATAGTCTACAACCAACACATACATGCAAGGTTTCATGAATCTTTAAACTTAGCACATGGATCTCAACATGAACTATAATGGAAACATAGTTTCCTAAAAGGAAAACAAAATCACAAATCATTTGTTTTGAGAATATGCCTCGTGCACTCGAAGTTATGACCTCCTAACTTAGTGGCATGGCCCATCATCTTAATGAAATCAATAGATCTTGTATGTAACAAAAGAGACTCATTCATCAATGCTCTAACAAAGAATAAAGCTATCAAAGTTCAACCTAGCTCCTAGCATAATCACATTCATAGCCCAAAACCCAAACTTCCACTCATTCAACAAGCATACAATCCCAACTCTTCTAAAACTTCCCATTCCTTGGTAAGTACATAACATGGACTCTTTTATGGGCATGTGCATGTAGTTCATTGCAACATGGATTGGTGGTGCCTAGCCTTGTAATCCCAATCCTCAAATCTTTTGATATTTTACATTCTCCTTACCCCAAAATTAAGAAGAGACTACAATGATAAACATATGTGATGCTAGATTCTCGATACATGTTTGTAACTACGTATCTCATGACTTATAGCACGACTCATAACACAACTGTTCTAAGGTTCTTACAAGTTTTCAGAGAGAGAGAGAGAGAGAGAGAGAGAGAGAGAGAGAGAGAGAGAGGTGAGAAGTTAAGAGAAAAAAATTGTCAAATTTGAAATTAGCTCAAAGCAAGTGTGTGTATTTCAAGTCACAGTTGCCATGTTTGCTTTAGAATGATTACTTATCAGAGGTCACAATCTGCCTTCAATACACAGCTCATGCATCACAAGGAGCACTATTCTTACTGCACTCCAAAGTGCAACATCTTCTCCTTGTAGCTACAGATATCTTCTCCTTGTCGTTCCTTGCATCTAATCCTACACTAGGCATCCCCTCTTTATCATAAATTATGGTGGTGCCTTGTCTTAGCTCATAGCAGTCCACCGTGGCATCATTGGCAAGAGCCAACATAGTACCTCACCCATCACCTAGCCTAGAAGAACATGAAAAATAATCAAAAGATCAACCAAAAAGGTTAAAATCCCATAGAGGATGAGAATGACGAAGCATAACAAGCATGACAAACAGATCTTGTGACCATGTACAAGAGGCTACAAGGTAGTCACATTGATTAAGTGGTCAAGGCTCTTGAAATTTGGACTTAATATCCTTAAGATATATTTTTGATATTATTTGGTGCTTTTATTATATCTAAGAGTAATTTTAAAACCTTTTGGTATTTTTTACACTCAAGTATTCAGCAAAATTATTTGTGCAGTCATATCTATGACATTTACACTCAAAATTTATAGACCATATCCTTGGAGTAGCCTGCATCCCTGAGAAGGCCTGTAACCTGCACGTTTACACACTAATTAGCTCTCTCTCTCTCTCTCTCTCTCTCTCTCTCTCTCTCTCTCTCTCTCTCTCTCTGTGCCCACCTACCCCTCCCAAAAAAAAAAAACACACAGACACAGCGCATACAGCTGTATGAGAATTTCAACTTTCTTACAAAGTTAGGTCCTAAAGTTACAACTTAGAGAGCATGAGCAATTAGCCTATAGCTACGCCACTGACTAATCCTGCTTGTCAATTAAGCCCATGCATGAGTTTTCCCTCCTGGATCACACTTGAATTTCCTTTTTCTTATTGCGATGTCCTTGTGATGTAGCTAAATGAATTAGTCTTATGCTCATGAAACCTTCAATCATGACTATCATTGTTATCTCATGAAATCAAAACCAGTCTCTGAAAGAGGACTAAAAGGCATACCTCTCCTTGGGATTTGTCAGGGGCCTTGTCCCCAGAAATATGTTTCATCATTCCAGGTGGCCCACATACCTGCCAAACATCAAACCAAGTGCTTTTAGTATCTTACTAGCTAGCACAATCCTGGGGATAAGGAGAGGAAAATTCAAGAGCTTGCAAACAGAGTAAACTAAATATACAAGCAAAAGACTTTGATTAAACATATTTAGGTTGTTTACTACCCGATCACAAGTGACATTACCTCCTAAAAGAATGTTGTTATTGCTGAATAGAAGCCGTTTCCAATACCACAAATTTGCTTGGATGGTGAGAGCAACATTAATAATACTTTCAGTCTCATCTATATTTCAAGATGTAGTTTGCTTGCCATTTGTTTGCTTCAGGAGTGCACATGATTACACAAGTCTGTGGTAAATGGAAGCTGGATAATGTTAGGAAACAAGTGCAACTTGCATACGGAAAGCTCATGTTTTGACAGCTCAGACAGCAACATTATGTCTATGATATACAAGCAAAGTCATGCAAGTAACATGACACAATGCAGACAAGAGCAAGGTTGAACCTGATGCAAGAGAGGGGTTTACTCTTCTAAACGTTTTTTTCAGAAATCTGAAATGACCAAGATTGGATTCTGAGCAGTCAGATAATGCACGCATACCTACACTTATTCCTGACTCTCTGCTGATGCGGATCCACTTACTCATGCTGCTCCTGACACACAGGTTTAGTGCATGCTATTTTTTTGCATATAGAGGCATCTACATTGGAAGCTGAATGTACACTATGAAGCCAAATCAGCTCTTACTAAATGGGAATGTCCTAGCTGAGATGATCTTTCTCTGGAATTCTCTCATGCATTTTGGGATGATTTACTTTATTGTGCATAGAGGCATCTACATTGCACGTTGAACTTTACACTAATAAGCTGAATCAGCTCTTGGTAAATGGGAATCTCCTAGCTGGGCTGACCTTTCTCTGGAATTATTTCGTGCATTTGAATGATTTGAAGGATACTTTGCTGTGCATGATAATTCAAATGCCAACCACGAGGAATGCAAGGTCCCTGAATTCCTTAAATAGCAAATATTGAACAATTGAAAGATTCACGACCCATCACTTTGATGCTCGCCATCTATAAGCTGGTCTCAACAATGCTTGAGTTCATTCTTCTTCCTTCCTGCTGAGCACTTCTCTATGTCTCTTTTGACATCATGGTATCAAAGCAAAAACCCTTTCCCCAGCACCAAAGGTTCCTTTAAACGAGAAGAATTGCTGTTTATGAATGTGTTTTCTTGTAAAAATAACAAGCTAGTCATTGTGTACAGCTGCACTCAACCCTTCCAATTTTTCTAGAGGCTGTCTGCATCCTCCCAGAAAGGCACCTGCAGCAGCAAGAGGCTGTATTTGAAGTACCTGAGGCATCAGAAGGCTGTTAAACTGCTAGACAGGAAATTTAGGACTCTTTATTGGGCACTGTGCAGCCAAGGGTGTATTTCTGCCAATTGATGTGTCAAAAGAATTATCTGCAACACCAGAAGCTGCTTTTACTCAACTGAGACCCACTATGGCTGATTGTGTACAGATCATGCTGCACCAGTCTCATCTGTACAATGAATGATATGATGGATGCTCAAGGAGACAAGGACTGTCCACAGTGCCAGTGTTTCTCATGGTACTGAGTGAAGGAAGATGAAGGAGACTGCCATCCTCTGAAGCAGATTCCGAACAAAGCAACCACCAAGTGCTCAATGTGGAATCTGATGATGTCAGCCCAAGCAGCTACAATGGCAAGAAGAAAGCAAAATATGACAGTTCCCAACGGTGTATCACTGATGATGAGGGGGGCAGTCAAAACACAGATCCAGAAAGCTATCATGATCACTCAAAATGCTGGTGATGCCAGCAACAAGGTAAACCGTTAAACACAACCTTTAGGCCTGAAAACAAGACTGGGACCTCCAAACAGGAAAATGCTGATGTATCATAAGAGGGCAGCAAGTCTTGGTTGAAAAAGCAGATGTGGCAGCACCTGAGGATAGCAACCAGCAAGGAGAATGAAGGGAAAAAGTTCCTAATAAAGGCAGCCAGCTCATCAGCCCCAGTTGCCAAGCACATGACAGGCAGTCAAGCTCTATGCCTGATCCAGAAAGTGCCACTCTATCATCCTACTCAAAACATTCAATTCACACTACAGGCAGTCTAGCACTATGCCTGATCCAGAAGGTCCCACTCTATTGTGCCAGGCACACTACAGGCAGTCAAGCTCTATGCCTGATCCAGAAGGTTCCACTCTATCATGCTAGTCAAAACATTCAATTCAACAAGGACAAAAGTAAAATAAAGACTGCAAGGGTGCAACCTTCTACTCCTATTCTGCAAAGCAAAGGAAAAAGTGGCTCCAAAAGTTTGGCAGCTGCCTAAGAAACCTGCTCTTCATAAAAATGTGATCCAATCTAGGAATTGGATTCAGTGGTCTTCGACTTGGGGCTCATTCTTCTGTTCCTTGTAGCCCACAGCTTTCACTAGATTCTAGACAGGCATTGTTAAAGGTAGTTCTTCATCTATGGAATTGGATGGACATGGAAGTTTGGAACACCTATGCCGAACGGATATGAACACTTCTGATGCATCTTTACATCATGATGATGCTGTCATGCAAGAAATTTGATCTTTACAATATGTACCTACTTGCCTATAAATGTGATATCCAAAGTGCCCATCAAATGTGTTAGTTACACTATCTAAAGCCCTGCAGCCCAAAAAACTGGAGAATTTTTCAGTAGTATGTGCACACTATGACTCAGTGTGTGCGTCCACAAGAGCATAATCAGCTATCTTTGGCTGGTCAATCTGGTCATTTTGTTGGTTGTGAATAATTTGTGCTGGTTATGAGCTAGTGTTGTAATGGTCATGGATTGTGATCTTCAGCTTTATATTGCATTATAATAATCCCAGACCCAACTGGCTTGTTGTTGAATGCATATTGCATAGTGAGATTCTCGAATTTTCAGCTATATATGCATCACTAGTTTCAAGGGAAAGAGCTGCTTTTTGGTCAGAAATTCAGCATTATCCTTGGTTGCATGATTTGGGTGATCCAAAGCAAAAAAGGCCTAGAACCTAGTGCAAGTTTTGAGGCAAGTAAAATTAGAGCTAGAGTTTCCATGCACTAATAGGTGAAATTTCACGATTATTTCACCTATGGATGCAAATAGATGGAGGATCAGGTTCAGCACACCATAGAGGTTCTAGAGTATTGCCTAATGTTCAAGGGGGAGGTTGCATCTCCAATCCCTTGGTGATGGCCAGCTCATGCATATAGTGGATCTCTGTACTTTGCTTGCATCCAAGATACCGAGTGCTGACAGTACTTCTACCATGGGGTCACTATTCAGTGTACTAAGTGGTTTGGTATGCAAAGGTGTATAGTTTGCATCCACGCTTTGAAATTATACATTTGCATGACATGTATGAGTGCATGGAATATGTGGAATGTACATTTGGATGTGATGTACATTCGCAATGCATGTATGGGACACATGGATGGTATGCAATGTAGATTTTCAAGTGATGCAAGAGAAGTACGTTTGCATGAGTTACATGTGATGTGCAAGAAATGTACAATTGCATGGGTTACTCGAGTTGCATATAATGTAGGTGATGTAGGCAGTACATTATTGCTATAAGGCCCTATTTAAGCTCGGTTTATGCATTTATGTTGCCTTGGAGTTTAAAACAGTGTTGGCTTTGACATGTGGATGCCTTCCCTATGGTTCTAATAGCAGTTACACTTCATGTGTGTGAATTATAACTTGGTTTTCTTGGCTGGAAATTCAGCATCCCATGGGCTTCAGCAAGCCAAGCAATAGGAGCACATGGCTGATTGTGATGATTGTGTGCTTTGCCAATGGTTGCACATGCTTCTGTCACATTGCAATCAAGGATGATTGCAAGGATTTAAGGGGGAGTTCTGTTAGAAAGACGTGAAATTTTAACGCAATGCTCTTTGGATGCTTAAGTTGTGACACTTAAATGTGTTGCATGCACATGCAAGATTAAGTTGAATGTGTATAATGGGGATAGATAATCCTAGCTTGGGTAGTGAGGGATATTGGCAAAAGTTGGGGTGAATAGGTGTCAGTGGGGTGTCTAAGTCCGACAAGGACATTGAATTTCCCCTTGGAAATGGCATGCTTCATCAAGTCTTCTTGGTGGATGCTTTCCAATGGTGGCATTGATTCATAGTAGCCAAAAGTTTTGGAAAAACGTAAGGTAGGGAGCAAGTATTGGTATAGAACTCCGCATGTATCCCCAAGCCAAAGAGGGAAAATTGTGAGAGGGCATTGGTAGGGCATGTTGATGCTTGCAATACACCTACGTGTTGTGGTAGACCCTAGGAAGAAGGTTTTCTACATGCACCAACTTAGTCTAGCTGTTCAAATCCTAAAGCTGGTCTGACTTTCAAGTTCATGATGGGATGGTGCAATAGCAAGTGGCATAGTGTTTCCCACACATTTCTATACGATATACACATAGTAAGCAATGCAGTTAGTGGCCAACTTATATCCAAGGATGTACCACTTTCCCCCTTATGAATGATTGCTTCCCTATGCAATATCCTCAAGGAGGAAGTGAAGAAAACAATTCTTCAATGAATGTACCAACTACTAAGTTGCCTCCATCTTTGAGTAGTTCTTCCACTTGACTAAATACTGGGGATAAACAATTTGAGGGCATTGTTTAGTCCTATACTTACACCCATTTGGGTTTGAGCAGAATGTAGCAAGCAGTATCTTCCAATCGCAAGACCTCCTCGATTAAACAATCAATTCGACTAGGGAGTTATTCTTTGAAATGATTCACGTGGAACATGGGCTCTGTCCACAAGTAAATTCAACTCATAAGTCATGCTACTAATCTTCTTGGTAATCTAGAAAGGTCCATAATACCTTCAAGATAACTTACAGCAAATAGTTACTAAATTGGATTCCTTTGGGACTTTTAGGTAAACCCACATGCCCTCCTAGAGCTCTCTAGTATCATTCTAGTTACAGTAAAATATAGTATGGTATTGGCTGCTTTGTTTTAATGCTTTCCTTTGCAATCGTTAACACTTTCTGCATATCCTCCAAGAAGCCATTTATAGAAGGCATCTTGCCTCCCTTAAGCTCAACCACCATCAATGGTTTTGAGTCACAATCACAAATCAGCATACACAATATAAATAATAGTCCAATGTTTAGTACTCTTACAAGAAAACTCAATCAGTGGAATATAATACTCCCAATCAAAAGATCTATGGGAGACATGCATCCAACATATCCTCCATCATCTGATTATCATCTCGCTCTGTACATTGGTTAGGGTGCTCTGAAGACAACATGGACAGTCAAGTCTCCAATTTCTGAAAGACTGCTTGCGAAAAATGGCAATTGAACTAAGGATCATGGTCACTGACTATTTCTTTGGTCAAACCATTAAGTTTATATATTACTTGACAAAGAGATTATACAACTCATGACTATTAGTGGTCATTTTCGTTGGAATGAATCAAGTCTGACCAGTCACTGCTAGACCCTCCTCATCAGCCAACCATCACTAAGGGTGGCCACTACAGTGTTCTTTGACCACTTGCATGGGCCCTAGAGAGCGGCTATTGTGCAACCTTTGTTCAAATCATATTCTCTCTCCACTTGATTTACGAAATCATTGTTGTCTAGAGCTGAGAAGAGTTAAATTTACTTGCAAAAAAGGCATTAATCATATTGATAACACGAGTGATAATGAAGGTCATGTAGTGTCATTTGTGGCTACTTCTACTCGATACAATCTAGGGATGCACTATTGGCCAATTTGGCATAAACTTAAGGATCTTCTACCTGTTGGAGCTCATTCCTCCTTTGGATCGGCATTCTAGGCCTATTGAATTGGAGTCTACAGTGGGTCGCTCTAGTTTTTAACCTGTCTATTTCTGTAATAATGACTAAATCAATCTACATTCATGTTCCCTCTCCATCATAGATTTGAATGCAGCAAATGCTTTGTCGCATGTGGACAAACCATCAAAATGGTCGCACAAACATCTTCACACTATTTGGAAAAGGAAGCTTCCTCTCCGATTTCCTTTGTCATTGTTTGGTGGGTGCCTTGCCAGTAGACAGTTCCCTTGCTAAGAGTGGTTTAAGGGGATGGAATTGTGTCTGCTGCATGGCACCTCAAGAAACCAGTCCCGCATGTTTTGGGGGCTGCCTTGTCTCACACTCCCTTCTTGACCGTGCCTCAGTATAGAACTCGTTTTCCCTCTGCTACTTTTGGGAAGTTTATCTGGTTCTTTGGCATTGTTCTTGCTGTCTTACCTTCTCCTTGGTACTTCTTCTATTGGGTAAGAAACCGGGCTTTATGAATAGTTTGGAAATTCCGCAGTCATGCTGTTTTTCATGACACGTCATTTGACACAGTTTCATTCGCAAATGCCCTCAGTAATATTTTTTTCTTCTTTCTCTTCATGAGATTGACCACCATATATATTCAGTTTTTTCAAAGTTCTTTTGATGTGTTCTCCCTAGGCACAAGCTCATCCCTAAAGGATTAGATAGACCTCAGTATGCCCTTTTCAATGGCTGCTCCTGAGCTTTTTTGGCTGCCCTTTTATCTCAGTGCTCAGCCTCTTTGTATGTCGGCTGTCAATATAATGTTTTGCACCCAAAACTGTGTGTGTGTGCACGCACGCGTGCGTGTTAAAGGCATTTTCCATATCCCATCCAAGGAAATACAGACTTGTTTTAAGGCAGCAAACTATTTACAGCATAGCCAGTGTTCTTAATGATATGTTATGCCTACTTTGACTATGGTGATAAAAGCATGGAAACCAATAAATCTCCAAAGCATATTGAAAGTACTAGCCATTTTTCAAGAGAAGGTTAAGGAACAGATTCTTTCAATAGCTTTCATTTAGTTGTACATTATAAGACCACAATCAAGTAAATGCACATAGCCATTAGATCTCAGGAAGTTATCCAACATACAACTTTTTTTCAAGGTGTTTATATGTCGATTGCATGGTGCTTTTAATGCAGACAATGCAGTTCAAAAGCCATGCACATACCAGAATGAGTGTGTCATCGGTTGGTGCAGGCAACCCTTTCACAATCATATCCTTTGTGATGTATCCTGCCCCCCCTTTCCAATTAGGAGTTGGTTTATCAACAACATAATAAACCTGCCAAATTAAGTTTCAATGCTGTAAGAAGAGAATTGTGATTCTATATTCAGAAGACATAACCAATCAAGATCCTCTAGAAAAAGAACATACTAGACTCAAACAGCAGCACCTTGAATTGTCACAAGCCAAAATTTAAACACTATCTCCCACCAAAGTGCACGAGTGTATTATAATATTTTATAGACTTTAGCAAACACATTCAAACCAAATGTCAATGTTATCATCTTTGTAGACAGCTAAAACAGTTATGATTTGTCACCTTGTGCTTTAAAAGGTTATGCCATTATATAAGCCAGTTACTAGGCAGAGTTACTCTAGAGAATCCTCCAATGGGATTTGTAATTGCTCCTTTCCTCGATGAAGAAGAAGACAATGGTTGTGCATGCATTGCAAATCAGCATGCAGCTGGTTGAAACAAAATTGTTGTTCAATGAGGGATGATCAAGGTCTCCAACATGGGCAACTGCCCACACTATCCAAGTAGACATTGAGCACAAAGAATGTTGGAAGTGTATTCTATAATGATAAGATGTGACAATACAAGAGTAAGAGCACTAAAGTCCTCTATGTTGGGTTTTGCTCATGCCTACGCTCACACAGGAGTGTCAGTGATCCGCACATAGAACACTAGGGCACTTTTTACTTTCTATAAGAGAGGTTTTTTCCCCTAGTCACATTATTTTTCATCCGTGTATTTATGTTACACATTTTGGTCACTTACCGCACATTACACACATCTGTGTGTGAATACACTTTAAGTCACACAACCCTAAAGTCTAAGGGTTGAACTTTGTACTTGGTATATTACTTTTCAATCTATCAAGTGTCGACCTATGACCACACTCTCTCTCTACTGTCATGTTCAACTTACTGTTGTTCTTTGACTTCAACAAATGGTATGCGAGCAGTCGTGTCACTTGTCTCCTGACCTGTGAACTGCCGCCAACTTTCTTGTCTACTCAGCTTGTCACCTGCCCTCTGCCACATCAGCAATGCCGCCATGTTTCTGACGCCGCCAGCTACTCTACCAACTCTGCGCTACCTCAATCCTGCTCCCCTTGCCTTGGTTCCTACGCAACTTCCTCAACCTGAAGCCAACTTGTTAGAAATGTAGCATAGGAACCCTGAGCAAGCAACGGTGTATGAGGAAACGTAAGGTGTGGATGAGCTATAGGGCAAGGGAAACCGTAACCCTAGCCCACTGTGAGGCTATATAAACAACCTAGAGGACACTCTAAAATGTAGAGAGTGTACCGATTGTACTTGTGAACAACTCATTAAGCAAGATCTTCTTCTTGTAATTGAGCTCTCTCTTTCTCTTGTGCACACCTTCGCATTGTTGGGAATAAAGGCTCACCATGCCTTTTACAGTGTTCACGTGTGAACGCACCCTTACACTCTTGTACCTTATATATTATCTAAAGCTAAAAGTGGTACACCCGTCATTGTACCAAAAGTACTAATTGTGTTGTGCTCTCACTCCTCCTGCTCACTCTTTTATACACTTCTTCCTACACTCAGACTATATAGCTCACTGAGTCTTGATCCTAGCAACGCTAACAAACTGGTATCAGAGTATGTGACTGACGTGAGCAGACAGGCGAGCAACTAACAATTGGCCACGTGGCAGACGAACCTAGTCCGGCACAGGCGACAGGTCGCAGATGGCAGGTTAATGCCACACGCAGAAGTCGCAAGCAGCACGTTCGTCGGGGCGACAAGTCACAAGTCGCAGACAGCAAGTTCAACAAGCACAGGCAGCGCAGTCGTCAGACCTCGTCGACTGGTCACACAGCGTCACGTAGACGACACAAAGCAGGACCTAAGGGAAACAAGTCTTGCTCAACACCAAGACAGGCCTATTTTACTTTTTTTTTTCTTAATTTTCTTTAATTTCTACCATTTTTCAATCTCCCCTTTGCTGAGCATTCACATGGACAAGCACAACATGCAATTTTGCCCAAGAAAATTGACGCTTTTCCCGGATTTGGAAACTTCAATGCAAGACAAGACAATATGACTCAAAAATTGCACATTTGGTGCACATTTGCCCAAGAAATTTTGGGGCTTTTTACATTTTAGTGGAATTTCTTCAATTCACTAAAATTTGTGCACTCTAGACCCAAGAAAATTGAGGCTTGCGTAAAATCCCTTCAACTTGTGCAACAACTGTTTAGTATATGCACTTGGGTACATATATTGATGCAATCTGGACAGATTACCTTCTAAAAATTTGGGGCTTTTGATCAAAATTGTCAATTTTGTGCCTGGGAATGCTTTTGGAGGAAAAATTGTAGTGAAATTTTGGGGATTTCACATGTAATTGGTGCCTTGGTCTCTTTGCAAAATCCCTTCGATTTGTGCAACAACTATTTGGTATATGCACTTGGGTACATGTATTGATGCAATTTGGACGGATTACCTTCTAAAACTTTGGGGCTTTTGATCAAAATTGTCAAATTTGTGCCCAGGAGTGCTTTTGGAGCAAAAATTACAGTGAAATTTTGGGGATTTCACATGTAGTTGGTGCCTTGGTCTCTAAATGTGACAATAATTGCTTGAGGAGTGCAGCAATAGACACTCTTTAATTTTGAAAATCTATTTGCAGATCTGAAATTTCTACAATCTCGGGATTTTCATTGCTGGTTAGTACTTGGAATGTACCATGGTTACTTGTGTAACTTTTGGGCTTGCCTTTGGTGACTGCTTAGCTAATATGGTAATGCAAATTATGGCTGGAAACAGTGATAGCAGCAATCTTTTGCACATCAAGAAGCTTGAGGGTGCACATAATTTTGCAATATGGCAAAAAAAATGCTACAATGTCTTGGTGTAGAAGAAACACATGAAGCCGATCAAATGCCAATCACCCAATAACAAAAATGAAGTACCACTGACCACGTGTAAAAACAATTGATAGCAAACTAAACAAAGAAGGAATGTTGTTAACCACACCAAAAACAGGTTATAACAACCCTAGAGAGATTGAAGCAATTTTTTCCTCCATCCACAACAAAGTCCACCCCCTCTCTTCCTTCCAAACCATTCTAGGTATCACAAATAAGAGATAGATCTAGCAACCATTCATCATCAACTAGTGTTCAAACATTGGTACTCATTAGAGGATCATAAAGTTCTTGAAGGATAGCTTAACAAATGACATCCTTTGGCATATGAACCCCAACACTTTTTCTTGGTGCATAGCTTTGAGCACTTCCACCATAGTTTGTACATTGCTTAGGCATTTCTTTAATTCCTACACATTTTATCCCTGGAGTTCTTAAGTGTGGTAGGCCAAACTCATCATCCATAGATTCATCCTCAAAATTTTCACCCATCGGCTTTTTCCCTTGTGTAATCTCTGCTCTCTTTTGTACACTCCTCAACCTACCACTCCATGGACTATAAGTGCTACTACTTTCTTCAAGATCTTGAGGTCTAGACATATCCTCAATACGTTGATTTCTTTTATCATTACTTGCTACAATTTTCTTTACATTCCCATCATCATTACTACTCTCATAAATATCCATATCAACTACAGCTTTCGATCGATATCAAGACTCATACTCACTAAATCTCACATCCCTGCTTATATGTGAACCTCGTTACTGATAAGGTCATAACATTTGTAGCCCTTCTTCTCATCTGGATACCCAAGAAAAATATATTTAATAACTTCTAGTTCCATCTTCTTCCTCAAATCATCAAGAACATGTACATGCAACATGGACTCCATGCCAAGGCACCCGAGCCTAGCACTAGCTTGGGAGTAGAGAAGCAACGTCCTCACCTAATCTCAGCTAGCTTAACCACATAGAAACTCTCCTTGCTAGGGCTTGGGGAGCCATAACAGTAAATGCAGTAACCTCAACAAAAGCCACTAGAGCCGGTCCAGAAAGAGGGGCCTAACTTTGAACCAGACCACCAAGAGGAAGAATGAGTGCAGGAACCAAGCCTCCCTATGCAACCGCAAGTACAACCAAAAGAGAATGGGGAGGAAGTTGGGCCACCTAAACGGATGGCGGAGATAAGGCATAAGCGCAGAGAGCAAGTGGAACATGTCCACAAGAAGTTTCAAGCCAAAACATTGCAAGTTCCACAAGTGGCCATCCCTCAAAGCGAGGAGTGTGATCCTATTAACTAGGGCTAGGAACTTGTAGTGTGGGAGCAATAGGAAAACCACGGCCACCCCTTCAATTTCTCCTTTGACCAATGGAAGCAATTGGAAAACCGCAGCCACCCCTTCGACTTCTTCTTCACCTTCCCTCGCACATTGGATAGAGTATTATCTCCTAGGGTGATGGAGTATGTCATTAAGCTTTCAACAAGGCTAGGAAAGAGATTGCTAGCGGAACAGATGAGACACCCCACAAGGTCGCAACAAGAACTTGTAGGCTACTGAGAAGATAAGGTAGTGGAGGTATCCTGAAGGGTGGAGGGATATGAAGCACAACCTAATTACTCTATTACCGAAGTGAATGCTAAGGCTAAAGAAAGCTCAAGGTCTTAGTGGATAAAGACAGAATTGAAAAAACAGGAACAAGCTACAATACAAATACAAGAACATATAACGACTCTTATCCATGATGACTCTATGATCTATCAGGAGAAAAGACAAAAGTTTACGGTATCCTTACCCATCCAGTCTAATGCAGTTCCTACTAAAGCAGTCCATTCAGGCATGAAGGATGAAGACTTACACTTGTGCAAAGAAGAGATTCAGTCTCTATTGGCAAAAGGCTTAATAGAGACAGCAAACTCACCATGGGCATCTCAAGCTTTTAACGTCAACAAGCATTCAAAACAAGAAAGGGAAAAAAAGAAATTAGTGATCAATTACAAACCATTGAATAGATATCTAATAGGACATGGCCATCCTATTCCTTTAAAAGATATTCCTCTGAAAAGATTGAAAAAAGCCAATATCTTCAGTAGGTTTGATCTTAAATCAAGGTTTTGGCAATTACCTATAAAGAAATAAGACAGGTATAAAACAACATTTTGTGTTTCTCAAGGCCACTACCAATGGACAGTGCTATCCTTTGGAATCAAGATAGCCGCTACAAAGTTTCAAGAATGGACTGATTCCATTTTTGACAAATATCCTTTTTGCCTAACTTATATTCATGACATGACATTCAGGAACATATAGATCATCTTTCTCAATTTGCAAAAGCAGTGGAAGAAGTAGGAAAAGTACTTTCACCTACTAAATCAGTGATGTTCCAAACATCAATAGAATTTCTTGGTATAGAAATAAACCAAGGCAGCATAAAGCTTCATTGACTAAAATCACAAACATGCCAAATGCTTTCGCTACAATAAAACAGCTTTAACAGTTCCTAGGCTGTTTAAACTGGATCAATTCCTCTACTCCAAATATAGCCCATTACTCCCAAGAACTCTATCCTCCACTCAAAAAAGATAAATTCAAATGAAAACCAATTCACACAATTGCAGTCCAAAATATTAAAAAGATAATCCAAAATCTTCCTCCTCCCAAGTTGCCTACAGATCTTTCATTGTTTCTATATACAGATACTTCTGACACTAGTTACGGTGCTTGTCTTTGTGAAGAAGAATCGAAAGAATTACATCCATACAGATACGCCTCAAGAATCTTCTCCATAACTCAGAGAAACTACCCATCCTACCAAAGAGAGATTCTGGCAATGATCAAAGCAATCAAAACATTCAGAATCTTTATTGAATTTGTTCCCTTTACCATCCGCACTGACCTAGAACATGTGCCTGGATACCTCACTAAAAAAGCACCCAATGAAATCGGAAACAAAAGATTATTAAGATGGTCACTCTTTTTCGATGCACTTGATGTGACTTTCGAATATATTCCAAATGTAAAAAACATTGTTACTGATCTACTATCCAGAAAGTCATCATGACCACTTTCAAAGTTACTCTACAATATTCCCTATATTTTTATGATGAAAAAGATTTTATCCAACTCATTGTGCACTACAAGATGCCTTATTATCCTTTTTGAGCGGAAAAAACTCTACCCGAATTCTTGTAAAAGTGAGAAAACCCTTGCCCGGAAAAATTCCCAGCCCACAACCCTATGTAAAGACCATCCATTCTCTTGTAAGATAAGAGATACAAACATACACACATAGATAGACATAGAGAAGAGTCAAAGAGAAGTCCAGAGCCAAGCCTTGTTTCCTTGTATTCATTTCAAGCCATATAATACAGAGTTATCTTCTCACCATATCTTGTTACTGGCAAGCAAGTTTAGTTATTCTCATTTCATAGTTTCAGTGTGCCCCTCATTCCGCTCCGCTCGCGCTCATCTCTGCATTTAGTTGGTATCAAAGCAGATTTATTTCCATTTCTAAGATCAAGAGAAAAAAGGTAGTAAGTGACGCTCTTGAGGCCTCGCTCGTTAGGCATTAACTCGTATGTTGCCAAGTTCACCGTTATAGAGCATTAAATCCTCTGCTACAGTCCAGTAAATTCCTATGGCTTTTTCAAAACAAAGCGAAAATGCCCTCTCTTCTGTCTTCAAACATCTTTCTAAGCGCTATAAGTCATTGGGGAATTCAACAATTATGGTCGATGAATCACAGCCAAGTTCAAAGTGGATCTTGCCAGATATCGGTGCTTTCCATATCCATGGTGAAAATGGTATTTTCAAATTTAAAGCATATACTCCATATATTGAGAATCAAGGAATACTCACTGTAGCAAACTCGCTCTCACAGGACCAACATGTCAATCTTCTTTCACTGTCTATCCTAAAATACAAAAGCAGCAAGCAACAAAAGAATATTCTTACATCCATCTAGAAAATATAGCAATATGTATAATCATCCTTTTTCTTTGGGCATTTATTTCCTAAGCGTGAAGCACTTCCGCAAATAAAACATTTCGAATCTTCGTTTTTTGGACTTTTATCATATTTTCCTTTTTAGCAAAAAGGTTTTTTGGTGATACTTAGCTTTTCTGATTCCTTTTGGTCTTCTGGAATGCCTGCGAAACCTATGGCTATATGAAGCTTCTTGATCATAATCTGGTTGATCTTCATAATGTCTTTGATGATTATGATGGTGCCTGTTGTTCGTCCTTTTGTAGTAGCTATGTGTGGAAATATCACAATGATATTTGTCACATCCAAAATTTGCTTCAAATTTAGAGGCTTTTTTGCACATGGATTGTGAAAACTTTTGATTCAGCTGTGTCATTTTTTACCAATGACAAACCTCTTTGATAGTCTGTTCGATGGTTTGGATTATCTGTCCAACACTATCAGTAAAGTCTCTATTTTCATTTTTCATTCTTTTTTTACAATAGAAAGGGATGGGTTCTGGAAAAAAACATACTAGATGCTCTTTCATGGAATTGTCATAAGCTCGAAGACCTTCATACATAAGGTCTCTCATATATACAAGGTATTCTTTGTATAATCTCGGATCACAGAGTTTGGATTTGAAAAATGCTTCTCTAGCTTCTAGTAGATTATCTAGTTTGTTTCTAGCTAGTTCTCTTAATAATAGCTCAAAGAATATTTGAATAGGGTCTTGATGTTGTACTATAGCTAATTTAACCTGAGGATGAATAGATATCCATCATTGTTTAAGTCCACCCACAAAGCCATGTGTCATTGCATTGAGAATGTCTATTGTATCTGTCTGTGGCTTTTCTATCATTTTTTGTTCTACATAAGCATACATCATGTGAATAAAAAGTTTAATTTCTTCGGATATTTTGCCGTCAATAGACCATATTGGAAAATATCCAACTTTTTCTGGCACACCTATCTTCTTATACAAGTGGTTATAAGAGGGTTGTGTTTTGGATGTTGATGCAGAAGTAGTATTCACAGGATTTGTAATAGCAGAAGATTTACTTACAGAAGAAAAGTGAGCATTCAATTGAGCTCGTAGTACTGAAGTTAGTAAAGTTGGATATGTCTATCAATGCGGATTTATAGAGACAAATGTCTCTTCAATCACACTATCTCTGTCTTCATCAAAAGATGATGCAGTGAATGCAGCTCTTTCTTGGAAATGTGCTTAGTCATGGTAATACCAAGCTGGCAGTTCTAAAGATGGTTGATTCGGAGGATTTTGTTCTATGTATTCTCTCATAATTCTTGAATCAAGTCTTTTATGTATACTACAAGTGAGTTCATCATTATCTTTTTCAGAATAATCAATGCACAAGGACATTTGGTCTAGTACCTGATTTGCTTATTTTTGTCTGCGAATCTTTTCAAGATCCTTTTTATTGTACACAAGCTGAAAACTTTACACTATCCCAAGACAAGCAAGTTTTGTTATTCTCATTTCATAGTTTCGTGTGCCCCTCAGCGGAGCGGAATGAGGGGCACACAGAAACTAAGAAATGAGAATAACAGAACTTGCTTGCCAGTAACAAGATATGGTGAGAAGATAACTCTATATTATATGGCTTGAAATGAATACAAGGAAACAAGGCTTGGCTCTGGACTTCTCTCTGACTCTTCTCTATGTCTATCTTTGTGTGTCTGTTTATATCTCTTACAAGAAAATGAATGGTCTTTATATAGGCTTGTGGGCTGGGAATTTTCCCGTGCAAGGGTTTTCCCACTTTTACAGGAATTCGGGTAGAGTTTTTCCCCGCTCTAAAAGGATAAGAAGGCATCTTGTAGTGCACAATGAGTTGGATAAAATCTTTTTCATCATAAAAGTATAGGAAATCTTGTACAGCAACTTTGAAAGTGGTCATGACGACTTTCTGGAAAGTAGATCAGCAGCACTGTTTTGTACACCTGAAAGATATTCGAAAGTCACATCAAGTGCATCGAAAAATAGTGACCATCTTAATAATCTTTTGTTTCCAATTTCATCGAGTACTTTTTTAGTGAGGTATCCAAGCATATGTTTTAGTTCAATGCGGATGGTAAAGGGAACAAATTCAATAAAAATTCTGAATGTTTTGATTGCTTTGAACATTGCCACAATCTCTCTTTTTTTCCCTTTTTTGTTCTGAATGCTTACTGACGTGAAAAGCTTGGCATGCTCACAGTGAATGTCCACTGCTTTTGCAAACTGAGAAAGATGCTCTATATGTTCCTGCACAGTTTCTAAAAATACAAAAATGTCATCAATATAAGTTAGGCAAAAATGATACTTCCAAAAAATGGAATCAATCCATTCTTGAAACTTTATAGCGGCTATCTTGATCCCAAAGGATAGCACTGTCCATTGGTAATGGCCTTGAGAAACATAAAATGTTGTTTTATACCTGTCTTCTTTCTTTATAGATAATTGCCAAAACCCTGATTTAAGATTAAACCTGCTGAAGATATTGGCTTTTTTCAATCTTTCCAGAAGATCTTTTAAAGTAATAGGATGGCCATGTCCTATTAGATATTTGTTCAATGGTTTGTGATTGAACACTAATCTCTTTTTTTCCCTTTTTTGTTCTGAATGCTCGTTGACGTAAAGAGCTTAGCATGCCCACGGTGAGTTTGTTGTTTCTATTAAGCCTTTTGCCAGTAGAGACTCAATCTCTTCTTTGCACAAGTATAAGTCCTCATCCTTTATGCCTGAATGGACTACTTTGGTAGGAACTGCATTAGACTGGATGGGTAAGAATACCGCAAACTTTTGTCTTTTCTCCTGATAGATCATAGGATCATCATGCATAAAAGTCTTTATATGTTCTTGTATTTGTGTTGTACTTGTTCCTGTTTTTTCAATTCTGCCTTTATCCACTGAGACCTTGAGCTTTCTTTAGCCTTAGTATTTGCTTCGGTAATAGAGTAAACAGTTCTTCCAATTTCTGTGAGTAGTGTCATGTCAGCTTGTTTACCCTTCTAAGTTAATGTTAACTTTCTGGGCCAGAAGGTGTAGGGCACCAAATGTTGCAGGATATATGTACCAATCAATAAGTCATACCTCATCTGTTTCATGAATTGTATTTCTATTGGCACTTTGATTGTTCCAAGCTGTAAATAAGCATGTGTCAAATGAATGAGTGTGATTCTTGTTGCATTGGTAAAAAGACATTAGTCACCAATCTGGGAAGAATAGCTCCAGATAATCTGTTAAGTCTCTCCAAGTTTTTCCAAACTGAAGAGGTTGCTGATAGGAGCAAGGACTGATTTCAGGAAAACCTTTATCCAAATCTTTTAATAGAGGACAATATATTTGTTACACTTCTTTTAAAAGAATGCTTTTCAAATCATATTCTTGATCATTTTCAGTATCTGGAAGTGTTTCATAATAATATATATCCATATCTGTTGGAACAGATGTGTTTGCATTGGAAGTTCCTTCTCCTGTAGGGATAATTTCCTTTTTCTTTCCCTTTTCAGAAATAATATGATGAACATTGAGTATACCTGTGGAGGGTGAAGCAAAGTGAGATATCTAGCCTTTTTTTAGTCTCTTGTTGGAGAAAGTAGGCCAATCTGTGACTATCTGATACAAGGGCAATAATAAAGTGGCAGTCTGAGTATTGGATACTGTAATAGGCCTTATAATAGAAGCTTTGTGTAGTTGTTGGCATAGTTGAAGAAGTCTGTCTGTCTTTTGATGTAAAGATTCTATTTTTTCTATCAATCCTATAAGGGCAAGATAGGTCCAATTTTCAACTTGAAGTTTTGTTGTCCATGATGAGTTATTCTATGGACGAAGATATGGGGCTGCTTTATATTGGTTCCCTTCATATTCAAATTCTTGGATATTGTTTATGACTCCAGAAGTTGATCCATCTTTTTCTATCAGCTTGCAACAATGTTGACGTGCTCCTTGTATTATCTCATCATGATTGTATGACTGGGTATGAAACTTAAGAGTGTTTGTCTTTTGGGATAGTGAGATCCTAAGCTGAGGTTGTGTCACTGGATTTTGAGAAGGTAGTTCTTCTAGAGACAAAAAACCATTCTGTAACTGCTTTTGTGGAAGTAATAGTATTTTACCTTTGATGTGTTATACCTTCATCACTTTTGGTGGAAGTAACTCATTTTTTTGGATAGAAGAAATGTCTAGTTGCCATTCATGAGGCAATTCTATTTCATACCAATTTACACTGTCTGGAAGCAACCTTTGTGTAGTATCATCTGATTTCATGATGATCGTTTGGCCTTTATCTTGTCATGAATTTACTCCTTCTACAACCCTTGAAATTGCTAAAGACATACATCTAAATACCATATGGTATTGGATAGCTAAATGAGCTGCTGAAGCTTTCATTTCTAAACCTAAAGTTCTAATATGTAACATTAGAAGTTCAGGTAGGTAGGGATCATCTATAGCTATAACATAATTCAGAGGGCGTTCAAAGAAAATATGTCCATTAGATAGAGGTGAAACTGCTACTTCTACTATCATATCATGTAGATTAACATGACGGGTATCTAGTATTACTGCCATACACGAGGCATTTAGGCCACACCTAAAGAGAGGGATTATACCTATTGCTATATATCCTAGATGGATGTAAGGATATTCTGATTTTGCTTGCTGCTTTTGTATTTTAAAATAGACAAGTGAAAGAAGATTTACATGTTGGTCCTGTGAGAGTGAGTCTCCTACAGTAAGTATTCATTGATCCTCAATATACAGAGTAGATGCTTTAAATTTCAAAAATATCATTTTCACCATAGATATGGGAAGCACCGATGTCTGGCAAGATCCACTTTGAACTTGGTTGTGATTCATCGAGCATAATGGTTGCATTCCTCAATGACTTATAGCGCTCAGAAAGAGAATGGTTGAATTCCACTTTGTATCTCTTATCTTACAAGAGAATGAATGGTCTTTATATAGGCTTTTGCGCTGGGAATTTTCCCACGCAACGGTTTTCCTTCTTTTACAGAAATTCGGGCAGAGTTTTCCCCGCTCTAAAAGGATAAGAAGGCATCTTGTAGTGCACAATGAGTTGGATAAAATCTTTTTCATCATAAGAGTATAGGGAATATTGTACAGTAACTTTGAAAGTCGTCATGATGACTTTCTGGATACTAGATCAGCATCAGTGTTTTGCACACCTGGAAGATATTCGAAATTCACATCAAGTGCATCGAAAAAGAGTGACCATCTTAATAATCTTTTGTTTCCAATTTCATCGAGTAGTTTTTTAGTGAGGTATCCAAGCATATGTTTTAGTTCAATGCAGATGGTAAAGGGAACAAATTCAATAAAGATTCTAAATGTTTTGATTGCTTTGATCATTGCCAAAATCTCTCTTTGGTAGGATGGGTAGTTTCTCTAAGTTGTGGAGAAGATTCTTGAGGCGTATCTGTATAGATGTAATTCTTTCGATTCTTCTTCACAAAGACAAGCACCTCAGTCAATGTCAGAAGCATCTGTATAGAAACAATGGAAGACCTGTAGGCAACCTGAGAGAAGGAAGATATTGGATTATCTTTTTAATATTTTGGACTGCAATTGTGTGAATTGGTTTCCAGTTGAATTTATCTTTTCTGAGTGGAGGATAGAGTTCCTCAGAGTAATGAGCTATATTTGGAGTAGAGAAATTGATCCAGTTTAAACAGCCTAGGAACTGTTGAAGTTGTTTTATTATAGTGAAAGTATCTGGCATGTCTATGATTTTAGTCAATACATGCTCTTGAAGCTTTATGCTGCCTTGGTTTATTTCTATACCAAGAAATTCTATTGATGTTTGCAACATCACTGATTTAGTAGGTGAAAGTACTATTTCTGCTTCTTCCACTACTTTTGCAAACTGAGAAAGATGCTCTATATATTCCTGCACAGTTTCTGAAAATACAAGAAAGTCATTAATATAAGTTAGGCAAAAAGGATATTTTCCAAAAATGGAATCAATCCATTCTTGAAACTTTGTAGCAGCTATCTTGATCCCAAAGAATAGCACTGTCCATTGGTAATGGCCTTGAGAAACACAAAATGTTATTTTATACCTGTCTTCTTTCTCTATAGGTAATTGCCAAAACCCTGATTTAAGATTTAACCTACTGAAGATATTGGCTTATTTCAATCTTTCCAGAAGATCTTTTAAAGAAATAGGATGGCCATGTCCTATTAGATATTTATTCAATGGTTTGTGATTGATCACTAATCTATTTTTTTCCCTTTTTTGTTCTGAATGCTTGTTGACGTAAAGAGCTTAACATGCCCATGGTGAATTTGTTGTTTCTATTAAGCCTTTTGCCAATAGAGATTGAATCTCTTCTTTGCACAAGTCCTCATCCTTCATGCCTGAATGGACTGCTTTGGTAGGAGCTGCATTAGACTGGATGGGTAAGGATACCATAAACTTTTGTCTTTTCTCCTGATAGATAATTTCTATTGGCACTTTGATTGTTCCAAGCTGTAAATAAGCCTGTGTCACATGAATGAGTGATTTTTTTGTTATTGGATAATTCTACTATGATGGGTGTAGAAACCTTTATACAATTTTTGGGAAAGAGTTCATAGGGGCTATTGTCAATGATCTTGTATCCAATAATACATCGACAAAAAGAGAAAATTGTGGCATGTTTTTAACCTGTACACACACTACAGGAATAGGTCCACCTGTATCTAAAGCATTTAGTTTGTGGATTCTAGTGTGGGATGACTTTACTTTGTTTACTGGATGTATATTGTCACCTGTAGTTAAGCTTTGCAATTCTTGTAAGATTGTTGTAGTTCCTTGTGCTATCTCCTTTTGGCTTAGTAAGATTCTTTTGTGGATTTTACAGAGTGTAATTCCTGTTGCATTTGTAAAAAGGCATTAGTCATATCGTGTCCTGCTTGTTGCATGCTTGGAGAGATTGAATTTAGTAATTGTGATGCTGTCTTGGGATGATGTAAAGTTTCCGGCTTGTGTAGAATGAAAAGATTTGCCTGTCCTTTTGTTTCTAGGCTAAGAGTACCTTACTTTGGTAAGTCATATGGATTTGAGAAGAAGTATTGCCGTATCTTATTCTTCTATTTCTTGTGTTTTGATGAGGAGGTATCTGTGTCTTCAAATTCTTCTCGGCTTGATAAACTATCTTCAAGTTTCTTTCCTTTCATTTTTAAAGAGGAGGCAAAAGCATTTCCCATAAATTTTCCTCTAGAGGGAAAATGAGCCTTGTGAGCATTAATAGCTTGAAAGTTGTCTGGGTTTACTCCATCATCTAATTCTTCAGTTATATCAGAAGGTGTATCTTCTAATGTATCTGAAAAATTGTCTCTTGTATGCCAAGAGTCTGTTTCAGAAGATTCTTCAAAAGATTCTATTTCTTCTTCTTCTTCTTCATAACTGTTGTTATAGGAATATTCATCATCTGAATAGCTATCATAAGAATAATAGCTATCATAAGAATAACAGCTATCATAGTCATAATGATACATCATGTTGACCTTGGCAGCATTTGCATTATTCTTTTTTTTTTGGCAATTCTTTGAATAGTGTGAAACACTTCCGCAAATAAAACATTTCAAATCTTTATTTTTTGAACTTTAATCATATTTTCTTTTTTTGGAAAAAGGTTTCTGGTGACACTTAGCTTTTCTGGTTACTTTTGGTCTTTTGGAATGCCTGCGCAACCTATGGCTATATGAAGCTTCTTGTTCATAATCTGGTTGATGTCCATAATGTCTTTGATGATGATGATGATACTTGTTGTTTTTCCTTTTGTAGTAGCTATGTGTGGAAATATCACAGTGACATCTGTCACATCCAAAATCTACTTCAAATTTAGAGGCTTTTCTGCATATGGATTGTGAAAACTTTTAATTCAACTGTGTCATTTTTTGTTGATAACAAACCTCTTTGATAGTCTGTTCGATGGTTTGGATTATCTGTCCAACACTATCAGTAAAGTCCCTGTTTTCATTTTTCACTCTTTTTTACAATAGAAAGGGATGAGTTCTGGAAAAGAACATACTAGATGCTCTTTCATGGAGTTCTCAGGAGCTCCGAGACCTTCATCCATAAGGTCTCTCATATATACAAGGTATTCTTTGTATAATCTCGGATCACAAAGTTTGGATTTGAAAAATACTTCTCTAACTTCTAGTATATCATCTAGTTTGTTTCCAACTAGTTCTCCTAATAATGGCTCAAGGAATATTTAAATAGGGTCTTGATGTTGTACTATAGTTAATTTAACCTGAGGATGAATAGATATCCACCATTGTTTAAGTCCACCCACAAAGCCATGTGTCATTGCATTGAGAATGTCTATTCTATCTATCTGTGGCTTTTCTATCATTTTTTGTTCTACATAGGCATACATCATGTAAATAAGAAGTTTAATTTCTTCGGTTGAATAGACCATATTGAGAAAGATCCAACTCAGGGAGGGCTCTATGGATCACATTGGATATTGCAGACTCATGCCTTGGAGTCCTCAATGTCTATACCCCTACAGACGTTAGGGCACGCAACAGGTTCTAGGTGGAGATCGCAATAGGACTCCCAGAGGTGGACTCTTGGATTGTTGGAGGAGACTTCAACAACTTGGAGGCCTTAGAGGACCAACAGGGCAAAGGCACAAACTACCACGGCATGGTTGGAGAGGAGCAGGAGGCATGGGAGGTCTTCCTACTAGCAGTAGAGACACGCGATACTTGGAGAGACCCAGCTTTCCACAAGAGGGAGAGGTTGTTGAACTTCTCTTAGAGATACAGGCGGCTAGGCAGAGTTTTGCTGGAGCAACTAGACAGGTTTTATGTGGCTAAGTGGGGATGCTCTCGTGGAGGCCAGGTAGGGCAGTTCGCTGGCACCACTTTGTCTGATCACTGCTTGGTTCTCCTGACACGATCCCTCAGTCTCTACCCTAGAGACACGATCATGTCAGATCCCTGACTCGATCTACAAGAGGGAGGAGGTGAAGAGACAGATTGAGCAGCTCTAGACTAGGGAGTGGGGCAGGAGGGACCGGATCGTAGAGGAGGTTGCAGAGGTCCTAGCCAAGTCAAGTAATATCTGCCAGGAGGCAGCCCTACAAGCCACGCAACAAAGCTAGGAGGAGGATAGAGCACTCTGGTGAGACCTAGCAGCCACGCAGAGACTACTTCAGGAGACACCAGGGAATCCCATTCTCCACGCACAGGAGGTTTGCGCACAAGCAACCCTCGTCGGCCTAGAGGACAGGCACTAGGAGTTTTCCTTCCACACCTCAGCAACCTTTGGGCGCAAAAGGGGGACACCATGTGCAGGGAGTTTTTCCAGGTACATCAGCCTCCCACCTCAGCAGAGCAGATACATAGCCTTCGAGCTCAATATGGGAGGATTCACTCTAACCCAAACGAGGTAATAGAGATTGCCACTGACTACTACAGACACCTTTTCTAGCAAGAGACATCCTCAACCAGAGGACAACAATGTAGGCAGCACGTCTCGGATCACATCCCATCCCTCATCATAGAGGAGATGGGAATCTCCCTCCTAGACCTCTTCACAGAGAAGGAACTAGAGGAGGCTTTCCATACACAGGACCGGCAAAAATGCACAAGAGAGGATTGCCTTTCTAAGGCCTTCTTCACTACCTACTGGGAGGTGGTAAAGGACCCCCTATTGCTAGCCTTCTAGGAGATTTTCAGCTCAGTACAGATGCCAGGGAGTCTATCAGCAGGTCTTATCAATCTCCTCACCAAAGGGGGAGAGTGGTTGGAGCTATCCCAGTGGAGACTGATCACCCTATTGTCAGTGGCCTATAAGGCACTAGCCAAGATGATTAATAGGCGACTCCGCCTTGTGCTTCCAAACATCATTCATGACACATAGACAGGCTTTGTCTAGGATAGAAGCATCCTAGACAATGTCTTCACCTTCTTTGTGACCACAGAGTGGGCTCGGCACAGTGGTCAAAGATTGACGGTACTACTACTGGACTTCGAGAAAGCCTATGATAGGGTTGACTGGGACTTCTTAGAGGACACCATGGTGAGGTTGAGCTTCCCCCACACATGGATCTACGGGGTCTCCGTACTTTATAGATCAGCTACCAATAGGATTCTCATAGATGGCAAGGGGAGAGAGGAGTTTCAGCTGGAGGATCGGTCCAGCAAGGTTGCCCTCTGTCCCTATATCTATTCCTACTCTTTGCAAAGGCAATGTCTCACTTCCTCAGGTCACGTGTGAGCGGGTTATATGGCCTCCGACTTCCCGTGAGAGAGGAAACGGAACCGTTAAACTAAGATTATGTAGATGATACACCACTTTATATAAAGGACGATGAGCTAATACTAGAGAGAGTAAGACTAGCTCTCGAGGTATTTTGCACTGCAACCAGAGCGAAAATCAACGGGCAAAAGTCGATTGGTTTCCTTACGGAACCAGACTCTAGCACGGAGTGGGGCATCCACTTGGGATTCAGATGGGTGTGCAGACCGTCCGTTACCTAGGGTTCCAGGTGGGACTCGACATCACTCTTGCCAAGCAATTTCTTCCACTCCTCGACTCTATTCGGCGGAAGCTGACCTACTGGAGTACAGCTCGCCTTTCCCTAGCGGGCCGAGCCCTAGTGGTTAACCATGTCCTCCTAGTGACGGCTTGGTACAATGCCTCATGTTGGTGCTCTTCCTCGTCCTGTGTAGTTTAGCTTCGCCACCTAGTGCAAATTTTTCTTTGGGCCAAGTCAGACGGTTCTAGGGACTCTCGAGCCAAGCTGGCGTGGGCGACCATCACCCGCCATCGGTTACAAGGAGGGCTTAGAATCATAGACCGAGAGTATTAGAGTCTGGCCCTTTTGGGCAAGCTAGTAGTCCACGGTCTCACACGAGGAGGGCAGACCTGGAAAGTCCTATTGGCAGGAGGGTCTCCAAGAGTGTAGACCGAGGCTTGGCAGTGATTGGAAGCCGTCCTTGAGATGGATCTTCACGACGGCCCAAATCACACCCCCCAAATCCTCCTCCTTTCGCAGCCTACTTCATGTGTGGCAGGGCCTCCATAAGGCCTTAATATTCAAAACCCCCTAGGTTGCGAGGAGAAGATAGACCACCAGCCGGTGATCTAGAACCCCCAGGTCAAAGATCGGGATGGGTTACAAATTGGCAAGCACGTACCATCAGGATATAGTGGGAGGTGTACAGGATGGTGAACTAGGAGATATTGCAGCAGGCATCAGGTTGTCAAAGAGGGGTTGAGTTGAGAAGAAAAGAGATTGATGCAGCAATAACTCAGGAGTGGCTTGATCCCCCAATACAAGAGCCGGTAGAGCCTGGTGAGGTATGGACCACTAGATTTTCACCACCAAGTATCCCCTACAGCTAGCAGGTAGAGTGGGCGGCACCTTACATGGGACTTTATTTACCGTGCAAAAGGGGGGACGTGTGGTTCTCGACAGAGGGTAGCAGGATAAGGGGATAGTTCTTCTTCCGTGGAGAAGGATTCTAATGGTTGGCCTTCAGGGGACAACATGGCGTCTGGACCCTTATGTGTTCTGGGAGGAGTTCCACAAGTGGCGCCTTTGGATACGGAAGAGCAAGCAACTTGATGTGTTGGAGTGGGACCTTGGAGAGTAGCTATGGCCAATAACTGCGGTCGCCAAGAAGCCACCAAGGTTCCTGCAGTACACAGTTAGGATTGGCAGACACGTATTGATACAGGAGGACATGGACTAGGTGCCTTCGTGTAGCAGATACTTAGCAGAGCACAGCATCACGGATGCTTTCCAGCAGACTTTCTCGCGCCACCTATGGGACAGCTGAAGGCCGAGGAGCATATTGTATTTCTTATGGTTGTTGGCACATGGAGGCTTGGCAATGGGAAGTTACTTACCCCAGATGCAAAAGGATGGAGATTGTAAAGAATACACAACAGTTTCTGGAAACTCCAAAGCACTGCCTTTGGTTGCGTGAGGCGGCGCAGCTCGTGTGGAGAGGAGCATACTGCATTCTCTGTCGTCTAGCACCCAACCTTGGATATATCTCATGGAGAGCCTTTTGCTGGCAGGCAGTCAACCAAGGCCGTCACTTTTTGTATGACGTTGGGATGCAAGACACGATCTTCATCATTGAGGCTGGATCATGCACTATCTGCCATGTATTGGAGCCCACAACAAACCGCTCTGAGGTATGGGAGATCATAGGGAGTCTTACTAGAAGGCACGGTGTTAGGAGGTTTTTTGGCGAGGAGAGACTTTCAGTACATGCGACTTTCGTAGAGCTCTGCACCTCCATCATCCACTCCCTCCATGGCAGATGGGACTAAGTGCAGGGTGAGTCTCGAGCTCGTCAAGAGCTCTGTTTTCACTTCATGTGCACTTGGGACGGCCAAGACCTGTCCATGATGCAGGCAGCAACCCCAAATGGTGATATACCCCCCTCCCATGGCTTCTTGCCCCCATCCCCCCCAGACCGCCTTGAGAGGCTTGGGTGATGATGATCAGCCCAAAATGAAGACTTCCAGGGCTGAAAAGAGGAGCAGGTTTCAAAATAGGGCTGTTAGAAGGCGAAAAAACACTAATGGACTTCCAAGAATGCTGCCCAATGGAGGGAATTAATGGCTGCAAATAAATGCTTTCTTTGTGAAGAGGAGGGGCACACATGGCAAAGGACTGTCCAAAAAGGTAGCAAGCTGTAAATGCTGAAAATAAGGGGGGTGTCCCAAAGGGAAAGAAGACTGAAATCTCTACCGATTTGGTCCCCGATGTGCTTAGCGATCAGCCCAACAATGATACAACAGAACTTTGGAGAGCATTGGGTAAAGTCAAGAATCAACATGCTCTAATCTTCATTGATCTTGGAATGCTTGCAAATTATATCTCTACACACATGGCTGCCCATCCAGGCATCACAGAGAAGGAGATGGATCCCATAGGAGAGATTAGTATGGAATGCAAGGGCCATACAGAGTCCATCACATCTCTCATTGGAAAGCTTTGGTTGCACATTCCAAGTTATGTGGGCAGCAAAGAGTTTTTTATTGCTTCATTAGAGGGTTGTACTATATTGCTTGGAATGCCTTGGCGTCATCATGTGCATGCGGTGATCAATTCCCATAACGAAGTTATTACTATTCAACATAAAGGCAAGGCGCATACTTTGGATCTAAAGCTTAAAGGGAATCTATTCCCATTGTATCGGCTTCCGCTATTTCCAAAGTAATGAAAACTCATCATTCAACATACTTTGTGTTTGCTAAGGGTAAAGATAATAACGACGTTGTAACTTGTCTAAGATAAATATCACATGGCATTTTTACAAGAGTATGTTGATTGCTTTACACAATTACTACCAAGACAGTTGCCACTTGAAAGGCTCAAGAATCATACCATAGATTTGATCCTTGGAAGAAGCCCTCCTAATAAGCCTCCTTACAAAGTACATGCAGCCAATATGAGGATATTATGAGCCAAGTTAATGAGCTATTGGAGAAATGGTTGATTTATTTGAGCTCATCTCTTTATTACCTTCCAATGTTGTTGGTGCAAAAGAAGGATAGTTATGGCATATATGCATTGACTATCACGCATTATATAAGATCACGATCAAGATTCGGTTTTCAATTCATAAGATCGATGATATTGTGAATAGATGCAAGGGTCAACCATTTTCAACCATATAGATGTAGAAAGTGGATACCATGAAAATCAGAAGACAGAGGAAGAGAGAGTGAAAGAACATAGTCTTTTTGACTCAAATGAAATGAGTCTGATTTTTGAACTTGTCAATAATAGTCCACATACCATCATTGCCATTTGTTGATTTTGGCAAGCCAAAAATAAAATCCATAGCAATGCTTTTCCAAGGTTGGCTTAAGATTGGTAATGGCTGCAAAAGCTCTACAAGCTCTGGCAATCAAACTTTATCTTTTGGCACAGAAGACATTCTTTAACAAATTGTTCAATGTCTCTTTGAAGACTTGGCCGAAGACTTGGCCAAAAGAAATACATTTCAAGTGCCTTGATTGTGGCCAAATACCATGATGAGCCATGTAAGGAGGAACATGGTATTCTTCCATTACTTTAGACTTGAAATTTTAGTAGCGCACAACTTATTATCCACCAAAAGAAATCCAACTTTGATAACACATTAATATCATGAGTCCCAAGCACCCTACTCGATTCCATAAATTGGGCCTTGCACACCATGCATTGGTTACTACATATGATAAGGAGTTGTGTCATACATCCCTATATGCGGTGCATGACCCACCATAGCACGGAAACTAGTGTCACCACCTAGCTACCCCATATATGCATGCATGCCCTACTGTCCAAAAAGCATTGGATTGGCACTTCCAAGTTCGCCTTACATATGCATCAATTGTCTCATTGACATTATTTTTTTATGCTCACTATCCACATTTAGAACATCATGTTGCTATATTGGCTCTTCCTTCAACGCATCTTACTGTCCCGAAACTCTTGAAAGCAATTTTCTCTTCTTACCTTTGCTGGCCTCTTTAGGGGTTCAAAAAGCATATAAACTAAGTATCATTCGCTAATTGCATTGAAATTTGAGCTATTGTTCTCAGCTGATCTTTACATTAGTCATCAAATTTCTATTCCTCTTATTGGTCATCAGCTTCAAGAGACCTAGAAGGACCCGACTCTTGTCCACTTTCCTCATTCTCAGCTTGTGCCTATGCTTGTGTCTTGTCCAAGATCAAACATTGCATTTTCTCCAACGCTTTGTGAATTTTCAGATTGAGAGACATCATCCCTGCTTGACCCCATCTCATTATCTGAAGCCATAATGTAATGCTCAGCTAAATACAATTTTAGCACTGGAGCAAAGCTTCTAACCTTCGATCAGGTGCCTCAAGCCAACCAATTCGAGGGAATTGCTGGCATCCCAACGATGAAACCATTAAACCAACCTTCCTCTTCAGATAGGGTGGTAAAACTTGATCAAGCACTTACTTACACCGATTAACAAATTCACAAAAGTTAAATACACGCTTTACCATACAATCTTGGATATTGAACAATCTATTGGTCTCAAGACAGGCACTCCTTGTGGTATTTCTTTAACATTTATTGCAAATAGATGGAATACAATTGAGATCCTCTAACCTCTACCACTAATCCAAGTGTGTCTTGCTGTCAAAACTAACTACTAACTCTCCAATCCAATTTTAGCTGGCCTTTTGAATCTCCCTAAAATTCCTCAATTTTGGATGCTAGAATTCAAGTCCTAGGCCCTCAATTCTGAGCATGCATCCCAAGGCAACTGTCAAAACCCTAATTTCTACTGTAAATTAGGAATTACAGCAAAGATTGACCGAAATCTCTTCCTTTGATGACTCAAGTTGCTGAAAAATGCTGACATAGCTTGAGAAATGACTAAGGGATGAGAGAGAATGTTGTTGAGAGAGAAACTTCAGAGTTTCATCGCGAGAAACACCAAAAAGCTACCACTACCTTGCTCAAACAACCATGGAAGATGTCACCTACAGCTTAGGACCTCTAGAAAGATTGTTGCCCCCTCTTGTATGTTGTCATCTGCACTAGAAGAACCTTGGGCTATCGTCACTTGCACCTACAGGGCTCTAAACTGTTGCCACTTGCTCTAGGATTGATCCATGGTGGCTACAAATCACATCAGCAGCATCTCCTTGCTCTCTAACAGCCTTCTCCTCTCTCACAATGATTGAAATAGATTGCATGAGCCCCTAAATACATTTTTCTCACTTGCATGGGCAAGTTTTTCCAAGTGACAATCTTCTAATCTCATTTTTCAACATTATCAAGCTTATTAATTCTAAAAAATATTTTTGTAATTATTCTAGTGCTCAAAACATTAATTTCGCCAATCAATAATTAAATTGGCTGAGCCAATTTATCTTCCAAGTATCCCTAAGAAATTATTAGCCCTTAAATTTGCATTAATTAATTAATTAATACCTATTCTCTAATGTCACCAACAACATTAGTGGCCACTAAATTGATCTAGGCCTAAATCTGACCACCCAGTACCTATCAAGTATAACTTAATACAACTTTTGTCTTTAATACCAATTGATATCTCAAGGTCATGGATCCAACACTATGAAATAATTGACTTACACCTCACATGTACATATCACATTGACACATTTTATTAATTTTTAATCAAATGCTAAGCACAACAATAAAATTTCACATCCTCGTCACACCATACCATTGAAAATAATCCATGGATAAGCTTTCTCATCTCCATATTGAAAGAAAGTTTAGTTAATGTAACTATGGGAGTCAACTAGTCATTGGGCTTTCTAGCCAATCTAACTGTCCGACTAAACTCGTAATTTCTCTGGGGCATCTCGTCAATGACAAACCAAGTATAATTCTAGCACATTTTAGCCATTGACAACCCTTGAATAGAATGATGAACATTTAACCATACTTTGAAACACCCAAATAATATATATCGCCTTCAAAGTAAATGAGCATCAAATTAATTTGAATAATTGGGTCAATATATCTTAGTAATAGTCGATATACAATAGGTTGGTTACAGTATGAATTTTTTGTTATGCCTTTTGGACTCATTAATGGTCTTGCTATCTTCAATCACATAATAGCTACACTTACCAAACGTACATGAGGCCTACTGTTTCTTAGGGCTATGTTCTTATTCTAGACGGTACATTTAGAACTTTGCTCAAATTGCTTCTCCATCACATGCTTTGCAAAAGAAGACTGTTCCATGGACAGCAATGGAAATTTCTGCATTTGAGAAGTTAAACAAAAAGATAGCTTCGGATCTAGTGCTTATATTATCACATCTTGAGAAGTCGTTTGTAGTACAATGTGTTAAATGTCGAACAACATTTAAGCTCTTTCGATACAAGATGCATGTGTAGTGGCTTATGAGCATCGTGTTCTCCATGGTGCAAAGAAAAATTTGCAAGTTTATGAGAAAGATTCCTTGTTGTAAATTATACACTATCTACATGAAAACACTCTCTCCTTGGAGCAAGCCCATTTCACACTGTAGGCCATCTCATGGGCTTTGGTGAGGGTGACCAAAGGGGTAAGTGGCTATAATATCATTGTTGGCCTAGGAGTGAAGTAATTGTGAGATGGGTTGAAAGAGAATGAAAGATAATCAATGAATTAACCGATGTGCAATAACTCAATCACAAAATGAAACACGATGTATTAATGAGAGAGAGAGAGAGGACAACTTACGCCTAGACTTTGTGCCTCATTAGCACACAAGTGTGGCATTATCCATTGTGATCACCTCTGATGTTGTATTCTCTCTCTCTCATTAATACATCGTGTTTCATTTTGTGATTGAGTTATTGCACATCGGTTAATTCATTGATTATCTTTCATTCTCTTTCAACCCATCTCACAATTACTTCACTCCTAGGCCAACAATGATATTATAGCCACTTACCTTCGTCACCCTCACCATCGCTCGCAACCTTACTTGTAACCATTGCCATTGAGCACTACACCTTGGTCAGCTGCCACGCAAAGCCATTGCCATCACACAGGCTTTCGTAGCCCCGACACGTGGTTCGTCGACAATTGAATGCCACTGTTTCAACCATTGTCGCCGTCACTTAGTCTTGTCTTCAATACACCAGCAACCAGCCCTTATCTCTAACTCCAGTTTCCACAAGAAGCTTCGCTTCGCCCTAGCAATTGTGTCTACCACCTACAACACCTTGCTCTGCAGTGCTCCTATGTGCTGATACCGCCACCTGCCCATGCTCCTTGCAATCCTTGCTTCCTAGTACCGCAACTCCCCTTCATTGCCGCCTCCTCACAATTGGCCATCTCATCACAGACTTGACAATGGACCTACAATAGCCTTCATCGCACCATCATACATCTATAAGTTACCTTTGAAGTTGACGCCATGCCATTGCTTGAAGCCAGTGACCTGACATAGAACACACCATCTCATCAATCCCAATACTACTGCTTATCCCTGATACTCAAAATTGTATCTCCAAGCCAATAAGCCTCTACTCATACCCACTACCCTTCCAAAACACAACTTGTTGGCACTTTTCTTGAAATCCACTCAATCCAGGTCAAATTTCACCAGGAATTTGAAGATTGGCCATTAATTTTCTCAAATTCATCACTTACTGAAAAAAGTTGCCCAAATATTACCGCCATGAGGCCGAATTCATCAAGAAGCACAATATTTGGGATCATAGAAGTAAAAATTTACCCGAATTTTACTACCATACGGCCCATTCATCAGGAAGCATGATATTTGAAATCCTTCGAGTAAAAATTTCACAAAGATTCTTTGAATTTCTCTTCAATTTTCCAATAAAATTTGGGGCTTCTCGACATTAAAGCTTAATTCTATCCCAATTTATTTTGGAATTTTGGGACTTCTTTGCAATTCATTAAATTTCTTCATAATCGACGCTTAATCCACCTTGAGGTGCACCATTCGATATTAATTGGGTAGTAATTTTATCCAATTTCTTCAAGTTCTCTTCAATTTTAGACCTAAATTTGAGGTGTTTGCCCAATTGCGCCTCAAAGGCACTCAAAAATTGGTTCATTTTCTTTGGCCTTGATGTGCTCAAAGATGATATTATTTGGCTGATGGCCTGACATTGAAGACAAATATTATTATTTTGGTGCATTTATTGTGCAAACTATCATCAAATTCTGCAATTGATTGCATTATTGGAGCACTTTCAGCCATTAATCTCTGATTTCACCACATTGCTGTTTGCCACCTTGATCAGGTAATATTTTATTTCTGAAAATAATAATTTTCTGCATATTTTTATCTCCTCTTAGAGCTTCCTTCTCGACCCAATCAAGTGATAGGGTTAACACGGACTTTTTCCACACCACAAGGCCAAAACACTCTAGACACGGTGTTAGGAGACTTAGGAGAGCACATGGATCTATTGTGCACGGCCCTTTCGAGCCGAGACACATGGCTACACAGTACTACACAACTTTTCTTGGCTCCACTACTAGGCCCCCATGATACAAGAGGGATAAGGAGAATATGGTAGAAGACAAAAAAGGTGATTACTGATAGGATGAGCAGATATTTAATGGCCCATTTTACAAAGAAAGAGGTGCAAAAGGTGCTTCTAGCATTGCCCTCAAGCAAGTGCCCAAAAGAAGACAAAATAGATAAGTCCTCCTTTCCAAGCTATTGGGATCATAGGCAAGTGGATAAATCCTCCTTTTTGAGCTATCGGGATCTTATCAATGTAGACCTCATCTCATCTTTTCAGGAGATCATGGCATCAAGGGTTATGCCAAAGAGACTTTCAAAGGGATTAATTCACCTCATTCCCAAAGAAAGTGGAGACAATTTCGAGATCATACAATGGAGACCAATCACTTTGCTTGGAATTGCCTATGAGATCCTTACAAAGGCAATCAATCTCAGATTAGCCCCATTGATGCTAAATATCATTCACCACACACGGACAGGTTTTGTCCAAGAACACAAAATCTTGGACAACATCTTCACTTTCTAAGAGTCCACAACTTTGGCTAGATCTACGAACCATGACCTTATTGTGCTACTTCTTGACTTTGAGAAGGCATATGACCACATCGACTCGGAGTTCCTAGAGGGCATGATGTTGAGGATGGGATTTCCAAAGCAATGGTTCAAGGGAATAGTGGCTCTTCACTCCTTAGCACACAGCTAGGTTATGACTGTCGATGGGGTATGAGGCGACAGATTCAGCATTGAAAGATCAATTAGACAAGGCTGCCCACTAGCTCCCTTCTTGTTCTTGTTTGTAGCAAGGCCATGAGCATCTTGAGAGAAAGATCTATACGTATTAGAGGCATCAGGTTACCCATCCTTGAGTTTGAGGAGCTTCTGGATGTGGAGTTTGTAGATGACAAAGCAGTCTATCTGGATGGGGATGAGAGTAACTTTAGGGTCTTTGTATCAACCATGGAGATATTTTGTAGAGAAGCAAGTGCCTTAAATAATTGACACAAGTCCTATGGATTTTGGGTATTTTACAGTAGGCAACCACATGAGGATTTCACTTGGGTTCCCGGCAGGACTGTTGTGAATATCTTGGATGCCATGTGGAGATTGACATTCCTCAAAACAATAGACAAAAGCTTCTTTATTGGGCCTCAATGCGACTCTCACTAGCAAGGAAAGTAGTGTTCACCATCCAAGTCCTTGCGATTGTGTGGTACATCACTTCCTATTGGGCATTCTCCTAGTCATGCATCGGTCAGGTGAAGCACCTATCAAGAACATTATTTGGTCCAAAGGAGACGAGAGCCCGGCCAAGACAAAGGTTGCTTGAGATATCTTCATACAGCATAGATCCAAGGAAGGGTTGGGGATCATCGACCCAGACTATCAGAGCAAAGCCCTGATGGCTATCCTCATAGTAAGGGGTTTGTGAAACCAGCCTTTCTTCTTGGAATGGGTGGTGATAACCTGATTTAAGAGTTAATTACAGCAATAAATAAATGCACATAAAATGAAATACACACTTTACCATAACATTCTTGGACAGTAGACACCCTGTTGGCCCCAAAATTGGCGCCCCTTGCGGTATTTCTTTAGCTTTCATTCAATTGGAAGGAGTACAACTTGAGATTCTTCAATCTCCTCCTGCTAACCAATTGCTCTTGCTGTCATAAATGTCCAGCAAGCTTTTTGGGTCATTTGCCCCTTGTTTCACCCAGGACTTTTCTCCAATTTGACCCTTGGCTAGCCAAATGCTGCCCCAAATCAATTCGAGATGGGTTGGCTCCTAAAATCCCTTGATAATCTTCAATTATCAGCTGCTGATTTCAGTCCCTTGAGCCTTCAATCTCTGGCACGGATCCCAAGGTGATTGCTAAACCCTAATTTCTGCTGTGAATTAGAGTTTACTGCAGAAATTACAGATCAGCCCACCAAAAATGGCTCAGATCTCCTCCGAATGGCTGAGCATAGGCTGAAGGAGATGAGAGAATGCTGTAGAGAGAGAAAACTTTGAGATTTGTCGCGAAAAACTGATCAAAATCAGTTTGCTGCCCTGCTGTACCAGCCCCAAACGGATGCACCAACAATAATAGGAGCATCAGAGACTGTGATCTTCAGGAGAAAGTGCATCAGCAGCAATTGTCAGCTTCTCAAGGTCAAGAATATGCAATCTCCATCACCAAAATGGTCTCCAATGGCTGGGAATTGGCCCCAAAAGCTAGCACCAACTGTCCAACACCTCTTTCCAACAGCTCCAAAATGAAAAAACGAGATTTCCCTCTCCCTTTAGCCCTATTTAGCCTTTCCCCCACTTGCATGGGAAAGTTTTGCCAAGTGGCAGCTTTCTTAATCCATTTTCAGCAATTTCCAGTCATTTAATTAATTCTGAAAATTAATTCAGCCCTTAATCGATGCCTAGAAAATTGGCCTTGCCCATCCAAAAATTAATCGGCTAGGCCATTTACAACCCAAAGTGGTCCCATGCATTAATTGACCCTTGAACAAGCATTAATCCATTAATTAATGCCTAGTCCCTAGTGTCACCATTTACAACCCAAAGTGGTCCCATGCATTAATTGACCCTTGAACAAGCATTAATCCATTAATTAATGCCTAGTCCCTAGTGTCACCACTGACACTTAATGGCCAATTAATGGTCCTAGGGGCAAACTGACACCAAAATTCACCTAGAATCTAACAAGTGTAACTTGTTACAACTTTTGCCTTTGACACCCATCTTTTTCACAGGGTCCTTCGGTCTTCAACTGTGAGAAAGTAGCTTGCACCTCACATGTGCAACACATGTGCATCTTTTAATTGCACATTTGATTAATCCTTTAATCAAATGTCAATTAAACATAAGCAAAGCATCAAATTTTCACGTCCTCGTGATAGTTTGCTTCCAAGTGAGGAGCCCTAGAAGAAACTTCTCATAGGGAGGCTACAAGCTATGACACCTGCACACGAAGAACCATGGTAGTCCAACATCCACTAGATTTTTCGCGAGATTAGGACCAAGGACTTAGGGAGGAGCTTTCGGATTAGATTCACTACTGCTATTATCAAAGCCTAGAGATATGTACTACCAAGGCTTCACCAGATACCCCCCACTATAGTCGAAGAAAAGAGAAGGCAACCTCTACTCTTCAATCACCTTTTGAGATTAGACTTCGACCACACTCTTGGACAAAGGCCATAACTTATCGTGAGGGAGATTTTCTTTACAAGTTGTCGTATCAATGGGAGATTGATTTGGATTCTAGGAACTACCGCAAGAGACTCAGAGGCAGAGACTACAAGGGCTCAAGGGAGCCAAAGTTATGATTTAGGCTATAACAAAGGGAGTTCAAATGGAGGAAAGATATAGGCACCTTTCAGACTTGGATCGGTCTCTTCTCTAGGGGGGACATTCTTCTGGCAATCTTTGCAATTAGCAAAGATAGGACATTTACTTTTACGATTGATGAGGATGGCCATCTACAACAAGAGGACCTTGACCAAACAACGCTCCAAACACAAGATCACAGTAGTCACTCACTTCGAGAGAAAGTGGCACATTGACTAAAACCCAACCACTTGTTTGGTTGACGGATTTAAATATTGGGCTTACCAAAGGAGACCTCTATAGAGATTACAGTGGGATCCAGGAGAGTGGGTGTGGAGGGATCCATTCATTGATAGACCTCGTGATGTGCCCTTATTTGGCTACACTACCAAGTTGGGGAGGAGAATACAAATGAGCAAAATCAGAGCACAGCCAACAGCCTCCTCCCATTGGCTTAGAGAGGGAATCATAAAAGAGATCCTACACAACTTTTGGAGGATGCTACATGATAGCTTCGAGCCTAGGAAGATTTCTCTCTTTCTATGGCTTGTAGCTCACAAGGGCCTAGCGGTTGGCACATGGGTTGGATACAATAGGAACCCAGGAGCATGCACAAGATGTGACGAACCAATGGAAACTCAGAGGCATCGCCTTGGGGACTACCCTAGAGTCTAAGAGGTTTGTAGGAGAGCCCTCAAGTTGTTATTTCAAGGCACACCAAAGACCATGGTGGCTACCTCGGGGACTGTAGTACGGGTCACAAATTGAGGCCTAGCATGTGGTTGTGAGGACTTTTAGGGGAGCTACTCTTTTCTCATTAGTGGATAGCATCTCAACAAGATTCTCACTCTTAATTACTCACAGGCACAATGGATTCAAGGACACTGCCATAGATGAGAGTCGATTGCCAGTATCATAGCTTGGTATATTTGGACTTCGAGATGCAACCAGGCCATTTATTGATATTTTGGATGTATCCACAGCGGAGACTCTATCAAGGATTTGGACAAAGATCATTCACATTCTCCGAGGGAGATAGGAGAGGATGCACGGCGGCTCTAAGAGGATGAGGAAGAGGAGAGGATTTTTTGTGGATATGGGATTCAAGAACTTTCTTCCACACCATCCCTTGTATAGTTTGGCATTACAACCCACCAGATTGGTTATTCACACAACCATTGTATTTATGATGTACTTAGTTACTCTCCACAGAGTTCCTTGTACTTTGAATTTTACCTTAGGTTATTCACCGAGGTATTATTAATAGAAATTTCTTTTCTTGGACAATTGAAAAAAAGTGGTTCCAACCACCTTTGTAGGTCCTAGTAGGCCACTCCGCAACTGACAAGCACCCTTTGTCCCATGCCTTGGCCTCTCTCAAGTGACCCTTTCGGTTCCCTTGGTAAGATAACCATCGTCTCTATACTCTTGATAGGTCACTGGCAGCAGATCTACATCCTTTGTGCAATGTCATCGATGCTTTGGGGTGGGACACCTTAAGGTTTAAAAAAATTTAGATGGGCTTAAGCTATATTGGCAGCCCCTAATTAACTCTTTATTAAAGCCCCAAAACTCAATCATTACCAAAGTTTCATTAAACCATGTGTGTTCCTAGAAAGTGTCTATGTCCCACAAGTCAAACCCTAATTTAGGAGGATCCATCCTCCTCATCCATAAATAGACCAGCTGCCCACCACTCAACCTTCTCTATTTTACAAATTCTTAGCCCCTCTGTGCTGTCCACGCCCCTTCTACAGAGGATATCTCAGTTTGAACTGCTGTCTACAACTGTCACTCGCTTCCAATCCCTCTCTCCTTGCTGGCAACTGTGGTCAGCCTGCTGTCATCACCTAGCAGCTTGCATGTACTGTTGCTGTTCACTTTCCAGCATGTGTTTCCATCACCAGCTGCTGACATCATCAATCCTCCCTGCATTTACTAATCAGCCTAGTCATGCAGTCTGCCACATCATCAAAACAGATGCATTTTGTTGCAGCAGCTGTCATTTGCACTTTTTGGACCTATTTCTGCATGCTGCCCACAGGTCGTCCTGTCCAGCTTCATTTAGAACTGATCGAGACACTCCCAGATCTATGTTTGCTGCTGTCACACATAATTCGGAGGCAACCTGCTCCGTTTCAGGGTGAATTAGAGTACGACTCTCTATCTACCTCATAGTCTTTGCCCCGGTCCTAGAGACACAAGAGTTCGAGGGCCAATATGTTGAGCTAAAAATGCATTACCAACTGATTAGCTCTTTAAAACAACCACAAGACATGTAAATTACCAAGTGCTTCATTAAACAATGCATGCTCCTAGAGAGTTTTTGTATCCCATAAGCAAAACCCTAATTTGGGAGGATCCTTTACATCTATAAATAGAAAAGATGCCCACCATTCAATCTATCCTTGTCTAGCAAGTCCAACTACGAGCGATTGCTACTACGTAGTCTAAAGCTATCACCCAACCTCCCTCCTATCATCTTTAGGCGGTTATATTGCTTTGTTTACCAATTCCAACCCCAAAGACTATTGTGTTTTGGTTTCCAACCTACTGCCCTTTCGTTTCCAGCATCGGCCTGATTTGCATTTATGTCTACAGCATGTCATTTGCATTTACATACTTTTCTTCCTCGGCCTCTACTCCAATTGGTGATTACTGCACTCAAGATCCATCTCTAGTGGATGACACACATCGGCACCTCCCCTAGCCCACTCTCACAAGAGCCACCAGCTATTAGATAGTTGTGCCCTTGAGCATTTTGTACATTCTCTCATTCATATACAGCATTTATCCATTCACTTCAAAGTTCTCTCTCTTCTCTGTTCGTGCTTGTATTTTTGCATTTTATGTTTGTATATTTCACATTTTGCATATACGCTTTGTGTTTATTGCACTATTGTCTAAGTTATTGGGTTTCAGCCATGGTCATATATTCTATGTTTTCTATGGCCAAACCCTAGCATATCTTCACATGGTATCAAAGCAAATGCTCTTTTAAAGAGTATCTCGTGGTAGTTGTGGATTACTTTTGTGTGAGATACACAAACGACACATAACTAATTCATGATGGCTCAAACCAACTCCATCTTAAGATTTTCTAATGCTTTCTCCAACTACTACTTCAATGGAGGCCATGAGGAGGTATTATGGTCTTAATTTGACGGACAACACTCCATCTACTAACCTTTATTTTAGGGATCATTCACAACACCTAGCTCTTCTTTGTCTCATACTTCTTCACAAGGTATATCTCGGTTAGGGCACTCCATTGTGATGACACTCATCACCTTTCAATTGAGGAAAGGCTATCCACTCAGAACAAAGCCTCAAGTTCAACCTCCTTATAGTCAAGCCCAATGGTAGGCTCACACAATCCATTTTTGTGAGTCCGATCTTGTCTATACTACTCCTTCAATTATGCAGGAACCAACTGTAAGTCACCATGGACACCTACATTAGTACCGGTATGGTTTTGAGAAAAACTCTATGTTCAAAGATATTCCACAAGATAATCCTTTATCAGCTATTTCATTTGAGTATAAGTTTGGTGCTTTCAATTCACCTTCTAAAACCGGCCTTTAAAAGCCCAAATGGCAATAAACCACATTTTAGCAAACACTTAATTCAGCTCCATAGTAAATTTAACAATAAAACTCCATATACAACTGGAGCTAGAGTACTCCTGCACCACACATTGATACTTGTTGGCCCCAAAGCTTGGCATCCCTTCAATCTTTCTTTAGATTACTGAAATATGCTCGAAATTGGTTACAGATAGCTTTATTTCAATGATTTCTCACAACATAACTAATCCATGGGTGCACAATGGCCTTAACACCTTCATTGCTGGCCTCCAACCAACTATAGAGTCTTCAAATCTATAAATGAAGACTTTAGCTTGCTAAACCCTAAAAATGACAAGTATTTGAACCCAATTTCACAAAGCATTTTTTAAGATAACTCTCCCACATAGTCCCCATGCAGTCCCATACTGTTCCTCTCACAAAAAAGGGGGAATTTCTCACCATGTAACTATGAGAATGTCACTTTCTTCATGACAAAATTTCCCAAAAAATCACTAGGCTTGAGATCTCAAAGAAGAAGAAGGATCTCAGTCCATAGTGCTGTCATAACCTGTTTTTCTAATATTTAGCTCTAAAACCGCAACATTCCTTGCTGTGTATGGAGTTATGAGGCTACCCAATGAAATCCCCATGCCCAGAGGAGAAAAATTGGATGTTGTCCACACTCCATCTATGTTGTAAGCTCATTCCATGGCTAAAATCCGCAATTTTTTACAGCAAGAAAGAGAAGAGTCACGAGTGGCTGTTTTCAAACTTGGATTACTCTAAATGAGAGAGAAGAAGTCCCAAATAGCCAAGATAAGCTTTCCAATGAGTAACCAAGTGCTCCTTAATCATATCACGTTTTTTACGAAGGGCTAATTAATGGCTTAATCATTAATCATAAGTGAGTTGCTTACTGGGCAAAATTTTAGCTCAAGGCCTTCTTAATAACTTAAGTGCTCTAAGTGAGCTGCTTATTGGGCAAAACTTTCAATGTAACTCAATTCTAAGCTGCAAACTTTCAATTTAATAGAAGATTCATATTACACCTTGTTCCTTTAGCCCTGGCCATGTACCACATGACCCACACACTTGTCCACCGCATGCCCTAGTGTCAAATCCTTCACTCCCAACCAAGAGCTAGGAATACCAAAATTAAAGTTCATTTTAATTAAAAATATTTATGAAGTTTAATTATATCATTAAGTTTATATATCTTTCTCATTTTGGTAACACCTTCATGTTTCCTACCCTTCCCTCCTCCATTCACTTCATATTCAAATTCCTCTTCTTTCAATCTAGATCCTTACTTTAGAGCTACAACAAGTTATCCAATCTTAGTGTACATTATTTTTTATGCACATCAAGATTTAAGGCTATCATCACACACTCAAAGGTATACCACTCTACACCCTAGTACATCATTATTTAACGCTATGCCTTATATACACCTGCAAGTGTATCACTCTCTATCCTCTGGTCCTATTGTGTGAATAATCCCCCTCTTGCACATTGTATTGCTCACCTCAATTGCTCAAACGCATGAATTACAATCTTATGTTGATCAATCACTTTTTTCTTTAAAGGAAACAAGAAGTGGAAAGGAATCACCTCCACATTTAGACCCGATCCCATCTTTTTACATTGACCCTAAACACGAATCATATTCCGATACTTATGGTCAATCTCTTTCTTTGAAGGAAAAAGGCAACAATACATGCATCCTCTTTAAGACCGTCCTAGGGCTTCTTACCTAAAAAGAATAGATTTTGTCTATTTTACCGAAAACTTGGCCATGTACATGACAATTATCACTCAAAGGCCGACATTGAGTTTTACGTATGCCTATGACACTTCATGAGCATTGGAACTATCTCGCAAGATCAAGCACAGGTGCTTCCAACTGGCCTTCATTCATTCATCTATTTGCATCATGGATTGCTATCTTGGCAGACTTTCAACTAGCATGGAGCCATCTCCCATGGTTGATATTCAAGCTTGCCTATGCCACTTGATCAACATTGGAGCCCTCTACCAAGATCGAGTATGGGCATATTTTGTATATCCAAATGGCTCATTCTTCTTTGGCTATTTGAGCTAAGAGATATCAAATTTACCTTCATCATCAAATTCTTCATGGATCTCGTCATCACACAAAGACCCACATCAACTTCCTCTTCCTCTTTCACTCTACATCCATGGTTAAGAGGGGATTTCTATCCTTCATTGCTATTCTATAAGTTTCGGCATTTGTCTTTGACATCGGCCTCCCTTCCTTGTATCTTCTCTTTGAGTGTTGTATGTTCCTGAAATTAGGAGAAATCTGTTATGAGTTGCTGCCATAACTGATCTTGGACATGAAGTGAGGTTCAAGAAGACAAGTGCAGAGCTCAACGATGCTGGCAAAGTTGTTGGCAAAGGACAAAGAAGGAACAACATGTATGAGCTAAGTGCTCTTACCGCCACCGCTAGAGTGGGCACAAGTAAGTTTTTGGCATGAAAGGTTTGGACACATCGGATTTGTAGTGTTGAAGGAGATGCACAAGCAAGGTATGGTTGCTCACCTACCTACAGTGACTGAATTGAAGGAACCATGTGAATCTTGTATGATGGGCAAGCAACGAAGAAAGGCATTTCCACAATGATCATCATCTTTGTAAAAGGACATTTAGCCAAGTGAACAATTCCCCTATGACAGCATTGTTCAAGTGGTATCATTGCATAGCATTTTCCATGGGCATGACCTATTGCATTGCCCTTTGCATTACCACATGCATTGGCATTTTGTTCTCATAAACATGTATCAATGGGCATTTATCCCTTTTTTGTTAGAGAGTGATCAACTCTAAATCCACCATATTCGCAACAACTCACACTCCCTAGTTGCTTCCATACATATCTTCCATATTTTTCTTCTTCACCAACATCCCTAGGTGGTTTGGATAGTTTGTTTGTTTTCTGATGTGTCAAATTTGACCATCCTTTTCATTTTCCCTAAGGACACCACACCGTTGCCTAATAGGATACAAACCATTACTCAAAAAACAAAAACAAAAAAAGCAAACAAGTAAGTTCAAAGTGATTCCATACGCCTTTGTAGGTCCTAAGACGCAACTTCGCAACGGATGAGCACCCTTTGTCCCATGCCTTGGCCTTCCTAGGGTGACCCTTTGTGTTGCCATGGTAAGATAACCATCGCCTCTATACTCTTGGTAGGTCACTGGCTGGAGACGTGCATCCTTTGTGCAATGTCCTGGACGCTTTGCAGTGGGATGCCTTAAGGTTTTAAAAAAATTCAAATGGACTTAAGCTGTCTTGATAGTCCCTTCTTGGTTTTAGTTTTGCCCTGAGAAGGGGTATTGGGCTAAAAAATGCATTATAACCTAATTAACTCTTTATTACAGCCCCAAAACTCAATTATTACTAAAGTTTCATTAAACTTGATTGTTGCAAAAGCTGTCGCTTGCATTTCTTGGACTGATTTCTGCATGGTGCCCACTATTTGTGTTGTCCAGCTTCATTTAGCACTCATCCTGACACTACCAGATCTATGTTTTTGCTATCACACAATTAGGAGATTGTTTACTACATTTCGTGCTTTGTTAGGTACGACACTCTCTCTACCTCTCAGTCTCTGCTCCAGTCTTAGAGACATGAGAGTTCAAGGGCCAGTATGTTGAGCTAAAGATGCATTACAAACTAATTAGCTCTTTAAAACAGCCCCAAAACATGTAAATTACCAAAGGTTTCATTAAGCGGTGCATGGTCCTAGAGAGATTCTATGTTCCATAAGAAAAACCCTAATTTGGAAGAATCCTTCTACACCTTTAAATAGACAAGCGATCGGTCTTGTTCCACTAGTTGCTACGTGGTATACAAATCTCATCTAGCCTCCCATTGCTACCAATGATTGGTTGCCATCATCTTGACACGATTACATTGCTTCATTTACCAATTCTAACACTAGAGACTATTTCGTTTTGGTTTCCAACCTGCTACCCCTCCATTTCCAGCATCCACCTGATTTGTGTTTATGTCTACAGCAACTTTTTGTGCTTTGAGAACTTTTATTCATTGGCCTCTGCTCCGACTCATGTTTACTACACTCGGGATCCGTCTCTAGTGTATAACGCACATCGACACCCCCCATAGCCCAATCCCACGAGAGCCATCGACTGTCGAATAGTTATGCCCTTGAGCATTTTGTACATTCTTTCATTCATTTACAACACCGATTCATTCACTTCAAAGTTTTCTTTCTTCTCTATTTGTGTTTGTGTATTTGCATTTTGTGCTTTTGTGTTTGGCATTTTGCATTTAGGGTTTGTGTCTATGCATTACTATCTGAGTTATTGTGTTTTAGCCATGTTCATACATTGTGTTTTCTTTGTGCAAACCTTAGCATATATTCACATGGTATCAAAGCCGGTGCTCTTTTAAAGAGTATCCCATATCCCATGGTTATCGTGGAGAGCTTGATTTTGTGCATTATACATGAGCGATATGTAAGTGATTCACAACCGCTCAAACCGGCTCCATCTTAAGATCCTCTTATGCTTTCTCCAGCTACTCCTTCAATGGAGGGCCTTAAGGAGGTATTATGATCTTGATTTGAAGAGACCCCATCTACTAACTTTTCTTTTAGGGATCATTCACAACGCCTAGCTCTTCTTCATGTCTCATGCTCCTTCACAAGGTGCATCCTAGATGGAGCTGCCATTGAGGAAGGTTGTCCACTCGCGACATAGCCGAAAGTTCAAACTCTTCACAATCGAGCCTAGTGGCAGGTTCATACAATCCAATTTTGTGTGAGTCCAATTTTTTCTATACTAATCCTTCAATTATGCATGAGCTGGGTGTAAGTCACCATGAAGGCCTAGATTGGTACAAGTATGGTTTTGAGAAAAACTCCGTGTTCAAAGATGTTCCACCAGGTAATCTTTCATCCTCTATTCATTTGAGTATAAGTTTGGTGCTTTCCATTCACCTTAACAAGGAGTAGAAAGGAATCACCTCCACATTTAGACCCGATTCTGCCTTCCCCGATTGACCCTAAACACAAATCATATTCTAATGCCAATAGTCAATCTTTTTGTTTTGAAAGCTAAAGAGAGCGGTACACTCACACCCTCTTTAAGACCCTCCTAACACTTCTTACCTAAAAAGAATAGGTTTTTTCCATTTTGCTAGAAACCCGGCCATGTAGATGACAATTGTCACTCACAAGTCAAGAGTCTTAGACCCATACCAAAAATCACGTCATCCCCAAGTGTTTTACACACACCAAAGGTAAATACTTCTTCATTCTTTTCTTTATCATTGACACACTCGAGTGGTCGAGATAGCTTGTCTATTTTGTGATATAGTGGATCTAACCATCCCTTTTCATTCTCCCCCCAAGCTACTTGATTGATAGGCTGCAAACCATATCTTCTCCACCCAAAAAAAAAAAAAGATTCAATGTGATTCCATCCGCCTTTGCAAGTCCTCGTAGGCCATTGGCCAGTTGACAAGCACCCTTTGTCCCATACCTTGGCCTCTTCCGAATGATCACTTGGGTTCCCTTGGTAAGATAACTATTGCCTCTATAGCTTCGGTAGGCCTAGTGGGCACGCACCTTTTGTCTAATGCCCTAGTTGCTTTAGGGTGGGACGCCTTCGAGTAAAAATGGATTTGTGCTTTTCTTCCAATCCCTTCATGGTTTCAATTTTGAGTCTAAGAGGGGATGTTTAGCTAAAAATGCGTTATAAACTAATTACCTCTTCTAAACAGCCTTTAAAAAATGTAAATTACCAAACGTTTCATTAAATGGTGCATGATCCTAGAGAGTTTCTATGTCCCATAAGCAAAACTCTAATTTGGGAGGATCCTTCTAAATCTATAAATAGACATGGTATCCACCCTTTAATCTATCTTGGTCTTGTAGGTTTCAAGCATCAGTCCTCTTCTACTAGCTATCTAGCCCTCAACAACTACTACTACATGGTCTATAACTATTACCCAACATTCCACTACTACCAATGATCAGCTGCCATCATCTTCAAGCGGTTACATTCCTGTGTTTACCGATTCCAGTCCTAGACACTACTATATTGTGGTTTCCAACCTGCTCCCTTCCATTTCTAGCATGGGCCTTTGTGTTTACCTTTGCAGCTAGTCATTTTTGTGTTTTCAATACTTCTCTTCCTGAGCCTCTGCTCAAAGCAGGTGGTTATTGCACTTAGGATCCATCTCTTGTGGACAACACACATCAACAGTGTTGAGCTAAAAATGCATTAGCTTCAATTAAACAACCCCCCAAAACATGCTTAATTAAGGAAGAAACCTTGCTTATTTAAAAGAAATGTGTTCCTAAAGAGTGTCTGTATCCCATAAGCACAAACCCACTTAGGAGGACCCAAACTTTCTATAAATAGGTATGTTGTCCACCATTCAGTCTCAATCTCGTTTTTACTAGTTTCAAGTGTTTTCAGCTTACTGCCCATACCAAATTCACATAGAACATCACAGTCCAAGCTGTCCATTGCAATCTTCACTCATCTCTTGTGGACAACACACATCAACAGTGTTGAGCTAAAAATGCATTAGTTTCACTTAAACAGCCCCAAAACATGTTTAATTAAGAAACCTAGTTTATTTAAAAGAAATGTGTTCCTAGAGAGTGTCTATATCCCATAAGCACAAATCCACTTAGGAGAGCCCAAACTTTCTACAAATAGGTATGATGCCCTTCATTTAGTCTCAATCTCATTTTTGCAAGTTTCATGTGTTTTCAGCTTGCTGCCCACACCCTGTTCACAAAGGGCATCGCAATCCAAGCTGTCCATTGCAATCTTCACTCATCTAGCACCTGTTTCTAGCCTTCCGTCATTATTTTGCTATTGTTTCCAACCAGGCAACTGCTGTTGTTCTTCATCCAACTGTTGTACACCCTACCACATCATCATACTGCTGCGTTTGCAGGCCCCAACTGCTGCCCTACAGATTCTCTCTCCTCCTAGCCCGTTGCTGTTGTCTTCTCTCCTGCCAACTGCATTTGCAGATTTTCTCTCCTCAACCTGTTGTTGCTGTTTTCTCACTCCTCCCAAACTGTGTTTGCTGTTTTCTCTCTCTCCTTGCTGCATTTGCATATTTTCTCTCTCCTCTGCCTACATTTACAGCACTCTCTCTCTAGACTACCGTCCGCATCAAGTCCAACCATACACAGGCTGCATTTACTATTCTTCGACACTCGGAGGCTACCTTGCTATGATTCGGATCCATTTGGAGTACGACACACTCTCCAACTCATTACCCCTGCCCTGATCCTTGATACAAGAGTTGGAGGTTCAATATTCATTCACTGCATAATGTGTTTGCTACATAAGCATTGTATATTCAGTAGTTATATCACTTCATTCATTCTTTGTATTCATTGTCTCTGAGTTACCCTAACCCTAATTGTGTTCTTCTATCAATATGTGCTTTGTCATACGGTGTTATTTGTGTTTCTGTTAGGGTATTTTCTTCACATGGTATCAAAGCCGAGTTCTTTGAGAGAAACCTAGGCCTTGATTTGAAAGCTCTACAAAAGAAGCACGAACAACAGAAGGGCAGATGACTTCAAACACTACTTCCATACCACTTCTCACATCTGAGCTAAACCCATCGAGAAGCAAGTTGGAGTGGGTCTCAGAGCTTGCTTCACAAGCTCCCAACATGGCCGAACAGACATTGGACTACCATGGAGTTCCATAACCTTACGAGATCGCTGCAACTACACTAGACTTGCTAATACAATGTTGTGATCATCATTCTTGCACTTTTCTTCATGCATTTTATGGCATTGTGGCTGAATATGACTTGCTTTTCCACAATAATGATAAGTAACACCGAACTTATGGCATGAGACTTACTACGAGATTGTCCACATGTCCTAGACTGAGACCTATTAGAGTCTCTATCATAGCCATTTCCATCCTACTAGCCTCTCATAGTCAATGCATATGATGTACAAGAAGCATCCACATTCTTTCTATTCACCTCTTCTATCAAGAGTGCGCTCTCATTATCCTGTAATTTTAGCTCATCCTTAGCACATAGAGCCATATGAAAAGTGTCCCACAACTCACGTAGAGTACCAAGCAAAAATAAATTATACAAAGTATTCTTGAACGGCACTCATTGGACACTCCTAGTCTATTTCTGCCTACCCACCTCTTCCCCCTCCTTATCAAACACCTCCACCACCACCACCATCTTATCCTCCACATCCATTTTACCCAACATTCTCGACACCTCATGGTTCTACCTCATCTTCCACCAAGCATGGTCGAACTTGATGAGACATGTCCTTCACTCACAAAACCTATGGGATCTTGAGTAGGGGTTGGAACCCCAACCCGATCCCACACTTGTTCCATACAAGGTTGTCCATTCATGGAAGGCTAGGAATGCCTCCGCTATTGTCAAGCTGATGCAGGGCTTATTGCCTGAGTTTATTCTCAACTTCAGCATTTTGACTTAGCGTCAAAGCAATGGGCACACTTGACTGACCACTATGCAGCTCAAGATAGAACTCGTCGAATAAATCTTAACCATGAAATTCAAATCTTCAAAATCTCTGATCGGAATGACTTGAAATTCAAGTTGGCTGAGTATTAGCATCTCCTTGCCAAATTCTCCACTACAGGGACTCCTAAGTTCTCTAACGATCAAGTCACATTGTTTCTTAGCAAGCTACCATGTAAATACTTCAATTTTGTGTAGCAAGTGGTTTCTCTGCTCAATTTACTCACATTCTAGAAACTTTAGACAAGTACAAGGCTTGCCTTGTCATGCAAGGTTTTCAACAAAAGCATGGTATTGATTATGAAGAGACCTTCGCACCTACTACACATTTGACATCTTTTTAATCATTACTCGCATTAGCCGCTCACTATGGTTAGCCGATACACCAGACGGATGTCAAGAGTGCCTTCCTGAATGGTTATCTAGAGAAGAAAGTCTATGTGGAGCACCCACCAAGATTTTCTTCTGCAAACCCAAGGGATAAGATATTCCGCTTACAAAAAGTTCTTTATGGGTTGAAGTAAGCACTACGGTCTTGGTTCCATAGGATGGACAAGTTCTTATACAAACTCACAGATGCCATTCTACCCCTTATGACCTGAACTTATATATTTGATCTACTGCAAGGGGGGTCAACTCCATCCTGCTATACGTTGATGACTTACTCATCACAAGCTCAAATTCTACTGCCGTAGTAAAAATCCACGCAAAGCTTACTACTACATTGGAGATGACAAACCTCGATTTGTTCGATCTACTACAGAGAGGATCAGCTTCATCTTATTGTATGTTGATGACTTACTCATCAAAGGCTCAGATTCTGCTGCCATAGCAAAAATCAAGGCAAAACTTAGTGCTACATTTGAGATGATAGACTTGGTTTGTTTTCTTATTTCTTGGGGATGGAGATAGTTTGATCTGAAAATTATATTTTTATGTCACAACAGAAGTATGCACTTCAGCTCGTGGAACAATTCACTACAAATCAACATGGCCAATGGCCGCACCTCTTGATCCTACTGTTCACTTATCGAAGGATACCCTAGGTCAATGGAACAATTCACTATGGATCAGACATGGCCAATGACCGCACCTCTCGATCCTATTGTTCACTTATCAAAGGATACCCTAGATCCGTCCTTCGGTGCACATACCTATAGGTCTATTGTAGGAAAACTTCTTTGATTAATTCATACGAGGCCAAACTTAGTTTACTCAATCAGCATTCTCAATCAGTATTTCACAACACCTAGGATATCACATTGGATTGCATGTCTTCATGTGTTGTGTTATTTACAGTGTACTTATTTTTATGGCCTCACTTATGATTCTGAATTATGTTTGCAAGGATACACTGATTTTGATTGCGTAAGAGATCCTGACACCGGGTGTTCCCATGGCGGCTACCTCTTCACAATGGGCATGATTTCCATTTCTTGGTCCAGCTATAAGCATGAGACAATGGAGGCTTCCACAGTCGAGGTTGAGTATAAGACTCTCTTCAATGGCACCACGGGAGCCATCTACCTGAGGAGCTTACTAGCAGTGCTTCACTTCCCTTGTGACTCTCCCACTGTTGTCTACTGAGACAACCAGAGTACCATTGCCCTTGTGGGGAATCCAATCATCACACCATGAACACGATATATGGGAGTCCACTTCTACTTTTTCAAAGAGCAAGTTAAGCTAGACATTATCTGCCTAGATTTTGTGCCTTTATCAAAAAAATTTGCAAACATTTTGACCAAAGCGGTCAACCGGCCAGTTCTTCAGTATCTTCTACCCAAAATCGGCTTGGGTACACCCTCCCCTACTTCTACCGATTGACGGGGAGAGGATGCTTCCCTCTTGCTTTCCCTTCCAATTTGAGAGGAGGCGGCTACTTCTCTTGATAGTGACAATGATGATATCTACAATTTTTAGATATTCATTCGTTCATTTATTCTTTTGTATTATACTTATGGACATTTATAACTTCATCTGCACTGTCAAGACGACATGATTGTAAAAGGACACTTGGGCAAGTAAACAATTCCCCGAAAAGGACACTATCCAAGTGGCACCGTTGCATTGCATTTTACATGAGTATGACATCTTGCATCTCCCTTTGCATTACCCCATGCATTGGTATTCTGTTCATGTAAACATGCATCTATGCGCATTCATTTCTTTTCAGTCATTTGGAGTGATCGACTCCAAATCCACCATATTTGTAACATTGTACATGGCAATCTCCAAGGTAGTTCTCCCTAGCTTGCTTGCTTGTCTTGCTTCACATCTTTGCTATATTTGTATCACCCACACCTTAGCGATTCTCCTACTTCACAAACACCTAGTAATGGTAGGGATAGTATGCTTGTTTTGTGAAGCTCTTGGGTTTGACAATCCCTTATCATTCTCTCGCTTGGGGCACAGATACTCAATAGGACAAAAATTTATTTGAAATCCTTACTTAATGTTAAATCTATCAAAACTACAAAGCCCTCAATATAAAAAAAAAATTAATCCATAGCTAATTCCATCCGCCTTTGCAAGTCTTAGTAGACCACAAGGCAACTACCTTGGGGTGATCACTTCGTCTCCCTTGGTAAGATAACCATTGCCTTTGTAGTCTTAGTAGGCCACTGAGCAACCGACACACGCTCTTTATCCGATGCTCTAGCTGCGTTGAGACACCCTCTTGGAGTAAAAGATAAAGGGGGGGGGGAGAAGGCTTGGCCGGCCTACTTCTTATGGCATCATTATTAGGCCTAAGAGGAGACGTTGAGCTAAAAATGCATTAGCTTCATTTGAACAGCCCCAAAATATGATTAATTAAGGAAGAAACCTTGTTTATTTAAAAGAAATGTGTTTCTAGAGAGAGTTTGTATCCCATAAGCACAAACCCACTTGGGAGGGCTCAAACTTCCTATAAATAGGTATGTTGCCCTTCATTCAATCTCATTTTTGCAACTTTCAAGTGTTTTCAGCTTGCTGCCCACACTCCGTTTGCAAAGGGCATCGCAGTCCAAGCTATCCATTGCAGTCTTCACTCATCCGGCGCCTATTTCGAGCCCTCCATCATCATTTTGCTATTGTTTCCAACCAGGAAAGTGCTGTTGTCATCCAGTTGTACAGCCTGTCATGTCAACATGCTGCTATGTTTGCAAGCCCAGTTGCCACCCTACAAATTTTCTCTCTCCTCCCAGCTTGTCACTGCTATTCTCTCTCCTCCCAGCTACGTTTGCAGATTTTCTCTCCTCAACCTGTCGTTGCTTTTTTCTCTCCTCAGCTTGCGTTTGCAGATTTTCTCTCTCCTTAGCTTGCATTTACAACGCACTCTCTCTAGAGTATCATCTGCATCAGGTCCAACCACACACAAACAGCATTTGTTGTTGTTCAACACTCAGAGGTTGCCTTGCTATGATTCAGGATCCGTTCGCAGTACGACACACTCCCCATCTCATTACTTGTAGCAAACCTTTTGTATATCAAGTATCACCAAGACATATTGACTCAATGATTCCAAATTACTTTGATGCTCATGTACTTTGAAAGGCGATTTGTATAGTATTTTAAGATATGATTAAATGTTCATCATTCTATTTAAAGGTGGCCAATGGCGAAAACACCCTATAATTATACTTGGGTCGTCATTGACAAGATGCCCAAGAGAAATTAAAGGTTTTAGTCGGACGGTCAAATTGACCAAAAAGCTCAGATGACTAAGACTTTTACACTCAGATAGTCACATTGACTAGAAGCCTATATAATGAGTGGTTTCAAAAAGTGAAACCAGATGCTCATAATCAAAAAAATAAACCATGAACCGGTGAACCTATATAATGAAGCTATCCAAAAGCTGAATTTGGCAACTCCTAAAATTTAGAAGGTTACTATTTTTTGGAAGTTGCTCAAATGAAAATTATGTTCACGTCAAAGGCTTCGGAATTTCACAAGGAACAATTTTGTGTTCAAGAACTATCTCAAATTCTTAACCATTTGAGAGATTTTTAGAGTAGAAGGTTTGGAAGTTTCTTTCTCTAGAAAAGTGATATCTAGTATCTAGAAGAGGAGATGTCTCATTTTGAAAAGACAAATGTCCTACACTAGTCATTTTCCGCAAACACTTATCATTTGTAGCCTCTACTTTCTACTTTTGAGCACCCAAAACCCACACCTATACATTGAGGTCTCACTCTTCATTTAAAACAAGCTCTCATGCTGAAATTTCAGCCGCATGCCTTATACTCTCCTATCTATCTCTCATTGAAGAAACACTTCCTACTTGGCTTGGTCTAATCCAAGCACTAAAGAAGAAAATCAACTTGCTACTAGAGTCTGCAGAAATTAGGGTTTTAAAACCCTAATTTTCAGAATTAAAACAAATCAGTCCTTTTGTATACGATTCAAGCACTTGGTGATCGTAGTTTTATTTCAATAAATTCCTAAAAAGGGGAAGAGGCCAATTCCCCACTCAACGTACTGTCAACTCTTCTCTCTTTATTTTTTCATAAAAGGTAATTGTATTAATTACGAAATAACTCTTCTCTCTCTTTTTTTTTTGTAAAACAACTCCTCTCTCTCTCTCTCTCTCTCTCTCTCTCTCTCTCTCTCTCTCTCATATGGGGGTCCAATCTCTACCACACGCAGAGGGCCCCACAAGATCAGCCAGTGCCTAAGGAGGAGGCCACCTATGAGGGATGGGACCAGATGGAGAGACCCCTAATACTTATGATATCACGGATGATCCGAAGCAAGCCCTCCGTACCACATGAGATCATACGCGCAGAGCTGGGGGCACCGCCCCTCGTGGCTGAGGCCCTCTTCCAGACCGTGACCTTCTTGCACCGAATATGGGACCTGCCCTGGCACCGGTACCCCAGACTCGCCCTGAAGTCATCCAAACAGCTAGCAACACAAGGGGACACTGAGTGCTGGTATGCCCGAACAGAGACCTGGCTACAGCTCCATGGCCTGCACATGGACCACCTCCCCCCACTACAATACAGCCTAGACTGCCCACACCTGGAGCTCAGCCGAGAGGAGGTAAATCGCATCACCAGAATGGATATCATCCAGACAGACACCGCCAGGACATGGGTGACCCCCACATCGGAACTAGGAACCAAGAAGGCTTTCTACCGAGAACACTTCCTGCATATCTCCCCGGACGGCTTCATTACCCGCCCAAGCTACATGGACACACACCTATCTCACAGGGTGAGAAGTACCATCGGACAGATCCGCACGTCCTCACACCAACTACGGGTCGAAACGGGCAGATACGGGGCCAACCCCCTCCCCCCAGAAGACCGAATCTGTCAGCTCTGCCATCTCGAGCCAAAGACAGAGGCACACTATACCTGTAGATCCCCAGTGTACTACGAAATCCGGGGACGCTTCCACTGCCTATTCAGCGAAGGATTCGGACTACCTCCAAGGTGATGGAATTCAAAGACCAGAGATGCCTGAGGCTCTTTCTACTGGAAATACGACGCCATAGAGACCACCTCCTACGAACCACGGAGCAAAGACAAGGAGCCACCAACCAACGCACACTCAACGACTTCTACCAAACACCAGCTACCCTCCCCACCACCGAGGCCCCACCAACCCAACCCGCCTCCCGGCCCCCGGGGACCACCTTAGAAATAGCCACAGCGAGAGGTAAAGCCCGGCGACCACGCCCCGCTGGCCCCAATCCCCGCAGAAGACACTGGTCGAAGATACAAGGGATACTACACGGCCATCGGAGGGCCCTACCCTGCCGCTTTAGCCTCTCCATGCTGGACCGACCCATGCGGGACATCTTAGGATGAACACCCCAGGAGCAGTTCCACACTGCACTGGGAGTACCTCTAGATTGTATCTAGTCCAGATATCATTTTTGTACCTACTCAATTTAGTTCAACATAGCATAAATGTTAGCTTCACTGGAACTTTTGAAATCTCCCAGACATTTGTATGCAACATTTTGGTCTCATAGGCCAACTTGGCCTGTTGTAGATGTTAATATAACTCTCTCTCTCTCTCTCTCTCTCTCTCTCTCTCTCTCTCTCTCTCTCTCTCTTCCCCACAATTTTCATGGTGATAAATTGATTAAGTTGGTTAAGTTCAAAGTATTGTCATTCTCACGTTCTTCTCTGCGCTTGCTTACATGACCCCTGCCCTGATCCTTGAGATACAGGAATTCAAGATTCAGTATGCATTCACTGTATAGTGTGTTTGTTGTATGAGCATTGAATATTCAATAGTCATATCACTTCATTCAGTCTCGGTGTTCATTGTCTCTCAATTAGCCTAACCCTAATTGTGTTCTTCTATCAGTCTGTGCTTTGTTATACGGTGTTATTTGTATTTGTCTTACGGTATTTTCTTCACAAATAGCTCCCTCAACCCGCCCCCATGAGAGCCTCTGATTGTTGGACAAATGTGTCCTTGAGCATTTTCTACATTCTCTCATGAGCATTGGTCTCACCCAAAAAAAAAGGCACACGTGTTTGTAGATACAATATATATCTGCAATATGTCCTCCTTGCACCTATGCTAGACGAGTTGGACGTACTAATGCACCATCAACTGTATATCCTAGCATACTCCCTTTGAACCATTCCCTTGTCAATTCCTAAACCATGTGTGAGATCTGGGTTTCCATCAATATTCACTCACGTTATGCAAGTTATGGGGCGAGTGACTGTTCTCTCATCCCATTTGACTGCCTGCAGCAGATTGGCAATGTCTGCATACCAGGGGGTTACGACTCCTTCAAGGGAGTGATATCCTCTTCTGATGTCCCACTAGACCCAACTTCTTCTTTTGGTGGAGACTTAATTTGCTCCTTGAGATGTTGGAATGGGATTAGAGCCATTTTGGGTTTGGTTTCAAGATCAGTTACCTCGTGGCTTGAAGACTCATCTTCTGATGACACGTCCAGGAACATCACATAACAGGGACCCTCTGATTTCTGTTGGGTTTGTGGGACTGGTGCTTGTTGGCACGGTGCATCAAAGCACGCAAGTGCTCAAGGCTTGAATCCGTTGGTCACGGCGAAACCAAAATGTAGAGGGAGCTCACGCTCAACCGCCAAGACCCATGGACCGCTTAATGGGTTTCAGGAACGGGTTGCCCTCCTATATCTTTCAACAGAGAGTGAGACAGAGGGTGGGTTGCGTGTGATTGGTATTTCTTCAATCAAGTATTGAGCGGTGAGGCTTGAGGGACATTACAACAATTGGCATCAGGTACGTTTTTGTTTCCATATGCACCCACGGGATGGGTCTCTACCATCGTCACAAGACATGCCACGCTGTTCTGTGCACTGCACTACAAGGCTCCACCTATAGTGGTGGGGGTTCGATTCAACACATATATGGATGTCATAGCAGCCTCAACCCAATATACCGATAGCCATAATTGCCTTGTAAATCTGAAGGCAGCTGTGAATTTCCTTTTAGCTTTAACATCGCTTGGACATTTAAGAGCAGAAACTGGATACAAGTTTATTCTAGCTCAACTAGATCATGAAATCTGAGCTCAAAATACATGAAACAAACCTTGAAATTTGGGTGCTGCTCAGCCAAGGCATCGAGTTTTTCTTTCAAAAGGATATCATCAGGAGAGATATTTCCATATATCAACGCAACCTGCACACAAATTCAGGAGTGCAATCTCTTAAAATATTCACTTCAATTTCTTGAACTTGACATTGTTCAAGAACAAAGTTGGAACTATTTACTTTTGTATTATCGTCCTTATTAGTCAGTATTGCATCAATAATTTGCAGCATTGGTGTTATGCCAGTTCCCCCAGCAACCTGCAAACGACAAAAACAACCCAAAGTATAAACTCCCCTTATGCTCAGGCTCATGGTAGCTGCTAAATATCTATACAATATAATGCCCCCCCAAAAAAAACATTACGATACAGAACTGAGGTCGAATCATAAACTCACGGATCAAAGTCACTCACCATACCAATATTCTTCTTCATATTGGACTTATAGGGAAGCTTAGCAATAGGTCTGCAATATACGCTTCAAATGTCAGCAAGCACACGATAATTCATATGATTTTTGAACATTTTCAAGAATTTAATGGCATCAGCAGGTGCTAGATCCCTAAAACAAATCCTTCAATTTCCAAGAAGGTAAATCAATGCAACAAACTGTAATTGACAAATCATCTACAACCCAGCATTTCACAGTGAAATTGTGCAACATGACAATAACTTGAGATAATACCCTTTAACCTCCAAAGTGTCACCGGGCTTGAGAGTTCCGATGTGGCGACTCATTTTACCTTCAGGGTAGATCTGCAAGACACATTCAGGTAATATTTAAAAACTAAAACAGCAATAAAAGAGTGCCCTTTACCAAGAAGTGATTGTTGGATCAAAAACATAAAAAGAGATTAAGGGCACAAAATAAGCAGTTTGTCAGCCTGCTTCACAGATGCAGCATCTGATTTATCTGTGGAATGCTTGTTTCATCCAAAAATGCTGTAATATTTGGACAAACATCTCAATGGGAGACATTTTATACTGAAAAGCAATGGAAAAACAGCTCTAGCTGACTTTGGACAAAGATATACACGATCAAGGACTGTTGAAGAGATAGTAAGACAAGATCCTATTTTGACTCATAATACAGGCTTCAGAACAGTTTGAGCTGCAGGCAAATAAAACCCATCTTGCTCACACAAAAACACAACTGTCCAGGGATCCGATTCTAGCGAAATCCTAAGCATGCAAAACAGCCACATCACACACATGGAACAGAAATCATAAGAGGGTAAAAACCTGAATTACCTCTGCACCCTGACGGATTTTAATACATCTAGTATTTCCCAATATCGAGCCACAAGCTAATCTCAAAATGTGTCCCTGACCTAGTGCCCCATACCACAAGAACCTAGAGGTGATCAAAGAAACGTGAGGATGACAGACTAGCTAGCATATGGCAGGTGCATGTTTGCATAAGTCTGACCATGAAAACCTCATCATTTGTGAGTCTCTGACTCTGCATGCACAACTGACCACGTGCCACCTTGGCACAATAAAGTTGAATGGGTAACTCGCCACCCAAGTGAGCACCTACCCATTAACGTTGGCCAAGCCCAACCCAACATTCCCTTGCCCTATCTCCCAGCATCAACCGCTCTCTCTAAGGTGGCTTTAACAGAGGCTACTCTTCATTGGATCACATCCTCACACTCAGAGCAATCATTGAGGAGGGCATGGCTGATGGCCAACAAATCTATTGTTGTTTTGTGGATTCCCGCAAAGCCTTTGGCATAGTGCCGAGAGACAAATTGATACACAGACTACACGCTATGGGAGTGCCTAAAGAGCTTAGTTGGGGGATTTTGGCACTATATGATAGGGTTGTTGGTAGAGCACAAACATCGAAGGGCCTTTCAACTTCAGTTCACTCCACCATTGCGGTGAAGCAAGGATGCCCTCTCTCTACAATACTATTTGGCCTATACATTGATGGGATTGCTGACTACATATCCCAAGGAGGTGATAGAACAGCTCCACTAGTTGGCACTTTGATACCTCTCCTCCTATATGCACATCAAATTGTACTGATAGTTGATTCTCCACAAGGACTACAAAGACACCTCAATGCACTACACTCTTATGCATTAGATAGTGGGCTCTCAGTGAACATTGGTAAAACCAAGGTGATGGTGTTTAACGCCACACCACAGTGGGTTAGGAGATCAGCACCTAAGTTTACATTTGGATAGGAGGAGTCGGAGTATGTAGATTCATATACAAACTTGGGAGTGCTATTGATAGGTCCCACTTTCTCTATGAGGGAGGCAGCAAATACTAGCCTAACCAGAGCATATACAGCACTAGATCACTTGGAGAATACGAGTTCGTAGGTGCAATTTCAAGAGCCTCGCACCAAGATATGACTCTTTCATACATTGGTCACATAAACATTGCTTTATGGAATAAAGCTATTGGGCCCCAGTTTGAATCATCGAAGCTGATCAAATCGCACATATGATGGATGGAGATCAATGGAGAGGCCAAGTGTATGCATGATTTCCATGATTATCAAACGCAAGGCCTCGATACCGCATGAGATCATCAAAGCTGAGCTAGCAAGCATACTAGTTGTAGTAGAGTCCCTTAACCGATTGATCGTATATATACACAGCCTATGGGATCTTCCGAGACGTAGATAGGCACAACTAGCCCTTGAGTCCTCTCAACAACTTGCCAAGGAGGGTGACTCTTCATGTTGGTATGCACAAATGTCAACTTGGTTTGAATTACATTGCTTTAGCATGAATAGACTACCCCCCTTCCAATACTCCCTTGATGCACCATTGCTTACCTTGAGCCACTCAGAGATTGGCAATGTCATCAAGATGGATCTCACCCACCTAGATGTGAGGAGGACATGGTCGGCACCAGCACAAGAGTTAGGGACAAAGATGGCTTTCTACAAAGCGCATCTTCTCCACACTACAAATGATGGCTTTCTACAAATAGACATCTTACATGGGATTAGATGTACTATTGGTCAGTTGTGTATGCCTCCACACCAGTTAGAGATTGAGACTAGCAAATACACATCCATACCACCAAAAGAGCACATATGTCAAATATGTCAACTAAAGCTAGAGACAAAGGAGTACTACATTTGCCTACAAGATCCAAGAAGAAACAGATTTGAAAAAAAGGCTTAAAACCTTAGGGTCTTTGAAACATGTGAAAGCACTCTTTACTGCTTGTTAATGATTCAAGGTCTGTAAATGATCTTGCTCGAATAAGAAGCTGAATAATGAGTAGCTGATGTATGGATGACCCCCTCAATGGTGACAAATTGGAGAGCCAAAGGAGGACAAAGTATAACAAACGCAATGACAGCAAGTGGCTGCTGTAAATAATGTTGTAATGCTGCAATTTGGACAGCATTGATCCCAATTATAAGTAGATTATCAAAATACGAAATAAAAATTAGCATATTTGAAATATGTGGCATTGAAGGAACATGTCATAAGAGAATTACTCACTGAAAGAGCACGATCAATACAGATTTTAGTATGCTATTGATCATAAGAATCGGGACAATAAGGCTATTGATCTTAGCATGTTGTTGATCATAAGAATCAAGACACTAAGGTCCTTAAGTAAAAGTGCCAATTGCTACAATGGAAGAAGATACCTAATCATCATAAACTGCACACCAAGGACCATCAAAGATAACTCAAAAGCCAAAAGTGGCAATGGTTGAAATGGAAAGAGGGCTCTTTGTAATGCTTAGCACATACAGGACATCCTACAAAGTCATGGAAGTGCCAAACACAATAGTAATCTGCACATGACCAATGCCCTCACCTACATAAGAGCATTGTTGGCACACATAACTGTGCCTTCCTTGGGTACATGGGAAACGAAAGACAATGATTCTCAAATACGAGATGATGTGCATAGATTCTTAGAAGCACCACTATTGAAATACCAAGTAAAAACATCATAAGAGATGGAGAAATATTGATCATTATTAGAAGGATTATATCGATACAAGATGAAAAAAGTATACTCATTGTGCTCTGCAAGGTTGAAAGCCTCATTGGCGACAACAACAATGAACTCTTCCATCTTCTCTAAGGCAATGCACTTCCAATATCCAATGATGTTGTGCCCCACCTTTCAACAATAATTGCACCTCTATGGCTTGGAAGATGTACCTTTCTAGGTGTTGAAAGAGGATGGGCCAACATGGAAGGACAAACTCTTCAAGGTAGAATGTGCAAAACTATATGCGTGACCAGCATGAGTGTTTGTTGGTTTTGGATCAACATGCTTGTTTCTTGGTTGAGGCGTGCCCTTTCCATGCTGATGGGTGGAAAAGGCCTGTTTTGTTACCATGCCAACATTGCAATTGAGATAGCTTTGTTCTTCCTACAACACAAGATACAAGCTAATTGAAAGTATAGGTGACTCAGTTTCCCATAAAGACCAAGAGCTCCAAGGATGGTTGAATCCCTATGTCAATGGCATCCACATAAAGAAAGATCGAATGGTGGATACAATGGCAGCATGGTGACGTCCAACCGTCGATAGCCACTACTCAAGCAACAAAATCCAGTGCAATGGCAATGGCTTCATGTAGTAATTGGCTGAAGAGTGTGATGCCAGGAGGCATATTTCACGGTGGATTCCGTGAGGCTTTTACAGTGGATTCCGTAAACTTTGATGACCGGGGCTCATACACAAAGTGGATTCTTTGTGCGAGAAGTTGATGGGGACGCCTGTCCTTTTCGGGCGTTTCATTAATTTAGTGTGTACATGGGTGATTCCATAGCGGATGATTCCGCAAAATGCATATTAAATTAATAAACGTTTATGAGTTTAGAGTGCGCACTCGTAATAAATTAAGGTTAGGATTGATTTCTAACCAGTTGATTTATTTATGTAGCTGAAGACTGCTAGGTATTCACTTTTGTCGGTTTAATTGTATTATTTTACTAACGATTGTGAATGCTTCAGTTGATGTATAGAGATAGCAACAGTGGCGGAGGAAAGCATTGGAGAATAGCGAGTATTCGATTTATTGATTATATTTTGATGGGCGCATACCTTAGGCATGGCGCTTATATTTCACCACGCCTATTTATTGAGGCATTGGATATTTATTATTATTTTGTATACGCATGGGCGCACGATTATGTTATTTGTACTTGGACATTGTATTGGGCATGCCAGACTCTTTGGACATCGTCCATTAGCTTTATTCCTATTTTATGCTAAAGCAAACTCAAAAGCTAAAAGCTTGCTATTTTATAATTTGGGCTATTATTTGAGCTTGAAGATAATTAATACATAAAAACACATGCTTTGTGGAGCGCTCACACAAGGCATGGGGGGAGATTGCACCCAATTGGTCTCTTGTTCATGTCGTTCATGCTTTTTACATTGAATTTTGTGCAAAAAGTAGAGTTCTATTGTTCTTGGGGACCTTTCGGCATTCACTACGCGAGCGTACAGCATCCGATCTGCGCACCAGTGGTATCAGAGCGAAGCTGAGATCAAGAGCTTCCAATCGCTATCCATCTTGTGCGAAGGCAGAGCTCCTGGAACGATCGGGCTCTACGGTCAATCTCGTCGCGAACGGTCGATACAAGCGGATTCCTGGCGATCAAGAACCTCTGTTTCCATCATCAGACTGCGAAGGATCAGCTGGCAGAGGCAGAGGACCACTCCTATCTCTTCTTCTTCAAGTCATCAAGAACCAGAGATAAGTCACAAACTCCATATCTTCAAGCTTTAAAAATTAAAGCTTAGAAACTTAAAAGAAGCTTAAAGCTTCAAAATTGCATCGCGTGGTACCTCAGGAGACCTCCGAAATTTCAAGTCACTTAAGCTTCTCAATCTTGCAAGTCTGCAAAGTTCAAGTTCTACAAGTTTCTCAAGTCGAAGTTTTGCAAGTTACATAAAGCAATCAAGTTCTGCAAGTCTACAAACTCTGCAAGTTACATAAGTATGGTACTCTGCAAGTCAAACAAGTCATCTGGAGTCAAAACTGACTTCTGTTCAAAACTCATAGAAAGGCTGTTTCTGCGCAGAAATTCTGAACTGCAAAGTTGTTCATTGAAAGATACTCTACGCATACGCAGGTTTACTGAAGCATTTTCAGCATACGAAGAAGGATAAACGTAGATTTCTCAAAAATTACAAATCCCGCAATAGCTAAAGACGAAGATTGTAAAAGCCATACCCAAAAATATATAAGCCTTGTATTCCCGAACTTGAGCTACGCTCATCCCGCTAACTTGATTTTGAGAGTGTAAGGTCTTTTGAGTTTTCCAGGATGACGGAACCACATATGGATGATTTAATGGCTGAAGGCGACCTACCTGAACCTACGATGGAGCAAAAGCTAGACTTAATTATGATGCAATTGGATGAAGAACGACGAGCTAGGCAAGCATTACAAGTTCAATTGGCTAATCTACAAAGATCGACTACCGACAAAGAGGAACCTCAATCTGAAGATCTTATCCGACGTACCATTGACGCGACTCTCGAAGCTCAAACCATCCGCAAGGAATCAAAGATAAGTAAAAGAAATTTCAAATTCCGTACTTTCAATGGCACTCGAGAGGAAAAAACTGTTCATGCATTCATTAGTCAATTTGACGACTACTTTCATGAGGAAACCTATGCAGAAAAAGATAAAATCAAATGTGTCACTAATCATTTAGTGGATAGAGCATCTCTTTGGTGGACTATGGTACGCAAGAGAATAAATTGTCCCACTACCTAGGAGAATTTCAAGAAAAAGTTTATGCAGAATTTCCTTCCTTCCCAATTTCATGAGAAAGCTATAAAGCAATGGGATCTTCTTCAGCAACAAGATCGTGAGCCTATTTCTCAGTACACAGAGCGTTTTTGGAATGCACTACTCCAGTTACACATGCTTGAAGACGTACCTAAAGCGACATACAAGCGCAAGTATATGTCTGGACTCCTCGGGCATTACTACGTTGAAGTTAACATGTTCAAGCCTGCTACTCTTGAAGACGCAATTTCCTTAGCTCACGACACTGAAGACAAGCTGCAAGGTAGAGACAGACGTCCACAGCAATTCCAAGCCAATAGTAACTATGGATCTAAGCAATTCAACTCAAATTTTAGAAGATTTAATCAAGGTCGTTTCTCTTCATCATCTTTCCGTAAGAATTGGACAAAACCACCTGCTTTACCATCTAATACCAACCAAAACCCCAAGCCTATTCCACACCCAAATCCTAATATCCCTAGACTTCCCGCCATTGCAAACAATGTAACCAAAGCCAAGCCTATAGTATGTTATAAATCCCACCAGCCTGGACATCTAGCAGCAAATTGCCATTCAAAGAAGCCACCTGCCCATATCAACTACCTTAGCGCAATGGAAGAAGACGAACATGAAGAAATGCCTGATTTCACGGCAGATGAGGACGACATTACTACTCCTTCAAATACTTTACCAAGTATGCCAACTCCACATTCTTTATTGACAATGAAATGTTTAGTGCATGGAAAGAAAAAGATTATTTTGCATGATGACGGTAGTATTTATGATTTTATTTCAGCAAAGCTAGTAAAGAAATTGAAATTACAGACTGTACCTACGCATTATCGCATCAAAGCAGCATTTTTAGGCACTAGGTTATCAGAAGTGGAGCAGCGGTGGAAGCATAAACATGTGCTGAAATAAACTGCTGAAACACAAGACAAAAAGAGAAAAGAAAAGAACACGATACAGATGACAACTCAGATGTATGCACGGGAAATGGAATCCATATATCTGAACACGAGACAGTCGCATACAATAGTGAGTCACTGGCTACGTGGGCACTGGCACTGGCACTGGCTCTGGCTCCTCTCTCCACAGAGTCTGCAGATGGTGAAGTGAAGTGACTGACTGAGGAGAAGCCACTGAGTATAAATAGGCTGAAAAAGTGGGGAGCAATAATGCTGGTCGGACAGCATTAATATTGGCCGACTGGTGCATAAAATACTCCACTGGCATAAAATGCCACACCAGAAAAAAACCTAAAATATCTAATAAAAATGCCCAGCCCAGAACAAGCTCAGACTCACACATGAGCTGACAAATACTCTGCTAATACCCTCTCTCAGATCATGAGTGATCTGATACAATACAATAGTACAATGAAAAGCAATCAGAAACTATACAACATAGAACCACCAAGTAGAACCATGGATACCCAAGCAGTGGGTGATCAAGCCACCACCAAGGTGCCTCGGAGAGAACCTGATGTTGATGTCGGTCGTACCAAACACCTGAAAATAGAGAAAATCATAGCATGTCTCTGTGTCCATCACCAATGTCTCGCAATAGCATACAAGACCAGCCTGTCAAAAATGCCTCTGAACATAGGTGACCATGGAGTCCCTGCCTTTGGCCAGACCGCCAAAGTGTCCCCTCATGTGAGCTCCAGACGAAAGCCTCCCGCTTTCTGTCAGATAACCAGCTCAGCATGAACCTGGATGTCAATCCCAGCTCCAGGATTTGATTCCGCCAGACTGAAGTCGATGCGTCAGGGACGTCCCTCTCTAAAACCTGTGCACCTGTATAAAAATATAGATGAGGCATCCTGCCCCATCTGAACACCCGCTCACACTCCCTCTCTGGCACAAGAGAGTCGTGAGAGATGACCTCATCACTACCACTAGAAAGCAGCCGAGGAAGGGGCCACCAAGCCCTTCCCGCGATCCAAAGAAGAGGATCCCTTCCGCGCCTTGGACTTCACCTTGGTCAGAGAATCGGAGTCGGAGTCTGATGAAGGAGAGGACTCATCGGTAGAGTCAGCATCCCGCTTCGTCTTCTGCTCCTTCTTCCTGGAAGCCGCTAACTTCTTGCAATCCTTCCGTAAATGTTTCTTCTTGCCACAATGATAACACTGGGCCTTCGACTTCGTCTTCCCATTACCCCTCTCTGAAGCTACATAAGCCTCACCTCCATAATGTGCCGGAAGCCGCCCCTGTAATCTCAAGGATGCCTCATGCTCAAGAAGCATCGAGGTCATATGTGTAAAACTGACAGGAGTCGATGATGTCTGCGCCCGCAAAGCATTGGCCACTCCATCAAACTCCAGGGGGAGCTTGTAGAGGACTGTCCCGACAAGATGCACCTCGAGAAGAGCAGATTGCATGTGCCAAAGCTGGTCCTGTACCTACGTAACACAAAGAAGAAAGGACTGAATAGTATCTTTCGGCTCAAACTTCATCTGCTGGAGCTGGCCATAAAGTGTGACGGCCCGCATGGTGGAAGGTGCCTCGTACATCTGCTGCAACTTCTGCCATACTTCAGGAGACGTCCTACAGGAGGTAACCGCCGGTAAGACCGCTTTAGAAATACACCGAAGCAACGCCGAGTAAGCACAGGGATCGTTCAAGTCCCATGTGAGCACCACTTCCTCATGGTTGTCCTCATCAAAGTCTTCAGGAAGAGGAAAAGGACGGAGAGGTCGAGCAATAGCTCCACAGACGATGTACCATAGCCGCTTCTGCACAAACCAAGCTTTCATGACAGCACTCTATGTGAGATAATCAGGTCCGTGTAACTTATCATCAGTGGAAGTGCACGGAGGAGCCATATGGAGAGGATAAGAAAAGAAGTAGAAAAGAGATGGAATGTAGAGAGGAAACACAGCCAAAACACAAGCACAGACTATAGAAAATGAGAGTTCACATGCAATAGAACCCAAAATCTGATCAATAGAAGACAAAATCTGCTGCAGAAAGTCAAAAAATCAGTCAAAAACTGCCAAAAACAGCAAAAACGGCCTGAATTAACACTCATCGAGCCACGAGAGACGCTGAATCAGCAAAACACAGGCTGTAAACAGGAGAAAAAACAGGTAGAAAACTGTCGCCAGCAGCTGCAGATTAAAAACGGAAGCAGCAGAGGATGCGTAGGCAGCAGGCGATGGCAGAACTACAAAAAACGCAGGCTGAAAACAGCCCCAAAACAGGTCGCCTGGCTGCGACAGCAGTCGTCTAATCAGCAAGGGTACAAAACAGTCCTGAAATCAGCAAGAAAACACAGCAGAAACACAAATCCTGAAAACTGATACCATGTCAGAAGTGGAGCAGCGGTGGAAGCATAAACATGTGCTGAAATAAACTGCTGAAACACAAGACAAAAAGAGAAAAGAAAAGAACACGATACAGATGAGAACTCAGATATATGCACGGGAAATGAAATCCATACATCTGAACACGAGACAGTCGCATACAACAGTGAGTCACTGGTTGCGTGGGCACTGGCACTAGCTCTGGCTCCTCTCTCCACAGAGTCTGCAGATGGTGAAGTGAAGTGACTGACTGAGGAGGAGCCACTGAGTATAAATAGGCTGAAAAAGTGGGGAGCAATAATGCTGGTCGGACAGCATTAATGCTGGCCGACTGGTGCATAAAATGCTCCACTGGCATAAAATGCCACACCAGAAAAAAACCTAAAATACCTAATAAAAATGCCCAGCCCAGAACAAGCTCAGACTCACACATGAGCTGACAAATACTCTGCTAACATAGGTATAATGGTACACAGGAAGTGCATGACTTAGAGATTCAAATTGGTCAATACATTGAAAGAAAAAAATTTCTAGTTGTTCCATTACAATCGAGTGACGTTATTTTAGGTATGCCTTAGCGTCATCAGCATAACCCTGATATAGATTATTCCACACGTTCAATTAATATTCAATTTCAAGGAAAACATATTACATTGTATGGTATGCATGCATCTAATGCTTTTCCACTGCTTTCGCATACTCAAGCTAAACATGCATTACGTAAAAGTAGTAAATCCTATCTCATTTGGGTGAATGAACTGCAAGTTAAAGAAAATCATATGCACCCTAGGCATAAAGAATTTATTGCACATTTTAAAGACTGTTTTGCCGAAGATCTACCACCTGGTTTACCTTCTTCACGTCCAGAAGACCATAAGATAGATTTGATTCCTGGTACACAAACACCTTGTAAAGCATCATATAGGCATAACCAAATAGAGCAAAAAGAAATTCAGAGTCAAGTTGAGGAATTACTAAATAGAGGATTGATTAGACCTAGTAGTTCTCCATTTGGTGCACCTATTCTGTTAGTCAAGAAGAATAATAATACATATCGTATGTACATTGACTATCGAGCTTTAAATAAGATCACTGTAAAGAATAGGTATCAAATTCCTAGAGTCGATGACCTTATGGATAAACTGCAAGGTTCTGCCATATTTAGTAAAATAGACCTTAAATCTGGTTATCATCATGTGAGACTAGATAAGTCAGACATATTCAAGATTGCATTTCGGACACAGTTTGGTCATTATGAATTTTTAGTGATGCCTTTCGGATTGACTAATACACCTGCTACATTTAGTAGAATGATGAATCGTATATTTTTGAAATATCAGTATTGTGTAATTGTCTTCTTTGATGATATTTTGGTGTTTAGTCAAAATGAGAAAGAACATTATGAGCATTTGTCATTGGTTTTCCAATTATTAAAAGATAATCAACTGTATGCAAATCCGGAAAAGAGTGAATTCTTTAAAACAAAAATTGAGTATTTAGGTCATACTGTATTATCTGATGGAATTAAAGTTGACCCTAAGAAAATAGATGCAATATTGAACTGGCCTGTACCTAAAAGTGTGCATGAGTTACAATCATTCCTAGGTCTTGCTAGTTTCTATAGGAAGTTTGTGCGTAATTTTTCATTACTTGCTTTACCATTGACTAAACTTCTGAAGAAAGGAATTGTTTATCATTGGTCCGATAATCAACAGAAATCCTTTGACTTATTGAAACATGCATTAACCCATGCCCCTGTTTTACAGTTGTCTGATTTTAATAGACCATTCTTTTTAGTAGTGACTGATACTAGTGGATCAGGAATAGGAGCTGTACTTATGCAGGACAATCATCCCATAGCCTATTCTAGTTATAAGCTAAAACCCTCTAAACTGAAATATTCCACATATGATAGAATTATTAGCTGTTGTACAAGCCTTAAGACAGTGGAAACACTACTTAATGGATTCAGAATTTATAATTAAGACCGATCAGCAAAGTATTAGACATTTACTTAGCCAACCTCAAATATCTGACCAGCATATCAAATAGGCATCCTTTATTTAGAGTTTTCATCCTATCATTCAATATCAACCCGGTAAAGAAATTGTAGTGGCTAATGCATTAAGTAGAAGACCTGTCATTCATAATATTTCTGTTATATCTTTTGATTCTTTGATTGCTATGAAAGATACTTATCATCAGGATATTACTTTTCATTCTGATTGGAATAAATTAGTTCAAAATAACTTGATTTCTATTGATTGATTATCTTATAATGATGGATTTATGTTTTATGAAAAGAGATTGTGTGTTACAGTTCCATTCAGATCTTTTGTTTTGAATGAGATTCATTGTCTCCCATATCAAGGTCATAGAGGTATCATATCTACTTTACGTACATTAACTGAAGATTTTTATTGGCCGCATATGGACACTGATGTATCTAACTTTGTTTCTGAATGTTTGATTTGTCAAAGAGTTAAGAGACATCATGGTAAACAGTATGGATTACTTATGCCTTTATCTATTCCATCTAGACCATGGGAACAAATTTCTATGGATTTTATTACTGGTTTACCTAATACTAAATCTAACCATGATATGATTTGGACAGTAGTAGATAGGTTTAGTAAACAAGCATATTTCATTCCATGTAAGAAAACTTTAACAGCATTACAAGCAGCACAATTGTTTTTTAAAACTGTTTTCACTAACCATGGATTACCAAAAGTTATTATTTCTGATCGTGATTCTAGATTTTGTAACAACTTTTGGATTACTCTGTTTGCTAACCTAGGCACAAAGATTGATTTCTCATCTGCATTTCATCCTGAAACCAATGGACAAACAAAAGCCACTAATAGCACTATTCTAGATCTTTTACATGCTTATACTATTTCTAAACCTCAGACATGGGATACACATTTACATTTATTACAGTTTGCATATAACAATACACCACACACATCTACAAAAAAAGCACCGTTTGAAGTGATTTATGGTTATAGATTGTCTACACCTGTTGCATCTTTGTCAAATAGAATTCAAAGTGCTAATGATATTGCTAGTATGCATAATACTATTTTTTATGAGGTTAAAGACATGATTGCCAAAGCCCAGCAATCATATACCAAACAAGCCAATAAAAAAAGACAAGCAATGAATTTCAAAGTTGATGACTATGTTTGGTTGAGAATAGAAAAACATAGACTACAAAGTGTAGATAGACACCCAGTTGTGAAATTAGCCCCTAGATTCTATGGATCATTTAGGATCATTCATAAAATTAATGACAATGCATTCAAGTTAGAATTACCACCTCACTGGAAAATTCACAACACATTTCACATTAGTTTATTAAGACCCTTTAGAGGCCAATTACCTGTACACCCTGTTTATGAAAACCTACCTTTGTTAGAGAAAGAGACTAAAATACTTGAACCTGAAGCTATCATAGATACTGACTTTCTGACCACTAGAACTGGCCGAAGATATTCTAGATATCTAGTTAAATTTAAGAACCATCCTATAGAGGAAGCACAATGGATGCACGCTAGAGACTTAAATGCTTTCCCCACTCTATTAGCTCCACACTGAGCTAATAGCAATTGAGGTCAATTGCTATCCCGCCCCGGGGGTATGATGCCAGGAGGCATATTTCACGGTGGATTCCGTGCCACGGTGGATTCCATGAGGTTTTACGGTGGATTCCGTAAACTTTGATGACCGGGGCTCATACACAAAGCGAATTCTTTGTGCGAGAAGTTGATGGGGACGCCTGTTCTTTTCGAGCGTTTCATTAATTTAGTGTGTATATGGGTGATTCCATAGCGAGTGATTCCACAAAATGCATATTAAATTAATAAACGGTTATGAGTTTAGAGTGCGCACTCGTAATAAATTAAGGTTAAGATTGATTTCTAACCAATGGATTTATTTATGTAGCTAAAGACTGCTAGGTATTCACTTTTGTCGGTTTAATTGTATTATTTTACTAACGATTGTGAATGCTTCAGTTGATGTATAGAGATAGCAGCAATGGCGGAGGAAAGCATTGGAGGATAGCGAGTATTCGATTTATTGATTATATTTTGCTGGGCGCATACCTTAGACATGGCGCTTATATTTTACCACGCCTACTTATTGAGGCGTTGGATATTTATTATTATTTTGTATAAGCATGGACGCACAATTATGTTATTTGTACTTGGACATTGTATTGGGCATGCCAGACTCTTTAGGCATCGTCCATTAGCTTTATTCCTATTTTATGCTAAAGCGAACTCAAAAGCTAAAAGCTTGCTATTTTGTAATTTAGGCTATTATTTGAGCTTGAAGATGATTAATACATAAAAATACATGCTTTGTGGAGCGCTCACACAAGGCATGGGGGGAGATTGCACCCAATTGGTCTCTTGTTCATGTCGTTCATGCTTTTTACATTGAATTTTTTGCAAAAAGTAGAGTTCTATTGTTCTTGGGGACCTTCCGGCATTCACTACGCGAGCGTACAGCATCCGATCTGCGCACCAGAGTGGCACTCAATGGCAATGGTTGTGTTGGAGGTGGTGGCAGGTGATGGCTATGGTGGAAGCCACTCTAATACCACAATTGGCCCAAGTGTGAAGTAATTGTGCATGATAGATGAGAGAGAGTTAGAAAAAGAAAGAAAAAAAGAAAAGTTATACTAAGATCCTATGGAGGCCAAAACTAACTGAAAGGACAAAATCAAGTACATCAATCATCATTCTCACATTCCACTTTAAGTTCCCAAAAGTCATAATCAACTCAAAATTAAAAGAAAAAATGAAAGTAAGCACTAAGATCAACCTATAGATCACACTCAAGTGAAAGATCTAACAAAAATTCAAAGATGGAATAGTAGAAAGACTCTACACTAGTGGTAACCATGGAAAGAGACGCAAGGAAGAAACATTGAATATACCTAGAAGCCTAAAAGGGACACCACACACATACTAAAATAAAGAAATGCAAAGAGTATATAACAAAAATTTGATCTCACAAAAGGATCGAAGGAGAGACATTCAACTATCTAGAGCCTAACCATTGAGGTGCTTATATGTCAAACTACAAATCCCAACTCCAAGATCTCTTAGCCACAATGAACACTCAAATCATCAATTAGAGATTAAACCACTCCCATCTAGGAACTCATCGATAAAGGAGAGGATGGCAACAGATTAAAAGAGGAGATCCCACAAGACATTATAAGATAGGGGTATAATATGTCGAAAGGTCCACCTAAACATTTTCAAATGGCCACTTCCTTTCTGCTTTGGATGTCCAAAACTCTGCATAACTACTCTACTACATCTATAGACCGCCCATTGTTTGTTTCTTCGAGCTTCGCTTACTTTAGCCAATTCATGTTTCCTATTTTTGAGCTAGGTGGGTGTGAGCTCATCTGCCTTTCATATCTTAATTCCTTGCAAGGATCTAGTTTGCTTCATTACTTCTATTTTTTCTTGCATAGTTGTATACTTTATAAACAGATGTTTTTCTTTGAGCACGATTGAAGGATTTCTCAAGGTTAATGAAAGGAAAAGGGAAAAGTAAATAATCAATGCACAATAATACTCAGTGACAAATAAAAGCCAATGTACTAATAAATAAATGAAAATGCAATGCTTGGAAGACCACAATGAACAATGCCACACTTCATATGCTAGGGTTGCACAAAGTGTCCTTTATAGAAGAATCTAAACCTTGAATGACTTAACCATCATAAGAAACCCTAACCCCAATAACACTTGAGTCCTAGATGGCTAGGGGTAACTATCATAAGTGATAGTTTAAACACACTAATGAGCCCAAAACATGGACCAAAGGGCATCAACAAGGAGCCAATGAGATGGCCTACAAAAATTAGTCTTGTCAATGAAGGCATGCTTAACATAGCAAGTGAATGGAAGGTTAGCTGACGTATCAAATAGGTGGGTGGCATGAAATAGATTCATGGTTCACTAGGTGTGGCATATGGGATTGATCTGTATTACATGGTGACTCTAGGTGTTTACCCCAAAGAAGGGTGCCTAATCAACGTTAGACTCATGTGCTGAAAATATGTAAGATGATCCAATACACATTGACATGTTAGCAAATTGTGTGGCCACTTGAGAGATGGAAGGAACGGAAGGTGCTTCATGCACACAAGTTGAATACCCTTGCGTGTAGGTCCCAATCAGTGTTTGGTATAGGAGTTCCACTCCTACCACCACACCGCCACCAGCCAATTGTGGGCCAAGATTTAGATCTATGGCATACATGCCTAATGGAATGGTATCCCCTAATGTGGCATATTGCAAAGTAGATAGGTTAGTGTATGTAGCAAAAGAAGATGAAATTGAAATGGGTGGGATGGACAGGATGGGTAGGGATAGAAATGGAAAATGGATGGGAATTGTAGAACGGATGGGAATTGAACTTATGAATGTTGATCTTGATTAAGTGATGATGAAGCACCATAAGTAAAATCATTGGAATGAGCATGTGGCATAGAGGTATTACCTAACCTTCTGCTTCTATAATCACCTCTTCTTGCATTCACATACTAGTATGAATTTGATAATTTGATGGAAAGGATGACAACAGATTAGCTCATAGTAGCCAAATTGGTGTGTCCTCTTTAGATTGAGGAAGTTGGTTCCAAAACAACATAGATCTATCTCGCTGATGAGCATCTCCCTCCGCGTCATACACTAGGTAAATGGAATGATAAGTCAAATCTAACATGAGAGGTGGATGTGTAAGGGTAAAAGGCCCTTGGGCCTAGCCATATACACTGACCGCCCATATTCTTTATTCATAAATATGAGATAGTGCAATAAGGCTATCATATCATTCTTGACAACACCTACATTGTGTGTGCTCTTCTCTCCCGCATCTTCCCCTTCTCCTTCTCCACTGCCATTGCATCCCCTTCAACTGGTATCAGAGCTTTGGATCAGAGCTTGATCGTGGAGCTTGGCCCAGCATTACTTCAACCCGGATTGAAGACCTAGAGCTTGGAGCTTCAATGCCAGCCATGGCTTCTTCACCCTGAGGTAAGATTTTATCTCCTCCCTCTCCCGGGCCCTCATAGACTCTTTACAGGTGTTCCTTGTTCATTGGGCACCTTGTATGTCCCCATTTGCCCCCTTATCCTCATGATAACCAGCAGGCCCCATAGTAGCAGCTCACCTGTTCTTGCGCTTGTTTCAAAATATGACTCAAAAATCCCATTTTTTCTCATATCTCAGGCATCCGGAACCTGATTTAGGCAAGGTAAGAGTCTAACTTGGAATTTTGGCACGCTCTGGACGCAATGGCGATGTTAGATCTACCAAATTCTGATCACAGAATGTTCTGCAACAGATCTGGGTTGATTTACAGCAAGAAAATGTCATGCTCTTAGCTTATGTGATGCTCCTAAGGCTTGGTAATTAATGCCCATATGCTTTGGGGATGTTTGCCCAATGTTTTGAGATGCTTTGGGACTTGGTTTGAGCTTCCATAGCTCGATTTATGTAGGGATTTACTGCTGTACATTGTTTGGGCAGCAAGGTTTTATCAAGGACAGCTTATGCATAATGCTCTTTGTTGACATTTGGATATCTTGTTTGATGTATTGATGCTTGGTCATCATGGTTTATGCCTGGATATGCTATTTGAGAGCTATTGAGTCTTGATTTGGATGCGGACACTTCGTTGTTGGTTGGGATTTATGCTACCTTGGTTGACAGGTTATTTTACCTTCAGTTTGGTTATGCCTATAGTCTACGGGTGCTCCCGACTACTCAGGATGATATGTTGATGTATTTGGATGATGCCACTTTGATGTTTATTCTCTTGGATGCTTCTTGAGCAAAGAGTAGAGCTCAATTCTTGGTTCACTGTCATTTTCTTTGCAGCTAGCATTTCACTTGACAAGGTTTATGCCCCGTGCTACCCATTATGGGATTGACGTCTGATGTGAATGCTTTTGGGTTCGGCTACAGTATGGCAGATGTTTGGGCTTGACAAGACTTGTATTTGAGGACTTTTGTGGAGCAGTTGGACATTGATTTGGCTTTTCCGTTACAACCTTGGATGCTACTTGGCCTTATGCTCCGATGTTATGGATCCCTCGATATTTGGTTGCTACAGACATGTATTGAGTAGAGTTGCTTCATTGTCTTGGAAGAGTTTTATTGAGCTTTGTATCCTCATTGATGCTTGGATTTATTGCAGGTTATTTTGGTCAATTAGTAAACTTTACAGTGCTTGGGCTGCAGTTATGGCTTTCTTGCTTCTCTGTTGTCTAGCTTCCATGCTAGTTAGGGTACTGTTGCCCGTCCATGTTAGAGAGCAGATGCTATGTATGCTTACCCATCTATGCACATGGTCTACTATTGTATACCTTACAGAGCCACTTATTTGGATGTTGTTGTACAGATGTTTGGGCTTCTCCTGGAGCTTGACTCTTGCAGGATGCTTTGCCACTTGTTGGTCTTTACTTAACTTGGATGTTCCTGGGTGGCATAATGTACTACATAGCTATACATATGAGTATGGTTATGGGCTGATTTCATGGCTGAATACCGTATGCTCTTGTGACAGATGTCTTATGCTTTACCGTACTGTGGTTGGTTATGTCATGCAATTGGCTACGACTCTTCTTCATGTGGGAGCTTTTGCATCCTTGGTTGATGCCTTTATGTCCTCTCGTCCGTTGAGGTTTCATGAGCCTTTGCAGCATACTTCTACCACCGATGTACTTGCAGATGATTGTCTTCATGAGCACGTTCCCTCCGTTGGGACAGCCCTCAACTCCTTGAGCTCCGTGGATGCTATGGATAGCCCTATTCATGATAACTTGGATTCCTTGTCGTCTTCTACAGGTTCTTTAGTTACAGATGTTGATGCTTCCATTGTGGAAAGCTTGGGCATGTTAAAAGAAAATGTTTTAGACTGATTAGAGAGCAGCAGAGACTGAGACTGACTCAACATGAGCAAAGAGTCAGCAATGCAGCAGGTGTTACCACTCTTTCTAGTGGTGAGGTACATGCAGTTACCCATGATGATGTAGTTGAGCATGTCCTCCTGTCATCTAGTTTCCCTATAGCTTACTTGCTCAATGATCAAGCCTATGTCTTTGATTGGCTATTGGATTCTTCGACCTCTTGTCATATTACTCCTCATAGAGCATGGTTCTCTTCTTACAGGGAGGTTGGCAGATGTATTGATTCGGGCCTTGAGCAAACTTATGCTATTGTTGATACAAGGGACATACACCTAGCTTTGCTTGATGGGGCTTCTCTTGTGCTCCATGATGTATTACATGTTTCTATGCTCAGTAGGAGCTTGATTTCTGTCAATCAGTTGTATGATGTAGGTTACTCTGTTTCTCTTCAGGATAGGTTATGGAAGATCTGTCGTGATTACTTGGTTTTGGCCAGAGGTTCTAGAGTTGGTTCTCATTACCCAGTGCATGTCTCTCATGTAAGAGATTCTATGGTTGCAGTTATCCAGATACCACATGCATTGTTATGGCATTATCGCCTAGGCCATATGCACCATAGAGAGATGGAGATCTTGTCTTGTTCAGACTCCATGCTGCCTCCTTTATCACATGCAAATCTTGATGCTTGCCCTGATTGTACTTATGGTCCTTACAAAGCCCCTTTGGCTCATGGCGATCGTGAGAGACATGATCCTCTAGATCCTATCCATTGTGCAGTATATGGACCTATGCCTTCCCAGTTACTTGGTGGAGCATCGTACTTTATGACCTTCGTGGATCATGCTACCCACCGTGTTTGGGTTTTTTCCTTGGTACCGATTAAGGATGCCGCAATTATGCTTGACAGGTTTATGGATTCTGCTGGTTGCAAGCCTAGGTGCTTGCAGATGGATTATGAGAGTCATGCTATCTCTCCCAGCTTTCAATCCTATTGTCAACAGTCTGGAATTGATTTCCTATACCCACGGTATGTGCCTGACTCTACAGGCAAAGGTTGCTTCTATGCTTACCACAGCTAGGTTATCTTATGGCTTTTGGGCAAAGGCCCTTATGACGGCAATCCACTTGCTTAATAGAATGCAGTGTCTGACTTTGGATGGTATTACACCACACGAGGCATGGAGTGGCATGAGACCCTCCTATGATTTATTGAGGATGTTTGGCTGCCAGGCATTTGTAAATATGCCAGATATGCCTATATCACACAGATGTATTCTCCTTGGTTATGGAGATGGTGACTTTCAAGCTTACAAGTTATGGGATTAGGATGCCCAACAGGTTATAAGCAGCCGTCATGCTATCTTTTATGAGACACAGACATCTCTCAAGCCTCTTGATGCGTGTTCAGTGCGCTTTATGATTGATGCTACAGCCGTATGTAAGTCTTCCGCTTCGCTGAGCCCGCATATTATCTTGAGACCCCGTCTGACATGTGTCCGGGATGCTGGCCCTTCTTCTATGATTGACTTTGGAGAATCTATATGCTCTCAGTTGTCTCCTATGCACCACGCTGATGCTATGCACTACTTTGATACTTATGCATTACAGCCTTGCACTCATAAGTTGTGCTTGCTTCATGAGAAGCATTCTTGGATTACTCTGCTGGATGGAGTTGCAGGATCGCTAATCTTTTGGATGTCATGGACTCGGGGATACTTGACTCTTCTTTCACAGAGGTTCCCGCTTATTGCACAGCTCGCTTTCTGATTGGGCGTTGGGTGAGATGTCATGATTCCTCACCTTGTCTCTTTTCCTTTTTGCTTTGTTTTTTCACTCCCTGGCCCATTGGCCTTTTAGTAGGAGGTTGTTGGGGTAAAAGGCCCTTGGGCCTGCCTATGTACACTAACCGCCCATATTCTTTATTCATATATATGAGATAGTGCAATAAGACTGTCATATCATTCTTGACAGCACCTACATTGTGTGTGCTCTTCTCTCCCGCATCTTCCTCTTCTCCTTCTCCACTACCATTGCATCCCCTTCAAGATGATGAGCCTAGGGGCTTGACCTATGTCAAGCTCTCTAATCTCTGCCTTTGGACAAACATATATTCCTCTTCCATAAGAAGATACATTTTGCATGGTAAAAGGCTTTCCTTTGAAGGAAGCTCTACCCCTTCCACCCTGGGAGCAAATAAAGGATACCAATCCCTTGCAGTCGATGTCATACACTCTAAGGTAGATAGCTTAGGTGAAGATGTGGAAGACATCTCAAGAGATATTCCCGCAAACTCGAATGCCAAGTTTTATTCTTCATGAAGAGTGAGGATCTTTAGCTCTAAGAGCACCTCTACTCTAATACCATGTAAAGTAAGCACAAGCAAACCATATAACTGCTCTAATACCGTACAAAGAAATAGTATAGCAAACACAAAGAAACGAAAAATGTATGACAATATGTAGCACACGATTTGTAGAACATTGAATAAGAATCAGTGAATGAGAATATGAATGATACAATCATGGAGCCTCAAACCTCCGTCTCAAGAATCCAGGTACAAGTGACTGAGAATGGTGTTGGAGTGTGTCATACTCAAGATGGATCCCTGAACACAGCAGCACCAATACACCAAGCTGAGGTGAAGGGACACATTGTGCAGTTCTCAAAAGTCTCTGACAAACGCAGGTACCAGCAGTGAAAACACAGTTATAATGATAGTCCTGATGATGTTAGTCCTCCAAATAACAGCTGGGACCTATATTCTTGCAAAATGCAGGTCTAAATCAGCTCTTGGTATAGGTCACTTGGCTGGAACAGTGCTACAGCAGGGATGGCCTGTCTAACAGCACATGGTGACAATCAGCATCCAAAACACAGATCATAGCGGGTCATGGCTGGCTGGCCCACCGGCACCTGAACACTGATATCCTCAAGTAATGGCAATGTCCTCCACACAGGCAGCAGGCTGGGAGAAATGACCACAAGGCAGCCTGTATTCTTGCAAAATGCAGGCCTGAATCAGCTCCTGGGTAGGTTGCCTCACTGGAACACAGTGTTAGTGGGCCTGTCTAGCAGCTCATGGCAAGAATCAGCCACCAAAACACAAGTCATGGCAAGGCATGGCTGACTGGCCCGGCAACTAGTCTTTGGAGTGGTCAACTCTGGATCCACCATATTTGTGGCATCTCCCATGGCAATCTACAATCTCCCTTGCTTGCATTCCTTGCTTAGCTTGCTTAGCTTGCTTCCATGTATCTTTTTTGTCTCTACCATATACTCCCCACATTCCACATCATAAACATCTAGTAGTGGTAGGGATAGATTGTTTGTTTTGAAAAGGTATTGGGGCTGACCATCCCTTATCCTTCTCCCTTCAAGGCATGGATACTCAATAGACCGAACATACATTGAAAACACTCAACCAATGCTAAATCTTCACAAACAAAACGAAAACCCTCCCAAAAAAAAAAGATAGTCCATTGTGTTTCCATCGGCCTTTGCACAACTTAGTAGGCCATTGGGCAGCCAAAGTGCATCATTTGTTCGGTGCTCTAGGCTCACTTGGTAAGATTACCATTGCCTTTGTAGTCTTGGTAGGTCGCTGGGTAGCCAACTTTGCCCAATGCCCTGGTTGCTTTGAGATGGAATATGTTGGGGTAAAAGCAAAGAAAAGGGCTTGGACTTGTTTGTAGTCCCTCCTTGAATCAATTGTGGGCCAAAGAGGGGGTGTTGAACTAAAAATGCATTAACTTTGTTAAAATAGCCCCAAAATTCAAATTAACTAGTGAATTAAAAAACATCTTATTAAAAAGAAACACTCTCCCAAAGATTTTCTGTGTCCGACATGCAAACCCTAATTTGAAAGGCCCCAAACTTTCCATAAATAGATAGGCTACCCTCCCTCCATTTAGTCCAATCTCGTTTTTGCAGCTTGCAAGTGCTAGAGCTTTGTGGTCCACACCTCGTCCATGGAGATCTCAACTCGAGCTACCCACCATTGCTGTCCATCACCTCGCACCTGCTTCCAAGCTTGCACTGGAGCTGTCTAACTGCTGGCTGTTCAAGGCTAGAACAGCCTGCATTTACAATTTTCTACCCTCCTGTGCCACTGTACAGCCTATCCCTACTGTGGCCCAGCTGTTCATGACCCCCAGACAGCTGCTGTCTGCTCTGCCCTGGCTGCCACAACATTTCCAAATCTGCGTCTTGCTGCCTGCAAGGTCCACCGTCATCATTGTTGCCTGCGTTTGCATATTTCCAGCATTCTTCACCTATCTGTCTCACCGATCCAACATCCATTGCTGTGTTTGCTGCTGCCATACATCCTCAGAGGCTGCCAGCTGCATTGTGGGATCCATCAGTTTACAATACACTCTCCAGCTCATACTCTTTGCCCCAGTCCCCAAGACATGGGACTTTGGGGGTTAGAATTCATTCTCTACACAATGTGTTTGCTGCATGAGCATTGTATTCTATTCAAATTCATTCATTCCATTGTTCATTGTGCTCATTCTCTCCAAGTTACGCTAACCATAACTGTGTTCTATTATCAGTTTGTGCTTTGTCACTTTTAATTGATAGCTCATGGCAATTTCACTGTTGGAACTTGGCTTGCACACACAAGGCACTCTCCCGCTAATCACTTTTCTGGTCCTTTGGAGATGTCCTAAGGGATCAACAAATTTGGATGTGCACATTCCAAGCCTCTTTTTAGGCACCAATTCAGGCCATACCACTCAAAAATGTTGGTCCTGCACTTGGTTCTGATGAAATGATAGTAGATACACCACTTTTCCTTGCATTGCACTAACCAATCTGCAAACCACAGTGGACTCTTGCACTGCCTACTACTGGCTCTCCACATATTTGAACTGCCCATTTTCATTGACTGATTAATCATCAGCACATGTCCCTAGTGAATACAACACACCAAATATGGCTATGGTACATCACAGCATGCCACAAAACACACTAGAACTTCCTTGCCATCTGAGCATCTCGTCCAATTGTTGTAGATCATTAAAGGGATTTATTGAGATAATGCCTCCATGATGATCATTCAAGAAATGCTGCCAGGCTGAGTTTTCTAGTTCTTTACTGCTTCTAACTGTACTGTTTACTTCTTCCTAAGAATACTAAGACGATTTTTCACAGGGAGAAAATGAATACTTCCATCATCATTACAATTTACAAGTCAGCCATTAGCAGTGTTAACTTAACTTTAATCTCTCTACAACTATCAGGAATGAACTCAGTAAGAAACAGAAACATGTAACTTCAATAGCCCTCCTCCACCCCCCAAAAAAAATAGAAAGAGAAGAAAGAAACAAAAGGAAAGTTTTTCAACTCTTAAATTCAGCTCAAAACAGATGCATCAGTTATCATTGTTATGAGACAAGTGCACCAAGATATTCCACCTTATTAATGTTTCCCACAGCCATGCATTACCTTGACCATGAGATCAAAATAGCCTTTTGAATCTGGTGGTGAAATTGGAGTGTATCTGCCGAATTATAAAAGCTGATAGGAAATTAGTATGCAATTTTTAATATCATCATACAACTTGCATAACTATGTCCAACAACATACAAAACCCACAATTGCAAAACTATCTTTGCCTTCTAACATGTTGCTTAATATGTTGCCCAACTTCGCTCATAAGGTTCTTTTCTCTACGAAGAAGTATGGAGTCTTGCTCAATACTAGGAAAAAAGACAGGGTGTTACAGTGTTGATCTTTGTCATATGAATTCATGTGTTGATCTTTCATATGAATTCATAACCTTTGTATGCCACATCAAAAATCCAAGGTGTTGTTTCAGAGTGCCATTTTGTATGTTTTTCTTTCCATGGCAATGTGCAAGTCTTTTTTACACATATTTCTTGTAGAATGCTACCCTGCACAAATCATTCTGATGCATGTAAAGCACCATACAAGTTAAAGAGCTCAAAGTATCTTATTCACACCTTGAGTGAATTAATGGAGAGACCATAAGCTGAGAAATTATATTCTTGCAATTCCTTTAAGTGATTGCTAGCACACATACTAAGACGTGGTAGAACTAGGCAATTTTTGGGAGAAACCATGGTAATGACCTTATTGAACACTAAATACACCAAGCATAAAATTCACATACACTGAAATGCAAATGTTACCAATCAATCTAGGACAATGGACACATGTGTGGCCCCAAAATTTGGCACCCCTTGCAGTATTTCTTTGACTTGTATTGCTAAAGCTTGAAGTACACTGTGATCCAGTCTGACTTCCTTCAATCCTCAATATATCTTGTTGTCCATAGCAACCAACAAGCCTTCAATCTGATTTGCCCCTTGATTGGACAAGAAAACAGCTTGCAATTCACCCTTGACCACTAAACTAACTCTAGTTAATAAGTAGTGAGACAACTTATTAACTAAGTTGTGTCCACATTATACACCAAAACATTGAACATTGCCCATAATTGACCAATTCTAACACACCCCCCTCCCCCCAATGCTAATGCGATGATGTATAAGGAGTGAATCAATAACCAAAATCTAGTACTTTTCACATGATAGTGCCTTGATAAAAATATCTGCAACATTCTCCTCTGTGGAAATGTAGATCACGCTTATCTCCCTTACAAGTGATCTATCTTGACATAGAAATAATTTATCTCAATGTGTTTCGTGCATGAAACACTCAATTCCATGCAACTACAATAGCACTCTAACCATTAGAAAGAATAGAAGTGGATCCCCCCAAATGAACATGAAGATTAGCAAATACACAGCTTAACTAAACACATTTGACTATTGCTCTAAAAGCTGCCCTATTACCAGGCTTCACAAGATAGGTAGCCACAATAGGCTGCTTCTTGCTTAGCCAAGAAATGCAGGACTAGCCTAGAAAGAAACAATGTAAGACCACCTTGTATCGTGATCACCAGCCCAAGCTTAATCACTGTAAGCGTGCATTTGCAAGTTTCCCCCCTTGGGAAATAGCAAACCATATGGCTATGTTCCTTGCAAATAGATGAGGCAGTCAACAACCTAGCTGTAAATAGCAACATCAAATAGATTACTACCATCATGGATTGAATTTTTTTTCCATAGGTGTGCTCATAGGCTTACAACCTTGCATGCTAAGTCTTACTATCAACTTCTAAACATACTGTAACTAAGACATAACAATACCATGTTGCTTTTGGGTAAACTGAATCACCACAAACAGTGAAGCAACCCCATATATAACAAAAGTAGATTGCAATTCAGCCTTGAAATCTGCAAGTTTTCTCTCATTTGGTCCAATGAGTAGCATATCATCTACATAAAGAATGATGATGATCATATCCCCCCTTCCTTCTTGACGCAGAGGATGTGTTTAGTTGGGCTGTTTTGGAAACCCTCTGCAATCAAAAATGCATCTATATTGGAGTACCAAGCACATGGAACCTATTTCAGGCCATAAAAGGCTCTATTCAGCTTGCAAACCTTGTGCTTTTGGCCTTGCACAATAAACCCTGGAAATTGTGCAACATATACATACTCTTCCAAATCTCCATTCAAAAATATAGTCTTTTTATCAAATTGATGCACATCCCAACTGAAATGTGCAACCATACCAATCATACATCTAATGATGGTCATCTTGGATGTAGGAGCAAATGTCTCCTCATAATCAATACCCTTTCCTTGAGCATACTCTTTCACAACCAGTCTTGCCCGTCTCTGCCATTTTCAACTATGCAGAAATATACTCAGAAATCCTAAAATTGCTGAAACCCTAATCCTAGAATTTGAGGCTTTTTGGAAATTCATGCAATTTCTCGTCCATCTTGACCGTCTCATCCTGAATTTCAAACAAATTTTCCATTTCTCACACCCGGTGCCAAGAAATTCAGGGGGTTTTGACCAACTTTCCAAAAGTAAGTAATTCTGAATTTCTGCAATTTCTCAGAAATTTTTGGGGCTTTTCACTCTCATGCCTTCAAATGCACACTAGGAGCCGTGGTACAGCATTAAATTGCTGTTCTGATCAGTAAGGGGTATGGGAATCAAAACATTCATAGCCATTGTTTTGCTACACAACTGTGATTCAGCTCTTGACAGTTTTGGTACAAGTACTCTTGTTTGCTTTGAAATCCTAAAGAGGATTTTGCTCATTTACGTCTCTTCTATGTTGGAAGTTTTGGTTATAACTTCCATTCAGTTTGTATTCAGATATGGCAAGCAATCACAATGATGTTCTTGGTATCTTCACTAGTGGGGACCTACGAATTACTCCCTCTAGAGTTTCATGGTTTGGAACCTCCTTGTGGCCAAGAATTTATGGAATTATGTCATAGGTGATAAAGACCTTCAATGATTGCTCCTAGCATACATCCTCCTACATAAGGGAGAGGTTAAGAACAAACCAATATGAATGATGTTGATGGTATCCTCATCGGTGAGGACAAACTGGATGGTACAAATTATTCCCTCTAGAGTTTTATGATTCAGAACCTCCTTGTGGCCAAGAATTTACGAGATCATGTCAGAAGTGATGAAGTTCGATTGCTCCTAGCACACCTCCTGTAACGCAAGGGAGAGGAGGAGGACAACATGCTGCCAGCCCCATTGTTATACTTGACCAAATGAGATGGTATTCTAGAGATGCCCAAGCTTTGTCTTTGATAGCTCTATCAATGAAAAGAGCCATCATGCCTGACATTCGGTCCTACAAAACCTCACATGCAGCTTGAGTTATTTTGGAGGATATGTTTATGGACAGGAATAAGGCCTATCCTCTTTCTTACACAGAGAGCTGGCCAATACTAACATGAATTAACATGAAATCACATCACATATATCTAGGATGTGCACGAGCAAATGCTCAACATTGATGAGGTCATTGAATATGGTGAGATGGTGAACATCACTTTGAATACTCTTCCAAAGTCATACCTTGTTTTTCACACTTCACTGAATTTGACATTGAGGGGGACAGCTAAGCCCCTCACATTCATGGAGTTAACCGGTCTCTTGCTTCAAGAGGAGTAAACTCCGAAGGATATGGCCCTACATTCAAGTAATTCAAGTATGCTTTCTACATACAAATGCAAAGGGAAAGGAAAGAAAAATGCAAATCAGCCCAAGCAAGAGCACGAGGGCAATGGCTCATGGAGCAGCTGGCTGAGTAAGAGAAGCTTAACGGGAATGGCTGGTGGTCTCGAACGATGGCGATAGAGATAAGTGGCTCTGATACCACTATTGGCCCAGCTGTGAAGTAATTACGTGATTAATTGATAAAGAATGTAAGATAATGAATGAATTAATCGTGCACAATAACTCAATCACAATATAAGAGGCGATGTATTAATGAGTGTGAAAGAATACAACACTCAATGAAAAATGCCACATTTGTGTGCTAATGACACACAAATTGTCTTTTTATAATAAAAAGAAACCCTAACAGCTTAACCATCATGACTCATAGGAAAATCTAAATAAAACCCTAACTGTAGTGTCACTTAGTGCCTAGGACTCTACGGGCAACAACTACATTTAATGACAATTTAAATGCCTAGGGCCGGATCATGGATCAAAGTGCGTAAATGTGTAGCTCGTGAGATGGCCTACACACTTCACCTATGACCACCATTCGCAGTGTTATTGCCTTGGCTCCCCATTTTGATTGGCATGTGCATCAATTAGATGTGAAGACTGCTTTTTTGAATGGTGATCTTCATGAAGAGGTTTTTGTCACACAACCTCATGAGGAGGTTTGTATAAGGTGTGGGATTTATGGCTACTATTGACATTTGTCATAAACACATCGACCATGTAAATGTGCAGTGTTTGAAGAATATGCAATCACGTGAAGTTGTGACAAGCTTGCCTAAGTGCAAAGTGGTTAATATGCAAAAGTCTGTGAAGCATGCCAATCTGGAAAACAAACAAGGCATGCATTCCTCATGATAAACATGTAAGCAAGAATTTACTTGATATTGTACATTCGGATATGTGAGGTCCTATAAATGTTGCATCAATGACTGGATGTAAGTATTATGTAACCTTTATTGATGATCACACAAGAAAGGTAGGTATATTTAATAAGGTAAAAGTGAGGTGTTCTCTCACTTTTATGATTTTAAGAATCTAGTTAAGAAACAAGCAAGTGTGCAAATTAAGTGACTAAGGTCAAATGGAAGGGAAGTACCTCTTCAATGAGCTTAGTAATTTTCTAAAATAGCATGATATTCACAAGCGATTTACATGCATGTATACTCCCCAATAAAATGGTGTTGTTGAAAGAAAGAACATGTACATTGTAAAAATTGCACAAGCCTTGATGGCTAAAAAGAACATCTCTAGAACTATGTTTATTATTGATAGGACTCCCATTACTGCAGTGCATGATGTGACACCACCAAAGACGTTTACTTGCAACAAGCTAGATTTGTCACATGTTAAGTGTTTGGATGCCTTGCAAAAATATACACGTGGTATGCTATTCCCTTGGGCAAAAGAGATACAGGTGTTACAATCTAATTAGAGCTTACAGGCAAGAAGCAAGTGAGTAAAGATATGGTATTTGATGAGATGAGCAATTGGTATACTGCTGAAAACAAGTTGTTACAGATGATGTAAAAAAAAGATGGCTGCAAAAAATGTGCATTAACAATCACAAACATTGCGTGGGCCAATAGAGTCCTCTTCTAGTAGGTTTATTAAGAGACCATGGAATGGCATGTTGCACATAGATAGAACTTCTATAAGTGCAAAAAATGTATCACAAAAGGGAAAAGAAAAAGTGGTTGAGCCACTTGTTGTGCTAGATGTTTCTATAGGTTCACATGTAAATGGTGAGTCTCATGGCTCAGATCAAAGTATGGCTAAGGAATTTGGGATTCCAATTGTCGCCAAAGGCTAGGATGTTGATGCAAATCTAGAGATGATGACGCCAGGCAAGGAGAAGACCTCCAAATTGAAAAATGAAGAGGAGAGAGTGCGCAATGGAGTGCGAGCTCAAGGCGTGAGCTGCAAAGTAGAGCTGAGAGTTAGAGGGAGTGAATGCAAAGATAGGTGTACCAAATTGTGGTGGTACACAAAGAATAAAAGAATGTATTTATATGTTAGGGTACAAGGTACAATAAGGGTGAGAGTTAGAGGGAGTGAACGCAGAGATAAGTGTACCAGATTGTGATGGTACACAAAGAATAAAAGAATGTATTTACATGTTAGGGTACAAGGTACAATAAGGGTGTGATATTTGTGCACGCGGAAAAGTGGCTACTTCTTGCAAGACAACACCTCCACCATCGCGCCGCAACGTTGCCCCTTGCCTCCATCTAATCCGACGCTTGTGCCAGTCCTCCCCCCCCCCGGGCCCTGCACCTTCTCAGCAGTCTTCCCCCCTCCCACTCAACAATCCTGCCCCCCCCTCCCACTCGACAATCTTCCCCCCCCCCCCCCCCCCCCCCCGCGCTTTGTGGCTGTCCACCCTGCGTCAGCCCCCCCTGTGGCCATCTGCCTTGCCCCCCCACCCGCCTCCAACCATACCCGCCCTACACACCCCCCCCCCCCCCCCGAGCGCCTGCCAGTGCTACCCTCCCCCCGACCACCCACTGTCCGCAAGCCACCCCACCCGACAAGACCGTAGTCCCCCACATCCACCACCTACACCACAGACTACCTCACCTGAGATCCCACAGCCCCCACACCCACCCCCACCTCCCATGCCCCCCTGGACCCTGACCCACACCCCCCCCCCCTTCCACGACCACCAGTCCCCCCACCCACACCAGCCATGTACCTCCAACCATCACACCATCCCCTGACCCTCTTCCCCTCCACCACCTCCCCTTCTGAGTATCCACCCTGATCCGCACCCGATTCAGGTGATCCCCCCCAGACCCACCCCCCCCCCCCTCCCACAAGAGGTGATGAGCCACACACGCCCACATCCTCCTCACGCCAACAGTGCTCTCCCTCCCACACGATCACCAGCTCATCTGCCCCTGTCGCCCATCACACTTTCCCGAGACACGCACAGCTATTGCCACAGAGTTCTTCCGCAGTGGCCCATGGTCCTACCTGAGAGTTGCGGAGCCCGCAGAGTTCCCACTACCTCTCGAGATGGGGATTTTCGTGGTTCGTAAGTCAAGGAGGGGCAAGGTCCATCTACTAGCACCATCGGATGGACCAAACTATGCTTTTTTCCTACAGTCATCTCACTCAAAGTGTTGGAGAAGACACAGATAGAGGAGCTGAAGAGTTAGGTGGTGGACCACACCTCCCAGTGGATGGGAGAGGAAGGACTAGCACTGTTTGCACAACAATGGCCTAGTTGCATGATGGACATTAACTAGTGAGCTGGTGCCAAGGTCCCACACCTGAGCATTATCTTTCGAGCCCCTCCACAGTGGAGAGCTCTACGGGATGTGATCAAGTGGCCCCAAGCACAGGCGGCCCGTTCCTACCAGTGTACAGAGTCACGACTCTCAGCATGGCTGATAGATGCATTGATAGTACCACCTAGAGCATCTATCACCCCTATGGTCCAATCGAGGGCCACCATGAGGGACTAGAGTTCGCCGTCCAGACCGACAACAAAGCGTACTTGTATGCCCCATAGTTTTTCCTCCTCATCAGCAACCTCCACACCGAACAGATGCCTGTTCGATCAATCACAGGTTTCCCCATGAGCTTACATCTTGCAAACCACCAAACATGTCAGACTTTGGAAATTTCAACTAAAAGGAGGAGAGAACTATGAAATAGTAGTCTCCACTACAGTGGGACACGTGGTTCCAAGAAGGTGATTGTTCGGCACGAGCCACAGTTTGCCCTTGCCAGGCGGATCGACATCTTACTTCTATAGGAGCACAAGCTCACTCTCGGGCAGCTCGTACACTTACTGGGAGCACGCGATAGGTGCCCACGGCAGGAGTGGAGGCGTATGCACCTCTATCGACCCAAGTCTCACTGCTTGTGTACGAGACCACGGGATGATAGTGGTAGGGAGGGTTCTGTGGATTAGATTGGATATTGGGGACTCATGCCTTGGAGTCCTCAATGTTTATGCCCCTACAGAGGTTAGGGAACACAGTAGGTTCTAGATGGAGATCGCAGATGGACTCCCAGAGGTAGACTCCCAGATCGTTAGAGGAGGCCATAGTTACCAAGAACGGGGAACGGGAACGGGAACGGGAAATTGCAACCAAGACCAATGCCCCAAATCCAAGGAATGGCTGAATTTTTTTGCCCCAAATCCAAGGACCAAGGGCCCAAATCCAGGAGATAGTGCAGTCTGATTCCAGGAAGCGGCCATTCCAAACAAGGAACAGCTACTGGAATGGCCCGGAACGGGTTTGGAACGGGCAAGAACGGGACCGGGGAGAAGCAAGTGGCATGGGAGGTCTTTTTACTGGAAATCAGAGCACGCGATGCCTAGAGAGACCTTGCCTTCCACAGGACGGAGAGGTCGCTGGATCTCTCTTAGAGATACAAGCGGCTAGGTGGAGTCCTGGAACGATTGGACAAGTTTTATGTGGGAGAGTAGGGAGGCTCTCGTGGAGGCCAGATCGAGCAATTGGCGGGCACCACATTGTCCATCATTGCCCGGTTCTCCTAACACTTGATCCCCCAACATCTACCCTAGACACACGATCCTATCGGATTCCTGACTCGATCTATAGGAGACAAGAGGTGACGAGATGGATAGAGTAGATTTGGACCAGGGAGTGGGGCAGGAGGGACCGGATCGTAGAGGAGGTTGCAGAGGTCCTAGCCGAGTCGAGCACAATCTGCTAAGCGGCAGCCATACAGGGGCCAAGCAACAATGCTGGGAGGAGGAGACAGCACTCCGGCAGGACCTTGCAGCCACACAGAGATTATTACAAGAGGCACCAGGGGACCCCACCCTCCATGCACAGGGGGTGCGTGCGCGAGCAGCCATTGCTGGCCTAGAGGACAGGCATTCAAAGTTCTCTTTCTGCACCTCAGCAGCCTTCTGGGCATGGAAGGGGGACACGATATGCAGGGAGTTCTTCCAGGTGCACCAGCCTTGCACCACACGAGAGCAGATACGCAGCCTTAGGGATCAATATGGGAGGACTCGCTCTAGCCTAGACAAGGTGATGGAGATTGCCACCGACTACTACACGTGCCTTTTCCAGCAGGAGACAGCCTCAGCTAGAAGACAGCGATATAGATAACAGGTTTGGGATCACATCCTGTCCCTCATCACAGAGAAGATGGGATGCTGCCCTCTAGCCCCCTTCACAGAGAAGGAACTAGAGGAGGCTTTCCATACACAGGAGAGGTGAAAATGCCCAAGAGAGAATGGCCTCTCTAAGGCCTTCTTCACTACCTATTGGGAAGTGGTGAAGGACCCCCTACTGATGGCCTTCCAAGAAATTTTCACCTCAGGACAAATGCCAGGGAGTCTCTCGGCAAGCCTTATCAGTCTTCTCCCCAAAGGGGGAGATCGGTTGGAGCTTTCCCAATGGAAACCGATCACCTTATTGTCAATGGCCTACAAGGCACTGGCAAAAATGATTAGTAGACGACTACGGCCCATGCTTCCAGACATCATCCATGACACACAGACAGGCTTTGTCCAAGATAGGAGCATCCTAGACAATGTATTTACCTTCTTTGAGGCGACAAAGTCGGCTCAGCACAGTGGGCAGAGACTAGTTGTACTACTCTTGGATTTCAAGAAAGCTTATGACAAGGTGTGGATTGGGATTTCCTAGATGGCACCATGGTGAGGTTGGGTTTCCCCCAAGCTTGGATCCGTGGGGTCTCTGCACTTTACAGATCGGCCACCAACGCAGTCCTCATGGGTGAAAGGCGAGGGGAGGAGAGATCTATCTATCCAACAAGCCTGCCCCCTGGCCCCATACCTGTTCCTACTCTTTGCAGAGGCAATGTCTCACTTCTTCAGGTCACGTGTGAGCGGATTACGCAGCCTCCAACTTCCAGTGAGAGAGGGGGACTGAGTTGTTAGACTCAGAGTACGCAAATGACACAGCACTCTACATAGAGAACAATGAGTTGATGCTAGAGAGAGTGAGGCTGACTCTTAAGGTATTATGTTCTGCAGTAGGACCAAAAATCAACTGGCGAAAGTCGATTGGTTTCCTCACAGAACCGGACTCTAGCACGGAGTGGGGCATCCACTTAGGATTTAGATGGGTGGAGCAAAGGGCAGACCATGCGGTACCTAGGGTTCCAGGTGGGACTCGACATCACTCCGGCCCAGCAATTTCTTTCTATCCTTGATTCTATTCGGAATAAGCTGACCTACTAGAGCATGGCTCGCCTCTCACTAGCCAGCTGAGCCCTGGTGGTCAACCAAGTCCCCCTAATGACGGCCTAGTACATTGCCTCATGTTGGTGCTTCTCATCCTGCATAGTGTAGCTTCGCCGCCTAGTGCGGAATTTCCTTTGGTCAAGATCAGATGGCTCCAGGGATTCCAAGGCCAAGGTGGTGTGGGCGATGGGCGACCATCATACGGCATCGGTCAGAGGGAGGGCTCGAGATCATAGACCCAGAGTATCAAAGTATGGCCCTCTTGGGCAAGCTATTTGTCTGCGGCCTCACACCAGGCGGAAAAACCTAGAAAGTCTTATTATAGGAGGGTCTTCAGGATTATAGACCGAGACTTGGCAGGGAGTGGAGGCCGTCCCTAAGATGGATCTTCACGTCAGCCCAGATCACCCTCCCCTTGATCATCTTTTCTACGCAACTTACTCCGTGTGTGCCAGGGCCTCCGTAAGGCCCTAGTCTAGACCCCCCCAAGCTGCCAGGAGGAGATAGTCCATCAACCGGTGATCTAGAACCCCCAAGTCAAAGATCGGAAAGGGGCACATATTGGCGAGCGCCCCCACATCCAGTGGGCTGGTTGGGAGGCTGGTCCGGCTCGTACCATCAGGACATGGCGAGAGGTGTACAGGATAGCGGACGAGGAGGTGCTGCAGCGTGTATCACGCTGCCAAAGAGGAGTGGAGTTGAGAAGAAGGGAGAGAGACGCAACGATACCTTTGGAGTGGCTTGCTCCCCCAATTCGAGAGCCGTTAGAGCCCGAGGAGGTATGGGCCGCTAGGTTTTCACCAGCAGGCATGCCCCGACATGTGGCAGGTAGAGTGGGTGGCGCCCCGCAAGGGACTTTCTTCACCATTCAAGAGGGGGGGTGTCTGGCCCTTGACAAAGGGCAATAGGATGAGGAGATAGCTGCCCTTTCATGGAGGAGGATTCGGGTGGTGAGCCTTCAAGGGAAGGCATGGCGACTAGACCCCTATGTTTTTTGGAGGGAGCTCAGAAAGTCGCACCTTTGGATCTGGAAGAGCAGACCACTTGATGAGCTGGAGTAGGATCCAGGAGAGTGGCTATGGCCACTGCGGTCGCCAAGAAGCCATCGAGGTTCCTAGAGTATACTACCAGGATTGACAAACATGTACTGATGCAGGAGGATATGGATTGGGCGCCGTTGCGTAGCAGGCACTGGTCGGAGCATACCATCACGGAGCCTTTCCGACAGATTTTTTGGCGCCGCCTATGGGATCGCTAGAGGCCAAGGAGGGTATCGTATTTTTTATGCCTGGTGGCACATGGAGGCTTAGTGGTGGGAAGTTGGCTTGCCCAGATGTAGGAGGAAGGTTGTAAGCGTTGCACACAGCAGCCACTCGAAACCCCAAAGCACTGCCTTTGGTCATGTGAAAAGATGCAACTCATGTGGAGAGGAGCATGCCGCATCCTTCATCGTATAGCACCCAGCCTTGGATGTATCTCATGGGAAGCTTTCTACTGGCAAGCAGTCAACCAGGGCCGTCACTTTCTATATGAGGCTGGGATGCAGGACACGATATTCATTATCAAGGCAGGGTCATGCGCAGTGGTCAGTTTGGAGACACTGCCCATCCGCCACGTACTGGAGCCCACAACAGACCACTCTAAGATATGGGAGATCATTGGGAGTCTTACTGGATGGCATATCTGGAAGGCACAGAGTCAAGCAACCTTAGCAGAGCTCTAGACTTCCATCATCCACTTCTCCACGGCCGATGGGATCAGGTGCAGGGGGAGTCCAGGGCTCGTTAAGAGCTCTGTTGTCATTTCATGAGCACTTGGGGCGGCCAGGACCTGTTTTTCGTGATGTAGGCAGGAAGCCCCAGATAGCGATACATCCCTCCCCCCCCCCCCCCAAATGGCTTCTTGCCCCTATCTCCCCCAGACCGCCTTGAGAGGCTTGTATACATGATGTATTTTTTACTTTGCATCAGCTCCAACTAGTCTGTTGAGCATGAGCACTTTGTTGTAATCAGTTTTTTTTAATAATATAATCAGCCACATTTTACTTGCAAAAAACAATAAGGATGTGTTCACACCCGTAAGACTATTTACGTGAAGACGAAGGGACTTTGCACCCAACAACCTCCCACTTAATGGCCCGAAGTGGTACCTTTAAGCTAACCAACTCCCACTAACGAATGCAATGCTCATGCCAAGCCTTTGCAAGACACTTAATGAGAACATCTGTAGGGTTATCTTGGGTTTTGACCTTAGTCAATATGACAAGACCATCATCCAAGACCTATCGAATAAAGTGATACCGAACATCTATGTGTTTGGTACGTGCATGGAACATGGCATTCTTAGCCAGACATACTGCACTTTAGCTATCACAACCAAGCATTGGAATACGTGAAGAAAGACCAAAATACTTGACCAAAATGCCAAGCCAAATAGCTTCCTTAGAAGCTTCGGTGCTTAAAATATATTTAGCTTCTATAGTACTTAGCGCCACAATTTTCCGCAATCTTGAACACCAAGAGATAGCCCCACCAATCAAAGTAAAAACATACCCACCGGTAGATTTCCTAGTGTCAAGATCTCCTGCCATGTCTAAATCACAAAATCCCTGTAACTCTAGTGTACCCTTTCCATAGCATATACACTTTTCTTGTGTACCTTTCAAGTATCGGAAGATACATTTCACTGCTTCCCAATGTGGCTTGCCAAGGTTAGACATGAATCTACTAACAACTCCCACTACATGAGCAATGTTAGGGAGAGTTGCAACCATGGCATACATCGAAGATCCACAAGCTGATGCATAAGGTATACCCTTCATGACACTAGCAGCTGCATCATCCTTAGGGCAATCAACTTTGCTAAGCTTTGTATGTGGTGGTAAAGGCACACCAAGAGGCTTAGCATCAGCCATATTAAATATGTCAAGTACTTTGCTGATATACTTGTCCTATGAGAGAAACAACAAATGCTGCCCTCTCTCTCTTTTAATGCGCATGCCCAAAATGTGTTCAACTGTCCCCAAATCTTTCATGGAGAAGGCTGAACTCAGCTGCTGCCTTTTAAGAGCATTCAAAGTACTCTTATGCTGTCCTACACTACAATCAACATGTCATCCACATATAAAACCAGCACAATAAGGCTTGCATCATCAGCCTTTTTAGTGTATAAGCAGTGATCTGCATGACTGTGTTTAAATCCATGGCTAAGCATAAAGGTATCAAATTTTTTGTACCATTGTCTAGGGGCTTGTTTCAGCCCATATAAGTTGTGTTTCAGCTTACAAACCAAATGCTCTTTTCCTGGAATAACAAATCCTTCTAGTTGCTACATGTACAGCTCTTCATCCAAGTCACCATGAAGAAAAGCGGTCTTCACATCCATCTGATCCAACTCTAAATCTAAGGATGCAGTGAGAGCAAACAAAACACGGAGCGTAGTCATCTTCACCACTAGTGAAAAGACCTCTTGGAAGTCTATGCCTTCCTTTTGTGTATAGCCCTTGGCAACCAGTTGTGCCTTGTACTTGGGCTTCCCATCAATACATTTCACTTTGTAAACCCATTTATTCGGAATAGCTTTCCTATCCTTGGGCAAAGGTACAAGCTCCCATGTGTTATTTGCATATAGAGACTTCATCTCTTCCTACATAGCAAGCTCCCACTTTCTCTTGTTTTCACATGACTGTGCCTCTTTAAATGTCAGAGGCTCACCCTCATCAATCAACAGAATGTAATCCAAAGATGGCTGAAACCTCTATGGCTACCTTCTGACACGTGTAGACCTTCTTACCCAATGATCTGTATAATCAGGCAATGGGCCTACATCTTGAGGAATGTGCACACCATCACCAAGTGACTGATTTTTAGCATTTTCTTGCTGCTGTAATCTGTTTTCAGCATGTTCTTCTTGCTGTCCTATTTCATCCTGTGCATCTATTTGCTGTCCATGATCTTCTGGCTGTAGCACAATAGGTTGTTGTTCATTTTCAGCATCAAAAGCGACAAAACTTTCAGCTAATGGCTGCTGAATGGCTGGCTGTTCATGCTGAAATTTGACTTTCTTTTTGTCAAGATCACCATGTGTAGCATTTTTCAACAACTTTGCCTCATTAAATACTAGTCTCGGCTGCGTACTATCTTCCTGCCCTGAGGAAGCCAAACTCTATAACCCATCTCTCCCTCATCTCCATATCGCATGAAGATGCCCTTGATGGATTTCATGTCTAGTTTGGTCCTCTATTCTACATGTACATACACAAAGGCATCGCAACCGAAGACACGCAAATAGTCATATGAAGCAGGTTTGCCAGACCAAACCTCTTCAGGAATGCCATTTTCCAATGCATGATTGGGAAACTGATTGTATACATGAAGTGCAATTTTAAGAGCCTCTCCCCAAAATTGTTGCAGGAGATTAGCTGTGAACAGCATGCATCTAACTCTCTCACAAAGTGTGCGATTAAATCGTTCAGCCACACCATTTGATGCAAGATTATAAGGGGCTGTCAACTCCCTCTTAATGCCATGCATCTCACAAAATTTGTTAAGATCACCATATGTAGCATTTTTCAACAACTTTGCCTCATTAAATACTAGTCTCGGCTACGTACTATCTTCCTGCCCTGAGGAAGCCAAACTCTATAGCCCATCTCTCCCTCATCTCCATATCGCATGAAGATGCCCTTGATGGATTTCATGTCTAGTTTGGTCCTCTATTCTACAGGTATATGCACAAAGGCATCGCAACCGAAGACACGCAAATAGTCATATGAAGCAGGTTTGCCAGACCAAACCTCTTCAAGAATGCCATTTTCCAATGCACGATTGGGAAACCGATTGCATACATGAACTGCAATTTTAAGAGCCTCTCCCCAAAACTGTTCCAGGAGATTAGCTGTGAACAGCATGCATCTAACTCTCTCACAAAGTGTGCGATTAAATCTTTCAGCCACACCATTTGATGCAAGATTATAAGGGGCTGTCAACTCCCTCTTAATGCCATGCATCTCACAAAATTTGTTAAATTCATTTGAGACATACTCACCCCCATTATCCATTCTTATGTCTTTCAACTTAAGCCCTTTCTGTGTGGTAACAAAAGAATGAAACTTTCTAAAAGCATCCAACACTTCCTTTTTGTTTTTAAGTACATACACCCATGACTTTCTGCTGAAACCATCAATGAAAGTAACAAAGTACCGTGCATCCCCGTAAGAATCAACAAGCATAGTGCACACATCAGAGTGTACTAAGTCAAGAGCATTAGACTTCTTAACGACACCAGAGTCATAAGGAGACTTCACTTGTTTTCCATATAAGCAATCATTACAAAATTCGAGACTAGAGCCTTTTACATCAAATCTCCCTAAAGAGGAGAGAACCTAAAGGCCTTTCTGGCTCATATGACCAAGTCTTTTGTGCCAAAGCTCCATTTGTGAACAGACTTGAGCTACAGCCAAGAACTTGCCAACAGGTAATGCTTTACAATGCAAGTAATATAAAGTTCCCCTTTTGTTGCCTTCAACAATCAGCATAGAGCCCTTATGGACCTTCCAAGTTCCACCACCGAAGGTAGTAAAATACCCTTTAGCAAGAAGCTGCCCAACTGATAGTAGACTTTTCTTTACGCCAAGTACAAATCTGACATCCTGCAAAATCAGCTCTTGGTCATTTTCAAGAGCCAAGTGACTGGTGCCAACACCCTCTATCTCATATGCATAGTTATTACCCAAGTAAGCCTTGCCTAGCCAACCTGTAATGTATTCAAAGGGGGTGGTCACATGAAAAGAGGCACTGCTGTCCACTATCCATGATTGTGACAGCTCATCATGAGCTGAAAGTAAGGCATCAATTACCTCCTTTTTGGTGATGTGCATATCACCTGCTGCTGCCATAATATCTGCATCATTGCATGAGGCTACAACAAGTATCTCTTCAGTGTCAGGAAGCTCTTCAATGACCACACTAGATGCAACATTTGCCTTTGCAACTTCTTTTAAGGAAGAGTTGTCATCATCCTTTTTATCATCTTTATTTTTCTTACCCTGCTGTTTCTTTCTTTCTTGCTCTTTCTTGAAGTACTGGCAATCGCGCTTTTTATGCCCTTTACACCGCATTGATAGCATGTGACGTCCTGCTATTTGCCCTTGCTTTTGCTTCTACTTTTGTCTTTACTGGCTGCATCACCCCTCTTCTCAAACCTGCCTCTTACATGGTAAGCTGAGCCACTGCTTTCACCACTAGACTTTCTTCTGATTTCTTCATTAAGGATTGAACCTCTAACACCATCAAAAGTCAAAGCGGGGTTGTTGCTTAGTGACACAACCAAAGATTCCCAACTGTCAGGCAAAGTCATCAATAAGAAAATATCTTTCAATTTATCATCGAAAGCTGCCAAACCAGAGTTCTGCAATTGACTCAAAACCCTTGTGAAAGCACTCAAATGCTCAGATGCTGGCTTAGACTCGTCCAACTCCATGTTCACAAGTTTACGCATAAGATGTACTTGATTCACAAGAGTTGTATTTTCATAAGTATCCTTAAGCTTTTTCCATATAGCATAACCTATATGAAGACGTTTGATATCTGTAAGTACATCATCAGACACTGCCATCTTAATGTATGCAATGGCCTTCTAAGTCTAGCCCAATCCACATCTATCATAGTTGCAAGCTTAGTCTCCAAGAGAGCATCTTCATAGTCCTTGAGAAACAAAATGCCTTGCATCCTATCCTTCCACAAGTCAAAGCCAGTGCCATCAAACCTCTTGATTTCAAAGACGGATTTAGTGTCACTGCTGCTAGAAGCATTTGCAGCCATTTTTCAGCAATAAACCAGAAATTCAATGCTGCAATTTATGACAGCAAAAAATGAGCTGAATATTCAGCTGATTTCAGCCCAATTTTTCAGCAAATAATAGCAAGATTCGATCCAAGTAAATGTACAGCAGTAGAACGAATGACTTTCAGCAGTATGACTACAATTTCAGCAAACATTAAATGCATACATCACTGCCAAGTAACTCCCACTTCAGCAATATCACCAAAAATACATTTGCAATAATCCCAGATCTGCAAATAATCACTAAGACTGCTGCAACACGAATAATCAGCAATACATCAACTCAATGGGAGCTGTCCAACATGTGTATTGCATACATATATGCTCGTATCAACTTCTAATACCCAAAACACCAAGAAATCTCTGCACTTTCTCCAAAATCGCACAAGCAAGAGATAAAAATGCTCAAATCACTCTGTTTATAACCACAAGATTGCTTCAGCAATATTCCCAAAGTGCATTTCACGGATTAATTTTCCAAAATCCACAGATTTCAGCGAAAACCCCAAAATTTCACGACTGATCTGCCCTGATTGCACTAATACATGTTCCTAAAAGCATAAAACAGGCAAAATAGCAAAATTCCACAAAATTTTACAAAACCCCAAATCTCTCAAGTCCAATTGTGCACCAATGTCAACCAATCTAACTCAGCTGAGCAAAATTTCACCAATACAGCAAAAGCCCCAAATTTTATGAGTCCAATGTTGAGAAATTTCCCTCAAATGAGTAAAATTTCAGCAAATTTGGCGAAATCCCCAATTCAAACACGCACAATGTTTGCAATTTTTGACACAGATGCCTCAATTTTGCATGAACAGCACTCAATCTGAAAAGCCTCAATTTTGCATGAACAGCAAATCGCCTACACCTATCGGTTATGAGTGCTGGCTATTGCTTGTATTTGTCTCGTCTGCGAGCTTGGAGCCGCGCTCTAATACCAATTTGAAGGGGAGAGAGTGTGCAATGGAGTGCGAGCTCAAGGCATGAGCTGCAAAGTAGAGCTGAGAGTTAGAGGGAGTGAACGTAAAGAGAGGTGTACCAGATTGTGATGGTATACAAAGAATAAAAGAATGTATTTATATGTTAGGATACAAGGTACAATAAGGGTGTGTTCACACCCGTAAGACTATTTACACGCAGACGAAGGGACTTTACACCTAACAAAAAACATAGGTAAAAGTGGAGCCTGAAAAAGAAGCGTACTAACACCAAGTAGATGATGGTGACGCCAAGTAGAAGATGCTCCAAACACAAGGTCTAATGCTGAAACAAGGTGCCTAAAGTAGAAGAGGAATGAAGGCAACCATTAGCCACAAACCACAATGTCCTCCTAAAGGGGTGTGACGGCAATGGAAGGGACTAGTGAGAGAAAGGAAGTGGTGGTGGTGACCAAAGAAGGTGGTGAAGAATGACTGAAGAGAGAGGTCAGTGAAGAATGAATGAAGCGACTATATATTTATAGATATAAGTTGTCTAGGGTGGCACACCACTATGCAGGTGCCCGTTGAAAAATTAGCCAAAATGTGGACACCAACCCTTTTTGGGACTATCAATATGAAACCCTAAATCAAGTGTGTAAACTGAAGAAGTGGTTTCTCACTGTGTAGATGGTGACATATGATAGTTATGTAACTCACTATTATGGGTATATGGTGAATGTTATAAAATCACTTGAGCCTACTTGTTTTAAGGAAGCTATTGATCATCTACATTGGGAGAAAACCATGGATGAAGCAATGGCTGCATTGGATGTAAATCAAACTTGGGATTTGGTGCAATTGCTTGAGAGAAATAAAGTTTTAGGCTACAAGTGGGGTTACAAAGCAAAACATGATGCAAATGGAAGTGTGTGTAGGTATAAAGCAAGGCTGGCTACCAAAGGTTTTGTATAGACTTATAAGGTAAATTATGAGGAGACATTTGCTTCGGTCGTAAAGATAGCAACTATCAGAGCTATCATTGGAGTGGCTGCCACAAAAGATTGGGTCTTACATCAAATGAATGTAAAGAATGTATTATTGCATGATGAGTTGCAAGAAGTGTATATAGAGCAACCACAAGGTCATGAGAGTATGGTTCACTCCAATAATGTGTATAAGCTACGCAAAGCCTTGTATGGGCCAAAACAGGCACTGAGAGCATATCATGACAAGATAGCACAGCACTTGTCTCTATTGGTTTTCGTGTTGGAAATATAGATCGATCGCTTTATGGATGTGAGAGCGATAGGGTAGGGATATTATTACGATTACCTTATATGTGGATGATTTGAGTAGTGGGAGTGATAATGTGCAAGAGGTGGATTACGTAAAGAGTCTTCCCAAGCAAAAATTTAATATGAAACATTCGGGAGAGTTGAAGTACTTCCTTGGCATTACGGTGATTAGGACATCTAAGGGAATATGGCTCTCACAGAGGCAATACATCTTAGATATGTTGAGGAAGCATGGAATGGCTAATTGTAAGCCAATCTCAAAGCCATTTGATTAAAATGTGAAGCTAAGTGCTAATGTGGGTAAAATATTGGAGGATCCCACAACATACAAAAAGATAGTGGAAAGTTTGATCTTCACTACTATCACTAGGTCTGATTGTAATTACACAGTTGAATTGAATAGTTAGTTTACGCATGTGCCTCATAAGCCTTATTTAGACAAAGTGAGGCATACTTTGCAATGCCTCATGGCCACACTGGATTAGGTTATCTTTTATGAGGCTAATTCAATGGTGCAATTCTATATTTATACTAATGCCAATTGGGCAAGCAGTGTCTGATAGGAAATCCACCATTGACTATGTGTTATCCTTTGGAAGTGGAGTTGTGACTTGGAGTAGTAAGAAATAGCCCACTCTTGTAATATCAATACTATAGAGTACAGGGATGCTCCTATGGCAGCATGTAAGGTAGCTTGGCTGCAAAAGCTACTTGATAATTTGGGAATACAGACAAGCAGGAAAGTTATCATTTCTTGTGACAATATAAGCAGCATACAATTGGTGAGAAACCCAGTGTTTCATACACACATGAAACACATTGAGATTCATAACCATTTTATCAAAGAGAGGATCTTGGTGAGTGACATTGATCTCACATATATGAGCTGCAAAAATTTTCACGGAGGCTCTAGGAGCAGAAAAGCTTCAATGACTTGAAAGCTTACTTAGAGTACATGTCATGAAGTTGAGCTTGAGGGGAAGTGTTGCGATGTCAAGCTCAACACGAGCTAGCGCTCACATACCAAGATGGTTGTTTCTACATTCATATCACTGGTGTGGTTTGTACCTACACCAACATATGCTTCCAATGATACTTTACAACTCAACATCAGTTGGTCCACCTACCAAAAACAAGAGATTCACAGATTCACTAGAAATAGAGAAAACCCAACCATAAATTATATTTTTCATAAAGAAACTTTGGCTCAATTCTTGTATAACATATACATCCACTTTCAGATGATATTTCTAGATCTATGTCTTACAAAAAACCCAATTACTAAGACTATGGCTCCATGAAATCCCAATTGTTGAGATTGTGGCTCAATGAAATCCCAATTTTTGAGACTATAGCTCAAACGAAATTCAATTTATATCAACCCAAAGGATTCAATGTTTGCTATACAAGAATATAAGTACAAAACAATGTATCTGAATCCCAAAATCAAGCCCCAACCAAGCATAGAATTGTTTGGTACCAAGACAATCCATATACTTAAAATACCCTGTATAAGTGCAACATAAACCCTCTAAAACATCACAAAACCTTTTCTTGGTCTTCGGATAACATACATTCAAGAAGACCATGTAATTATCACATATTTTTTAAGACAATAGTCATGCCTTGAGCTTGGCTACAACTTGTTTCCACCATAACTTTCACATACAAACTCTAAACAAGGTCGCCCAAGTACTCAAATTGAAGCGAACAGACCTGATCCACAAGCCAACGAGGGAAAAATTACAAAAACCCTCTTAGAATAGCAATAAACACCACTTTATTATATTTTTAGGCTTGGATGACTTATAGCACTCAAGATAAGTCCTTGTATGTGTTTAGATCCACCCAAAGTTCTTATTAGTTATTAGAACTTAATAATGGAAATGTAGGTTATTTTGATGACCAATTTTAATCCCAAAAAAACCTATTAGGATCATACATAAGTATCCCATAAGCATATACTTGAAATACTTATACAAATGTCTTTCCGTTGCTTTTCCTTCATTGAACGTGTAGCCACATGACATCCACCCCTCCAAACCTACACATCCTCAGACATGAGCCACACTACACAGCCTGCCAAGGTCAAAAGCCTAAATACTCGCCTCCCAAATAATCATACATATCAACATACGAATACCTTCAAGATCAAAACACCCAAATAAACACCTTGCATAAGTCGCAAGATGGCAATCTAGAACAAGCCTTTGAAAGGCCTCAAGAATCACATTTAGTAGAACTATTACAAGAAATGTATGAGTTGCAGTTGAAGATTACACGACTTCAAGAAAAAGAGCGAACAATATCGAAAGGGATGGTTTGCAAGGATATAGGAATGACTATGTAGGATGGAGTTGAAAAACGCTTACATGAAATACACAAGTTACAATGGAAGCTAACACAACTTGAAAAAAATGTTGAGGATGTTGAGGACTTGTCAAATGAGCTGCTAGATGTTGCATATGTGTTTTGGATAGAGATGCTAATACATTCCTTGTGAATACAGATGGTATAATGACAATGAATGTAGAAGATACAAAGACAACGGATACAAATGCTTTGTTTAAAAATGCAAATGATACGATGAAAATGAATGCAACTGATATAATGACAATGCATATTGATGATGCTTTGACTACAAGCGCAATTTGATATCTTGATAGAGAATGTAGATGATGCTTTAATTGAGGATGTAGTTATGAAGGATGCAAATGTTACTTAATCTATACAAACCAAAGAAAATGCTTTTCAAGGTGTATCCCTAGCACAAAACAAAGAGAGATCTATCATGCAATTTGGTTATTTATGGATGTTTGATTTTGGGATCGTATGCTTCTATATGCATGATGACAAGCCAAATGTAGATGTATGTTTTTCCATGTATGATGCTGGGGTAAATGTGGACATGATCTAGGTGGAATTGCAAGCTATGGGATGCTACAAAGTTTTGATAGGGTATGGCTATCATTTGATCTTGGTGGATCTCTCAATTTCTTGGAGCAGGATATAGATGGCTAAATGGGATATCGGTTTCATGAGCTTTCAATGCCCTATGATCTGAAAGGGAGTACTTGGGTTAGCTACATGCTTTTGTGAATCCAGTCAAAATACTTTCATATGATTTTTTGGAGTACCATACAATTCCATCTAAATATAATAGGTTCTGAGATATTTAGATATTTCTTACCCATCAAATTGACCCAATTCACTAACGACTATTTAAAGCACTTTTATCGCCAATTGTTTTCCAAATTTGTTTGATGCATTTTCATCACATTTGCATCTCGTTGGAACTCCACGTCTCAACCCCCACCTTGGTCTACGATAACTGGCTTACATCATCCAAAGGACATGTAGCATCTCCCATCCTGCAAAACTCTTCTATAGGCCTTTCATATCGGGTTCACCAAAGATATGGAGAGATTTGTTGTGTCTGGCCCTAAACCATTCGAGTTCTAGCAAAAAAAATTTACAAAAAAGAGACAAAAAAGTATGTAGAAGATGAAGGCAAAATCCAACAAATTCACAAGAAATAGAGAAAATCCAACAGTAAATTATACTTTTCGCAAAGAAGCTTTGGCTCAATCCTTGTACAACATATACATCCACTTTCATATGATAGACTATGGCTCAAAAAAATAACCAATTACTAAGACTATGGCTCGATGAAATCCCAATTACTAAGATAGTGGCTCAATGAAATCCCAATTTCTAAGTCTATGGCTCAAAAGAAATTCAACTTAAATCAACCCAAAAGATTCAATGTTTGCTATACAAGAACACAAGCACAAAACAAACTATCTGCAGCCCAAAATCATGCCCCAGAAAGCATTGAACAATTCGGTACCAAAACAGTCCATGTGCATCAAAACACCATGTATAAGTACAATATCAGCCCTCTAAAACATACAAAACCTTTCCTTGGTCTTCAAGACAAGGTATGGGTGTGGATAGTAGTGGTAGAGGATTGAGGCTGAAATTGTGATGGGGAAATGATGAAGAATGAATGTGAGAGTAAGTGTGGAGTGTTGAGGAGAGAAGGAAAACAAAAGTGAGATGTATAGTGATGAATGCCCATGGCCTATAGGCACATGAGTAATTGAATTGTCTAGGGTGGAGCCCCAACTCTCTAGGATGGCACATAGACACTAGTAAATGATACAAATAAAGCATAGTTACCAGGAACGGGGAACGAGAACGGAACCCCCCGGAATGGGGGGAACGCCTAAAGTTAGGAAATGGGAACAGAGGGAACGGGGTGTGTGTGTGTGTGTGTGTGTGTGTGTGTGTGTGTGTGTGTACACACATATATGTATATGTATATGTATATGTATATGTACATGTATATGTGCACATACATACATACATACATACATACATACATACATACATACATACATACATATATATATATATATATATATATATATATATATATATATATATATATATATATATATATATATATATGAGAGAGCTCATAGATTAAGTTAGTTGGAAGATTGCAAATTGGTTTATCTAGTAGCATGGTGGAAGTGAGAAGGGTGGCATGATATGCTAGGTACAATATGGGACAAAGAAAATTATGGGTAGTAGTATGGTAGGTATTGAAAAGGTCATGTTCGACGTGCCAATTTAGTGACCTAATGGATCATGCTTTTCAAGGGGGGACCAACAACACAATTAGTAGCAACATGATTAGTGATTATATGTCACACACACCCACATATGCACACATGTTTGTATATATGTGTGTATGTGTATCTATCTCGTGTGTGTGTGTCTCATCCACTCACTCACTCAGCGGGCAGGAGAGGCGGGAGCAGGTAGGGCCCAGGCGAGGCAAGCAGGACCAGACGGGAGCAGGCGGGCGAGGCAGGCGGGCAAGGCAGGCGGAGCAGGCGACAAAGGCAGGAGCAGGCGGGCTCCAGGGAACGGCCGTTCCAAACAGGGAACGGCCGTTGGAACGGCCAGGAATGGCGCAGAACGGGCAAGAATGGGCAAGAACGTTCCATGGGAGTTTCACTCGTAGACACATGCTGGAAAGCGTTAATCCGTTCCTAAGGCCCGGAACGGGCATTCCCTGTTTCTATGAAATAAAGCCTCTTTGGGGCTGTAAATGGAAACCAAAATAGGAATTGAGGTAATGCAATGCACTGAATGACTTTGGTGGCTGAACATTCACTAACTGCCCCACTCAATACAACTGTGAAGTGCTACGAGGATCTAGCCCCTACCACTAGGCACCATCCAGGAGATTATTTGAGGATATGGGCCCTTATAGACGTACTAAGATCCCTTCATAGTAGCCCTATGCTAGATATTTTAGATAACAAGAGAAACATCAGGTCTTACATAGACATGAGCCTACTTTCTTGCTGTTTATTTATTGTATCCATCATGTGACATACCATGAACTAATTGTAATCACTATTTTGGTCTCATATGTCAATTCTGACTTCATTAGGCATTTGATATGACTTTCTCTTTTTTTGTGAAGATAATTGAATTAAGTAGCAATATTTACATCAGACCATCAAGTCAACTAAGAAAAACAGAATAGTCACAAATGAAAGGCTGCCAAGACTCTAACACACAAATACCACACAAAAAGGATAGCTAGTGTGGAGCGAACAATACCCAGCCAAGCAGCAGCACTGTCAAGAAGAACTAGATCAGGTGAAACCATAGAGAAGATCTGCCATAACACTAAACCATGAACACAAGCCACATGACCATGGATGCCCAAGGCCAAATCAAAAATAAAGGCATTCCGAGTACGCCAAATATGCCACAAACTTGTCCATCTAAGAAAATGGAAGAGGCAAGAATAATCTAATTGCAAAGCAGACATACAAGTCATCCTTCCCATAATCCACGAACGAGTTGATATCCGCTACTGAGTCGCGAAGGACCACACACGGGAAACAAAACTCCAAATCTATTGAGCAATAGGGCAAGAGACAAAGAGATGAAGCAATGTCTCATCACATGTAGTGCAAAATACACATCAACCACGAGAGATCTTGCCATCACGCAACACATCCCCAATTGGAAGACCCCCAATAAGCAACCTCCACATGAACACTTTACCCCGATAAAGAACCTTAGACTTCGAAAGTTGGAGGAATCTTTCTTGCCACTTCTTTTTGCTATCCCGAATATGCCATAATTTATTAGCCTTTCCAATGACCCATCTCTTGGCCTCGACCATCTGATGATATATCTAATTAGCTAACCTTTTCTATAAATCATCAGGAAGCACAAACATCAAATCTCCCCAAGGAGACGATGGCTATAAAGCAGGCAAAGGAGAGAACCTTAGAAGCTTGTCCTGTATGGACGACCAAATGTCATGATAGCCTCGAGGCACCCGAAAGTGCTAACGAATACGCCGAAAAGAATAAAGACGGGGCTGCCTAGGAATGACACCATCATGTACTCTCTACAACCCCAAACGAGCCATTGGATTAAGTTATATGACACGATGCTAGCACAATAGACTATGTTCTTGCCCCACCGATGCTGATATCTCACACCCAGGACCTCTCAGTATCCCCACCCTTCTTGGAGTTGCAGTGGATTATGCCTACCAATCATTCACCATTGACCTCCAATTCACTGACACGCAAACCCATCATGCAGCTCACCGACACCCGAGATACCTCTTTTCCAGAGAGACAAAGGATATCTATGAGGCGGAGATCCTCAGGTCGTTACATGATACAGACCCCGACGTTCCATTACAGGAGTTGACTCAGCAGTTCAGTGAGGCCCTACACATCGTTGTAGGTGTCGCCTTCCCACACTCTCAACCCACACAGAGAGCCTCCACCAGGGTGACTCCTCAAAACAGCTAGTATGATGATGAGTGCCGTGAGACCAAAGCACGGCTACAGAGAGAGATAGCACTAGGGTCCACTATCCACAGACAGACACAGATACTCTTTAGACACCTCACACGGTGGAAGAAGAGAACATTCTTGGCCCAGCTGGAACAAGACCTATATCAGTTATTCTTGAGCCAAGACTCTAGAGAGGCTTGGAGGCTTTTCAGAGAGCATTGCCCAACCACACCTATTACGTCCACCACTGTATGGGAAGAGTATGGAGGGTCAGCCACCTCTTCCTGACCCATTTGAGCCTTGTCCAGAGACCACCACTTTCTTTATAGAAAGTAGGGTCCGAGAGGCCATTAACAGACTTAGCAGAGGAAAGGCACAAGATCATGATGGACTAGTAGCTGAGCACTTGATCCATGCTAGAGATTTGGTGGCAAGATTCCTAGCTTACATGTTTAACACAACCATGTGTGAAGGCCTACCAAAAAGCTGAAGCATGAACACTATTGTGCCTATCCTCAAGTCAAGGGACCCTACTCTACCCAATAACTATCGAACTATCATGGTTGGGCATACATTGGCTAAGTTATATGCTTCCATCCTTGAGCATGAGTTAAGCAGGTGGGCAGAGATGTGGGGTCTTAGAGCACAGGGACAGGCTGGCTTTAGGAGAGGCTTCTCCACGTTGGATCACATCCTCACACTCCGAGCGATCATTGAGGAGGGAAGGGCCCATGGTCGACGGACCTACTACTGCTTTGTGGACTTCCGCAAAGCCTTTGACATAGTACCGAGAGACAGGTTGATACATAGATTACATGACATGGGAGTACTGAAAGAGCTCAGTTGGGGTATTTTAGCACAGTATGAGAGAGTTGTGGGCAGAGTCCGAACACCTGAGGGCCTTTCAGCACCTATTTACTCCACCATTGGGGTGAAGCAGGGATGCCCCCTCTCTCAGACATTATTTGGCTTGTACATTAATGGGATTGCTGATTATATTTCACAAGAAGGAGATAGAGGAGCTCCACTAGCTGGCACTTGGATAACTCTCCTATTGTATGCAAATGACATTGTATTGATAGCTGACTCTCCAGAGGGTCTACAGAGACACTTGGATGCATTACACTCCTATACTTTGGACAGTGGGCTTTCAGTGAACCTTGGTAAAACCAAGGTGATGATATTTAATACTACACCACAGTGGGTCAAGAGATCAGCACCTAAATTCACATATGGATCTGAGAAGCTGGAGTATGTGGGTTCTAACACATACCTGGGAGTCTTATTCATAGGGCCCACCTTTTCTATGCGAGAGGCAGCAAATACTAGACTGACTCGCGGATACACAACACTAGGTGGTTTGGAAAGGATGTGCTCACAGGTGCAATTCCAAGAACCCCGCACCAAGCTATGGCTCTTCGATACACTAATCACATCCACACTACTTTATGGAGTACAAATATGGGGGCCCAGTCTTGACCACCGTAGCAGATCAGGGCGCACTTAGGATGGAGGTCGATGGAGAAACCCCTAGTGTCCATGATATCCAGGATGATCAAATGTAAGGCCTCAGTGCCACATGAGATCATCAGAGCCGAGCTAGCAACTACACCAATTGTGATAGGGGCCCTCACCCGATCGGTTGCATACATACATAACCTATGGGACTTACCCAGACACAGATATGCTCGGTTGGCCCTTGAGTCCTCCAGACAGCTTGCCAGAGAGGGTGATACTTCATGCTGGTATGCACAGATGTTGGCCTGGTTTGAGCTGCATGGCTTTAGCATGGACAAGTTACCCCCCTTCCAGTACTCCCTGATGCACCATCTCTTGATCTGAGCAGGTTAGAGATTTGCAAGATCATCAGGATGGATCTTACCCAGTTGGATATCAGGCGAACATGGTTGATGCTAGAGCAGGAGCTAGGGACAAAGATGGCTTTCTACCACGAGCATTTCCTTCATACCACAGATGATGGATTTATTGTTCGCCCGAGATACATGGACACCCACCTTTCCCATGGGATCAGATGTACTATTGGCCAATTGCGCACCTCCTCACATCAGCTAGAAATTGAGATTGGCAGAAATAGATCCATCCCACCAAAGAAGCGCATATGCCAAATATGCCAATTAGAGCCAGAGAGAGAGGAGCATTATATCTGCCGTTGCCCAGCATATTATGAGGTCCATGGTTGTTTCCACTGTCTCTTTAGAGACGGATTTGGACCACTATCCAAAGTCATGGATTTTACCAATCAACGATGCCTTGGCCTCTTTCTTCTCGAGATATGACGGCTTTGTAACATGCGCCTTAGGAGTACAGCTGCTCTAGGACACCGAGGCCCTTCACAGAGGCAGCTCACAGACTTCTTTGCAAAGGAGACTCAGAAGACTTCAATACAGTTACAGCCACAGTCCACACGAGAGCCTCTCTTACCACCACAATCCACACACAGACAAGAAGTACTGAGTGATTGAGCCGTTCAGCTTAGCCGATCCAGACGTCCTAGGCCTCGACACAGACACCGACGACACCTTCATAGGCAGAAACAAGGGATTATTGCTCGGGCTAGAGCTAGGCCCTCCATACCCACATGAGATTGTACCATTTTGGAGCTCATTGTTACTAGATAGAGCTCTATGTTTTACACATAGCCATAGTTAGTTTCCTTTCTTATTCTGCTTGCGCTACATATTTTGTCCAGACAATTGTACCATCATACACATGATTGTAACTCATGGTCTCATAGGTCATTTTGGCCTTTCGTAGACATTAATATATCATTTCATTTCATTTCTCTCTCTCATCCATGAAAGTTGTTTTCTTTCTCCCAAAGACTCTTTTACATAATCCTGTGTTGCAGTCTGTATACTGATTTTAAAAAACTCTGTCAGGCAACTCCATGTCCTCTTGAGCATGTTCCAAGATTGGACAAATAGCCACTCTGCTTTGATTGAAAGATAACTACTTTTTTTAACTTTGACTTCCTCATAAAAGTCTACTCCCCTCATACATTAATATGCTTTAAAAATAGTGGTTTCAAAACCACCCACCCAGAAAAAGGAAAGTATACACATGCACATGCACACCAATTAACAAAGTCAATGGTCTAAAGAAAAAAAACAAAAAGTATGTGTGCATGTGTGCACCCATTATTACAGAATGATCTAAAGAAGAAAATAATATCTGTGCAGGATAAGCGGCAATTTGAACTCACGGTCTCACAACAATGATAGGTTTTCCATCAGCTTTTGTGCCGATCTCAGCCCTGCATAAGACAAGGATAAGTCTTGGTAGAAAGTCCAAATAGCTACTAGAGAACACATGAGTGACTATTGAATCATATTTTGGCTTATATATAGTGTAATAGGTCTTAATCAATGTAAAAGCTGATTTCCTTGATGTTAAGTTGAAGCAAAAAAAGTCTAAAGTGAGATTCAGCAGATAAGCCATGAAACCTTGTTAGTAGGCAGGAAGCAACATCCAGGCCAAGCTTCTTATCATTGTCGAACGTAAACCTGTGATATAAATCCCAACAGCAAACAAATCAGCCAGATTCCTACGCCATGGATCCTTGAGAACAATCTAGTTTAAATCACCCTAGGATCATCTCACCTGTATATAGTCGTATTTTGGGAAACTTTTTTACTTCCTCTCAGAACAAATATCTACCTTCTAGTTTACATTACCCTAGGAATATGCTCACCTGTATATATTTGTATTTGGGCTAACTTTTTTAACTTCCTCTAACTTGAAGCTTGTCCACTGATCTGGATTCAGAGCTGTTGAATCTAAACAGGAATATGCACGTGAACATATATCAGATTCCAACTACTACAAACTTTCAAGTCAGACTGTCCTGCCTCTGACACAAATAAAAGACATATGTTTGAGCTCTTGAACAAGATTTAAGATTGGGCCCTGCATTGTCATAAAACAGGAATCTAGATGATATCAAATTATATATCCATTCAAAGAGCTATGAAAGACACTATTACCTGTTTTCCCATTTTTCTCAGATTGACAGTGTGCTTCATCAGAGACCATCTACAAACATCAAGATTGGAAAAGTTCAAAATGCTGTGTGACCTAATACCAGGCATCTGCTGTAGAAAAGGAAGCACCTCTACATCCAAAGTAGTGCAAGCACTCAACTATTAAATATTACAACAAAAGCTATATGTTTAAACTGCAATACAAATTCATCAAAATAAATACAAAAGCTCACCTACAAAACAGAGAGTCATCTACTAATAGATAGCCTCACTGCCATGCACGTCCTACACACACTGCTGCTTACAAGTCATAGCAACCAAGAATGTGAAAGGTCAATAGGCAAAAGGGAATGGGAAATGAACATCCCAAGTGTTTGTGCACTATGTAGTAGCATGGAATGGAAGCAAGTATAGGAGGAAATTTGTAGTGACGGGTTAGGGACAGAGATCGAGACAGACAGTCGTCACATGCAATGAGAGACAGAGAGAGTGAGATAGAGCGGAGTAGAGAGTGAGCACGTTTGTAGGTACAATGACGAGAGTGTACCTTTAGGTTTTTAGATAGATATATATGTGTAAGTACAAGTGCTAAGGGTGTGTTCACACCCGCGCACATTTAAAGGCACAAGGCCTTTATTCCCAACAACCTCCCACAAAGCGTGGTCAGGCAAACCACCTTCATATGCTCACCTGAAAGTGTTTGGCTGCGAAGCTTTTGATCACATTTGGGCTGAAAATCATGGCTGGCAGCAATGACACCAATAATCTGATGCACATAAAGAAGTTTGAAGGCGCACATAACTTTGCAGTTTGGCAAAAGCAGTGCTACAATATCCTATTGCAAAAAAAGAAGGCAAAGCCGATCAAAACCAAAGGGGCAAAGCCCGCAGACATGGAACAAGACGATTGGGATGAGTTAAATGAGCTTTCACGCTCAACCATAGAGCTATCGATTTCTAATGTCTTGCTCTTCAACATTGAAGGTTTGGATTCTGCATATGCTATATGGACTAGACTGGAAGAATTATATGCACAAAAGAGTGTTGCAAGCAAAGTGTATTGGCTGAAAAAGCTTATGGATTTGCCTATGAAAGAGGGTACAGCAATGTCTACTCAGTTGAGTGAGTTTAACTCCATTTTCAGCCACCTAGCTTCCTTGAAGTTCATGATTGATGAGGAATTTAAGGCTACTTTCTTGCTTTGCACTCTACCAGAGAGTTGGGATACATTCAGGACTGCTATGAGCAATTCTAATGTATCATGTATAAGAGTGCTCTACTTATGGAAGAGATGAATCGGCATAACAATGCATCCAATAAGTCTTCCGGTGCTTTGCATACTAGGGGCAGATCACAGCAAAAGGGCAAATATGATAGCAAGGGACGCAGTAAATCATGTGGCAAAGATATGGAATGTCATCATTGTGGCAAGAAGGGTCACTTTAGACATGATTGCTTTTTTTTTTCTTTGCAAGTAAAATGTGGCTGATTATATTACTCAAAAAAACTGATTACAACAGAGTGCTCATGCTCAACAGACTAACTGGAGCTGATGCAAAGTCATCAATACATCATGTATACAAGCCTCTCAAGGGGGTCTAGGGGGGATGGGGGCAAGAAGCCATTGGGGGGGGAAGGGTGTATATCGACAAATGGGGCTGCTTGCTTGCATCACAAAGAACAGGCCCTGGCCGCCCCAGGTACGCATGAAGTGACCAAGGACCTCCTGATGAGCCCTGAACTCACCCTGCACCTGATCCCATCGGCCGCCGAGGGAATGGATGATGGAGGTCCATAGCTCTGCTAAAGTCGCAAGTGCTGAAAGTCTCTCTCCGCCGAAAGCCACCTGGCATTGCGCCTTCCACATATGCCATCCAGTAAGACTCCCTATGATCTCCCATATCTCCGAGCGGTCTGCTGTGGGCTCTAGTACCTAGCGGATGGGTAAAGCCTCCAAACCGACCACTGCACATGACCTTGCCTCGATCATGAATATCGTGTCCTACATCCCGGCCTCATACAAAAGGTGGGGGCCCTAGCTGACTGCCTGCCAACAGAAAGCTCCCCATGAAATACACCCAAGGCTAAGGGCTATACGTCGAAGGATAAGGCATGCTCCTCTCCACACAAGCTGCGCCTCCTCACAAGACCAAAGGCAGTGCTTTGGGGTTTCCAAAGGGGCTGCTATGTGCAGTGCTTACAACCTCCCTCCTGCATCTGGGCAAGCCAACTTCCCACCGCCAAACCTCCATGTGCCACCAGCCATAAAAAATACAACACCCTCCTCGGCCTCCAGCTATCCTATAGGCGGCGCCAAAAGGTCCGTCGAAAGGGCTCCATGATGCTGTGCTCCGCCTAGTGCCTGCTGTGTGACGGCGCCCAGCCCATATCCTCCTGCATCAGTATATGTCTGCCAATCCTGGCCGTATACTTTAGGAACCTGGGTGCCTTTTTGGCAATCGCAGAGGCCGGCCATAGCCACTCTCCTAGATCCCACTCCAGCTCATCAAGTGGTCTACCCTCCCAGATCCAAAGGCGCCACTCCTTGAGCTCCTTCCAGAAAACATAAGGGTCCAGTCGCCAAGTCTTCCCTTGAAGACCCACCACCCGAATCCTCCTCCATGAAAGGGTGGCAATGGCCAGACGTCCCCCCTCCTGAATGGCGAAGAAGGTCCCCTAGGGGGCGCCACCCACTCTACCTGCTACCTGAAGAGGGATGCCTGCTGGAGAGAACTTGGTTGCCCATACGTGATTGCTACAAATGCAAGAAAGAGAAAGGAAAAGGCAAGAAGACAGATGATAGCAAGGAAGAAAAGAAGAACAATCAGCCTAAGAAGAGCAGTGTAAAAATTGAAGAGGTGAATATAGTCACTCATAACAGTGATAGTGGGAGTGATGTATTCTTTGTCTCTTCACACTTTGGTGCACATGCTTTACTTGCAGATACAGATGATGGCATGCATACCTGGATTCTCGATTCAAGTGCTTCTTTTTATGTCACCCCTCATCATAAGTGGTTCTCCGCCTATACAGGGGATCGACATGGTGATGCCTACTGGAGAGAACCTGGCTGCCCATACGTGATTGCTACAAATGGAAGAAAAAGAAAGGAGAAGATAAGACAAATGATAGCAAGGAAGAGAAGAAGAACAATCAGCCTAAGAAGAGCAGTGTAAAAATTGAAGAGGTGAATATAGTCACTCATAACAGTGATAGTGGGAGTGATGTATTCTTTGTCTCTTCACACTTTGGTACACATGCTTTACTTGCAGATACAGATGATGACATGCATACCTGGATTCTCGATTCAAGTGCTTCTTTTTATGTCACCCCTCATCATGAGTGGTTCTCCGCCTATACAAGGGGTTGACATGGTATTGTCCATCTTAAGGACAACTATACATGTGAGATTGCAGGTATTGGCAGTGTGCAGTTACAGTTTCAGCATGGCTCTGTCTTTACACTTCAACATGTATGACATGTACCTCAACTGAAGAAGAGCTTGATTAGCACAAGGCAACTAGATGATGATGGTTTTCATACCACCTTTGGTGATGGAAAATGAAAGATCTGTAAGGGATCTAGGTTTATTGCTAGAGGTTGCAAGAGTAATACTTTGTATCCACTTCATGTATCTAGTATGCATGACCATGTTCTTGTCATGACCGAGCAGCCAAGCGTTTCTTTGAGGCATGGCTAGTTGGAACACATGAGTCAAACAAAAATGAAAGTGCTTTCTCGTTTGGGTTACTTGCCTTGTCTTTGTTATGCTGATTTTGAGCACTATGATCATTGTATTTATGGCAAACATGCACAGACGTCTCATGAAAAGTCTCTTTCTTTGAAATCTTCTCCTCTAGAGTTAGTACATTCGGATGTATGTCAAATACTAGGATTATCTTTAGGGGAAAAGAAATATTTTGTCACCTTTGTCGATGATGCTACACGGAAAGTATGGGTTTACCCTATTCGTAGCAAAGATGAAGTGCTTGACAAGTTTAAAAATTTATTGGTATCGGTTGAAAATCGGACAGATAAGACACTTAAGTGTCTTCGCTCTAATAATGGTGGGGAATATGTGTCCAAGGCCTTTCAAGCATTTTGTGACAACAAAGGGATAAAGAGGAAGCTCACTGCCCCTCATAATCTACCCCAAAATGGAGTTGTAGAGCGTATGAATCGGACCATACAAGATAAGGTCCGTATGATGATGTTTCATGCTGCATTACCCTTATGACAACCGTTCACTTAATTAATCGGTCACCAAACAAGTCTTTGGGAGGGGGGAGTTTCCCAAGAAGCGTGATCGGGCAAGCCACCTTCATATGCTCACTTGAAAGTGTTTGGCTGCGAGACTTTTGTCCACATTCATAAAGAAAAACGCAGCAAACTTGAGCCAAAGTCCTGTAAATGCATTTTCCTAGGATATGGTGACGAGGGTGAAATGGGGTATAAATTGTGGGATCCCAAGAAAAGGAAAGTAGTATGCAACAATGGTGTTATCTTCCAAGAAGATTGCATGCACAAACAGCCCGAAAAGACTAAGGAGGTCTGTAGGGTTGTATTCCGGGAAGAAATACCTTTTGGATAGCAAAATGTGCCCGTTGTACAGCAGCAAATACCTATTGTAAATGCAGGATATGTAGAAATGATCAGCCAACTATTGCCCATGATAATGAGCCACTACATGTGCAAGAACAGCCAGGACAGGAAGTTGTTAATGCTGATTTGCAGGCTGAAATGCCAGGATAGCATGCTGAAAATTGAAATTTGCAAGAACAGCCAGCAAACAATGACCATTGGGTTAGGAGATCATCTAGGGCTACTAGACAACCTAACACATTTGCTCCTGGTACAAACAATGTGGCTGATTATGTCATGTTGACAGACTGTGGTGAACCGTCTTCTTGCTTCAAGGAAGCAATGGACTGAGAGGACAGCAAGAAATGGTATAAAGCCAAGTTGTCAGAGATGGAATCTCTTGAGAAAAATGGCACTTGGGACTTGGTGCAATTGCCTAAAGGGCAAAAAACACTTCCATGCAAATGGGTTTACAAGATGAAGCTCAATTCTGGTTCCTCACCAAAGTACAAAGCAAGATTGGTTGCAAAGGGGTACAAGCAGGAGCATGGAATTGACTTTGATGAGATTTTCTCTCCTTTTTTTTTTTCCAATAAAGTGTGGCTAATTATATTACTTCAGAAAAAAAGCTGAATACATAGAAGTGCTCATGCTCAACAGACCAAGTTGGAGCTGGTGAAAGTCACAGATACATCATATATACAAGCCTCTCAAGGCGGTCATACAAGCCCCTCAAGGCGATCTGGGGGGGAAAGGGGCAAGAAGCCATGGAGGGGGAGTGTATCGCCATCTAGGGCTGCCTGCCTGCATCACGAAGAACAGGTCCTAGCCGCCCCAAGTGCGCATGAAATGACCTCGAAGCTCGTAACGAGCCCTGCACCTGATCCCATCGGCCTCGAAGGGAGTGGATGATGGAGGTCCAGAGCTCTGCTAAGATCGCCTCTACTGAAGGTCTCTCTCCGTCGAAAGCCACCTGACACCGTGCCTTCCAGATATGCCAACCGGTAAGACTCCCTATGATTTCCCATACCTCAGAGTGGTCTGTTGTGGGCTCCAGTACCTAGCAAATGGGTAGAGCCTCTAAACCCACCACTGCGCATGACCCTAACTCGATAATGAATATCGTATCCTGCATCCCAGCCTCATACAGAAGGTGATGGCCCTAGCTGACCGCCTGCCAGCAGAAAGCACCCCAAGAGATACATCCAAGGTTGGGTGTTATGCAGCGCAGGATGCGGCATACTCCTCTCCACACGAGCTGTGCCGCCTCACACAACCAAAGATAGTGCTTTGGGGTTTCCATAGACTGTTGTGTACAGCACTTACAAACTCCCTCCTTCTCCATCTAGGCAAGCCAGCCTCCCACCGCCAAGCCTCCATGTGCTCCCAGCCATTAAAAATACGCTACCCTCCTCGGCCTCCAGCTATCCCATAGACGACGCCAAAAGGTCCGTCGGAACGGCTCCGTAATGCTGTGCTCCGCCCAATGCCTGTTGCGTGGCGGCACCCAATCCATGTCCTCCTACATCAGTATGTGTCTGCTAATCCTGGCAGTATATTCCAGGAACCTCGGTGGCTTCTTTGCGACCGCAGTGGCCGGCCAAAGCCACTCTCCCGGATCCCACTCCAGCTCATCAAGTAGCCTTCCTTCCCAGATCCAAAGGCGCCACTCTCTGAGCTCCTGCCAAAAGACCAAAGGGTCCAGCCGCCATGTCTTCCCCTGAAGGCCAACCACCCAGATCCTCTTCCATGAAAGGAAAACTATCCCCTTGTCCTGCTGTCTTCTGTCAAGAGCCAGACGCCCCCCCTCCTGCACTGTGAAAAAGGTTCCACGTGGAGCGCCACCCACTCTTCCTGCCACCTTTAGGGGGATGCCTGCTGGTGAAAACCTAGCGGCCCATACCTCCCTGAGCTCTATTGGCTCTCAGATCGGGGGAGCAAGCCACTCCTGAGATATCGCTGCGTCTATCTCCCTTCTCCTCAGCTCCACTCCTCACTGGCAACCTGATACTTGCTTCAGCACCTCCTCATCTGCCATCCTGTACACCTCTCGCCATGTCCTGATGGTACGAGCCGGGGCCAACCTCCCAACCAGCCCACTAGATGTGGGGGCGCTCGCCAATCTATGCCCCTTCCCAATCCCTGACCTGGGGGTTCCAAATCACCGGCTGGGGCTCTGGATTAGGGCCTTATGGAGGCCCTGCCACACGCGGAGCAAGCTGCGTAGGAGGGGTGATCTGGGGAGGGTGATCTGCGCTGACGTGAAGATCCATCTCAGGGACAGCCTCCACTCACCGCCAAGCCTCGGTCTACAGTCCTGAAGACCCTCCTGCAATAGAACTTTCCAGGTCCGCCCTACCACTGTGAGGCCGCGGACAACTAGCTTGCCCAGGAGGGCCATACTCTAATACTCTGGGTCCATGATCCCAAGCCCTCCCTCTGATCAATGTCGTATAATGGTCGCCCACGTCACCTTGGCCCTCGAATCCCTGTAGCCGTCTGACCCGAACCAAAGGAAATTCCGCACTAGGCGGCGAAGCTGCATTACGCAAGAGGAGGAGAAGCACCAACATGAGGCGATATACCAGGCCGTCGCTAGGAGGACCTGGTTAACTACCAGGGCTCGGCCGCCTAGTGAGAGACGAGCCGTGCTCCAGTAGGTCACCTTCCTCCGAATAGAATCGAGGACTGGAAAAAATTGCTGGGCGGGAGTGATGTCGAGCCCCACCTGGAACCCTAGGTACCGAATGATTTATCCTCTGCTAACCCATCTAAATCCTAGGTGGACGCCCCACTCCGTGCTAGAGTCCAGGTCTATAAGGAAACCAACCAACTTTTGCCAGTTGATTTTTGTTCCCGCTGCAGAACAGAACACCTCAAGAGCCAACCTCACTCTCTCCAGCATCAACTCGTTGTCCTCTATGTAGAGCGTTGTATCATCTGCATACTCTTGAGTCTAACAACAAGGTCTCCTCTCTAACTGGAAGTCGAAGCCACGTAAACCGCTCACACATAACCTTAGGAAGTGAGACATCGCCTCTGCAAAGAGAAGGAATAGGTACGGGGCCAAGGGCAGCCCTGTTGGACAGATCTCTCCAGCCGAAACTCCTCCCCTCGCCTCCCTCATATGAGAACCCTGGTGGTGGCCAATCTATAAAGTGCAGAGACCCCGAAAATCCAAGCCTGGGGGAAACCCAACCTCACCATAGTGCCCTCTAGGAAATCGCAGTCCACCCTATCATAGGCTTTCTCAAAATCCAAGAGTAGTACGACCAGTCTCTGCCCACTGTACTGGGCCCACTCTGTCGCCTCAAAGAAGGTGAATACATTGTCCAGGATGCTCCTATGCTGGACAAAGCCTGTCTATGTGTCATGGATGATGTCTGAAAGCAAGGGGCGTAGTCGCGTACCAATCATCTTTGCCAATGCCTTATAGCCCACTAACAATAAGGTGATCAATCCCCACTGGGAAATCTCCAACCGGTCTCTCCCTTTGGGGAGAAGACTAATAAGGCCTGCCGATAGACTCCCTGGCATCTGTCCTAAAGTGAAAATCTCCTAAAAGGCCATTAGTAGGGGGTCCTTCACCACATCCCAGAAGGTAGTGATGAAAGCCTTAGAGAGGCCATCCTCTCCCGAGCATTTCTGCCCATCCTGTGTATGGAAAGCCTCCTCTAGTTCCTTCTCTATGAAGGGGGCTAGGAGGGAGCGCCCCATCTCCTCTGTAACGAGGGACGGGATGTTATCCCAGACCTGCTATCTGCATCGCAGTCCTCTAGCTGAGGTTATCTCCTACTACAAGAGGCAACTATAGTAGTCGGTGGCAATCTCCATCACCTCATCTGGGCTAGAACGGGTCCTCCCATACTGATCTCGGAGGTTGCGTATCTACTCTCCTGAGGTGCGAGGCTGGTGCACCTGCAAAAACTCCCTGCACATCGTGCCCCCTTCCGCCCCCAGAACACTACTGAGGTGCGAAAAGAGAACTCAGAGCGTCTGTCCTCTAGGCCAGGGCTGCTCGCACACGCACCTCCTGTGCGTGGAGAGTGGGATCCCCTGGTACCCCCTGTAATAATCTCTGTGTGGCTACAAGGTCCCGCCGGAGTGCTCTCTTCTCCTCCCAGCTCTACTGCCTGGCTTGTATGGCTGCCTCTTGGCAAATTCTACTCAACTCAGCTAGGGCCTCTGCAACCTCCTCTGCGATCTGGCCCCTCCTGTCCCACTCTTTGGTCCAAATCTGCTCTATCTGTCTCGTCACCTCCTCCCTCCTGTAGATCGAGTCAGGGATCCGACAAGATCGTGTATCTAGGGCAGATGCTGGGGGATCTAGTGTCAGGAGAACCAAGAAATGATCGGATAACGTGGTGCCCGCCAACTGCCCAATCTGGCCTCCCCGAGAGCCTCCCTACTCTCCCACATAGAACCTGTCCAACTGCTCCAGTAGGACTACACCTAGCCGCCGCCTATAGGCATCGCGTGCTCCTACTGCCAGTAGAAACACCTCCCATGCCTCCTGCTCCTTCCCAGCCATGCCTAGGTAGTTTCTCCCTCTGCCCTGCCAGTCCTCCAAAGCCTCCAGGTTGTTGAAGTCTCCTCCAACAATCCAGGAGTCCACCTCTGGGAGTCCTTCCGCGATCTCCACCCAGAATCTGCTACGTGCCCTGACCTCCGTGGGGGCATAAATATTAAGGACTCCAAGGCACGAGTCCCGAATATCCAATCTGATCCATAGCACCCTCCCTGCCACTATCGTCCCGTGGTCTCGAAAACAGGCGGTAAGACTCAAGCCAATACAGGTGCATACGCCTCCGCTCCTACCATAGGCACCTATGGTGTGCTCCCAGTAAGTGTGCGAGCTGCCTGGGAATACCTTCCCTACCCGCTAGACCTGAGTGGGGGTGAGCTTGTGCTCCTGAAGAAGTAAGATGTCGATCCATCTGGCAAGGGCAAGCTGCAACTCCTGCCGAACAATCAATTTCCTGGAACCACACGCCCCACTGTAGTGGAGGCTATTCACATTCCACGATGCAAGGTGTAAGCTTATGGGAAAACCTGTGACTGCCTGAACAGGCATCTATTCGGTGGGAAGGCTGCTAATGACAAGGAGGAGCTATGAGGCATGCAGGTACGCTTTGCCGCCGTTCTGGACGGCGAGCTCCATTCCCCCATGGTGGCCCTCGGCCAGACCCTAGGGGTGATAGAAGTTTCAGGTGGTACTATCAATGCATCTATCAGCCATGCTAAGAGTCGTGACTCTGTGCACTGGTAGAAATGGGCCGCCTATGCCAAGGGCCACTCGATCACATCCCTCGGAGCTCTCCACTGTGGAGGGGCTCAAAAGATAATGCTTAGGTGAGGGACCTCGGCACCAGCCCACCAGTTAATGTCCATCATGCAGCCAGGCCACTGTTGTGTAAACAATGCTAGTCCTTCTTCTCCCATCCACTGGGAGGTGTGGTCCGCCACCTAACTCTTCAACTCTTCCTCTATCAGTGTCGTCGTCCACTCCCCTAAGTGAGAGAACTGAAGAAAAAAGGCATAGTTCGGTCCATCCGGTGGTGCTAGTAGATGGACCTTGCCCCTCCTTGACTTACGAACCACGAAGATCCCCACCTCTAGAGATAGTGGAAACTCTCCGCGCTCCGCAACTCTCAAGTAGGACCATGGGCCATTGCGGAAGAACTCCTGTGGCAACACGTGTGCCTGTCTCGAGAAAGTGTGACGGGTGGCAGGAGTGGATGAGCTGGTGGTTGTATGGGAGAGAGAAGACTGCTAATGCGAAGAGGATGTAGGCGTGTGTGGCTCATCACCTCCTGTGGGAGGAGGGGGGGTGTGTCTGGGAGGGATCACCTGAAGCAGGTGTGGATCAGGGGGGTGCTCGATACGGGAGGTGGCGAGGGGGAGGATGATTAGGGATGGTAGGATGGACGGAATTACATGGCGGGTGTGGGGGGGCGGCTGGTGGTCCTCGAAGTGGGGTGCTACACGGGGGGGGACATGGGATGTAGGGAGCGGTGGGTGTGGGGGCTGTGGGGACTCGGGAGAGATAGTCTGTGGCACGGGTGGTGGATGTAGGGGGTGCCGTCCTGCCGAGTGGGGCGAGCAAGGGGGGACTATGGAGTGCTCTGCTAAGGGGGCGTCACACGCCCACCTACTCCCTGTTGCCGAGGCTGGGTCTGAGATACTAGTTGCACCCCCCCCTGTCGTCTCCCTCTCTATCATCTCTAGACCCGTGTGAAACCATCAACGTCCACCTACGGGCCTGCCGGCAAAGCAACCTTGGCTCCGAAACGCATGCAACCTGCTGCCTGATGCCCAAAGTCGTGGCAGCGCAGACACTACCTTGGCTGCCCCGTCACAATGACCTGCTGCCTAAAGGAGTGCCTGTCCGCCCCAATCTCTAGGAACTGTGGGATATTCTTGACCTCTTTCATTGCCACCCGTACCTTTGGGACTCCTGTAGCTGTCACTGCATCCGCGAAGTATAGTGCCGAAAAGCCATCCAAAGTCTTCCACCAGCTGGCGATACTCAATTGCCAGGCCGGGGAAAAGAAGGGTTGAGCAACACGGCAAGAGACAAAGAGATGAAGCAATGTATCATGACATGTACAAAATACACTGCGACCACCAGAGATCTTGTGAGCACGCAACACGTTCCCAATTGGAAGATCCCCAATAAACAACCTCCACATGAACACTTTAACTTGATAAGGAACCTTTGATTTCCAGAGTTGGATGAATCTTTCTTGCCACTTCTTTTTGATGTCCGAAATATGCCATAATTTTTTAGCCTTTCCTGTGACCCATCTCTTGGCCTCGACCATCCAGTGATATATCCGATTAGCTAAGCTTTTCTCGAAATCATCAAGAAACACAAACATCCAATCTTGCCAAGGAGACGATGGTTGTAAAGCAAGCAAAGGAGAGAACCTTAGAAGCATGTCCTGTATGGATGACCAAATGTCATGATATCCTTGAGGCACCCGAAAGTGCTGACAAATATGGTGGAAAGAATAAAGACGGGGCTGCCCAGGAATGACACCATCATGAACTTCTCTGTACAACCCCAAACGAGCTATCCGATTAAACTTGTCTCGCTGCAAATCTTTATCAGGCCAATCCAACAACCAAGAGGTAGCCAGTACTTCTCCTTGCAGAGAATTCTCCTCCTTACAAAAATCAAGAGGGTGCCAAGCTGCAAAACATAACATCTTTTGCCAGGATGCAATCAAATGAGAGAGGAGAAAAGATTGGGAGACCTTAACAAGCCTCATGGAATTAAGCACATGCCACCAAGAAACTTAAATAACTGTGCTACCATGAGATATGCCAATCTTTTCTATGAAAAATTTTGCAATATCTGACCAGGGATGACTCTCTATACATAGTGCCTACAAAAGTGCTAGTCTCAAAGCAGCCATACGCACATTAACATCCAATAAAGGTGCTACCCCCATCCTTTTAGGAGTAGTCACATGTTGCCACAAAATCCACACCTGGCCCAAACGATTCCCTTTCTTTTTCCACAACATGAATCGGATAGGCTGAACCAATTCCAAAAGAGACTTCTTAGTCCAAGGAAGCAATGGCAGAAAAAACAACATCAAACTGATCATGATGATTTCCAGTACATAAACCAATCACAAATACGAGATGACCTCCAATCGAGCAAGGCATGGGAAGCTACATCCACACCAATAGGATAACTCAAATGTCGGGTTATATTTCCTTTAGAAATCACAACTCCATGCCAACCCCAAGCCTGCAAATCATTCTCCGTACACGAAAACAGTGTAAATTTCTAAACATTAATATGAAGTCCGGATGCTAAAGGCAAAAGTTTCCACGCAGCCATTACCCAATTAACATTAGTGCGATCAACCTTAAGAAACACAAAGGAATCATCGACCAAAGATTGACCCAAAAGTTAGGCACCACTAGGAAGAGACAAACCAACAATCTCTCCTTGATCAATCAACTTATCCAACAATGAGAGCATTGGGTGAGTGACCAAAGCAAATAGCAAAGGGTTGAGAGAGCAGCCTTGCCGAAGAGACCGAGACAACGCAATTTCATCTATGATCCCTCCATTAAGTGCAATACGAGCCACAGCACCCTATCTAATGGTATCAACGAGAAATCATTCGAGAACCAAATCCCATGGTGGACATTAGTTGCCGCAAGAAAGACAACATGGCCTGCCAAGAGGCAATCAAATGAGAAAGAAGAAAAGACTGGGAGAACTTTACAGGTCTTGTGGAATTAAGCACATGCCAACCTTGACACTTCCAATACATAAACCAATCATGAATACGGGATGACATCCAATCCAACAATGTATGGGGAGCTACATCCACACCAATAGGATAGCCCAAATGTCTGGTTATGTTTCCCTTAGAAATCACAATTCCATGCCATCCCAAGGCCTGCAAATCATTCTTCGTGCAAGAAAGCAGTGTAGATTTCTGAGGGTTAATATGAAGTTCTAATGCGATAGTAAAAATATTCCGTGCAACCATTGCTCGAAGATTGCCCCAAAAGATGGGCCCCACTAGGAAGAGTCAGACCAACAATCTCCCCTTGATCGGCCAACTTTTCCAACAGTGAAAGCGTCGGATGAGTGACTAAAGCGAACAGCAAAGGGCTGAGAGGATAGCCTTGTCGAAGAGGCCGGGACAAGGCAATTTCATCCGTGATCCCTCCATTAAGTGCGATACAGGATACAACACCCTGACTAGTAGTATCCACAAGAGAAATCATACAAGGCCCAAATCCCATGGTGGTCATTAGTTGCCGCAAAAAAGACCAGCTAACATGATTAAATGCCTTTTCAATATCAAGCTGAAATATAACCACCTGTTGGGCTGAAGCTTTGGCATAGTCAATCCCCAGTTGAACATTCAAAATATTATGCATTAAATTTCAGCCCTTAATGAAACCATATTGGTGTGGATGAATCAACTGTAGAAATACTTTCTGCAACCTGTTGGCAATGATTTTAGAAAAGATTTTATATAAAGAACCCATTACAGAAATGTGTCTCCATTGTTTCAAGGAGGATGGAGAGGGAACCTTGGGCAATAACCGAATGACAGCAATCTTCCGGTCCGAAGGCATCTCACTAGAATTCCACACTTGCTGACACAGACGAGACAATGGATCCTTAAGTTCCTCCACATGGGCCGAAAATAGTTCATTAGGAAGCCCATCCCAGCCAAGGCTTTTCCTCTGAGGCAAATGAGATAGCACCTCATCCGCTTCCTCTTCCGAGATATCGGCCTCCATCAAATCAACCCATTCTGGCTTAACCTGATTACCAACCAAATTGCAAATATATCTGCGAGCAAAGAGCCATATCTGAAAGAGTCTCCTATGGGCCCAACAACGATTTATAAAAGTCAACGCACATCTGAATGATGGAAGCAGGTTTAGTCACCATAACACCTTGCTCATCCATCGAGTGCACAATAATTTTAGGAGCATATTTCTTATGCAATCGAGCAAAAAATTTATGGGATTGACAGTTATTGTCGTGTAAAGCTTCTGCTCTGGCCAGCAATTTGTATTTAGCATATTCCACTTCCTATAAAGATTGATCTCTGCCTTTCAACCATTCAATGCATGTGAGCAAGTCATCATTGGAGTCCCCCAACTGACGCAAAGACAACGAGTGGGTCAACAATGCTTGCGCATGCTGCGATTCAGTGCGTAAAGAGAAAGCATGCTGAATACCATACTGTTGGGATAACAATCAAGTAATTATCCCTAAATACAGCCCATGCTTGCATCCCTTCAGTGAGGACCCTAGAGCTAAAAGAAGTAATCAGTTGCTGAATATATTCCAAAAACTAATTTTGCAGCAAAAGGATTGATTGAAACGAAAGAGCAAATGGTCAAGGAGGGCCTTAAAGGCATGGACAGGTCTGTGATTCAGCTCCAAGAGCAAAGGATGGTGATCTGACAAAACATGTTGTTTCTCCACCCACATATCAATAACTTCAAGAAGAAAAGAATCACTCTAGCAAATACGATCCAATCAAGCCCAAGTATTTGGGTGCTGAAGAGAGCAATAAATATATCCGGCTTGAGAAGGATGCAACCAAGACCACATGTCCTGTTTCAAGGATATAGCTGCCAGAGCATCCCACGCCTATAATTCAAGACCATCCATAACCAAGTGCTGTGAAGTTGCCTGATCCATAGATACACATGCATTGAAGTCACCCATAACAAATCCTGGACGAGCCATGGCCAGACAATGCAAATCATCCCAGAGTTGACGACGTTCTCGAGCAGAGAAGAAGCATACACCCCCACTAGCCACAAAACCTCTCCCTCATATAGGATTTCCAGAATCATAAATCTACCGTGATGGTCCTGAGAAACCAAAGATGGTTGCAGGGATGATTTGACGGCCAACATAACTCGAGATTTAAGTGGAACATGTCCACTAAAAAAAACCGAATAATCCTTGTACACATAGGTAGATCTTGCCAAAGCATGTTTTTTAAGCTCCATAGCACAAAGAACATCGCAATTTCCAATTAACACTACTTTCCACAACCGATGTTGCTTACTGCCCGAAGAAACACCTTTCACATTCCATAAAGCAATTTTCATGATAACACAGAGAAAGAAAACTACTGAACCACCCCTTTCCCTTTCCCTTTCACATCAACAACTTTAGTTGCTTGAATTTTTTTCATTTCACTTTGGATCACATCTACTAGATCTGCTCTCTGCAAACTAGCAGTTGAATCACGGGAAGGAAACTGCTATTGTTGAGAATGATAAACATCACAAGGAGGCACAAGCCTCCCTCGCAAATCAAAGCGCGAAGCAAAATCAGAAGCCCTTTTATCCTCTGCAACGATTGCAAGAGAACGTGAGGGTCGAGGTTTCATGTAGAAACCCCTACCTCTACGTTGAAAAGTTTGAGTGATAGGCAACAGAGGTGGGTGAGTAGGAGACAAACGAGGCTCCTGTCTAGCATTGCGTCTAACCACAATGACCCAAGACTTATCCTGCAAAGGCAAATTCCGACCAACCAAAAGCGATGCACGCTCTATACCAGTTTGAGAAACATTCTTCTTTCCATCATCATATGCATGTTGGGCAAGCCGCTCATGATCCGCTTTTGGCTGCTGTACCACTTGCTAGGGATGATGCTCAGGCATATGCGTGTCACAAACCATTGAACTCTACAAGACATCCAAGCTTCTATTGCATTCAAAAATGAAATGGCCCAATTGACCACATCTGAAAAAGTGACCAGCAAATGTTCCCTATTTTCAGCTCGTAAACCAATGTTTGCAATCTCGAAACCTCAAACCAAACTTTAGTCCGGCGAGGTTTCCCTATATCCCAAAGCATGGAGGCCATATTCCTATTACGGGAGGCAAACCGAGGCTCCACCAATACTTCACCAAGAGTTCTCAATACCAAAGATAGAAGTCTCCAAAGATGCGCAAGCAAATCAACCACCTCAACCCAAATAGGACATGCCTACCTAAGTACTTTCTTAAATTCCACCATAGGTCTCCAAGGGACCATATGTACTAATTGGCCATCCATAAACAAAGGGATATATTGCATAATAAAAGCACGCACTTCCGGGGAGTGAAAAAGGACTTCGAAGAACCCCTTCCGTCCATCATAAATCTCTTCAACAAGCTGGCCTTGCACTTGTGCTGAAGCATCATCTTGACCCACCCATCTCATCCCCATCCATCAACTGTCCAGAGTCTTCTGCTGACGAGTCACCATCTGATTCGACCAAATCTTTATCATCCCCATTCCCGATATGCTGGTCAAGAAAAGCCATATCAATACCATTTGACTCCCGCAGTGTCTCCATAACCAGACCTCTTTAGGGCTGCCCAAGTCTGTCCTTCAACCTATCTGCAGGTTATCGCCTGAATAGCACCCACCACCTCATCTGCACCCGCAGCCAATTATTCTCCTGCACCCACCTCCTGTCTGTACTGCACCCACTAGCTGGTTCACTCCCCATGTCCTCTTGATGAAATCTTAGCCAGACTCGCAGCCCGTATAACTGCTCTTCAGATCGACGACCTTCTCTCTCTCTCTCTCTCTCTCATGTGCTGAACGAAGGGAGAAGTGTGCACACAGAGTGCAGGAGGAAACATCGAGACAGCAGGGGCACAAGTAGAGCAAGGACGGGCAGGGAAGAGCGCAGCACCAGCCACGCAGGCTAGGGTTGAGTGCCCCTCAGGCAGCGTGCAAGGGAAGGGCGCAGCATGAGCCACGCATGCTAGGGTTGAGGGCCCCTCAGGCAGCATGCAGGGGAGCAGGTCGACATCATTCACAGGTTGACATCTGTTCTCTCTCTCTCTCTCTCTCTCTCTCTCTCTCTCTCTCTCTCTCTCTCTCTCTTCCGTGTTTGTGGTTCTCTACCGTTGTGCACTCTTACATGGTATAATCGCTGAACTGAGGACATGGAGTTACCCCATCAAGTGGAGACCCCTGCATTTTCAACCATCTACCCCTTGCTGGAAGCATAGATTTTCTGTGTTCTACTAATCCATACAACTCAAGCAGACCATCTACTGTCATTCCTTCACAGAGCTGTAGTTGATTTCCACCATTCAAGACTATCTACAGCAATACGCAGATTTTGTGGGTATTCACAGGTGTTGAAGATGTCTTATCACCAGTTCAATGGCTTTGATGACACTAACAACGAGATCTCTCATCACTCCTCTGAAAGGCAGCATGATCATTGTGAAGATCAAAGGTCCTAGCCCCATGTTGAACGGAAACCCTCTCTTGAACGATCACAAATCGAAGCAGCCATATCCTCCCCCCTCTCTCCATGACTCCCATAGGGCCGATCCTTCGTGTAAAGAGCTGAATTAGGGGTACTCCTCTTCCTCTCCTCTCAGGTCCCTTCATGACACTTCTAGCCGTTGGATGCCTATGATGGCACCAACTATACAAGTGCCCATTCGGATAGATCAAATTATTTGCTTTGGTCCTATAAGGTGGAATGTATTCTTGACACCTTCGATCTTTAGGAGTTTGTTACCACCCTATTCCCCATCCCATGGAGGATCCTAGAGTGGGATCGTCAATGGATCGCCCGGCCCTATAAAGTCAACTCAATTTTAGAGCTCAATCCTTCCTCTTTACGAGCTTACACGATTCTGTCCAAGTGCATGTGTGTAAGTTGCGGCAAGCAACGGAAGTGTGGACAAAGCTAGCTTCTTTCTACTATCAAAAGACATTTGCCCACCAGATTACTCTTGAGAAGAAATTACATATGCTCGCTATTGACGACTCTCTTTCCATGAAGGATCACATCAACCAGTTGGAGGATATGAGAGATGAGGTTTTTTCCCTCAACAAGATCATCCCTTCGGAGGATATGGCCATGATTCTCTTGACTCAACTGCCATCTCCAAAATACAATGTCTTCTACACCAATCTTCTAACATCGAGGACCCGCGAAACTCTTCTATGGGAGGAGCTTGCCCTACTTGTCTTGAAGCATAACAAGCATCTGAAAGAGGTAGCCAATGCATCCAACTCCACAGAAGCTTTTACCACACGTACAGGAGGGGGAAGAAGAAGAAGAAAACAAAGGCCAAGCCCAGAAGGAGACACATAAGCATTCTTTAGACTCTAACATAGATTCAAAGAAGCCTCAATGCCCACATTGTGGAAATGGGACACACCCTAAGGAGAAGTGTTGGATGTACCCTCACCTTCGTCTAGGAGTAGAGGATGGTGCTACATCATCCGGGCCTTCCTCTATCTCTATACCAGCTATTACCCATGAATTTGTGTTCGTTCATATCCATGTGTTGGAGAAGCCTTCTTTTGTGGTTGACTCGTCTTCAAAGAGCCCTTAGCTCATTGATTGTGGTCTTTGAGTCATATGATCCCACAAGGAGATATACTATAGAATCTTCATCCATCTTGGGGGTCTTGTTAGTACTGGTGACATTTGTTCAGTGCCTATTAGTGGTGCTGGCACTTTGCCATTATTGCCAAACCATTTCTCTAGCTCCATTTCAAAAGTCTTACATATTCCAAACTTGGCCATTCCACTCCTCTTCGTTCATGCCCTAACAAGACTTGGTACCTGAGTTGTCATCAAGCAAGCCATGTTTATTGAGGATTCTTCTTTAGGAGTTGTTTGGCGATAGGTTGGCAAAAGACTGAGGGATCTGGAATGCTACCGAAGAAGAGCCTGGGGAAGCGCCTTCGTAAACAAATCTGCAAGATTATCCTCCATCTTGCAATACTCCACATCAATGGTCCCATCCAGAAGCTTCTCCCGAATAAAGTGATACTGGATCTCAATGTACTTTGTCTGGGCATGAAATACGAGATTCTATACCAAGGCAATGCAACTCTCATTGTTGCACCGCAGAAGACTAGGACGAGGCTGGGAGCAGCCAAGCTCCTCCAACAATCTCCGAAGCCACACAACTTCACATGTGGTGGAAGACGCAGCTCGATACTCCACCTCAATAGAAGAAAGAGCTACCGTAGACTGCTTCTTGCTACTCCAAGAGATAACACCTGTACCCAAGGTAAAGCAGTAGCCTGTAGGAGACCGTCAATGGTCCACATTGCCAGCCCAATCCAAGTCACTCAACAGTTTGAATAAAGGAAGGTCCGGTCACACATTGTGACTGTTGGAGTTCCCATTTGGTCTCTCTCTCTTTCTTGCTCTTGCTTTCCTACCATAGCTCTTCCAAGCAAGCTTCAATTCTTCTCACCTTTCAACTGGTATTAGAGCATGGTTGCTGGAGTATTCAACCTGCAAGAACAAGATCAGAAGCATTTGTATCTGCGGGATAAGAAATCCCTAAGTCAGAGGTCCCCCTCAAATACCGAAGAATCCTCAGGGCAGCCTGCCAATGCACCTGTTTGGGCTCAATCATGAACCCTGCCAAAAGACCCACAGCAAAACAAAGATCAACACGAGTGTTGAGAAGCCAAATCAAGGATCCAATCAACTGACTGTAGCATGAAGCATCCATCATGGGAGAATCTGAGTATGAAGTGTGTTAAGAAGAGTGCTAGGATTTGCACTGAGGACACACAGAGTGTACGACCACGACAGAAACACAAAGACACAAACATAAACACAGACACAAAGGGCAAAACTCAAACCCTAAACGCAAAACTCAAAACTCAAAACTCAAGCACAAACAAAAGAAGGGAGAGAGAGAACACAACTCTAAAGTGAATGAATGCTATAAATGAATGTAAGAGTGTACAGTGTGCTCAAGGGCAGAGCAATGTCGGAGTGTGACGTCCACCGATAACAGATCCCAAGTCTGTGACCACCAATCGGAGTGTAGAAGTGCTGAATAGTGAATGGCAGCAGGCTGGTCACCAAAACCTAGCAGTTTGGAGGCTGGAAACTCGTAAACGCAGCAATGTACCACCGATCGGGGGCTGGAAACTATACACAGTTTGTTGTAAACAACAAACTGAAACAGTGTCTGAGAATGTCAGGGCCTGCAATGCTGAAAACATAGGCTGGCTGACCCTAGAGATGATGGACAACAAGCTAAACAGCAGTCTGGGACAGTCTAGAGCAATGGCCAACAGCTGAGAGCTGTCGCCTACAGCAATGGACAGGCTGAAGATGATGTGGCTGCAGTCGATGATGGCTGGACAACAGATGGAGGCGGGCTGCAAGCTGTAAACTGGGCGCCAACAGCAGCAGAGGGTGTATGGGCTGGTGTAACCTGCAAACAAGGATGATGGCTGAATATGGGAAGCCTATCTATTTAGAGATGTGGAAGGGCGCCCCAAAAAATTAGGGTTTCCACTAAACTTTCTAAAACCGCTCCCCGTTTTAGGGTTTCCACTGAACTCTCTCGAACCGCTCCCCGTTTTAGGATTTTACTCTAAAAGAGCATTTTTAGTGTGTTTTGAAGCTGTTTAAGAGACTAATCAGCAAGTAATGCATATTTTAGCTCAACACCCCCTCTCAGGCCCAAAACTGAGCCGAAAGGTTAGGCCAGCCATTGTGATATTGATATACCCCAAGGCGTCCCACCCCAAAGCAGCCAAGGCATCGGACAAAGGGTGCACGTCGACTGCCCAATGGCCTATCAAGACTACAGAGGCGATGGTTATCTTACCAAGGGAATCCAAGTAGTCACCCCAGAGAGGACAAGGCATCGAACAAAGAGTGCACGTCGGCTGCCCAGTGGCCTACCAAGCCCTACAAAGGCAGATGTAACTATATGGAACTTTTGTGTGTTTTTTTTTTTAATAAGTGTGGTAAATTTTATGGGATGCGGCCGATTAAGGAATAGTAACCCAAAAGACGGGAGTAGAGAGGGTACACCCAACACATCACAAAATAGTACAAGCTAACCCATCCACTCAGGGTGTCGATAACAAGGAAAAGTAGGGGATGAGGTATCCATGTGATGAAGAAGGATGGTAGTGTGGTAACAACCGCCGGTGGAAACAGCTTAAGATCCGCTCAAGTGGTGCTCTGCACAATGAGATGCAAAGTATGCTACATGTTGAAGAATACTCATGCAACAGGTGCCACTTGGATAGTGTCCCTCATGGGAAAATTGTTCACTTGCCCAAGCATCCTAGTACAAAAATGATGAAATTATACAATGCAAAGGGTAAGGTACAACAGGGGGAAGAAGCCGATGTCAAAGACAAAGTGCTGAAGCCTGTAGAATACCAAGAAGGGTAGGAACCCCCTCTCAATCTGGATGTGGATGCTGAAGAAGAAAGAGGAGCCTGATGTCAGTCTTCGTGTGGTACCGAGAACCATAAGGAATAAAAAGGAGGAGAAAGCATCCCAACTGGAAGAGCTAGGTAGACGTCACCGCCATGATAGCATCAAGAGAGATACTGCACGATCCGCCTCGGGAGGGGAAGTCTCCATGCTGGTAGAAGAGTAAAACTCCAAGGATGATGAAACCATGAAGGAACAGCGCACATCCCAAGTCTCCAGCCTATGTAGGATTGGGCAAACCTGCATGTTAGTCCTACACTGAAAACAAAACCTGCAAAGGATATCAAAGTCGCAATCACAGAGGTCAATCGTGAGATGCTCCAAAAACAAAACTAAACTAAAATGAAAAGCTAACTGAAGGAACAAGTGCAAAGATACAAAAGTGTATGTGTGTGTGAGTAAATGCAACGGAAGACTTAAAATATAGAGACAAATATCCTATGGGCCCGACTCTAAGAGTGCGAAAAATGAATGCTAGACTGACCTAGGGTATCCGAAAGGACCTAGAGATATGCTAATCTAAGAAGGTGGCCACTATTGCGTACATCCAGTAGCAAGGCTCTGCCAAGGAAACGCCTGACGAGGTGGGGAGGAAGGTGAGATAGATACATGAAGTGCAACGGGATTGGAACCTGCAGACCAATCAACCAATCCTTCAGGAGTAGAGAAGGATGGTCGCTAAGACTGTCCGGGTGCCACATATCCAGCAGTCGCTGTGGGGACTGGAGGAGCGGATGGGGCAGCAGCGGAAGGCGTAGCCCCACTGGACTGTGAAGTCGCAGCGGTCTGCTGAGGCTTTTTAGGTGGAAGACCTTGGTCCTTGGAGCGATACTCCTCATCCACATGGCCTGCTCCCTGGCAGTGTATGCAAAACCGGTTTTTCTTAGGGAGTTGCTGCCAGATAGGTCTTGATTCTTTGGTTTGATCAGAGAAAGAGGAGTCACCCTTTGATTGGCTTGCCTTCGCATCTAGCGAGTTCTTACCATTGGTGGTTTTCCGTCCCGAAGAAGAAGCAACCAACCCCCTCTGCTCTAAATAAGGCTGTGATGAGGATTCCTTGTGGACTTGATCATGCAGCCTTGCATAACGCAAAAATTGGCACTCCAACTCGTAGAAGGTTGGCAATCGCGGTTGGGAGATGATGTTTGAATGAAATTGAAGTATTTTGCGGGCAACTTATTCAAGAAGAATGTAACTTGATCGTCATCTGACATTGGAGAGCCAGTAGTGGCGAACTCGGTAAGTAACCACCTATAGTCAATCAGCTTGACTTTCAGATCATCCCCTTCCTTAAGAGAGAACTCTTGAAGCTCAAAGTCGAGATTGATGCGCCAAGTACGATCACGAGCCGCATAGCGGTCGAGAAGATAGCTCCAACGCTCTGACGCGAGCGAGAAGTGCTGCAACTGAGAGTAAAACTCAGGAAGCAATCCCTGCATCAGCTCAACATTGGTTGTAGCATGGCGGACTCTCCATTGACGGATGTAGTCAGGGTGAGCTAGTCGAGAGTCCGGCATAGGCTCTAGACCAATGATGAGGTCCCAAAGACCCTGAGACTCAAGCACTTGTTGCATGAAATTCGACCAAGTAGTGAAATTTGACCCGTTAAAACATGTCTTATCCGTGAAGGCATTCTTGGCCGTTGCAATAGGAGTGGTAGTGCTCGATAGTGTAAAAAAGTGTAGTGGGGGTAGGATGGGCGAGTGGAGTACACTTGGGAATGGGTCCCAGAGTACCCACCAGGCATGCGGGTAGTGTGCAAGGTGGATCCATAGGTAGAGATGGGCTGACTAGGCATGGCCATGGTAGCCACATGAGGAAACCAAGGAGGTGGGATGGGAACACGGGGAGCAAAAGATGGAAATCCCTGCGTAGGTGTAACCCAAGGAGAGTGTGAAGACGCACCATAAGCTGAGGATGGAAACCCCTGCGCATGAGTGATCATGGGAGATGTGAAGCTGGGGATAGTGAGGGGGATGTCCATCACAGTGAACCCAGGAGTGCTGGGTGTGCTCATTTACTGAAAGGTGAGAGGCATTGTGTTAAAGGGTGGCATTTCCCCTAACGAAGTATCAAGGTCCAAAGAGATAGAGAATGGAGTGGAGAAGGAAAAGGTGCTAGGAGCAGAGATGGTAGATCCAACCCCTAGGGTGTGTGATGCAGATGTGGAGTATAATCCAAGATTTTGAAAAGATGATGAGAGATAATCAAGATGTGATATAGAAAAGGGTGGGATAGGAGGAAAGTGAGAAGTGTGTGTAATATGCTCAAATGAAACAGAAGTTGTAGATGTACCTGAATTTCGTCTGCTTTGTGAGTCCCCCTCTATTGAAGTTCACATACGCAAAACCATCCGGATCCTATACCTCAAAAGAAGAAACAAGCGAGGATTTTGAATCATGCAACACAAAAGAATTGTACAAACCTAACATTGGACCTGGCGGAGATGATGAAGATGGATCACCAGACGTTCTGAATGTCGTATGTTCTCCATGATCGGAGAGGTTGCCAGCCTCACCAACCGGTCCGAATGTGGTAGCAAAACTGATAGGAGGGGTATAAACATCACCGTACTTGTTGCGATAGTACTCCTCAAAGTCCTTTGTCATCACCGTACTTGGTAGAAGGGGTGTAAACATCACCATACTTATTACAAGAGCATCGACTCTGATACCATGTTAGAAAGACTGCTAGGGTTTGCACTGAGGACACACAGAGTGTACGACCACAACAAAAACACAAAGACAAACACAAACACAGAGGGCAAAACTCAAACCCTAAACGCAAAACTCAAAACTCAAACTCTAAACGCAAAACTCAAAACTCAAAGACAAAAACTCAAACACAAACAGAAGAAGGGAGAGAGAGAACACAACTCTGAAGTGAATGAATGCTATAAATGAATGTAAGAGTGTACAGTGTGCTCAAGGGCAGAGTAATGTCAGAGTGTGATGTCCACCGAAGACGGATCCCAAGTCTGTGACCACCAGTCGGAGCGTAGGAGTGCTGAATAGTGAATGGTAGCAGGCCAATCACCAAAACGTAGCAGTCTAGAGGTTGGAAACTGGTAAACGCAGCAGTGTACCACCGATCGGGGGCTGGAACCTGTGCACAATCTGCTGTAAACAGCAGGCTGAAACAGTGTCTGAGAATGTCAAGGCTTGCAATGCTAAAAACGCAAGCTGGCTGACCCTAGAGATTATGGACAGCAGGCTGAACAGCAGTCTGGGACAGTCTAGAGCAGTCGCCAACAGCTGAGAGCTGTCGCCTACAGCAATGGACAGGCTGAAGATGATGTGGCTGCAGTCGATGATGACTGTACAGCAGATGGAGGCGGGCTGCAAGCTGGAAACTGGGCGCCAACAACAATAGAGGGTGTGTGGGCTGGTGTAACCTGCAAACAAGGATGATGGCTGAATGGGAAAAGCCTGTCTATTTATAGATGTGGAAGGGCACCCCAAAAATTAGAGTTTCCACTAAATTTTCTCGAACCGCTCCCGTTTTAGGATTTCCACTGAACTCTCTCGAATTGCTCCCCATTTTAGGGTTTTACTCTAAAAGAGCATTTTTAGTGTGTTTTGGGGCTGTTTAAGAGGCTAATCAGCAAGTAATGCATATTTTAGCTCAACAAAGTGGCCTTCCAATTCAGATCCATAGGAGTAGTAATGGGCCGACAAGTCTCCATCTCAAAAGTCACCAAGAGCTCCTGAATGTATCTTTGCTGGAGATGAAAATCCCCCTCTGAGACTGATAAATCTCGTGGCCCAAGAAGAAATGAAGAAGTCCCAAATCTGTCATCTCGAATGCCTAATGTAAAGCTGTCTTGGTCTCTCGAACCTTCTGTGCATGATCCCCTGTCAAAATCAAATCATCAACATATAACACAAACAACACACGACCAACCTCGAAAGTATGCACATAAAGCTGCGGATCGGCCTTGGAGCGCCAATATCCCAACTTCGACTGAAGAAACGAGTCAATCTTCCCGTTCCATGCATGGGGAGCCTGCTTGAGGCCATACAAGGCCTTCTTCAACTTGTAAACTTTCCCATCCAAGGATCCAAAGCCAAGAGGCTGCTCAATATAGATCTCCTCCTACAAGTCACCATTCAAAAAGGCGGACTTCACATCCAACTAATAGACAGGCCATCTCCTATGGCCAGCCAAGGCAAGAACAGCTCGAATAGTCGCCATACAAGCAGTGGGGACAAAAGATCATGGAAATCAATGCCTGGGCACTGAGCAAAACCTTTAGCAACAAGGCGAGCCTTGTGCTTGTCCAAAGAACCATCGCTAAGGTACCTGGTCTTGAAGACCCACTTGACACCAATCACCTTCTTGTGAGAGGGACGAGGCACAAGAGACCAAGTGCCATTCCTCTCAATAACCTCCAACTCGGCTTCCATGGCGTTCCACCAATGATCAGCCTGCAAAGCCTCCTTCACTAAAGTGGGCTCACGATCCTACATAACACGAGTCAGCAAACAAAAGTTGGAGCAAACAAGCTCCGAAGAATGTGCTTGGGTCCTCCGTGACCTCCACGGTCCATCCTGCGGTTCCCACTCCTCAAGGACCCCCTCGATCCCCCAATCTCGAAGTGTCACAAGCCCAACAAGGAGGAGGACGAACCTCTCCCCGTCGGTCTCCATCAGCTGAAGACTCAGGAGCATCCACCGGAGGAATCTCCTCGGGGATTGCCGGTGAAAGAGAAGACTCTGAATCAAAAGAAAAATCTCCATCAAGAGGCTCTGGCTCAAAGGAACTGTCTCAGAAGCCCAACTCTCCCCTGGATCTCCAAGGACGGGGTGATCCTCACCCCTTTCTGTGGTCGGAACTTCCACGAACCACACATCTCGGCTCGTGTAGACATCCTGCTTGACAGGATCAAACAAACGATAACCTTGGGACTAGGAGCTATAGCCAACAAAAACCTGTCGTCGGGAAGCCGCCTCAAACTTATCACGTTGCGTGTTCGGAATGTACACATAAGCGTCACCCCCAAAGATCTTAAAATAAGAGACATCAAGCTTAGTCTTGAAGTAAGCCTCAAAAGGTATCATCCTGTCAGCGGCCAAAGTGGGAGATTGATTGAGGATATGAACTGCGGTAGCCACTGCCTCAGCCCACAAAAACTGAGATGTCTGTCGGTGCTCCATCATGGTGCGTGCCATTTCGATCACACTTCGGTTTTTCTGCCCCAAAAATGCCATTCTCTTGGGAAGTGTTGGTATTAGCAAACTCCTGGTGAATACCCCTATTTGCACAAAAACGAGCAAACTCATTAGACATAAATTCACCTCCCTTGTCTGAACGCAAGGTCTTCAGTCGCTGGCCAGAACAGTTCTCTTCAAAGAGAAGCCAATCCTTGAAGTGAGAGAAAGCCTCCGACTTCAAAGTCAATAAATATGCCTAAGTCAGCCTACTGTAGTCATCTACGATCAACATGAAGTACAAGCTCCCCTTCAGGGACTCGGTCCTCATCGGGCCACAAGGATCCGTAGATACAAGCTCCATACGTGAAGTAGACCGCCTAGAAGCTTTGTTGGGAATCGCATCCCGATGCAATTTCCCACAAATGCAGGAGACACATAGCTAATGGCTCACCACTATATCCGGTAATCCTCGAACAAACGACCCTCGCGACGCCTTCTAAAGGAGGAAATAGGTTTCCCCACATTTAGAACCTACATCTGAAGCTGCCAAAGCTTGTTAATGTGTTCCCAAAACGAAGAAGACTTATTCACGGACAAGGTCCGCATCTGTAACTCCAAAGAAACCCTCTTCATCAGGGTCATCCGGCAGTACATTTGATCAAGCTCCAACCATATCTCTCGAGCCACCGTCAAGTGCTCGATGTGAGCTATCACGGCTGTAGTGCAAGACAAAAACAGAAAAGATCGAATCCTGGCGTTCAGTTTGTCCCAATGAAACTGGGCCTTGGTCAACTCCGCGCGAGCATTGAAAGAGAGTTTGGACTCATCCCTCACCGAGAGCCTGTTAATCTCCTACATCACCAGTTTCGCCAAATCATAAGACTCCAAAATGGCCAACATCATTACCCGCCAGATGCAGTAATTGTCACCATCAAGCTTTTGATCCGATGAAAGAGCTGGTAGGACAGGCACCTTACTATCCATGATCGCCTAGAACTCCAAATCAATCTCTATAGACATGTTAACCTACAATACCTGCACAAACGCAAAATCAGCCCCCTCTGACTGTGAAAACACAACCTTCTAGGGCTGACTCCTCTACTGCCCAAACCTTCTTCACCCGCTAAAGGCAATGAAAAGATAAACTCTGCAATGGAAGGCCTCAAGCGCAGCCTTCCTCCCCTTCGAACAACAATAACCTGCAACAAATTCACTGATTGGACTCCTTTCTCGCACGCCCATGCTTGCTTCAGCCTTGATCCAATGGGCAGCCCTCCCACTCGCCCTCGAATCCTGGAAACGCAACCTTGTGTCACGCTGAAATCTCCTCTTCAGATAGGTTCAGCCCTCAATCAGTCCATCTTCACTGCTCTGATACCATGTCAGAGTGCAGCGAAGTGGAAGCGTAGCACAAAGACTAAGAGAGAGTGAACGCAGAGAGAAGAGAGAGAAAAGACAGTGTAAACGTAGAAAATCTACAATGTAGTATGCTGTATAAGAGTACAGAAATACACAAGGGAACAGAGGAAATATCTGCGTATGTCTCCGACTTGATGACCTCAATCTCCCTCAACCCGAGCACAGTCTATCTCAACCAACAGATCTCAAGATCATAATCTGAAATGATAAATGCTGGAGTGTGCTACGAACTAGCTATAAATAGCCAAAAAATAGGAAATAACTACACCAGGTTAGTTGCATTAAATGCAGTCGACTGCAGTAAAAAAACTGTCCGACTGCAGTAATATGTCCAACTGTAGGTGCTGACGTGGCGCCTGCTGACATAGCACTGCCGTCTCACTGTCCAAGAAATGACTAGCTAACAATATTGTACATCGTGTCTTGGTTGTGAGCCCTATCAGTGAGTCAATGGGAGATGCCATGGCGCTCTAACATTTATTGTCCATTTGTGGTCAATTTGGTCATGCTTGTCCATTGTCGCCAATTGTGTTGTAGCAAGACACTTTTAGTCCACCGATACATTTTAGTCTGCATTTAAGGTTTTCACTAACTTAGTGACGGGAACGGGACTCGCAACCAAGAGATAACATAAGCATGTATTGCTAAACAAGGCTGCACAAATAATGGTCCAATCGATTGTCAATGACAAAGTAATCAAGGTTTCCTAAGCAAATTCATATTTGGAAGGAGCCATGGGTTCCTTGGTTAACAAGGAAAAAGTTTTGAGGAACGATGGTACTTCCCATCTTCATCACCTAGCAACTTTAATGTCCAATAATATGGACTATTTTTGGAGGGAAGCAATTCTTTGCTCACCCTGTTATACCTTTTACTTGACCATAGACCGGTCATCCTCTCACAAGGGGACTCGAGAAAACTCAACATCAGTAAAGGCATTAAAACGCTTGGTATGGCCACTAGAAGCATTATTATTCGATCGTAGAAAGGACGCCCATACTTAAATCCTATTTGATTGGCCCACATTAGAAAATATACCATTTTTGAATGTCGTTTACCACACTTGCTTCACAAAGCCCATAAGTTGATCAAATGCACTGCATTCATCAATAATATCTTCTCTTACAATCACGTCCACCACCATAGGACCTCCTATTGGATCATCAAGGACATCCCTAAAATATAGTCTGAGATGAAAGCATTGTAACATGCAAGCTAATGATTTAGCACACATTACAATGGTATCCACCACCATACCACCTCTTACAGGATCGTCGAGACGACATCCTCAGAGCATATCATGATATGAGAGCATCGTAGCATACAAGCTTACGAGTTAACACACATTAAAATTTGCAATGCAAGGTCCGAGAAGTGTAATCATGAAGTGTACCGGTCATTAGACAGAGAAACCAAGCACATGAAGAAACGAGAACCAGCGACATTGTAATAAAGTTCTTGAAAACCAAAAAAGCGGGCAAAATGGCGCATCAACAGTTTTTAAGTCCAGAAGAAATATATGCAATGAGAACCTGCGAGTTCCAAACTGTACAAATGGCCGCCGTTCCAAGCATGGCAGCACCAAAGGAGCCAAATGCAGAACGTCCTCGGGAAGAGGATGACCAGAAGGACGACAACGATGATGACGATAATGATGATGAAGAGGACGCGGAGGAGCTCGATCCAGAGTCTAAGGCATGTGTATGATAGAGAGAGGAGAGGCAACCAGCGCGGACAGATTGCTCCGCGACGCGAGCCGACCGCTGTATGAGAACAGCTGCCATGGCGGACGATGCAATAAGCAGAGAGAGGCTGAGAGAGAGAGAGAGAGAGAGAGAGAGAGAGAGAGTCGACGAAACACGCAAAAACTTCCACTACAGACACGAGGAGTGACAACAGCAACAATGCAAATTATGTTTTTCTTCTCCTAGAAGGGTCTTGGTGTGAGAGCGAGACGTATTCCTTCACCCCTACCTCATTCCTTGATTTTTAAACCTCAAGAGTCATCTTAAGTGACACACTAGGTGAGCTCATGCGTTGATTCGTGTTATAAGCTTTAATGTTTAGCACTTTATTCGTCATAACATTAAATGCAAACCAAGAAATCTAGTCCTAACCTTTTACTACTTGTATCAAGAAATCTCTCATCAATAAAACCAATGGTTACTAAATGGGAAAATGGCATGAAGTCTTGCTTTATAGCTACCAATAAGTTGTATTGAGCTTGAGTAGATTGACAAGGCACAATCAACTTCCAAAATACCTCACACGAGATAGAATGAATCAAACTAATGAGAAAACAATGTACTTACAAGTGGCAACGATACAATGATGAGAATGTACACAAGCAAGGAGAGTTGGCACGATACTCTCTTAAAATCCATGATTGATTGGACATTGCCCTTCCTCATTTCAACACAAGATAATAGTGTTTTGTATTCTATTGTGATATGAATCAGCACACATAATCCTAAACTTGCCCAAACATTATGTGCTCAAGTTTTCCATACATTAGTTGCTTTTTGAAGCCTAACTTCTTGATATGCACCAATAATTAACCAATATCACATTGAAAATGCCACTACATTTCCATTGCATCATAACTTGCTTGAATTCCAAAGCCATTTATCAAAGCCAAAAAATCCCTACAAGCTATTCAAAAGAGGGGATGAAAAAGCATAAAATGAGCTACTTAATGTAGACATGTGTTGAGCAGTGATTGAATTATGCTCATGCCAATGTCATCTTATGACTCACTAAGATTGCATTATTAATATCTATCAAATTTATGATGATGAGAATTATTTGATTTGGAGTAGAAATAACTTCGTTGTCTGCTTTAACAAGCAATTCACACCTAATTGTTGGCCATTTGACATAAAGAACCAAATTTGCATCAGAGCTCCAATCGATCCTTGTGTGAATTGGGCATATGTAACCCTTGTTAATGCTTCGAGCAAGGATGTGGGCCAAAGGAGTTTCATGTAACTAATTTATTTTGCTTTGTTTTAGGAGTAGTCAATAATAACTGAACTCATGTGAAGCTAATATTAAACCCTATTCTAGCATCTATAATTTAGCTTGAGTGTAGCAAGATACCCTTGAAAAACTTAAGAGTTTCTCTCTTTGTAACTTTTAAAGCAAGCCAAGCCCAAGTCTTGAAGCTTGATGAGGTGATAGGAAAAGAGGTCTATAGGAAGTATGTGGTAGAAATAATAAAACTAAGGGGTTGCAAAGAGGGACACTGTGATTGTGATGATATTGAGCTTGATGAGGTAGAAAAGAGATCTATAGGAAGTATGAGGTAGAAATAATAAAACTAAGGGGTTGCAAAGAGGGACACTATGATTGTGAATGATAGTGAGCTAGTTCGAGAGGGCCATGGTCATCATCCACCTTGCATGGGGGATGAGTTTGGACAAAGGTTGGGTAATTAAGCTCTTCTCTATTTGTAAGTTTTGAAACAAGCCCAACACAAGTGTTCAAGTTGATGAAGTGTTGGGAAAAGAGATCTTTAGGAGGTATGAGGTGACAATAACAAAAATAGGGGGTCACAAAGAGAGACATTGTGGTTGTGATGATAGTGGGCTAGGTCAAGAGGAATACCATTTTCTTCATCAACCTCATACAAAGTACTTATTTGCGAAATGAAGTAAGAATAATGGCCATCAAATAGCTACATTGAGATGAACCAAAGAGTCTATTAGATTGTATAAGATGGGCATCCATAGTGTTTTGGTCAAAAGATAGTCACAACATGATATTAGTAGTTGCATGCCAAACTACATAGGCTGTGGATGCTATTTAATCACCTCATGCCATTGTTATTAAAGGAGTTAGATGTGGGTTTGAAGAAATCCAAGAGAACACATTGTTGGGGCTTTTCATGTATGGCCTTCTTTTCTTTCATTTGTGTTAGCATTGCATGGTTGTGATTAATGTTGCATTAATATTATGATCAATATTGTGACCTTCACCTATGTTGCTTGGATGCACAGTAGGCCCTTTTGTGATTAATACACTACATGCTTGTGAACTATGACCATGCCACCCTCTCACACCTAATGTTTAACACAATTATGTCATGGGATATATGTGCTCCTCCCCAAGAATTAACAAGTGTTGCCATTGTAGCTTCCTCTTCTCTTTCTTCATTAATTTAGTATATTTATAAGTGGGAAGAGTAACCCTAGTTGTATGTAGGTTACTAGTAATTGATGAGGATGGTTGACAAGGACACGTGTCATATAATGATGCCCTTCTCCACATTTTCCAACTATTTCTAATATTATTGTGTGCAATTAACTTTTTGTATACTAACTAGTTTATATTATTTTATTGATTACATTATTTGAATCATATTATAGATTCAAAACATGCACAAATTCTAGCCATATAAGTTGTATGAGGCTACATAAATAAAGAGTTTGCTTTGTGCATGAACTTGCTAATTGAAAATATTCACTCCAAGGAAAAACATGAAAAATGGTAGACTTAGATATCATTACACAAAGGGATAGTAGTGCCATGCAAAGACTTGCTAGATTTCTTGAGATCTATAATAATGATGTTAGTTTTGTGGCATGGGGGAATTATATGCTAAAAAAGTGCCCACTCGCCATATAAAAATACAATACTCTTTTTTAATGTCAAACACAATTAGCTCAAAAAATTACTTCACATGGGTTGGGGCTACCACACTTTGAGCGATAGATATTACCCACCTAGAACTCAATTGTGCCCATTTGACTAAAAGTCAAATGAATTATGTTCTATTTAATTTCGTTGTTCATTCATCACACTAAAAGGGTTTGTATATCCAATTATAGCTAACTACTTCACTAAACCAAATGTTGTTAACATCTTATGGTGGTGAAACAAAACATGCAACTAGTGAGTAGTGCCTCAATGTGCAATCACCTTAACCAAACCACCATCAATCTTTCTCAATTTTCACAACAAATCAACATCCTACTTGTATCAATTGTCTTACGAGTCTAAAGGAAAGATGGGGGAAAACTAAACCTAAGTGATATGATTCAAAATTTTCCCTTACAAGAGATGTCAACAAGCATTTCGCTTATTAAAAATGGTCATAACAAATGTGATGGTTGTGACATGAATAAAATAAAAAAGCCTAGACCAAGAACATGACAAATTTCAAGATCCCTCATCCAATTAATGCCGATGACCTCATCCAAAACCATCTACCATCTCATCCTCACTATGTGATCATTGGGACTCTAGTTTTATTGACTACCCGAGGTGTACAATATGCTTGTAGAATTAGGATTTGTCTATGTAATTATTAGTCAAAATTAGAGGAAGATTCTTACAAACTAAGATTTGGTCGTATTGTTGCTATAGAGCACTTATAGAACAAAGGTTTTCAATCATATTTTTAATAGCAAAATGCATCAACTTGTGCAATATGCTTGAAAAAGTATGATTTTTCTAGATTGTCTATTAGTCCAAAGTAGAGCGTAAGTGCACTTGCAAACCATGTGGATTGATGTTCTAAGAGTTTTTGTGTGTTTTTGTTCGTGTATTATCATTGCCCAAAACAAGTTTTCGTGTGTTTGTGTTGAGCTCCTAAGTTTCTATGAGAAACAAGGAGTTTATGAAATTCAAACCCCTCCTTTCTTTAATCTTCTACAAACAAAAGTATCACATAAGTGTTAGTTTGTGGACCTAAGGGTCTTACGAGAACATACTTTACTCAAGGAGAATAATGAAGATGTGTGTGTGTGTGTGTGTGTGTATACATACATACGTACATACATATATATAGTATATATGTATGTATGTACACACACACACACACACACACGGCCTCTCTAGATTTCTTCTTTTTTTATAATGTGTGATATTAGATTCATATAGTAAAGAAAAAGAGATACAACATCATACAAATGCAATGGCCTTATGCCATATTACTGAGCTTTTTGTAGAAAAGCATATAGATCCAAAGTTGACCCCTAAGAGGTCGAGGAGCAATCAATACCTCCTGCTTTAACTGCACCACAGTTAGCTTAGATTTAGCGCTCCTTTGCATGTCAAAGACAAACACACTTCTTTTGCACCAGATGTACCTTAATACAATTCCACTTACAAGACTAATTAAGTGCTAATTGGCTACATCTAGGATCCCCTAGTCAACAAAGAATGCCACTATGAAACCAAACTCATATTGTAGGTTGGAAGCTTTAAGCCATCTTTTGACTACTTTCCATAATGGGGACACCACTCAACAATCCCAAAACAAATGCTTTTCATTCTCTTCAGCCTTATTGCATAGTGGGCACATATGGGAGACTCTACTCCATCTAGCCAGACACGACCTTAAGGGCAACTTCTTAATCATCACCCTCCATCGCATAAATTTAATCTTGAAGGATGGGGTTGCCTTCCAGATTCTCATTGCTCTTCTCTTCCATGTGGAAACTCTGGCCACGGGGCATGGCTTGGCCTATCTATCCTTGATCCTCATCAGATTGGTAGTCTCTATGTTTTGCCTACATTTACAATTCTACTATCAGTGGGCATGGCTTGTAAATGTAGGTGGTTGCCTTGTAGTCTCTAGTTTTCCTGCAATTCTACTATGTTTTGCCCTCTGGACTAACTATGTCTTTTAGGATGGAACCACCTACATTTACAAGAGTGGTAGGCCAAGGATCTTTCAGCATTTGCAAAGTGGCTACTAGAAAATTTGTCTCCTTTTCAGCCAGTTGTTGAAATTGGGCGACTAGTTGCTCTAGTAGCCTCAATGCCTTATTATCACCATCCCATACCTCTGTCCATGTACTAAGCCCTTTCTTGTTCATGGCTTTGGCTAGCATTGATTTCCTATGAATCGGGGCAACTTTTGAATCATATGCATAAGGCAAGAGCCATATGCTCGTACTAAGAGTTGTGTCCCCCTTCATTCCTCCTCTTGAACACCAAGTGGCATTGCCAATCACTCTTTGCCAACTTAACACCAATTGCTAGGGTAGCTTCAGACTGAGGTATTTTGATGGACCATTATGGCTATGTAAGTAAGTCCTGCTAGTCAACAAATCAACCCTTTGATCTTAGCTGAGGTCAACCAATCCTTTAGGATTATCATGCAAGGTTGACTCTCATTCAATCTCTTGAGTAGAGACATATGTAAGTTGTGGGCCTTCTCCCCTAAACCTTCCAATCTTACCACTCCTCGCTCTTTAGGTTCTATCACGTTGTCCCAGCTAACCTGCATTTGTGATTGCTTGTCCTTGTATGCCCATAAGAACTTCCTTATGTACTTCTCCACCTTTGCCCACTTTGAGTTGCTAAATGCCAACAACAAAGCAATATACACCACCAAAGAGGTACACATTGACTTGATGACTTTTGCCTACTTGCTAATGTGCATGCCTTGGAAGACCAAACTTTCATTTTAACTAGGAATTTGGTATAAAACCATTCGAACCTTTGGAATAGTGTCATTCCAACCCCTATAGGGGCTCATAAGCGTCTCACCAACTCCCCTTGCTTCATTAACTTAAATCCAAGGTTAATCACCCAATGCTAAGTTTCTTTCCAAGAGAATAGAAAAAGTTTTGGTTTGCTTCAATTAACCTCGAAGGAAGATAGATGAGAGAACTCTATGTAGATCTCCAATAGATTGGTAACAAATTCTTCTATTGCTTCCACAATAGACACGTTATCACCAGTGAAGAACTGGGCTACTAGTTGTGAGCCATTTGGAAAAGGCAGACCTCTAATTGTATCCCTTTGTACAGCCAAGTCAATTATGTGGACCAAGGGGTTTGTGATCAGTGCAAATAGTAAAGGATCTAGTGGACAACCTTGCTGTATTGACAGTGAAGAAAAAAGGGAGAAGAGACAGAGCTGTTAACGTTAATAGAAACTGAAACACCTTTGAAGAGTGAAGCCATGAACCCCATGAACACAGGCCGCCCAAACCTCATGGCCACCATGACCCCCAATACAATTGACCGTGAAGAAAAAAAGGGAGAAGAGACAAAGCTATTAACGTTAATAGAAATTGAAGCACCTTTGAAGAGTGAAGCCATGAACCCCATGAACACAGGCCGCCCAAACCTCATGGCCACCATGACCCCCAATACAATTGACCGTGAAGAAAAAAGGGAGAAGAGACTAAGCTGTTAACGTTAATAGAAACTGAAGCATCTTTGAAGAGTGAAGCCATGAACCCCATGAACATAGGCCGCCCAAACCTCATGGCCACCATACCCCCAATACAAAAGCCCAACTTACACTGTCATAAGCCTTGTCCCAATCCATATTGATTAGGAGGAAGTATGAATTCTGTGCTAGGGCGTAATCCATTGAGTAGATGAGGTTTAAAACAACATACTAGATTTTCCTCCCATAGATAAATCCATACTGATTACTATGCACTACTTAGACCAATAGGTATTTAACTCTCCTAGCCATTGCCTTGGCCAAGGCTTTATATACAAAGTTGAGCATATTTAGTGGCCTCTAATTAGATGTTTTTACTCTATATTGTGTTTCAGGGATCAGCTTAATTACTCCCCGATTGAATGCTTCTAGCATCTGTCCTTGCTTCTAAACATGATTGAGCAGATCAACCAGATCACCTCCACACACATCCCAGATCTTTTGAAACACCTCCACCTGAAAGTCCATCTAGCCCTAGTGATTTGCCTGGCTTAAAGCTAAATACCACCTCTTTGACTTCCTCAAGAGTGAAAGGTCTTTCAAGAGTAGTGCTTGATTTTGAGGTGTGGGTTTCATTGTTCTGGCAAAGAATGCATGCAGTCTTCCCTCATAATCCTCTATATTAGGGGGCTTTTCTCTAGTGATTGTAGAGAGGTGGATTTTAAAGACCTTGGCAATGGCTTCCTATTCTTTTAGACAAGGGTTCCATGGCTGTCTTCTACTACTATTATTGTCTCCCTCTTTTGCTTCACCTTAAGCTTTGAGAAGAAGAAGGATTTTGGACCATCTCCATGAATTTCCCACTAACCTTTTAGTTGTACCTTGGTAGACTATGTCCTGTTCTCTAAGGAAGTCTTCAATGTCCACTAAGCACCTTTACATCATGGTGTCTTGCGAGTTGATTGCCAACATGGCCAGTGCTATTGCTCTAGCTTGTATAACCCTTTCATGCTCTTGTCTTCTTTTTTGTGCTCTTGTCCTTTCCAACCTTTTAGCCACTAGAGTGATGGGATATTGGCATTGTAGCCATTTGAAATCTGGTCAATTATGATCCCTAGCATGTTCCCATGCCATAGGAAGTTCTTAAACAATGAAGTTATAATATGAAAGTGATGTATTAAAGTGGAACGAGGAGAGAGGGTGTGCTCTCTTCCTTTTTCGGCAAAAAATACCATCCTAAATATTAGCAAAATGGGGGTATGGTCAGAATCCACAATCTCTTCAAGGAGTCTATACTTGGCCATATTAGCCAACCACCACCCACGCCCTGAGTTACATAAAAGTGATCTAATCTTCTTGCCCTCCAGGTTGGCTCTAGGTGTCAATTATGCCACGTGAATTTCTGTGGCTCTTCATTCCCTACGAGCAATGCAATATCTTCCATGTCACATGGAGTGGAAAGTGCTTGCCATGCATCCCTTTTAGCCATAATCATAGTGCTTCTTCCGTGTGACCTATCCCCATCTCTGCATGTCATGTTCCAAATCACCCCTAAGATTGCAGTATCATTCTGAATTCTGAGACGCAAAGTTTCCCATCGACGAACTCTTGCAATTGAACAATTTGAATCATAAACTGAGCAGATAAATAATGCTTCATTGTCCACTTCAATCTTGACCCTAAGAGCAAATCCACCATCTTCTACAAAGGACAAATTATGCTTGAACTCCTCCTTGACACATAGGATGATGCCACCCTTTCTCTATTGCAGCATAGAAGAAGGTGACATATCCATCGATTTTGAAGGATTGGCATTCATGTTGATAAAGCTTGATCTCCTACAACACAATAAAGTGGGACTTATGCCTCCTAATTAACTCATAAACAACCTATTTTCTGTGGTCTAAAGATGATCCTTTGACATTCCACGAACAATATTTCAATCTCCTCAATCTTGAAGCTTTCTTGTCACTTCTAATATTGTTCATCCAACACTTCCTAACCATTGATGGGAACATAGAAATTCTAATCAACAAGTGGGTTCCTTGCAAGTTTTTTGAGGGAGAGAGATTTACTTGATTTTTTTTGCTTGCCTTTGATCCACCTAGTCTGTGGTTCGATGCTTTCCTTATTCTGTTTTTTGTTTCCCCTATTGTCTTTTCCATTTTTGCCCCCTCCTTTTGCGACCAACTGCTTATCCTCTCTCCCAGTTGATTTAGATGTGGCATGCTCCTTCTTATGATGCTTTGTAGGTTCCTTCTACATGCTTTCTTCTTTCTCCTCCACCTGCTCTATAATTGGACTAGATCCTTGAGCAAACCCCTATTCCCCAACCTTGACCTTGCCAAAATTCCCATTAATGCAATAGCAGTAGTGAGCATCAGGAAAGAGTGAGAACTTAACACCGAGGACAATCTCCAAACTCCTAGGCTCTTGAAGATGTACAACTTTGGGTGGCTCATTTCTCCTATCTCTTGGAGGATGCATGCCCTAGTTGAAGGCTTAAGAGGCCCCCAAGGAATAGCCTTAGTCAATGAATATAGAACCCTACCAGGAGATGCTATGATCGATGGTGCTCCCTCCACGAGCCAAAGCAACAAGATTGGGAACTCAATCCACACCGCATTTGTGGGCCAAGACTCCTTCTGGGGAGAAGGAGGATGACTAGGGCAAGGCATATACCAAATTGCCTATATATCCAATAGTAGAGCCTAACACCCAGTGTCTCTTGGCCTTGGAGCCGAGAACCACAAGGAAGAAGCCTTTGCCAATAAACTTATACTGCATGAGGTTGATCTTGCCTTGATAGGTAGATTCAAACCATTTGTCGAATTCATCTTCACTAAGAGGCCTACCAAAAAAATACAAGAACACACCTGCCACAACCATCATTGCATAACGTTCTTTGACTCTTTCCATTGAGATTGACATTCTCGCCTTATGCACCCTCGCCCCCTCTTGGGCCTTTGCCTTGTAGTATGCATTGTGCTCCTCCTAGTGAGCTCTCGACACCTTCTCTCGCTCAACCATATCACATTTTGTATTTCAGAGAGAATGCTTGTAGCCAAGGATGTTGCTTTGTTGCATTCGAGTCTCCTCCTTAGTTCATTGGTGTTTGTTGCCGGTAGGTACTATGCATGGCTTAGTAGCACGTGTAGCACTTACTCCCTTTGAATGCATCTCTTGAGCAACGTCCTAATCCACATCATGCCATAATGCCATGTCACCGTGCCTTAACTCCACATTTCTAGCTATTCAAAATGCCTTAACTCCACGTTTTTTCATGCCACTCCCTCCTTCTTACAAAGTCCAACATTTAAACATCTAGATATAAGCATACATATGCGTGATAGTTTAGATTTCTTCTTGAAAATATAAAAGGGAGATGAAGAGCTAGCATATTATTTAAATAGGTAAGACGTAGACACCACTTGCTCCTTATTTAGCCAAATTTATTAACTCTAATCTAAATAGCCTCATGATGCTAATGTGTTACAATGACATTGGTATTTACCTTAGGATTAGGATGTTTTAAATGTTTTCATTTTCTTAACAACATTTTTTAATTTGTTTGTGATGACCTACATTTACACATGAGATACCTTTGGATGGATTCTTCTATAGAAAGGTTGATTAAATCCTATGAGGTTCTTCCAAGACTTTGGCAATAATAATTTTTGGACATCTAAATAGTTAGGTGGGAGAGAACAAAAATGTTTTGTCAAAGGAAGTTATATCTTGAATTCTATCATAGCTCATTGGGAAGGAATGGAGCATGCACAAGATATTAAGCAACATTTTGTACCCTTAAATTTTACTTTTCAAAAGCATATGACAAATAAGAATCTATTTTATCTTCCAATCTATGTCTAACATGGAAAGTGAAAAGAAGTATATTGAGTACATGTTATGGCATTGTTCAAAAATGCTTCTTTAAGGGTGTTTGTCAATGGTATTCTTACACCTCCCCTTCCCTTGAGAAAATCTATCACACAAGGTTTCCTTGTTGCCCCCTTGTTGCTTGTTATTGTTGCAAATGCTCTTGAATGGGGAGTACAATAATGCTTGAAACTTGGAAGGTATTTCCCTCCCTAATTGTAACAAAGAGATAGTGTTAAATCATTTTCATATGTCACAAATTGCATTGACGATCTCTATTTAGCTTGTGGGTCTATCATTGATCCTAAAACCTTATCAATCCCCCTCACTCCTACATGGCTATAGGAGATGCCTTTATATGGACTCTTCTAGAATGGGTTGCTTAAATCCTATAAGAGAAAAGTAGCCTAACAAAACGCAAATGCTTTGCTAGAAGAATTTTAAAGACACACTAAAGACATTCAAGTGGTCCCCTAAGTTGGTGAGAGGAGACGATGCATCTTTGCTTCAAGTGATATGGTTGGCACTATATGCATTTCAAGATGGAGATGCACATGTAGCCAAATACTAGAAATTGTCCAACGCATTAGCCAAGAAGGGTTTGGATGTATGGGACCCCATTGGGGGGGAACCAATGGATATATTTGAGATATAAAAGAAATGCAACCTTAATGAAGAATGAAGTTGAAGTTAGGTGGGTAAGAAAGGTATTATAGCCAAAAGCAGAATATTGGCCCAATTCTATTTTGATGGTGTTAAGCCTCCCTTTGAAGCCTTTGGCCATCCAAAGATGTAAAAAGGTGCATTCTATAAAGAGGAGGAAAGAATTTGAAAACAAAAAAGGATGATGTTTTTATGAAGGCAACTACCCATTGAGGAAGTTCATGAAGGTCTCACCTTGGTTATGGATTTAATTTCCTATGAAGGCCTTACAACCAAGCAAGATGAGGTAAATGACATAAAGCACTTGATGGATTTAATTTTCTAATTAAAAACCAGATCGAGTCAATATCCAGCTAGCAACATGATTGTAAAATGCAACATTAGTGCTTATAAGCACTCATCTCAAAGTTTATGCCACTTGAGATGTGAGATGTGAGTTGTTTTATGAACTAAGGAGGTCCACCGAGGGTAAGATACTTTGAAATAGATCTTTCAAACCTTCAACTAACTTTGGAGAAGATCAATCAGTGATTAGAATCACTATTAGTGATAGCAGTAGTGTGAAAATTTTGAAATGTGAAGAAAGCTTGAGGTTTGGCTATGGCTGCCAGGAACAGGCAGTTAGGGTTTGCCTCTGTGTGGCCAATAGAGATGGAATTTTGTCCAACCCTTTTAGGGTTAGGAAACCAACTTAGGGGGCTATCATTACCCCAAGATATCCACCATTATTGCACCTTCTATAGGCTGCGCCAAGGAGCTAAACAAGAAGCTGCGAAATTTACGCATGATTTACGATTTTCACAATGCTACCTTCCACGACGCCCAATGTTGGCCTTTGATGTGCCACGCCAGGTTGCTTGTGTTGGGGAAGAATTCTTTAGTAGAAGTCAAGAGCTAAAATGCTCTCCTTTGGCTTCCCCAGGTCCTCCAAGGTCAGGGGGTCAAGGATTTGGCTATGGAGGTAAGAAGGAAAATATGAAGATGATGGAAAATCATCTACACTTAGTGAAGCTGAAAGGATCAGAGGAGGCTTTGATACCATGTGTGAAATCAGGTTTTGCAACAAGAAGAATGTGCACAAGAGGGAGATGAGAGCCCAAAGTACAAGAACAAAATCTTGCTTACTAAGTTGCTTAGAGTACAACTTGGGTACACTCTCTCACTGATAGTGACCCATAGGCTATTTATATAGCTTCTGCCAAGCTAGGGTTAGGGTTTCCCTTGCCCCTTAAGGCCATTCACATACATCTACCCTTATAGAATCTTGCTTAGGGTGGATTCCCATGCCTATATTCTAACATCCCATGCGCCTCCAAAGAAAGGAAATAGTTACCCATCTCCTATAGTACTATTCTTCGACATAAGAGTTATGGAGTTGGGTTAAGAAATGGGTTCAGGATATAGCGTTAAATGTTGACATTCGCTCTGAAACTTCTATTTTTGGGGATAGAGGGTCTTTGGATAAAGAGAATTAGTAGCATGTTGGGCAATGGCAAGTATAGCACTCCTCTGTCTCTAGCTCTAGTTCTAGCTAACATATTTAGCATATGCACTCCTTTGGTTATATGGATTTGTATCTACTAGGAGAGAGAGAGAGAGAGAGAGAGAGAGAGAGAGAGAGAGAGAGAGAGAGAGAGAGAGAGAGAGAGAGAGAGAGAGAGAGAGAGAGAGAGAGAGAGGAACAACTAACAATTTATTTAGCATATCATTTAATATGTTTTTTGGTTCCTTTAAGTAGGTAGCTAGGACATAGGCATTACATGCTCCTTATTTAGCCAAATTCATTAACTTTAAATTGAATAGCCTCATAATGTTTATGCATTATAGTGACACTAGTATTTACCTTAAAGTGTTTCTAGTTTTTCTTTTCTTTTATTTTTGTTTTAATTTAACATTTTTTATTTTTAAATTCCTTTCATTTTTTTGGCTAATGAGGTGTCGCATCACAAGATTGCTTCTATCCCCTTGTCATTTTTTCTATCCCCTAGGCCTATTACCAAATTACAAGATCATGCTTCTTTTGCTTTCTCTCTTGCATAACTTTATAACTAAATAACTAACCATTTGCAATCATTGTTTTTATATGATGCCAATCATGTAATGCTCTTACATGTAGAGCTTTTATTTTGTTATCTTATTAATCCAATTTTTTTGTTTAATGCTTTTTACTACTTTCCCTTTTTTTACAATACTTTTGCATATTGTTTTGTATTTTCACATTTCAATAACTCTTCTTCATTGATATTCTTAATTTCTCATTTTTCTTTGTATTTGGTAGGACCATAGCCATTCTTTGGTCCTTGTGATTTTTTATTGTTGGGAATAATCAAATCTTAGAAACTTCATTATGATAATTTATAGAATCCTATCAATTCTTAGAAAATTTGATATTTTTTAGCCGAAGTTGAACATTGAACTCTAAGGTTACCTGGTTTTTATTTCTAGTAGAATGGTATCTATAGTGCAATTATGAACATGCTTGTAAATGCACTATTTAATGGCTTAGTAAATTTATAAGCTTAAAACTTATAAGGACTTTGGTTTATGCTACCATATATATATATATAATTTACAAGGGAGTAACCTTCCAAACATGTATGAGTTTCCTTTATCAAAGTGCTTAATTTAGAGAAAGAAAGTGTAGGGAAAGAGAGGGGAACAAAGCATATGAAGAGTCAAGAGTGTGTACATGATGTGCCATTTTTTGAAGATGCTATGGGTGTGATTCTATTTGTATGTTCAATATGTGTGTTGTTATCTTGTATAATATGTTCTTAACTATCTTTGTATTTGTCTTAGTAGTATAGAAATAATTCATGTCGAAGAATGTTAAGTGTGTGGGTTTTTGAGATGGGAACACAAAATGATAAGAGATAATATAATAATAAACTAGAAAAAACAAAGGAAGTGGGGAGAAAACTTCTAATCTCAATAGACAAACAAGGAGCTAGAAGACCTTTTGTTGGGGCTTTCAAGAATGAACTTCTAGGGAGAACCAACAAAAGGCTCTTCTAGTCTCCTTGCTCATTTCTCCATGAAATGTGATAACTAGATATCTTCTCCCCTATTGAAGGCTTCTTAAGATTAGAAAAATTGTAGACATTGAATGATTTTTTTGAGATGTGCTAGAACCTACAAGTAATTCATGTATTGTAGACATCGAAGGATTTTTTTTGAGATGTGATAGAACCTACAAGTAATTCATGTAGTTAGTGTGTTTTATTGTTTAGTGTTTTTCTTTAGAGCTTTATGTAAAGGGCTATTCAAACTTAATGTAAAATTTTTCAAAGATTGCACTAGTTGTGAGCTTTAGGAGTGTATAGATATCTCGTGCATTTTTCCTTGAAGGATATTTGATTAGTTTTGCATCATTGCCTACATTTTTTAAAAAATTTGTTGGTTATATGCAAATCATATTATGACATCAATTCATATATATTGATGCAACATAGAATTAAAGGTTTACTGATGTTAGGCTTCATTCTTCATCACCCATGGGTATGCATATAATGACTTTAGAACGTTGCTTGATGGGCATAATACGAGATGCAAGTCTACACTTTCAAGAGAAAGCAATAGAAGCAAGTGGAGAGACTAGGGGGATGTATAAAAATGTTGCAAGCTCAACCCAATGAGTTCTTTTTTAAAAACTTGGCTCAAATTTGGATCTTATATATTTGTTGTTGTATATTGTCGTTCAATGTCCTCTTGACTCAAACTTTGTTTTTATGTGCAGTGATCTTTCATAATACGTGGATTTGATTTGTAAGACTAATGCCCAATAATCACACAGTGGGATTTGGGGGGGGACCCAAGGGGATGTTGTTGAATTTTTATGCAACCAATAACTCCTTGGTTTTTGTGCTCTATGGGGTGCACATTTATAGTATTGTAAAAAAGTGCAAGAGAATTGCAGATGGAGCATGTGTATAACAGCGTCAAAACTACCATGAAAAATGTAGATGGATCCCATTTAAATATACGTAAAAATTTGTGTTTTGTCTTTCATAAACTACATGTAAAATTATATGCAAATCTATTGACACAATAGTTAACACGACTATAAACATGCCCCTAAGTTTTTTTTTTAAGTTCAAAATATGCATCAATCAAGCTGTTTATGGGTTGAATTCTTTGTATAAAGGTAGTATATAATCCAAACAGTTATCCCATAGATTAACTTCTAAGGTAATATATTATTTCGTGTCGTATATCAATAGTGCTATTATTTACATTATCACAAAAATCAATTCCTAATGCATGGACCCATGTTTTATACACAACATTCATGAGTAATAAAATTTGTAGCTTTTTAGTGAGTTTGAAAACAAAGCTATATGCTATCAGCTCTCACCCTCATGCCAATTGCTAGAAGTAGGTATTGACCAAGCTTGAAAATCATAAATGGTTCTAACTCGAGCTCTTCATTTCTTCTGGTGGCTACAGAGATCAAGTGCCATGAAATACTTGGCCACTTGGGGCTACCTCCAAAGCTCTAAAGGAAGACTTCAAAAACATTATCAAGCTTGGCACATTGGCTTTTGGCAAAGATAACAATAGCACTGTCTAAGGTGATTCTTTTTTATGGGAAAATTTTATCCGTAATTAATCATTTGCCCCAGAACTGAGAGGAAGATGGTTGAACTTTTAAACATTTTCCTTTAAGCTTCTCAACAACCGTTGAACCTTTTCGTGGGTTGATATCCCTAGACCTATTAGACTACTAAGGTATCAAGAAACCATTCTCATAATTAGTACCTTAAAATCTAATTGATAAACCTATGCTATAGGATCTCCAATGCCAACATAGATGATTTTAGTTTTAGTTGTACTTACCAACAAACTTGAGACCATATTAAATTGACCTCTAGGAGTCTCTCTTCATTATCCTTTTATAATCCTAGGCCTGATGCTGTATACAATAGAGAGCAAAGATATAATTACTGTAAAGAGTGCTCCAATGAAACTAAGGATACCCTCAGGAGTTGCCAAGTACGTGTCCAAATGATCAAGGACTGCAAGAGCTAAAGGAGATGCCTAGACTAATTAGAGATAGTGGGGGGAAGGCTATTGGCACAATCATATCCTTCCTTGAATAGCATCCACTAACCTTCAGCTAAAGCTTTCAAATCTAGGCTAAAGTGAATGGGGAGGAAGTTCCCCAATCCAAGATCTGATACTAGTTGAAGGGAGAAGCTTGAGTGGGAGCATGAGCAAGCGGAAGCAAGGGAAGTGTGAGCTATGGCAGATGGAGCAAGAGAGCAAGAGAGGGAGAGACTCGATATGTGGGAACTCCAACAATCATGATGTGTGATTGGCATTCCCTTATTCATTAGTCATTGAAATATCAAAGAATGAAGTGAAAGTGATGGGCACCTGCCACTTGCAATGGTGTGTGGATACTATAAGTGTAGTGAATACATGGGTGACGTAAGAATAGGTGCATTTGCCTCCAACAAGTACACAAGATCATGTATTTGAGTATTCACATAATGAGGAGTTCAATGACAAGATCTTGGACAGTTTTATATGGAATTTTGATCCATGTGCAATGAACATTGGATTGCAATAAAAATGTAGGGTGCCCTTATAAGTTTGCTATATTTAAGGTTATCTATTTCAATAGGTAGGAAATACATTGATATGGATCATGGTGAGACTATGGTCTCTCTCCTCATACAAAAAATTTCTTTGGTAATCATAGAGATGTCCATGTGGCTAAAGTCTTTCCCCCTAGCTTAGAAGACTTAGACATTGAGCCTTCAAGTTGTTGATGTGATGGTGTACATAGTCAGCAAATGTTGCAAAGAGATTGTGATGTTTTTTGTGAGAGATGTCATCATGTGGAAAGGCTCATAAGGATGTGCAATCTTTTCAGTATTTGTCATTTATAGATTAAGTGATGTTACTATGTAGAAGCATCACATTTTGTCATGAACTTCTACACATGTTGTGGTGTAAAGAGAGATGGCTTGGAAAATAGAAATAAGGATATTGGATGTACATAAAATAAAATCTAGGATGGTGAGAAGTACTTTGAAACTTTCATGGTTTTTGGAATACCAATATGGTATGGGAGGCATCATTCATTTGCTCTAATGAGTCTTGAAGAATGGCATGTAGAGCTTTTCCTTTAAAGATGGAGTCTAGAGAGTTATAAAAACATGGGAATTAAGAAAAATAAGAGTACATATTCTCTTGTAGTTAATGTAGGACCTTCATCAAATCAAGGAAGACAATGATGCAACTCGATAAATTGTCAATTTCTTTAAACTTGATAAAAGTCACACAAATCTTTCAATGTCTTACTGATATCTCTTGTCCCTTTCTATGCAGGGAGTTCCATGAATTTTGCTCTCATGTTGCATTAGGATGTGTTCCAAGCTACAATGGCTTCTCAAAAGGATAGTGCAATTGTACACTTGGTAATCTTGAATAGTAGAAAAAGTTCTACCCATGAATGCATTGCCAATTTTATTTTTGCTATTGTCAAGCAAAATATTAGAAAGGAATGGTGATTTCTTAGGGGCTTTCTTGTCCCCTTTAATGGAAGAGTTTGAATCAGCCTTTATAGAAGGGTTTGAGGTTGAGTTTGCACATATAAATCACTCAAAAGAAAGATTATTAAGGATTTGTGCTATTAAGATTATTAATAAGAAAGACACTGCACATGTTATCTAAATGTGAGCATGAGGAAGTTTCTAAGTAGATCAAAGACTCATTAGAAATGGGATTCATTGAGTCTAGTTCTTCACCCTATGCATCACTGATGTTGTTGATCAAGAACAAATATGGTTTCTTTGGGATGTGCATTGATTATAGGAACCTCAATAAGATCACAATAAATAACATTTATCATGTCCCTAGACTAGATCATTTGCTAGATGAGCTTAAGGAGGCAAAGTATTTACAAATATAGACTTGAGATTAGGCTACTAGATTTGTATGAGAGAGGGTAATGAAATAAAAATAACATTTAGGATTTGATTGAGGAATCTACCATTTCATGGTTATGCTATCTGGATTGACTAACGCCCCACTACTTTCTGAAGCCTCATTAACAAGATATTGTAGCAATTCCCCTTCAATTTTGTATTGGTATTCTTTGATAATATTCTTATTTATAGCAGATCATTGGAGAATAATCTATTGCACATGAGGAATGTATTTGAGACCAAATGTTCTTTCATACAAACATAGATGGAATACTTAGGTTATATTGTTCACGAGAAGGGAATCAAGGCTGATCCAAAAAAGATACAATGTTAGAGATTGACCAACTCCTATAGGTATCGCTTTCCTTTGTGGATTTGTTGGTTTATCATCATTCTATTGTAGATTTATTAAGCACTATTGTGACTACTATAGCTTCTTTGACTAATAGACTCAAGAAGGAAGCTTTCTTTTGGAATGCCATTGTTGATTGAAGCTTCAATGACTTGCTCACTTTTGCTCCTATTTTGCTTTACCTAGACTTCTCTAAGGAGTTTGCAATTTAGTGTGACGCCAATCTAAGAGGCATATGTGTATCCTTGTTACAAGAGTATGGAGTTATTGCATTCAAAATTTGCAACCTTACAAAAAAAGAGATGGCAATGAATGTTTATGACTAAGATATGTTGGCTATCTTCCATGCAATAACGAAATGATACCATTATTTGTATAGCAATCAAATCAAGATTAAGAGCTTGGAGGGTTCACTATATGTAAACCTTCTATATGACGTGTATTCAAGGCCTATTAAAAGATACCCTTATCTGCGAATTTTTCCTAAATAAAACATATCACTTTTCTATTCAATCTATAAATAACCCCTTTGTGTGGTACCCTTCTATATGAGCTACTTACATTTGGCTCTGTTTATTGCAGATAGTCCCCAAACAACCTTATGTTTTTGAATATATTTCTCTCTACCATAATTATAGCAATGTGCAACGTAATTGGCTAAAGGTACTTCAAAAGAGCATTTTGATATATAGCATACCCCATTCGAACCACCCTATGAAAAGCTATTTTAGATTTTAGTGAGCGAGGTTTGTACTAGACAATAAATTGTCTAGCTACTAATCATAAGCATATTTTCAAGAAGACGTGAAGACACCCAACTATTGTATATTAAAGAGACTCATTCTTCAATCTTCATTTCAAAAACAATTCTTGACATTCCCAAAAAATCTTATATTTTTGTAATGCTAAAATTAGAGCAGTTCTTCGTATTTCCTATCATTCTAGCCATTGCATTAAGTTCATATTTTATTTTTGAAGGAAAAAACATTTCGGCAAGGATGGAACGTTAAGGATTGGGAAGATTTAATAATTTGGAAAAAAGAGATTACTAGGCACATTGACTAGGTATAAGATATAAAACACTTCTATGTTTTTCATCATTCAATAACCAAAAAAGTCTCTTTCATCTCACCTTCTCTTGCAACTTCCAAGGCTTCTCTCTCTTTGTCTCTCAAACTCTACTCTCTCTCTCTCTCTCTCTCTCCTTGTCAATATTTCTCACTTCTCTTTCTCTCTCTTCTACACTCTTCTCTTCTCTTAGGTCCCTTTCTAGATAATGACGCTCAATTGGAGGTGCCTACATCTGTGTTATGAGGGGTGCTTGCACCTTGTATGTTGGGAAACTCCTGCTTTGAGATTGGGACTAGGAAATTATTATGGATTGTACTATAGATGTGGACTAGGAAATTATTATGGATTGTATTATAGATGCGGTACTTTAGATAGTGTGAGGTTCTCTGTTTTTTCTTTTAGATACTCATCGTTGCAAGGCCATGGGGGTTGGGTTTTATGGTTTGAGAGCGTGCTTGAGTGTGGCAGAGCTGCTATTGGGCCCATTTTTAGGTCTTGACCCAGAAGCACAATCATGAGGCTCTCTATCCTTAATAATAAATTGAGATTTCTAATGATGCTTATTATTCGTAAGAGAAAATTAAGGCCTACCATCCAGTTAATGCTTATAAGAAAAATGTATGCCTTGATTTCTAGCTAATATTGTAATTCTTTAAATGTGATATTGCAAAAGGATGGAAATTTCATTTGGAGCAATCTACATGGTGGCTTTCCACACTCTCAAATGTTAATAAAATCGATTATGCAACCTAATAATTGGTCCAAGCCCTTCCATTTGTTTATGGATGCCATAAATGTGATTGTTGGAAGTGATTCGGTGCAAGAAAGTTATCAACCTTAATCACATAACTCCCTAACTAATCCAAGACCTTCCATGTGCATTGGATGCCTTAGATGGGGATATTGAAAGTGCTTTGGTGCTATAGTTTTTAACTAATCTACTATGCAAGTTGAAGATCATTGGTTATTCAAGAGAACATGATTTAGATCTCTTGACTTGAAAATCTCATGAGCCCTATAAGTAGAGGGAATTATCTAATTGCATGGAATTTGGAAGAAAGAGGTATTTGGGAATTGATTGGAATATAACTTTTCACTAATTTGTTTGATGGATTCAATCAATGTTTGGAAATGTAAATCCATTATTTGAGTGAGATATTGTATATCAAATATACTCAATGCCCCACCCTCATAAGGTGTTACCAATGATCAATGGTGTTCTATGTTGTAAGGCCCCCATTATGAGAAGAACCCATGTGTAATGTGGGATATTGGTTGGGTTATGACTTGTATGTTATATGAGGTCTATGAGATTGGATAGCAAAAAGGTGACCTTTGTGAATCTAACATTTGGATTTGATAGAGTAGTTAAGATGGTTATTAGCAACTTGAGGTAGATTGAATACATATTATGACAGGTCAATCAGGCCTATCAGGTTGATTAGACAAAAAAGGGAGTCCCTTCCAAAGCAATCATCATCTACCTTTCACCCAATTGGAGTTCTAGCTAGCCCTAATATCTCCACTTATCATATGTCCAGATCAACATCTTAGCTTTGTAATGGAAGTCCACACACAGACAAAGTTATCTTCATATCAGTCTATTTGGAACAAAATAAGTTATTGTTATTCTCTTATTTGTATGTACTATATATTCATTGCTCGAATTTTATATGCAACATTGTGTAATTTTTACATGGTATTAGAGGCCACACAACTCTAGGGATTGAAAAATATACGAGAGATAAGTGCTATTATCATATAATTGAGAGCAATTTACTACTCTAATAACACTAATCTAGTGGATCTCCTAGAATATAGGTCTCAATTTCCTTTTCTCTATATTTGTCTTATTCTAATGATTTATCTACCTTATCCTAGAGTGCTAAATGTAATTTGTCAATGTAATATTCAATGCATTTCTTGCTGTTCTATAGGAAGTAGTCATATCCATGTGAGAACTCAAAGTTAATAACCCACACAACTTTTCGGTTCTTTAGCTTATGAGCAATTATTGTCTTACTTTTGGGATATCTTCGGAATAAGAAAGGTCCTTGATACATCACCTACCTTTAGAAGAAGGGGCAGAAGAAAGCATTGGGAGACACTTTGCTCCAAGGCCTATACTTGCATGATCACTCTCAAAGTTTCCTCCACTCTCAATGTGATACATGAGAAGCTAGGATGGAAGGAAGAAAAGAGCTCTTGAATTTACACACACAAAAATGAGCTCCTCTATTCACTTGTTGGATTTTATACATGCATTCTGAATTTAGGGTTCCCTTCATAAGTTGTATATCCTTCCCATTTTTTTGGCCTCTTGATCATTCCCTTTTCATAGATGCATATACCTTATGTTAATTGGACCATTGTATCTAAAAGTTAATTGAAGCTAGATGACCACAACTTCACTTGTGTTTTGAAAATTCTTAACTCTAGGGCATTTTACAAATTGTGGTAGAACAAACCAAAGTTGTGGTAATAATAATACCTAAAATAATGCAGTGGTCCAAAGGAATTAATTCCTTTCAAATCAATGTATCTCTTGTTAAGTTTTCCTAAGATAACTTTAGACCATCTTCTCCTTTCTTATTATTATATAGTACTAGACTAATAGAGTAATATAAATATATCAACACTCCCTCTCAAGCTCAATATGAGGTTCCATATGAAAAATTCCCAAAGCACTTATGAGTAGGAGAATATATCTTTACCCAATGTCTTACTAAAGATATTTATCACTTGGTCATTTGTTTTGGTGTAGACTATCTACTTCTCCTTCCAATTCCTTCTTCAAAATGAAGTGACCATGCACTTCAATGTATTTTATCCTTGCATGGTAGATGGATTCCTAGCCAATTACTTCAATGTATTTTATCCTTGTCACAATAGAGTTATATATCATCTAGAGTGTCAATTACTTCAATACCCATAAAATACATTAGCTATCAAATTTATTCATGTTAAGTTCTCTACATAATATATCCTTCATGATTGTAGTCCTCTTTTCAATACTTTCTATTACGATGAGATCATCCATATAGGTTACCACCTATGCTCAATATAAAGTGCATAATCAACCTTTGAATAAATATTATTCTTAATAAAACAATGCTATTCCTTTCTTTCTGACAACATACTCTTATGCTTGCTTATATAAATCTTTCTTCAACCTATACACATGATGTGGATACTTTGGATGTACATAAATCTCTATTTGTTCCATGTACACTTTCTCATCCAAACTTCCATTCAAGAAAGCATTCTTAGCTTCCATTCTTCATAATTTTAATCCATAAGTCATTGCCATTGCAATCAAAACTCTAACTATGGTCATCTTAGCAACAATCAAACTAAATGTTTCACACCATAAGTTAGTGCATACCCCTTACAGCTAGATGCCCAATCCTTTCCTTCTCAATTGTGGTGCACTACTTGAGTTCAACTACCCTTGCATGTGGAGTTACATTCCTATTCTCTTAACTCTAGGTATTTTGACTTGTGGCATCTCAAAATATTTTACTAGTGACTCATCTATCCACCATGGGTTTCTTGGCCTTTGCAATTCCAAATCTCTCTTTTTCTCATGACCAAGAAATACACCAAATATGACAAGAAATCATAGAATAGCCATAACTAGGGTGGCCATAGCTAACTGTCATATTATACTATGGAGAAATATAATGGTGAAATGGATGAAGGTAGCAAGATACTCACCTTTTGCTATGGTGGGAGGTCCAAGAAGCTAGAAGTCCTCAAGAAGGAAATTGATTAATGAGAAAAAAGTTATGTACATGCTACATTTCTAGCCTTTTATAATCCACCCTAACTTAGTGCTTTATTACAAGCCTACACGGCTTAAAGAAGCTTTGTTCTCAAAGCTTGGAATTTGGGAAAGAATTATAGTGAGAATTTACAAGAGAGCTTTGGAGTGTGTAGATCCACACTGAAAATGAAACCCGTACATTGAAGAAGATCCCTTGAATCAATGAAGTACAAGGAAGTGAATATTTGCATACTGTCATATTTTTCCAAATACAACATCTATAAGGGAGAAATGCCATAACTTTGGATAGCCATGTTTGATTTTAACAAATGAAGTGTCATTAGAGATAGACAATATATAGTAGCTCCTTCAACCATAAAAGTTGCATTATAAGTAACTTATGATAATTTTTTTAATGACATAAATTTTATATAGCAAGCTATCTTGTTCAAGAATTCAATGTTCTTCATGTAAAAGCCAAGGAAAAGAGTCTCAAGTTATGAGGACATCTTCCAATTGGATTCTTTTGTAGCCAAACCTTGCCACAACACTAATCGATTTCTCAATGTAAGAAGTTGGAAAGACATGTTTTAGTGAGAGAGTTATTAATAATACCTTGTCACACTGACATAGGTATAAAAGGTATGAGACATGTAAATTTTGACATCTTTTACCATAATACAATTACTATCTCTCATCTCACTTGTTGTACTCAACTTTATGGCTTCTCTCTCTTCTTTACTATCTTCCTATCTTTCTAGTCTTTCTCCCCTCTTCTCTCTCTTTTTCTCTTTTTTATCTCACCTTTTAGCCCTCTTCTTGACAAGTGGTATCAGATCATTGGTCTTTAATACATTTGGTTAAATATTTTCTTGGATTTTTTCCACTAGCTAGCTACCTTCTGGTTAAGGACAAGGTGCCAACTTGGAAAATGGATAGGTGCAGTTACCAAGGAAACTAAGGACAACCTAGTTAGAGCTAATTGGAGTACTTGAAGGAAAAGCTAGAGGCGTCTTGGACAAAATAGTAGGTCGTGTATCCATAACATACCATTTTGGAGGTAAAATGGTTAAAGATAGGGAGAATAGAGTTAGTTTGGTTAAAAGTTCAGTTGCTTTCCATGGTAGACTTTCTTTTTCCTCTCTCTTCCAAGCTTTCATGATGGCTGCTAAGAAATCTCATCTCTTGCCTCTCAGTGATCTTATCCTTCCTCCTCCTCCTTAACATGGGGCATTGATTCCTTATCTTCTACTAATTATTATCATTACCAATGTTGGGGCATGACACTTAGGGAGTAGTAGATATAAGCTTGAAAATTGTGCTGCAAATTGGGTAAAATCTTGCTCTTCATCCCCAACTCATGAAAACCATTAATCCCTTCTCCATTGCTTTTTCACTTCTTGGACAAGTGTCCTGCACCATTCTCAACATCAATGATATACATATTTTAACCTCTCATCTTCCTTTTCTTTGTTGGAAACCCTAATACACAGTAGGCTAGCCATAGTCACAGATCTAGAAGCTTCAATTTCTCCAACATTTGGCTCTTTCTGACCTCTAAGGCTTCTCTACTACCATTTGGGAGCAATATTGGCTTCAACATTGAAGACTTTTCAAAGATTTTAGCACATTGAGCCTCTTGAAGCTCATAATGGAGTTATATTTTGGGCTTTTGCTCAAAGAACTTGAATCTTTAACATTCAAGCATTCTAGTAGGTTTGGAGCATTGATTCTTCAAGGAGTTAATCTTCTTCAAGTATGTATGGGCTAAATTCTATGGATTATTGGAGTTTTGTGATGGACTATAGAAATTTATTCAAACATTGGTTGATTCCAAGTGAATCAATCATATTCTTCAAGCTTAATCAAGGTATTTTACTTGCTTAATATCTAAAATCTCTTAACATCCACTTGTTTAAAGCTTATTCACTTATTGATGGAAGATACTTGATCAATTAAGTCTCTGAAATTGATCAATAGATCAGATATTAGTATTTCTTCTCATTGAAAACAGCTTTTTCATTAAAATTCAACATTCATTTCAGTCCTATTTCATCATGAATGTCATTTACATTATCTTAATGCAGAACCTTGATTTGATTATATGATTTTGTTTTTCCAAGAAATGTTGAGATATTTGCAATAACACCTACTTCAGTCCCTTTGTGAGGAGCAGTGAGGGCTCAGGACCAGAATCCCATATGCATAGTAGGAGAAAGTACCACCACTCAAATCCTATAAAGCATTGTACTTGCACTCTTTTTCTAATTCAATGATAGTACTCTTTTCTTTCCAGTAAAGTGTCATGTCACTGTCAATACACAAGATTGTGTTTATGAGTCCAAGTCTCAATCTTGGAACCTAATTCACTTGTATAACAATTTGTCCTAGTTAGGGTCAATGTCTTCATGAGTTTCTTTTTCCTCTTTCAACCTCCATAGCTTCCACATTTGCCATGCTCTAGATCCCGCATATTTCATAAGAAAGAAATATTGTAAGACCCTCAACCAACCTCTATTTCTTGATTCTAAATTTTCATCGATCAAATCTTGTATATCATTAAAGGATGAAAGAAATTTTCAGTTATGCACCTCATCTCTATTTGCTTAATTAGAATGCTTCTGCCATGTTGATATTTCCACTGAGAAAAAAGGTGGATGTCAGGGGAGATAGTGGGACAATAATGAGGTGACCCTTCCCCATTATTAAAGATCCCAAAGGGGTGCAACCAACCAACTCAGGGGAAACTTTGCCAACCTCTTGGTGATTTAGAGCTTGTGTAGGAAGCCTATCATGCTATTATATCCCTCACCATAGGTATTGTGAGTGGAGTCATTGAAGATTTAAAGATTTTAGCTAGATAGCAATGACTAGGACTCCATTGATCAGTTATAGGGATTATACAAGTTATCATAGATTTATTACAATGAAAGTTTTAGCTATTATACTCCTAATAGTAAGGGACATGTGTGTTCAAGTGTAATAAGGTAGTTGAACCTTGATTTGAACTAGTTCTCAATTATCTAGAGGTGTTATAGGTTATTCTAGATTGGTTACAGGTCTTACACATAGTATTTTACTCAAACAATAAATTGGGACCACTTTTGGAAAAGTTTTTACTCGGTTACAGGTGTTATAGAGTAATTTAGAGAATTTTGAGGGCTCGTGTAGAGTATTGCAAGTTGTATTTAGCATACACAGGGCATCATAGGGTTGGGAGAACTTATTTTGGACTTAGGGGAGGTGGATACACTAAAACAATACTTTTCCAGGGTGTAGGACTATTATGTATAGTAGTAAAATCAAAATAATTTTTTTGATTATGCAATTGCGTATTATAGCTCATCCTGAAGATATATTTGTTGGCTTCATTCTCCATTAAAAAGTTATTGATTTTGATATTGGAGTGAAAAGTTATAGCCAATTTTGTATTAGGGGGTTTATTAGGATTGCACTATACCAATGAGTAGAAATGGCTTGAAACAAGGGAAATAACAAGCTTGATGATGATATTCTACAACAAATTAAGGATGTATGTGAGGTAATACCTGAGGAATATCATGATGATGAAGATTATCAAGAATATGGTGGATATAATACTCTTAATGCCATTCTTTGTAACTATGATTCCATTAGACATATGGAATTAGTTTCTAAATTAGATCAAGTGGTTGAAAAATTGGTTCAATTGAATATGCAAAACCAAGGAAGTCATGGGGCATATGGTCCAATCTACTAAGGATTCCTTGGAGAAGTTTGCTTCTTACACTAGAGATTCTTTGGACAAACTTAGTGCTCAAATCTCTATGATTGTGGCAACTCAAATGGTAGGCAAAGAGAGTAGAGATAAATAGTCTTTTTAGCCATCAAATATTAATCTTCAACCAAGTATCATTGGGAAGAAGGGGATACGATACAACACTTATGAGATTGAGGAGCCTTCTTTTAGGGGGCTGATGAGCCTATTTTGAGCATTCATGGGTCAAATCCTCCTCAAACAACTAGAAGTCAACCACATATTCCTCCAAATAGGTTTCAAACCAACTACCATAGAAGTATCTCTAATCTTTCAAATCCCAATGGTAGTTACATAGATATGCAACCCCAAGTAAATAATGGACAATAAGGCTTTGTTGAGATGGAACTCCATGATAAGATTGTGTTAACAAAATATAGTGGCCATTCATCATTATCGACTGATTTTGAGGAGCGAACTTGAAAATTAGAAACCTATTTTGACGCTTTTCCTAGGTCAAATGACCAAAAGATTCACTTTGCTATGCTTCACCTTAAGGGCTTTGCTCATACATGGTGGAGGTACATAAAGAGGGAAATTTAGTAGGTAGATAGTTGGGAGTAATTCAAAGCTAAGATGGCTCAAGTGTTTGTCTCGCCCATTGAGAAAGAAAAGCTAGCTAGAAGATGGTATTAGTTGGACCAAAGAAGCCTATTAGTTAAAAAGTATATAAATCAAATTTTGAGTCTTACCATATATATAGAGAGTATGTGCAATGATACAAAGTTGCATATGTATATTTATGGTTTAGAGTCTAATTTGCTAGCTAATGTTATGGCCTAGAAACCAGCCACATTATTTTAAGCCATTTAGCTAACAGAGAGGTATGCTCGTAAGTATAGGAAGGACATTCCTATGCATGCTTCTTTTAGACAACAAAGGGCTATTGGTAAACAAGGTAACTGGTGGCAATTATGGAGGATCCCATCATTTAGCAGTCCCAAAGTCCCTACATATCCTACCTTCAATACTTTAAGATAGCAAAGTGATTCAAAGTCAGTAATTAGCCATGAAGTGGAGACTAAGCAAGGTGACAATAGACCCTAAAATAATTCAACAAATAATGGTAAGTTCATACCTATGGATCTTTTCAAGGAAAGAAAAGAAAAGGGTCTATGTTTCAAATGTGGTGAAAAATAGACGGCTAATTATGCATCCAAGTGCACTTACAAGAATGCTAAGGCCAAGAATTACAATATGATAGCACTTGAGGATGTGGATGACAAGGTTATTGAAGAGCTAACAATGAGTGCACAAGCTGAATTTGAAGAGCATGATGAGGATCTTGATCTCCATCAGTATTATGAGGTTGCGGATGGATTTTGATTTAATCTTGGTCGGCATATTCCTTTTGATCCTAGTGGGGAAGATTTACCTCTTGTTGCCACTACCCTTTGTTCTATTTCCATGGATGCTTGGATAGGTTCAAAGAGCCCTAATATATATTGTATAAAGGGTACCATTCATGGAAATGAGGTGTTTATCTTGATAGACAGTGGTAGTACACACAGTTTTGTGAATAAGTTAGTTGTGGATAGGTTACATTTTTTTTCCACAGATTTACAACAACCCAAAGAGTATAAGTAGCTAATGGTAAAGAGAAAATCAATACTCAAATGTGCCCATAGATTCCCATACAATTAGCTAAAAATTATGAGGTACAAGTGAACCTAATTGCCTCGGAAATGGGACCCATAGATATTGTGCTTGGGTTGATTGACTGATGACTTTAGGAAAAATTACTATGGATTTCTCATAGTTGTACATGGAGTTTGCCATTGATGGGCAGCTTGACCATCCATAGAGAATCCCTTGTAAATCTAATTTTTAAGCTTATCAACATAAAAAAACTCAAGAAGGAGTAAACGATGATCTTGGATTTTTGTTCTATACTTGAATAAGGATGTAGAAAATCAATCCAAGGATTTAGCAAACTATCCTGCTTTGAAATCTCCACTTGAGGAGTGAGGGACTTGTTTGAAGCGCCTACTTCATTATATCCTAAGACAGTAGCGGATTACCCCATAGATTTGGAGCCTCATTCAAAGCCAGTCAATAAGCCATCCTATAAATTGTCTAAATGTGAGTGTGAAGAAGTAGCCAAGCAAATCAAATAGCTTTTATAAATGGATTTATTTGAGCCTTCATCTTATGTATCTTTGATCTTGTTAGTCAAGAATACAGATGGATCCTTTAGGAAGTGTCTTGACTATAGGGATCTAAACAAGATCATAGTGAAGAACATGTATCCAATTCCTAGAGTTGATGATTTGCTTGACGAGCTTAAGAGGGCTAGATTCTTTACCAAGGTTGACTTGAGGTCTGATCTATATGCAAGAGGATGATGAAGTTAAAACTACATTTAAGGCTGATGGTGGGTTATACCATTTTCTAATGAAGCCATTTGGGCTTATTAGTTCTCCAACTACCTTCCAAAGTCCAATGAATAAGATTTTGCAGCCTTTCCTCTTTTGGTTTGTCCTTGTCTTCTTTGATGACATATTGATTTACAATAAGACTCTATAGGACCATTTATCACATATATGAGGAAGTTTTTTTATGTATTGGGGCATCACAAACAAATTGCTAATGAAAAAAAGTGCTATTTCATGTAGGCTAAGGTGGAGTACTTGGGCCATATTGTGAGTGAAAAAGAGATATAGGCTAACCTTAAGAAGGTGTAGTGTATTAAAGGTTGGCCAACACCTACCACCACTACTTCACTTAGAGGGCTTCTTGATCTATCGTCATTCTATCATAGATTCATCGAGCATGCTATAACTGTAGCATCTTCTTTGACTGACAAGTTGAAGAAGGAAGCTTTCTTTTGAGACGTACTTGTAGATAGTAGCTTCAACCAGTCAAAGAAACTACTTACTTTTGCTTCTATTTTAGTATGATCGGATTTCTCAAGAGAGTTTACCATACAGTATGATGCAAGTGGCCATGGTGTAGGGTCTATTTTGTTATAGGAGCATGGAATTATTGCCTTTGAAAGTCGCAAGCTTATATATAAAGAGATGGCTAGGAACGTTTATGACTAAGAAATGTTAGCTATTCTACATACGATAAAGAAATTGCATCATTATTTTTATGGTAGCTTATTTAGAGTTCAAAGTGATCACATGGTCCTAGAGTTTACTTAGTCAAATCTTACCCTTACACAGTGTAGGTGGGTAGCTACCTTGCAAAATTATGATTGTGATATCACTCATATAAGGGGCAAAGACAATGTGGTAGGCGATTCTCTTTCTAGAATGTGGGCATGTCAGGTTTGTTTCAGCTATGACTAAGTTACATGGTGACTAGATTGAGGAGTTTCAGGAGGCCTATCTTTTACATGACAAGATCAGTCATGTATTTTAGAAATTGTAGTAAGGTCTTATGGAGAAAAACTCAACTTTTTAGCTTAAAAATGGTTGTTATATTCTCTACTTATTCTTTCAGGCTGAAAATTATTGAGGAGTTGCATTCTTTGCCTATAGCTAGACATTTTGGAGTGTTTAAGACCTATAATAAGATCATCAAACATTTCCACTGGAAAGGATTGTGGAGAGATGTCAAGGACTATGCCATGAAGTGTATGCCTTGTCAACAAAATAATGATAGCATCCATAAGCCATGTGGTTTGTTGCCGTCATTGCCTATCCTAAAGACAAATATACACATGTTACCATGGATTTTATTACTAGCTTACCTACTAATAAAAAGGGTTGGAATAGCATTTATGTTGTAGTGGGTAGACTCGCTAAGGCATCCCATTTTATTCCTACTAATACCTAGTTCATTGCTTCACATGTAGCTAGTTAGTTCATGGAGTAAATCTTTAGATTACATGGATTATCACAGGTGATTGTGCATGATAGGGGTACGAAGTTCATGACTAACTTCTAGCAGGTGGTATTCAGTTTCTTGGGTACTAAATTAGCTCATTCTATTGCCTATCATCCGTAAACTGATAGCTAGATAGAAAGGGTAAATAAGTGGTTAGAGACTTATCTTCGACATTTCTGTCTTGATGTGTAGCACACTTGGGAGTCATGGTTGTATTTTGCTGAATTTACCTATAATATTTCCACTCATGCTAGCATTGGAGTTTCACCTTTTGAGGCTATGTATTACTACAAGGTGACCCTACCCATAATTATTTTGAGTGAGAAGATTAACCCTCATGGAAAGGAAGAATTAAAAAGCATGCAAACCCTTATTCAACAATGTAAGGTGAATCTTAGGAAAGCTCAAGATCAAACGAAGATGTATGTTGATGAGAAGAGGTGACCCTTGGAGTTCTAGGAGGGAGAGCTAGTTTTATTGAAAATATCCAAATCTTGCTATTCTACTTTAAAGGATGGATCCAGTAACAAACTTGCTCACAAATTCTATGGACTCTATAAGATCTTGAAGCGTATCGGAGACTTGGCTTATAGATTGGAACTTTTCTCTTCCACTAAGATTTATAATGTATTTCATGTTAGTTAGCTCAAACTCTTTTATGGTATCTAGGTGGAAATAGTTGATGAGTTACCTCCTATTGTGGATGAAGAATGACTTATTTAGTACATTCCCGAGGAGATTATGGGTCAATGTGAAAAGAAGATTTGCTCTCACTCTATCATTGAGTATTTGATCAAGTGGAAGGATTTTCCACTTGAGAAAGTTTCTTCGAGGCTAGATTCTATTTTGGATGAGTTTTCCTATCTATGAGATGTCTTAGGTTAAGACATAGTCAACATGGGAGCCAATTGTGCTATAAATAGGGTTAAGACATCGACTATTTTAGAATATATTTACTTTGCCTAATTTTTAGAAACATGCTAGGTTAAAGTACTCTTCAATAGCTACATTTTGATATGTGGCACACACTATTTGGATACTTCTATTAGAAGACATGTAAATTTTGTTTAACATGGCTATTTTTATAGCAAGCAGTCTATTCTTTACGTAGTTTATTTTTTGAAGATTTGAAGGCTCCAAAAATTTTGAAAGACATCTAGATTATGTATATGACATTGTAACATGCCCGCTCCTCAAATCACGGGACACGTCTTAGCAATCCATCGAGAGATATATCTAGAAGATGCCACCCGACACTCCCAAGGAATGACACGGGGTTTGCCAACCAGGGTCTCTCGAGTTTGCCTCGCAACAGAACTTATCCGGCCGTTCCCACTAGGATTGACCTGAGTTCTGGGTTCCTTGTAGTTGGGTCTTCCTAACAGCCTTCTAGCGTCGGTCTACAATTGCTCCACTTTGTGCAGACACAACTGGGCCAAAGCAGGCTCATACCACACCTGGCTCAAAGAGAATGGGAAACGAGAGGGATGTACCGCTCAACCTCTCTGCCCGGGCAATTTATCCTTACAATTCCCGCCATGAAAATATAATCACTTGGATATTCATCCAAAACCACAACCAATCCTTAAGTATCCTTTCGGAAACAATCAAGCTGAAACAACCAGCCTAACATCCTTTAACTAGGGAAACATCCTTTCCTAATATACTGTGCCTAGCAATCACTTTTTCCATCTTTAACAAGATCAACCTTTGTTAAAACCATTTCAATAGTTCCAAGCAACATGCTTAGCATAAATCAACTGCCATAAAGTTCGCTCTCCCCCTTGGGTTAGGGCTTCGCAAGGTCAATTTAACGAATTCCTTCTAGATCCTTTAAATGATGTACGTGATCTTCCCCTTGATCCTAATTTGGTCAAGGCTAACATTGTCCTATTGTTTCAACTCCTATGGCAATCTATGCACAACATTAATGAGTCTATAGATTGTAAGTGTGATGATATAAACATCTAGAGAGAACAAGAGTTTGAGGAACCTAGACTTGATTCGGAGGAGTAGGGGCATAGTTGATGCTTGCCTCTCCGTTTGCATCTCTCGTGTCTCTGGCTCCACTTATGATTGAGAATCGTTGCAATACTTGGCTTTGGTGCCATCGTGGAGAACTCTGCTAAGATCTTCTTCTTCTTTAGCTCCACTTTTCTCAACCTCCTTCTCCGTTCTCTCTCTCTCTCTCTCTCTTCCTCTACCTTTCTCCCTATGATTATCCCTCCTCTCTCTCTCATCCACTTTCCCACTCTCTCTCTCCCTCTCTCTCCTTCTTCTTCTCTTCTCCTTCTCTCTCTCCCTCTTCTTCCTCTTCTTCTTCTCCTTCTCTCTCTCCCTCTTCTTCTTCCTCTTCTCTCCTTCTCCTCTCTCTCTCTCTCTCTCTCCCTCTTCTTCTTCTTCTTCTTCTCCTCTCTTCTTCTCCTTCTCCTCCTCCTTCTTCTCCTTCTCCCTCTTCATTTTCTTCTTCTTATTCTCTTATTCTTCTTCTTCTTCTTCTTCTTCTTCTTCTTCTTCTTCTTCTTCTTCTTCTTCTTCTTCTTCTTCACGGCTAGGGGGGGCGCTGTAATCACGAGGGGGGGGAGGGAGGAAAGCGCTGCTGAAGACGAGGAAGGGGGGGCTGCATCTGTGATGATGGGGGCCGCTGCCTGCTATCGCGCAGGGGGGCACTGTCCCCTTGTAATGGGGGAGGGAGGGAGGTATGGGGGGGAGGGAGACGGCCATTAACAGTCGCCACCCCTCCCACCTGGGGGATTGCATGCCCCCCTCTAATCATTACTCACACACACACTTTTTCTCCCCGCCATGCAGTCGGTAGGGGGAGAGTAAAAATTTTGAATTAATTTAAAAAAAAAACTTAAGGGAGGAGGGGTTCACATGGGGAAAGGCACAGGGGCACGGGGGGACATTACATACATAAGCTTTCCTTTGTGTTCTTTTTGATAGCATGAAGAATTGCTAGCATCTCTTGCTCATACACATGAAGTTGGTGCTTCTTATCATCAAGTTTTCTACTTTCATTGGAAATGAACCTATGATCTTGGTGTAAAACATTGCCTATACCTCTTCCACTTCCATCTAAACATATAGTGAATTCCTTAGAGAATTCTTGACATACCAAGATAGGTGTTGGAATTAAGAGTGTCTTCAACTTATGAAGCTTTTCTATGCTATAGAGTCCCAAAAGAAAGCCTCCTTTTTTAACTAGTTGGTTAATGGAGCTGCAATATGCACATAATTTTTAATAAACCTTTGATAGAAAGATGATAGTCCAAGGAATCCTCACAAAGATGTAGAATTAGTAGGGGTATGAAAACCTTTGATACATTACACTTTCTTTGGGCCCACTCTAATCCCACTCTCATCAACTATGTGATCTGAGTATTCCACTTTATCCTCCACCATAAAAGAAAACTTTGACTCCTTTACAAAGAGCTTGTGTCTTCTCAATGCATCAAATACCTTCCATACATATATTAAATGATCCTCTTTGTACTTGCTATACATATATATGAGAATGTCCTAAAAGAAAATAAGGTTTTTTTAAATAATAAAAGCTAAAAAATCTTATTTGTCGTAAGTGCTTGAAAAATGGTGGGTGTATTTGAAAGGATGAATAGTATTACAGAGAAATAATATAACCGTCTTTCATTCTAACATGTTCTCGTATACTCATCACCCTCTTTCATTCAAATTTGATGATACCCTAATTGAATATCTATCTTGGTAAAACTCCTTGCGTCCTTAAGTTCATACAAAGGTCATCGATAAAGGGAATGGGGTACCTATTCTTCATGGTGGAATGTTTGAAATTCCTATAATCAACGCACATGCAAAATATTCTTTCTTCTTAACAAGTAACATTGCGAGAGGCAAAAGATGATTAGCTTGAATCAACCCCATTCACGACAACTCTTTGACTTGTTGCTCTACCTCCTCATGCTCATACATGGATAAACATTAGGGTGGCTTATTGATAGGTTTGGTATTTGGCACCAAGTCAATAGAATGATCTATATCTCTCTTGGATAGTAAAGAAGATGGTGGCTGAAAAACGTCTTTGTAATTCTTTAATAACTTGCACAATGTTGAATATTTCTTCTTTGAAGTAGATGTGGGTTGATCTTCATCCTCTTGCAAAGAAGAAAAGAAAATACACAAGATTTTGCATTGATCTCTCTCTTAAACTTCTTCATAGATGTTAATTCCACTTGCTTTTGATTTACACCATGCAACGTTACTTGCTTTCCATCCCAAGAAAATTCCATTTGCATTAAATTCAGGTATGTGGTAAACTTTCCAATTATCTTAAGACAATTGTAACCAATAACTATGTCAATGGGTCCCATTTCTAAGGCTACAAGATCAACTTGAATATTGCATGATGGTGAAAGCTAGATAGAAGTGCATGGGTATACTTCATGACTAGCTTCAAAAACCCCATTGGCAACTTGTATCCTCAATGGAACATCCATATCCTTATGAAATAGCTTCAAGCCATCCAAAGTATTTATATTCACAAAACTATGTGTGCTACTTGTATCCATAAGAATATAGGAAACTTTAACATTTACAATCCCCTTGAGCTAAAGAGCATTTTTACCTCTGTATTCAATCAATCTATTATGAGAATAGTGCACAATATTGAAGAACCACCTATATTGAATAGAAACCCATCCATCAGATCATTAAACTCCTCATGAGCAACATCCTCTTCTTTATGCGGTTCTTCATAAGTGGATAAGGCTACCATTTGACATACATCACCTTCATTTCACTCTTCATCCAATACTTCTTTAATAATCAAGCTAACTAAAGATTTTCTTGACTTCATTTGCTCTTATGGTTGGGGGTCTACTTCCCACACTTGAAGCATAAACTTTTGGTGTACATATTCTTCAGCTTGTGATTCATTACATGCTTGCCTTGCAGATTTTTGGCTAAAGGTTACCATGAAAATCTCTCCACCTAAACTTTGATTTTGGTTCAACATTAAGCCTAAAGTTACTGCCTTGTTTTGTTTCATAAGTTGTAGGATAACTTGGGACTTTATCGCATGTGTTATGAAATCTCTCCCTTCTTGCCTAAATGCCTCTCTTTTCTAGTTTGAAAAATTTCCCCAACCTTGAGGATTGATTTGGTGAAATATTTCCTACATTGTTGGACTAAAAGGAAGACATATCTCTATGATATTTTTTGTTGTATCATTTAGCAAGATGAATTGCCTCATGAATGATCTTGGGATGCATAGTACCAACCTCTAATTGAAGATGAAGATCAAGTCCATATACATACTTGTCCAATTTTTCAAAAAATGAAATGGCCTCCACATACATTGATAAATTTAAGAACATATTGGAGTAATCTCTAACAGATATGCCCCTTTTCTTTAGGTCATACCACCTCCTTTGAAAACTTCTATTTCTTTGTAGAAGAGATAAAAACAAGCATTGCTCATTTAAACTCCTTCAAAGTGATAAAATCTTCTTAAATTTTCATCATGTACCACCACCAAGTGTAGGCATAATCTTCAAGATGAAGGGTTGGATAGTAGATTTTAGCTTCATCATTGCATAAGTAGAGTGTAAAATGCAACTCCAATATAATTATCCATCCCTCCCATTCCGTTGGTGAAGATTTGTCCCCTTTGAAGTTTGGAATGCTACTTTTCTGTTTGTATTCTCTATTACTATAAGGTGGTGGATTTAAATTAGGCTATCCATAAGTGGTTGCTTTCATGAGTCTTTATACTCCATGTGTTTTGTCTAAAGGAGGGCTGCCCAATTTGATTGCTGTCCAATCCATGAGGAGATGGTTACCCAAAACCATGATTAGAGGGTTGACCATATGAATGGTGCTGTCTATTGCTTGATCATGGAATGGTCTTTCCCTTCATGCTTGTCTTCACAATTTGATTTACTTCCCCTTTGCAAAGTTGAGGGTTGAGGCTGAAAAGACTAATAAAATGGATCGCAATCATGATATTCATCTTCCATCCTAAGGTATTCTTCTTGCCTAGCATCATTCCTTGGGTTGAATTGTGGCCTTGACTTATTCTTGCCTTGCATTTGAGAGGGATGAAATATATCCTTTAATCTAGATGGTTCTCCCTTTTCAAAAATAGGTGCATTTGGTTGATCAAATTGTCTTCCAATGGGATTACAATGTAGGGCTAGATTGGTGTCATGTGGGGGTGGAATAGGATCATGGGTATGCTCAGAATCATGCATCTTATTGCCCAAACACTTGATGACTATAATCAATTCATCAAGCTTACTATTCAACCTATCCATTAGCTTATTGAGTTGATCAATTCCACTAAGAATTTCCAAATTCATGTGGTTAAGCTCCTTTGATAGCTTATAGGTAATCATTTGACCCTTGATAAGCAGGAATATCCTCATTTCTATATTGAATATTTTGAACATTAAGTACACTTTTTTCCTCATATTGTTGATGATGGTTGAGGGCATCATTTGAATGGTTTTGTCTTAGATTAATATGTTCTAGCATCCTCATTAATCATTTCTATGATTCGGTACTTTTTTTGGTTCTTAGCAATATGTAGTATATGAATGCTATCCACAATGAAGTAATTGGCTAATAACTTTTGATTCCAATGCTTGATCAAAGAGATTTTTGGCTCAAAATGATGGTATGATGCCCTTTATTAATCTATAACCTTTGATTTTGATTATAATGCCTTTATTAGATTTAGAAACCAACTTTTCAAACTTGTCTAGAATAGGATATACCTATGTTTTGACCCTTTGTCAACCTGTAAGCACCCTATAACTTGCAAAAGTCTAGTAATAACCTAAGATGCCTATGAGGGAGGGCTATATGGGCACATGTGAGGAAGGGTTAATAACCTACAAGTATCAAATTATTGCTATAATACCCCTATAAGGCTTGATTTACTACGATAATCTATGACTCCCTAATTTATCTCTTATCTGCTTTAAAATGGATAGCATCTCTTTAATTTTTCAAGCAAGCCAATGATTGTTAAAGAGAAAGAAAAATGGATCAATGATGAGGGTTTTCCAAATCAGTAAGCACTTGATAGGAGGTTTAAAAAAAACCTTTTTGATACCGATTGGTAGAAATCAAGCATGAAAATATTGAATTATTGAACCTCAAAGAAAATGGAGCATGGCTCAGCTATTGGATTGAAAGGAGGAATTAGGAATTTGAAAGTTAACCTCAACCAATATTTTTCAATGACTTGGAACTTTGATTTCAATGCACTCCCCACATTATAAGTGATCAACATTGATGAAGACTTCCTTTCTAGTACTCCTCAATACTCCGAGATGCTTAGAATCAAGAGATTAATATTTAGAGAGAAAATCCCCCAAATCAAGTAGCATTTGAAGAAGAAAATTCACCCCATAATGATCTCGAGCTTAAACCTTGCTTGATGCTTGTAAATGACTGCTGTAAGAGGCTTCCCATGACAAGATTGCATGCCTTTCTTCAAAATGTCTTCAAGATTCAAGCAATAATTTTGAGTACTCTATTGCTCATAGTGCATAGATGAAGAAGATGACTCCAAATAAGAAGGAAAATGGTTAATCCATGACTAATGGCCAAAACTTCAGTGTTGAGGTGTGAAGATAGAATAAAATATTCAAGAAAACTTCAAGATCTTGGCCAGATATTGAATGTTGTCATGTTTTCACCATAGAGGCTTGCTATAGACTCCAAGTGTTGAGAGTGAAAAAATATTGAATTTTTTACTAAAAGATTGAAAATTTGACTGATTTTTGTTGTTTTTGCTGGATTGAATGATTGATTTGGTATGATTTTTGATTGATTTTAGAATCATTTGGATAGGTTTGGATTGATTTTGATAGCTTATGATATTTTTTGATGAAGATATATTGATGCGATAGGTTTTGATGATGTTATGATAGCTTTTGTATGATCCTGTTTGAGCATGTTGAGCTTCTGTTTTCTTTTGTTTTGCCCTATTTTGTTTGAGTAAGTGAGGTTGGGATATTAAATGATGAAGTTTGAGGTTGTATGATAACTTATTGAGTGATTTATGATGGGTTTATTTGGTTTTAGTTGAGCTGAATGTTTGCTGTTTAGTTGTTGAACCCCTGTAGAGCTTCTGTAAATCCTCTGTAGATATTCAATATGTGTTATGTGATACGAGGGTGTACTTTGGGAAAGTTTTCTAATTTTTGGAAAGGACAAATCTAAGTTCAAAAGAACTCAAGAAAGTGGAAGAAGTAGGTGTTGAAGACTGAAGTGAAGTGACAATGATGAGCTATGAAGAGTCATTGTAGTGGCTATGGTGACCTTTCATATCAGACATACCTCTTGGAAGGGGCATCCACGACCAAGAGAGGATTATTGAATATTGTAGTGAGGAGATGATGTACTATTGATTGAGAGAGAAAGAGAGAGTCAGATATAACCAATTCTATCAAAACAATGTATCTATCTATGAGAGATTGAGAGAGAGAACTATGAAGACAATGAAGATGAATTATATGTGATTATTTCCATTCAAAATTAGTGTATTCATCTGTGGAAAAAGACTGAATTTTTGACTAAAAGATTAAATTTTTGACTGATTTTTGTTGTTTTTGGTGGACTGAATGATTGATTTGGTATGATTTTTGATTGATTTTAGAATAATTTGGATAGGTTTGGATTGATTTTGGTAGCTCATGATATTTTTTGATGAAGATATATTGATGCGATAGGTTCTGATGATGTTCTGATAGCTTCTGTATGGTCTTGTGCTTGAGCCTGTTGAGCTTCCGTTTTCTTCTATTTTTCTCTGTTTTGTTTGAGTAAGTGAGGTTGGGATATTGAATGATGAATTTTGAGGTTGTATGATAGCTTATTGAGTGATTTATGATGGATTTATTTGGTTTTAGTTGAGGTGAATGTTTGCTGTTTAGTTGCTGTTGAACCTCTGTAGAGCTTCTGTAAATCCTCTATAGATCTTATATATGTGTTATGTGATATGAGGGTGTACTTTGGGAAAGTTTTCTAACTTTTTAAAAGGATGATCTAAGTTCAAAAGAACTCAAGAAAATGGAAGAAGCAGCTGTTCAAGACTGAAGTGAAGTGACAGTGATGAGCTATGAAGAGTCACTATAGTTGCTCTGGTGACCTTTCACATCAGACACACCTCTTGGAAGGGGCATCCACGACCAAGAGAGGATTATTGAGAGTGATTATTGAGTATTTTAGTGAGGAGATGATGTACTATTGATTGAGAGAGAAAGAGAGAGTCAGAGATAATCAATTCTATCAAAACAATGTATCTATCTATGAGAGATTGAGAGAGAGAACTATGAAGACAATGAAGATGAATCATATGTGATTATTTCCATGGTTGATTCTATCAAATCCGCGGGAGATATCTACTATGATGCTGCGTGAAGATTTTTTCTTTTCCTTGTTGTGGTTCTCTAAAGAATGAAACAAAAGCTTGTTGATGTTACAAGATAGATTTTCTTGCAGTAGAAACCCCTTTTCCTTGGTGTCTCTCTTGGGGCCCCATGTTATTGGTGCACAGCCAGGGAAACTTGCCATCAACAAGCATCAGAAGAGGTTGAAAATGAAGGAAATGGCATTGCTAAGAAGAGGAGAATTCAATGGATGTTTGCCAAGTTCCTTCTTCCACCAAAGAGTTGGCGATTATTATTGCCAAAGCCACTTTCTAGAAGAAGTTCATCCCACAATGGCAGAAACATATTACCATCATGATGCAAGCTCTATGTGGTGGACTATTTCCTATTCCTGTTGAAGCAACAGAGACGTGCATCTTGGTGGCAAATTGTTTGGGAACAAACTGAAGTGCAGAAATAGAGAGAATGACCATCCATGGAAGATTTGGCATTCATTGAGAAGTTTCCAGACATCATCAAGTGGGAGATCATGAAGAAGCTTCAGGAGTCGTGGTCAATGCATGAAAACAAGAAAGAAAAGAGTTGGAATTTGTTCGTGGATGCTCAACAACAAGACATGTGGGATGTGTGGTGCACTGACAATCTCCTGTTTGTCCAATTAGAAACCCACTGAAAGTTGGTAGATAGAGTACTCTTCACAACATACACTATTGAAACTATCAGAAGCTGGCATTATTATGATGATGGCACAACAATGATCCTTAGAAGAATGAGTTTTGATACCTTTAGAATGGAATATCTCCCCCTCTGTAGTGGCATGAAAGCAGAATTTAGAGACGTTGAAAAGAAAGAAGTAGAAGAAATGTTTGCAAGAGAGTCCTTCAGAGACTAAATCCTTCTGTTATCCTTCTGTGGAGCACTAACAACTTAGTGGGGCCAACCCCCTCATGAATTATGCCATAAGGAGACAAGCGCTAGAACAAGTCCAGAGGTACATGAGAAGAGAGAAGGCAAAAATCAAGGCTGAGAACGAGCTTGTAGCAGAAGCCTCCTTTGACGCCTTGAAAGCACTCTTTACAGAAGACCCCATGGTGACTCAAGGTTCGCTTCCTAGTCAAATTCGTCTTGGAAATATTGTTGAACAGGCCAACAAATGTAGTCCCATTGCCAATTTTTAAGGGAGAGTACAATGAAGACCCTGATCTTCATGTAGCAGAGTTTATGGTAGCATGTGTGGCTAACAATGCCAGAACCCCCGAGCATTGGCTAGCAATTTTCCCTGCCACTTTCAAGGGTGCAGCATTTCAATGGTATGAGAGACAAATAGTAGGAATTTTTGGCACATGGGCCTTCCTCACTAAATCCAGACATGAAGGTTTTGAAGAGCGGATGCGAGAGGAGTTCATGAACCTAAGTCAATCCTTTGGAGAAAGAGTAGAAGCTTATGTCTCGTGAATGGAATCCATCCTAAAGAGACTCAGGGGCCTACAACCAGAAGTTCACAAGTTCGTGGAATTGAGAAGACCAGTCAATCTGCAAGCTGCAGTGGAAAGGTGGAAGACTGTATGAAGAAGTTGAAGCAAGGTTGTCAATGACCTCAGGAAGAGGAGTCTTACCTCCTCCCATACCATGAATGGTATACCCACCAAGTGCAGTTCCAGGGATAGTTCCCTACCCCTACCCTCAGATGCAAATAGTGCCTCATTATAATGCACCTAATCCATAGTGGCCACAGATGACAATGCCTCAAATGATGGTTCAATCACAACAACAATGGTCTCAAATAGTTCCTCCAATGGTGACTCAACAATAGTGAAATCCTAACCATTGGAATCAACAACCCCATGTCTCAATAGGATCTCTGAATTAGAACCAGAACAGAGGACCTCTTGGATCAACCCAACCAGTGTATGCAATAATCATAGAAGCTTCCAAAAACCCTACTACAAGTACTTCAAGAGGTGAAAATATGAACGAATACCTATCAAATTCAGTGGCAAGTATCAAGAAAGAGCTTATGGATGTGATCATAGAGCAGCTACAAACATTGAAGGTGAATACCGCCAATATATCCACTCTTATGGGAGGTGGAAGAGATGTGATGCATTCTAATACATGGTGCAAAAAGTGCCATCAAGTAGGACATTTAGCCACTCAATGTACCCAAAAACCAACCATTCCTAGAGCTTTCTGTTCATACTGTTTGAGGAAGAATCATACAAAGGATACCTGCTCTCTAAAAGAGATGCATGAACAAAAAAGAAAGATGAAGATGCAAGATTCAACTTGCTGGAATCCAAAATGACAATGCAGGACATTGGACCAAAGCCTAGGGAGTTTGGTCCTAATTTTGGTCCAAGGAGGTTTCCCTCTCAAAGTTACAGAGGATGACAATCTGGCGGTGGTTAGAGATCAAAGGTGGAATGTTACATATGTGGAGAAAATGGTCATATCTCACCAAATTGTCCAAACCCTAGAAGATATGTGGATTACAAGCCCTTATGCAGTCAATGCAAAGGAGAAGACCACATTGCAAAAGATTGTCCAAGTCCAGCCCTTATGAAATCTACTTCTGATACCCCATAGAAGACCCAATAACTTGCTTCCAATTTGGTGGAATTGGAAGTGGCCACAATAACGGGAGCAAAGAAAGAGAACTTGTAGTTTCGAAAGAGAATGTTCCTTATGCCAAGACTGTGAAGTTCAACCTTCCTCGAGATAAGTAAAACAATGCAATCCAAAATAAGGAAGTATAGAGCACTACAGAGCCACAGAGAGCTACAGAGACAGTTGCAAAGATAGGACCAGAGCCCCAAGAAATAGAGAATGCAGAAGTACCTCCTCATGAAGAAGAAGTTCCCATAATGCCTCTCCTAGAAGAAAAAGGGAAGATAAAAGTGGGCGTGGCCCTATTTCCTAGTCGATTAGAAAAGCCAGTGGATCCTATCAAAGAGTATGATTTGGTCAAGGACCTAGACACCTTCAAGACAAACTTAACATTCTGACATTTGCTAATGTTGTCTCCTAGCTACCGAAAGAAGTTCAAAAGCATCCTAACTCAAAGATGTGGATTAAGGATTGCTCTTTCAATAGCAACCAAGTCCAACAAGGCCTCCGAGCTCGTAAAGAAAGTGGATGTAGCCAATGCCTTCTTAGACCTTGGAACCCTAGAGGTTGGCGTCTGGATTGAAGGATGTTTTATTTTTGATGCACTGATAGATGGAGGCTCATCAATTAACATCATGATGGCTATCACAATGAAGGACCTAGGCCTACAAGGTATGCAACCAACTCATGGCTGATCAGACTGGCAGATCAGAGCAGGATCAAGCCTCTGGGCATTCTCCCATATGTAAAAACAACCCTTGCAGGAAGAGAGTATTAGTTGACATATTTGGTGGTAAAACCAAATTCCTATGGGACCTCATATCCTCTGCTATTGGAAAGACCTTGGCTTTTCGAAGAAGCAAGAACCCGAATTGGTTCAAAGGAACCCTAATCCTAGGCATAGGACCCAATAAAGTGGTGTTGGAGTTGTATGGATCGCAAAAAGATAATGGATCTATGTCCATTGAAATCATAACAGACTCCTCCAATGAAGTAACAGATGGTACATCAGGAGACGAAGAGGCTGTTAAACAAATATTTTCCAAGAAAACAAAGGCACAGTCCCTAACAGTGGGCACTGTAAGCCAACTACCAAAGGAAGCAAAGTCTTTGTCCATGGGAGATATACCTCCTACCTAAACTCGAATTGACTTTTGAAATCACCTCTAACAACGAAATAGAAGCATGGATATACTATTCTCCCAGTCGTCGCAGAGTCAAAGACAGAGTCAGAGGTGGTAGAGACAGAAGAGCAGAGACAAAGGTAGAAGCAGAGGATATAACAGAGAGCTTGTTCTTCTCTTACAAAACAACCACAGATGTAGAAATAGAACTTGAAGAGGACGAAAGTGATAATGTAGACAAAGATTATAAAAGCAAGCTAGAAGGATCTATCCTACTCACAGAAGGCAGAGATGAGGAAGACGTTCCTGATGTTCCTGAAGCCTCAGAAGTAGAAGATCCCTTTCTGTTTGACAGAATGATTGTGGTACCCTTTGGATGGATCCAAGAATCATATCATATGCAAAGCCTTTATAAGAAATGGATTAAGAAGAATAAGCCTTCCTTCGGCATGGCTCTTGTCATCCAAAATAACCTTTCCTTAAAGAAGATGATGGCGATGCACCCTACTAAACACCCCCCGGTCCTTTAGCTCAAACAAAATGCAGGAAGTTCTTGTTATGTAATGTTCTTGGATGCATCTTCAGAAGATGAATTCTTGAGCCAAGAAGTAACTTATCCCAACCCAAACTTGAAACCTCAATGATACCCTTTTAGCCTCCCACAGAGTGAGCTAAGCCTCCATTAAAAGACAACTGTAGTTCCAGTGTATCATCAGAAGATGAGACCACTCCCTTGAAGGAGTTGAATCTTTACCTAGAAGCAATCCATGGGACATTTATCCCTGAAGTAGAAGGTGAAAGGAAATTGATATTCCTGGATGCTGACGGTACTGAATGTCACCTGAAAGTGGGTCTAAATCTTCTAAAAGAACTAGTGGTCCTGCGAGACCTACTAAAGGAGAACTTAGATGTGTTTGCATGGTTGTATAAAGATCTAAAGGGGATTGATCCCAGAGTATGCCAACACCACATCAATTCGGAGCCTAATGCCAAACCTGTGATGCAAAGATAGAGGCACATGAATCCCAATTATTGGGCTATGGTGAAGGCTGAATTATTGAAGCTCCTTCAAGCTGAGTTCATTTATCCCGTGGCTAATAATGAATGGGTTTTTCCCATTGTGATCGTACCCAAGAAGAACGGGAAACTTTGAATATGTGTAGACTTTCAAAAGTTGAATTCCAAGAGGAAGAAGGGTCATGTCCCTATCCCATTCATAGACCAGCTATTGGACACAATGGCAGGCCATGAGCTCTATTCCCTCTTGGATGGATTCATTGAATACAACTAAGTTCAAATTGCAAAATCGGACCACTCCAAAACAACCTTCACAATAGAATGGGGAACCTATGCTTACAGAGTGATTCCATTTGGGCTCTGTAATGCTCCTGCTACCTTCCAACGAGTGATGATGACTGCCTTCCAAAACCATCTGCATGATTTCATTGAAGTGTATCTTGATGACTTCTATGTCTATAGCCTAATCCGTGAGCATTGGGGACACCTAGAGTAATGTTTTGACAGATGTCGAGAGTATGGGATTTCTCTCAACCCTGACAAATGTGTTTTGGGTGTCTTATCAGGAATTCTTATGGGCCATATTGTCTCTGCACAAGGGATCGCAACAGATCCTACTAAGATTGAGAAGATTGTGGCCTTGACAACCCCAACTAACCTTAAGCAATTGAGGGGATTTCTTGGCCATGTGAGCTATTACAGAAGGTTCATTGCACACTTTGCGACGAAGGTAGCTCCTTTGCATAAATTCCTAAGAAAAGATGCCAAACTTATATGGACCATTGATTGTGGCGAGGCATTTAATAACTTGAATAAGTGTTTGATTGAAGCACCCAACCTATAGCCTCCTAATTGGATGAAGGAGTTCCATGTTCACACTAATGCATCAATTGAAGGCCTAGGTGCAGTCTTATGCCAAAAGGCCCCCTCTAAATTAGATCAACCAATCTATTATGCAAGTTAAAAAATAACTGACCGAGAGCTGAACTACACAATGATAGAGCTTGAGTGTCTAGCAATGGTGTTTGCTTTGGAGAAGTTCCGATATTATTTGTTGTCGATGCATTTCAAATTCTATGTGGACCATGGAGCCCTTTCCTTCCTAATGAACAAGGCCAACATGAAGGGACAAATGATGAGATGGCTCCTTTTGTTTCAAGAGTTTGATTTTGAAGTGGTCACTAAGCTGGCCATTCCCATGTCCTAGCCAATCATCTATCACGGATCTCTCAAACTGCAGAAGAGGGGCAAGATGATCCAGGCCTCCCTGATGCTTCCTTATTCTTGGTTGAGATTGTAACTCCATGGTGTGTAGACATAGCCAACCTCTTGGCAACTCAGCAATACCCTCATGGCCTCTCTAGTAGAGAGAAGAAGAAGCTTCTGTTGGAATTAGCCCCCTACACCTTGCTAGGCGGTGCACTGTACAAGAAGGGCAAAGATGAAGTGTTGCAAAGATGTGTTGCAGGAGACAAGATTAGGATTGTTCTTAAGGCTTATCATGACGAGCCATGTGGAGGACACTTTGCAGGAGAAGCAACAGCCAGGAAGGCTCTGCTCACAGGATACTAGTGGCTGACCCTCCACAAGGATGTCTATGATTTCTGCAAGAGATGTGATGCTTGTGAACAAATGGAAAAACCCACCAAAATAAATGCTATGCCACTATAGCCTATTCGTCCCCTAAAGCTATTTGAGAAGTAGGGGATTGAATTCATGGGCCCCATTGATCTGCCAACCAGAAGGAAGCATAATAGATACATCTTGGTTTGTATAGAATATGTAACAAAGTGGTGTGAAGCTAAAGCTCTAAAGAGGGACGATGGTAGTAGTGCGACCTTGTTCCTGTATGAGAATATCATCACCTATTTTGGCAGTCCCCTAGAGCTAGTAAGTGACAAAGGTACTCATTTTCTTAACAAGATCATGGAAGAGTTGATAGAGCTTTACAAGATCCACCATCGAAAGTCCACTTCTTATTATCCCAGAGGCAACGACCAAGTCGAAGTCACCAATGATATCCTCTGCTCAATCCTGACAAGGTCGATTGCCGCACATCGTTGTGAATGGGATGATCGACTTCGAAGGATGTCTAGGCGTACAAAATCTCCCATAAGGAAGCTACAAGACAAACTCCTTTTCAGTCTCGGTGTATGGCACAAAAGCCATCTTCCTTGTTGAGTTAGAGTTGCCCTCTTTGCGAGTGGCAGTCAAAGAATGCCTCGAAGATGATGAGCCTTTCCAGCGCCACCTGTTGCATTTGGAATGTTTGGATGAGATTCAGAGGATGGCCCTATAGTGCATGGAAACCACTCAAGTGCAATGCAAGGCCTATCATGACAGTTTCATCAAGCACAAGGAGTTCAAGGAGGGTGATCTTGTCCTGGCCTATGATTCATGATTTGCGAAGTTTCTTGGCAAGCTCCAATAACATTGGATGGGTCCCTATAAGGTACTTGCTGTCAATCCTAATGGCTTTGTCCAAGTGCAAGCTGTCGACACTTCTGAGGATCCCTTTTTGATCAATGGCTATTGCTCGAAGAAGTACTTCCCTCCCTAGGGATCCTGACAATCACAATCGACCCACCCTTTCCTTTTTGGGTGTTGCACTGTCCTTCTCCTCATGCTCCTGATAGCCCTTATGATCTTCCTCATGAGGCAGTCTCGTTCTGTTAGCCCCTCCCAGACACTTCCCATCCTTACTCTGTTCTCCTCTCGTCTGATCCAGTAGTGGTGATGAGGATGGTCTTGACACATGGTATTTCTACCATTCTCTTTATTAAAGAAACAAAAGGGAAAAAAATGTATCGGTCATGGGAGAAAAGGATTTTGATCCTTATCATGCAGACCTACTCTTCGAGAAAAGGTGGAAACACCCTCGAGACTAGGGAGAAAACAAAAAAAAAGCAATAAAATAAAAGAAAATAAAAAAAAAACAGCTATGGGAGAAAATGAAGAAATTCCATGTCATAGCAGGCCTTGCTCCAAGAAAAGGCGGTAAACACACTTGGACGATAAGGTGGCTGTGGAAAAGGTGGAAACACCCCGCAGTCCAGAACAGTTGAATCACTAGCGAACCTTTTCAGACGCAACTTTCTTGAGCCATTTCCCTTGGTGCGATATATCAATAGTCTCATTCGAAGGACTGATTCCCTACAGTAGACTACCTTTTCCAAAGATGATATGCTCTACATATAAAATCAAGTACGAGATCTGTGGGCTACCTCCTTGGGTATGCCTCTTCATTGGCACCTTGTCGACAACAACCAGCGATCTTAATCGACAACCCATTGAGTGATGTGAGCTTTCCTCCTAATCAGATGGGATGTGAGCATGGTGTCGTGCTACTATATGCGCACATTGTGTAAAAAAATCTAGAGTGTGGCTTCCTTTTAGATTTAGAGAGCTAATACCACTTTAGGCATTAGTGTTAGTGTCCATGGTTCAAAATATTAGATTTTTTTGGACAAGTTTTTAGCCAATTTTTGATATTCTAGATATTATCTCTTGTAAAAATCCATAAAACTATAGACAACTTCTAGATTAGGATGACATGTAAAAGAAAGCATGTACAACCAATTTGAGAGAATTTTATGTAAAAAGAGAGAATGATCAAATCGTGCAACCCGTGATCGTTGTTTTTAAGCAGTGAATAGCACTCCAAAGGGGGAGATGAAGAAGGAGTGATTTGGTAGAATTCTGGCCAGGTGTGTTGGTATTTTACTCCCCTTTCGGAGCCAATGGAAGCATTAGATTAGCAATTTGAGCAGCATAGAGAAAGATATTATTTTTTACACGTTTTTGTCTATTAGAGTTACATCTTCTCATAATGCTGAAAGAAACTGACAGGCTTCATCTCTGTTAGTATTCTTCTTCATTTTCGTTTTATTTTTGGGAGTATTCTTCTACATCTTCAATTTCTTCGAACCCCTTCTCTTCTGTTTACTCCTCTCCCTGAATCTACCTTCACCTTGTTGTCTCTTATCTTCAAGAACTTGGCTTCAAACCTTCAACCCTTCTCTTATATCTACCATCTCTAGAGTCTAAGCTCTTGAACCCCCATACATTCTTCTCTTGCCAAACCCTTGTGGTGACCTTCAACCCTAAGCGCTGTGACAACGGGTTGCCCTCCTATATCTATCAAACGTGTGCGAGACAGAGGGTGGGCCGAGTGACCAGTTCTTCTCTTTCAATTAATGAGAGGTGAGTTGTGTGAATGGAGTGTTGCTTGCACAGGTTGGGCCTCTCAATGCACAAAGCATGATCTATTCCTGTGCACTGCACGACAATGCTCCATGGCCTTTTTTCTCGCATTGTATGCCGACACTGAGCAGGATGCACAGTTGCACCATCAATTGTGTACACAACATACAACCTCTGCACAAGCGCAAGTGAGGATTACATCAATGGGTGTAAGGAATGGGTTGCCCTCCTATATGCTCAAACAGATTGTCAGTTAGAGGGGGGTTGAGCGTGACTGGTGTTTCCTCACTTAATTATTGAGAGGTGAGGATTGAGGGACATTATGAAAATTAGAGTCATGTATGTTCTCGTTTCCCTATGCACCCACGGGATGGGCCTTTGCCACCATCACAGGCCACATCACCCTGTTTTGTACACTAGACGACAAGGCTCCCTGGCCTTCCTTCTCGCACTGTATGCCAACACCAGATGGAACACACGAATGCATCATCTATTGTGCACACTGGCATACTCCCTCCAAATCATTTTTCCCTTGTTCAATTTTAAATTGGGCGTGAGTCATGGGATTTCATGCTTATTCATTGAGCAATGGGCATCATGGGGCGAGTGACTGCTCTATTATCCTCTTGAGTGCCCATGAGCTGAGAGTTTTATTCTTCGTCATCGACTCTTGATTTGACAGACTTTACCGACAAAGGCTACCTCCTTGGGTGTTGATGCATGGTCCTTGCCATGCTAGATGTGTTCTGTGGCGAGCCCTGTTTTTTTTGTCGATGGATCTGATCTTCCTGCATCAACAACGACGGTTCCCTTCAACCATCTGCGAAATGAGCCAAGTGTTCCTAACCCTAACTTTCTGTTTGCAAGTACATGTTATGTCTTAAGTGTGGGACATCAATGTCCAGTCGGTTGACAAGTCCGAGGCTGTGTCGATCAATCTACCCTAACTAGTAATGTCTTATGTGTGGGGATGCATCCCTGCGCGTCTGATGTGCATATCCCCCGCATATGTCATTAACCACTCATGTGTGTCTACCACGTACTAGTTCTGCCCTGATGGGGTCCGTTCCCCACCCAACCACCCTCATACCCCCTGTCGTCGAGGCCATTTCCTTTGCGGTTGCTTTTATTACGCTATTTTTTTCCTTCTCTATGTGAACACACCCTATATTCACCAAACTCCTGATCCAACCTTATACCCATGTTCTCTTTTTTAAACCCCCCCTCCCTGATGGTTTCCCCCCTCTTTTTCCTCCCTCTTCTTTCTCTCTCTTGTTCTTCTTCTCTCTCCCCGAACCTTCCCCCTCTCTCCCTGCTCTTGCATCTCCTATCTCCTCCTCCCTCCCTCCATATCCTCTCCTCCTCCCCTTCTTCCCTTCCTTCTCCCCCAGCACCTCTCTTCTTCCCCTTCTTCTTCTCCTCCCTCATTTTGCTTCCACGCCCACCCTCCTCCCTCCTTCTCCCCTATCTTCTCCTTCTAGCTTTCAAGATGGTTAGAGGGGTTGCCATTGACTGGAGCACTTACCTTCTTATGAAGATGAACCTACATTTTGTCAAGGTGGCTAGAGGGAATGTTACCAATGTAACCTTTGGTTCATATTTATATGCTTTTTTGGCATATTCAAGCCTCAAGAAGGGTGTTTTATCCCCTCCTCCATCAGATCCAGTCCCTCCCCCTCCACCTTCAGAAGATTCAGAACCCATTGACATAGAGGATACTGATTCCTCCCCTCCACTTGTCATTCAACGGAAGCTCTTGAAGTGTGTAGCCGATACAATTCCACCCGTTATTCCTTCAATGTCAGTTCCTCCTACCTTTAGATGTGAACTCCCTACCTACCTCACATGCAACAACTTATTCATGGAACATCGAGAGGGTTCTTTGGATATATCAGTTCCTTTGCTAAACTGCTTAGTGACAAGGTGTAATATTCCCAGGCAATAAAAGCTCATTGGTTAGTTTAAAAGTTAGTTATTCAATTAATAAGTTAGTAAGGTTACTAACTAAAGAAAAAATTAACTAGCATTAATATAGAACCGAGAGTCGTAACTTGATATTTCTTATGAATTAACAAGGGCCATAGCCACCATTCATGGAAGTTATAATGTGAACAAGAGATATGAGCTATATTAATCACTAATGTTAATATGCGTAATAAGGATGGTCTAAGAATATTAAACTTTTGGACAAGACTAGAATATTTTAGAGATTATCTTAAATTTAAAAAAAAAGATATGGAGATTTCTAGAACTAGATGTCATTTAAAAGGAAAAACAACTGATGTGCTAGTTAGTTTGAAGATTTTATAAAAAGAAAAACAAAGAAAAGTGACTGGCGAAATCGCGCACGCAGTTTACAAGCAGTAGACAACACTTTGAACAGAGAAAAGAAGAAGGAGTGAACTAAGAGCTATCTAACCAAGTGTCTTGGCGTTTTACCCCCCTTTTGGAGTCAATGGAACCATCAGATTTATGATGTGAGCATCAGATCACTGATCTTTCCAAGTTCCCCCTCCACAAAGAGCTCCACTTCTCAACCACAAGCCCTCTTCTCCAATTCACTATAAATAAGAGGCATGGGGGGCACTTAGGGAGACATGAGGAGACCCCGAGAGGCTGCGAGAGAGAAGAAGAGAGAAAGAAGAATACTCCTTCAAGAGGTTGCGAGAAGCTAGAGAGAGAGAGAGAGAGAGAGAGAGAGAGAGAGAGAGAGAGAGAGAGAGAGAGAGAGAGAGAGTTAGCTCAAATCCCTTGTCCCGATCTTCAACTAAGCCATATTCTCTTACCCTCTCTCATCTAAAATCAATCCCACCTTCCCTATCTCTCAAACCCCTCGTGGACGATGGCTCCAAAGCGATGAAGTGGAAAAACCATGGAGATCAACACAACTGGTCAAGCAACGGGTATTGCCAATGATACGGGAGTGCCTGAGGTTGCGGGAGTTGCCACTACAAATGGAACATCGGGTGTGGCTAATGCGAGCACGAGTAAAGATGAAGTTCCTAATGTGGTCATGCTGCCAAACCAGGTTATTCATTACTAGATTATTATTTTACAATATAAGTTAATTCATAAGATATTAGCTTCCATCTTCTTCACTTACACATTAAACCGATAAATCATCTAGAAAAACATATTAGTACAAGTATAAAACGATTAATCACTATGATTTGTAGCTAGAATAGTTGAGATTCTAAGGCATAGAGTCAGGATAGAATTAATTGCCAAAGGTTATTGTACATATGTCTTTATGCGCATTCAATATAGATATGATCAAATGCGACGAGGTTAAGAATTGATTAGTGATGGTTATAGAAACTAATTGTCTATTTAGGAATCCTATAGATCATCTCGTTGAGTTATTGACACAATATATTTCCTTAAGGGATTTTGCTTATGTTGGATAAGTGAATCCAAATGGAAAACTCATGCCTTGCTTAACATGTTATAAGAGGTGTACTCAACACTTCTTATGGGGAGAAGAATCCTCATTAGAATGTAAGGTTACCTTAGGATAAGGTCTACCTTGGCTATGTGAAGCTGTGATTTACATGTTGGGATGATTGTCATTGCATTATTTGATACATATTTGAAAGGACTGTTTGTGTTTGCTAGAATCTAGATTTTTTATTGAAATTATTGTCAAACAGAATAAAAGGAAGGATCGCGCTAGGCTACCCCCAAGCTAGCGGCGAGACCCTACTCCAAGGGGGTCATGATTATCGCTACGAGAGGCTTGGACCAGCTCCATAGGCGAAAGGTCTGTCAGTAGGGATAGTCTCGGGAGGTAGGAATTGTAGGTGCCAGAGGGGGCTCTGGCTCTAAATCCTACATTGTTCCAAGAATCTGATGAGCCCCTTCGTGACCCAAGATGGGATCCTAGAACCCTAAATACTAGATATGAGGGTGGAATCTTGGTGGACAGAATGTCCTTATGGAATTTTGTGTATCTTCCACTGGGACGGAATGATGAAAATTGTAATAAACTTCCAATATAATAAAGAAGTTAGCTTTACTGTTTGAATTGTATGCGTGTTAGTGAGATAAATTATGTGAAGGAACATGTGACTTAATGGACTAATTAAGGAAGTTGGTTGTATATGTTCTAATAAATGTGTTGTAGGTAATTAAAAAACTAAAGATGACCCATCATGAGAGGAAAGTGGATGGGCGTAACCCGCGACGGGTCCGTCCAATGGTAGGGTGGTTTCGGTTAGCTGGGAGCTTTTCTACATCGGAAATAGAAATAGGAAGAAGATAAATTGACCAAGTAGTCATTAGGTAGAACTGACTTGCATTGTTTTAGGGGGCCGGAATGGGATTTTGCCTTATGGGCAGGAGGGTTGACGTATCGCACTCCCCTCTGTCTCCCATTCTCTTTGAACCAAGTGCAATGGCAAGTCTGCTTCAGATCAAGTAATCCTCTAAAAAGTGAAACTCGAAATTACTGACACTAGCTAGCTGCTAGGAGACCCATCCGATTTTTAGGAACCCAAATCTTTAGGTCGATCCCAGTGGGTTTGATCGGAACTCTCCCGTTGTGAAGTAGACTCGGTGGGGCCTAAGTGACAACCCCGTGATGTTCAAAGGAAGCACAGGGCAGCATCATTTACGAGAAAACCTACTGATAGACTACTAAAAGGTGTGCCATGGATTGAGACTAGCGGACACCTCACAGTTGGTATCAGAGCGCACGCTAGTATAGATTATGACGTAAGCTTAAGAAAAATATTATTTTTTCTAAGCATAGCCTAGGACATGTTTTCTTCTCTTTACTAACGTATGTTTTTTGAATTATGGCAGAGTAACGAATCTTGGAAGAGATTCTTGATCTTTCAAGTAATGTTTATGTCAGCTATGCATTCATCCAGTTTTTCCTGGAGAATTCAGATGATGCGAGTACCAGATCAGTTGTACAGCCCGTCGCCTCTATATCATGAAAGACCGTGGATGATTAGTGGAGGATATTGCTATATCGATACAAGCCATCTAGCTTATCTTCAAAATACTCTGAAAAGGGTAAAATGGATAGAAGATCTTAAAGTTGTTAAGATCTATATATTTCATGAGGCGATTGTAAACTCAACCCTGTATACTAGAGGCAAGAAGATCAAACTAAACCAATATATCTATGGGGAAGTTACGAAGATCCTTCCGGTTGGCAGAATAAAAGTCATAGGTCGCTCTAGCCGCTGCAACTACAAAAAAGACGGATTTCCTGAACTCCCTCAAAAATATAGATTCCTAGATATTTACTCTCCGAATCCAAGTTACTTCATAAAGAATGTATCAGAGTGTCATACTTAGATTGTAGTAGGGAATCTTTTCCTAAGAGAAAATAAGATGAGCCTGCGAGCCATCTGAATAGTGTATTTCCTTCCATCTGATTACCTTGTACATCCGTTGTAATAAAAGATTGATTGATACTTTATCAATCAGAGAAATAATGCAATCTTATTTTTTTGTCTTGAAACCTCTAAAATTGCAATTTAACCTTAGCATGGGAAGAGAGTTGATTTGAGAGTTGTTTCAGTAAACTAAGCGAGAGATATTTTGAGTATTGAACTCTATTATTGACGCTACATAGATTTATAAAATTTAACTTACGAATTGCTAAAAATTTCCCAGAATCTTGCACCCACAATAATTCCCAACGAAGCTCAAGAGAAAAGGAATCTTTTGAAGCAAGTCAAACCTCCAAAGTTTGATGGGAAAGGCAAAAATGTGGAAGCTGATGCAGAAATTTGGATCGAATCGATGGAATATTATTTTACTGCTGTTGGAACTATCCCAGCCAACCAAGCCATGATAGCTAAGCTAAAATTAATTGGCGAAGCTCGACTTTGGTGGAAGTAGTGGTGCCGAGATCAAGGTGTCCCTGAAAATACCATTACTTGGGACTTGCTGAAAGAAGCTGTAAGAGGAAGGTATTTACCTCTAGCTTATCGCACCCAAAAGATGAACGAGTTCTTCAATTTGAAGCAAATGGGACTGACCTTGGAAGCATACTACTCCATGTTTGTTTCTCTTCTTAAATATGCACCCCCCATGGATAGTGTTCAACAAATGTCCAAGTTTTGCAATGGGCTAAATTATCCTCTGAATACTCGTTTAGAATCAATGCGTCCCATAGACCTCCAGGATGCTTTGATTTGAGCTGCTCCTATTGTGCGGGAAGTATAATCAAAGCCTAATAACAATAAGTTCTGGAGCTACAATAACCAAAACAAAGGAGGATTCAAAGGTCAAGCAAAAAGAACCCAAGGACAATTTTTCCAAGGATAAAAGAAGAAGTCAAAATCCAATGCAGTTGGAAATTTTGTTCCTACCCAGGGAAACATGGATGGTCTTAGGTGCTTCCACTGTAATGAGATAGGACATTTCAGGAGAGATTGTCCAAAGCTTGGTAGAAACCATCACCAAGGCCAATTTTGAGGTCAAGGCAGAGCTGCCCAAGGTCATGGTCATGTAGCTATGGCAAGAGGAAGAACGTCAAATATTACCCTAAAAGAGACTAATAAGGAGGAAGACCCTATTATGGAAGAAGATATTGAAAGAGCAACTGTTCATGCTGCATTCCACAAGAAAGGACCAAATTGTCAATATTCGGTAATACAGACACCGGCTAGTCACCAAGGTAAATCATTTAAAGTTTTGATTGACTGTGGAAGTACACACTCATTTATTTCACCCAAGTGTGCTACGAAGATAGGTATAGATACTGTAAATGCATCAAAGCTGCTTGTGGAATTAGCAAATGGAAATGAAGTACTCTCTACACAGCAAATTGCCAAGGTAGAGTTTAACCTAGGAGAAAACATTTCAAGTATGAGGTTTAGAGTAAATGAACCTAGGAGTCTATGAATGTTTACTAGGAATGGATTGGCTGATTCCCAATGATGCTCATATCCATTGTGAAAAAGGTCAAGTCACATTTTAGGATTTGAATGGTGAAATAGCAACTACACAAGGTGAAACATGGAAACCTAAAGTTCAATTGGCAAAAGCTTCTCGAATTGTGAAAGGCTTGAAGAAAGAATTACGTGTTTACTTGATCAAGCTTAACAAGACAAATCAAGATGGTCATGCAGAAGAAGAACCATCCTGGTTAAAAGAGTACGCTGACATATTTCCTGAAGAGCTAACTGAGTTACCTCCAGAAAGAGAAGTTGATCATGAGATCAAACTTGTTCCAGGAGCCGCTCCAGTGGCAAAAAGACCTTACAAAATGTCTATTCCTGAAGCCATCGAACTAAAAGAGCAACTCAAGCAACTGCTAGAACAAGGGTATATCCAGCCAAGTAGTTCACCATGGGGAGCCCCAGTATTATTCCAAAAGAAGAAAGATGAAACTCTTCGTCTTTGTATCGACTACCGAGGGCTAAACCAGGTGACAGTAAAGAATAAGTACCCAATCCCAAGGATTGATGAGTTTCTTGATCATCTACAAGGAGCAAAGATCTTTTCTAAGATTGATCTTTGGTCAGGATATTATGAGATTAGAGTCAAGAATGAAGATATTCCAAAGACCACCTTCAACACAAGATACGGCCATTTCGAATTCATCGTAATGTCATTTAGGTTGACAAATGCTCCAGCTACCTTCAACAGGTTAATGCGGGACATTTTTAGACCCCATCTTGATGACTTTGTCCTTGTATTCTTTGATGATGTCCTAACTTATTCTAAGGAGGAAGAAGATCATGAACCACATCTTCGCATTGTCCTAGAGACAATGAGAACACATAAGTTGTATGCCAAGAAGAAGAAGTGTGCGTTCTTCAAAAGGAAGATTGAATACTTGGGATTCATAGTGTCTGTTGAGGGTATATCAATAGATCATGCCAAGGTCAAGGATGTTCAAGATTGGCCACCCCCAACCACTATCAAGAAGTGAGAAGTTTTCTAGGTCTAACAGGATGGTATAGGGTATTCATCAGAAACTATGCTCAAATTGTAGCACCTCTTACAAATTTACTTAAGAAGCAAGTTGCCATTAATTGGACGCCAATCGAACAGTCTAGCTTTGAGCAACTAAAGCATAGCCTGGTAACTGCTCCTATCTTAAGGCTACCTAACTTAAGCAAGGAATTTGAAGTTGTCACAGATGCCAGCTCTCTTGCATTGGGATGTGTACTAATGCACGAAGGACATCCTATAGCTTACTCTTCAAGAAAATTGAAAATCCATGAGCAGAAATATGCTACTCATGACCTGGAGTTATTAGCTGTGATTCATGCTCTCAAATTATGGAGACATTACTTGCTTGGAAATAAGTTTTCCTTAGTCATAGATCATAAAAGTCTTAAGTGGATTTTTACTCAACCGGATCTTAATATGAGGCAACGACGTTGGATCGAGGTTCTACAAGAATATGACTTTGAAATTAAGTTCAGACCCAGTAAAGAAAATGTAGTAGCAGATGCTCTTAGCCGTAAAGCCTTCCTTAATGCTCTTATCACTGAAGAACCATCTAGGTCAGAAACTTTGGCTACAATGGTATTGATGCCGACTAATCCTATCATCGAGTTGACCAAAGATGAAGTAAATAAGGACCCAGACTATCAACAATTGTTTTGGGAAGTTCAGAATAAGGAACAAGATCCCAAACTCAAGACTAAGTATCAGGAATTCTCTATAGATGAAGATGAAGGACTTGTTTATTTCAGAATGAGACTATGCATTCCTTCAAGTCAGACTCTCAAGAGAAGGATACTTTGGGAAGCACATGATTCTCCTTTTTCAGGACACCCAGGATATGCAAAAACTCTTAATGCTGACAGGAAAAGTTATTACTGGCAAAAACTCAAGGGTGATGTACTTAAGTATGTCATTGAATGTCTAAATTGCCAAAGGGTAAAATCTAAACGTGTCAAGTTACTAGGAAAACTCTAACCACTTGACATTCCCCAGATGAAATGGGAATTTATTAGCATGGACTTTGTAGTTGGGTTACCTTCTGTACAAGGAGGATATAACTCAATAATGGTAACAGTAAACATGCTAACAAAGGTCGCTCATCTTCTCCCAACAAAAACTAATTACAAAGCTTCAGATATTGCTAGAATTTTTGTAAAAGAGATTTTTAGGTTACATGGGTTACCTAAATGGATCATCAGTGATCGTGATTCTCTTTTCACATTACACTTCTGGAAGAGTTTATTTGAAGCCATTGGAACCCAACTTTGCTTCAGTACTGCTTATCATCCACAAACTGATGGGCAGACAGAACGAGTTAATCAAGTAATTGAGGATATTCTGCGTGCATATTGCAGCAAGGAACCTAAAAGGTGGATTCAGTATCTATCCTTAGTGGAATTTGCCTATAATGTCTCCTATCATCAAAGTATTTAGATGACTCCATTTCAGGCACTATATGGTCAAGATTGTCGTATGCCACTTAATTTTTCCGATCCTACCCTAAGGGTAGAAGCCTCGAGAAAAATGTTAGAAGAAATGGATGATCAAATCAAGATCATCAGACAGGATATTCAAGCTGCCAAGGATCGACAAAAGGCGTATGCTGATCTAAAAAGGCAAGAACAAATCTTCAAAGAGGGAGACATGGTCTTCATTCGTGTCCATCCAAAGAAGAGTTCTTTGTCTTTAGGAGAGTTTAAGAAGCTAAGTCCAAGATATTGTGGACCCTATAAGATTCTCAAGTGCCTAGGACCAAGCGCTTATAAGATACAACTCCCTGAGAATATAAAAATCCACAATGTATTTCATGTGAGCTTATTGAAAGCATACCTAGCTAACCCTAACCATATCCTTGATGATGAACAAGTTGTTATACCTAGCCAAGGAGTCCTTGAGCTACAACTTGATAGAGTAATTGATGTAAGGGAAAGAAAATTGAGGAGTAGAACCCTTAGAGAATACCTTGTCCAATGGAAGGATTATCCTGAAGAAGATGCTTCATGGATAGATGAGGATGCTCTTCATCAACAATACCCACAGTTTCTCTCGAGATGAGGACATCTTGATTTCTCTAATGGGAGAAGGATGTAATATTCTGAGGCAATAAAAGTTAGTTGGTTAGTCCAAAAGTTAGTTATTCAATTAATAAGTTAGTAAGGTTACTAACTAAAGAAAAAATTAACTAGCATTAATAACTAACTAAAATAAATAAAAACGAGAGTCGTAACTTGATATTTCTTATGAATTAACAAGGGCCGTACCCACCCTTCATGGAAGTTATAATGTGAACAAGAGATATGAGCTATATTAATCACTAATGTTAATATGCGTAATAAGGATAGTCTAAGAATATTAAACTTTTGGACAAGACTAGAATATTTTAGATATTTTAGAGATTATCTTAAATTAAAAAAAAAAAGAGATATGGAGATTTCTAGAACTAGATGTCATTTAAAAGAAAAAAATAAGTGACGTGTTAGTTAGTTTGAAGATTTTATAAAAAGAAAAATAAAGAAAAGTGACTGGCGAAATCACGCGTGCCGCGATCGCAATTTACAGGTAGTAGACAGCACTTAGAACAGAGAAAAGAAGAAGGAGTGAACTGAGAACTTTCTAATCAAGTGTCTTGGGGTTTTACCCCCCTTTCGGAGCCAATGGAACCATCAGATTTATGATCTAAGCATCAGATCACTGATCTTTCCAAGATCTCGCTCCACAAAGAGCTCCACTTCTCAACCACAAGCCCTCTTCTCCAATTCACTATAAATAAGAGGCATGGGGGGCACTTAGGGAGACATAAGGAGACCCTGAGAGGCTGCGAGGGAGAAGAAGAGAGAAAGAAGAATACTCCTTCAAGAGGCTGCGAGAAGCGAGAGAGAGAGAGAGAGAGAGAGAGAGAGAGAGAGAGAGAGAGAGAGAGAGAGAGAGAGAGAGAGAGAAGGAGGAAGAGAGTTAGCTCAAATCCCTTGTCCCGATCTTCAACTAAGCCATATTCTCTTACCCTCTCTCATCTAAAATCTATCCCACCTTCCATATCTCTCAAACCCCTCGTGGACGATGGCTCCAAAGCGACGAAGTGGAAAAACCATGGAGATCAACACAACCGGTCAAGCAACGGGTATTGCCAATGATACGGGAGTGCTCGAGGTTGCGGGAGTTGCCACTACAAATGGAACATCGGGTGTGGCTAATGCAAGCATGAGTAAAGATGAAGTTCCTAATGTCGCCATTCTACCAAACCAGGTTATTCATTACTAGATTATTATTTTACAATATAAGTTAATTCATAAGATATTAGCTTCCATGTTCTTCACTTTCACATTAAACCGATAACTCATCTAGAAAAACATATTAGTACAAGCATAAAACGATTAATCAATATGATTTGTAGCTAGAATAGTTGAGATTCTAAGGCATAGAGTCAGGATAGAATTAATTGCCAAAGGTTATTGTACATATGTCTTTATGCGCATTCAATATAGATATGATCAAATGCGACGAGGTTAAGAATTGATTAGTGATGGTTATAGAAACTGATTGTCTATTTAGGAATCCATCGATCATCTCGTTGAGTTATTGACACAATATATTTCCTTAAGGGATTTTGCTTATGTTGGATAAGTGAATCCAAATGGAAAACTCATGCCTTGCTTAACATGTTATAAGAGGTGTACTCAACACTTCTTATGGGGAGAAGAATCCTCATTAGAATGTAAGGTTACCTTAGGATAAGGTCTACCTTGGCTATGTGAAGCTGTGATTTACATGTTGGGATGATTGTCATTGCATTATTTGATACATATTTGAAAGGACTGTTTGTGTTTGCTAGAATCTAGTTTTTTTATTGAAATTATTGTCAAACAGAATAAAAGGAAGGATCGCGCTAGGCTACCCCCAAGCTAGCAGCGAGACCCTACTCCAAGGGGGTCATGATTATCGCTATGAGAGGCTTGGACCAGCTCCATAGGTGAAAGGTCTGTCAGTAGGGATAGTCTCGGGCAGTAGGAATTGTAGGTGCCAGAGGGGGCTCTGGCTCTAAATCCTACATTGTTCCAAGAATTTGACGAGCTCCTTCATGACCCAAGATGGGATCCTGGAACCCTAAATACTAGATATGAGGGTGGAATCTTGGTGGACAGAATGTCTTTATGGAATTTTGTGTATCTTCCGCTGGGACGGAATGATGAAAATTGTAATAAACTTCCAATATAATAAAGAAGTTAGCTTTACTGTTTGAATTGTATGCGTGTTAGTGAGATAAATTATGTGAAGGAACATGTGACTTAATGGACTAATTAAGGAAGCTGGTTGTATATGTTCTAATAAATGTGTTGTAGGTAATTAAAAAAATAAAGATGACCCATCATGAGAGGAAAGTGGGTGGGCATAACCCGCGACGGGTCCGTCCAATGGTAGGGTGGTCCCGGTTAGCTGGGTGCTTTTCTACATCGGAAATAGAAATAGGAAGAAGATAAATTGACCAAGTAGTCATTAGGTAGAACCGGCTTGCATTGTTTTAGGGGGCCGGAATGGGATTTTGCCTTATGGGCAGGAGGGTTGACATACCGCACTCCCCTCCGTCTCCCATTCTCTTGGAACCAAGTGCAATGGAAAGTCTGCTTCAGATCAAAACTGGAAATTACTGATGCTAGCTAGCTACTAGGAGACCCATCCGATTTTAGGAACCCAAATCTTCAGGTCGATCCTAGTGGGTTTGGCCGGAACTCTCCTTTTGCGAAGTAGACTCGGTAGGGCCTAAGTGACAACCCCGTGATGTTCCAAGGGAGCACCGGGCGGCATCATTTACAGGAAAACCTAGTGATAGACTACTAAAAGGTGTGCCGTGGATTGAGACTAGCGGACACCTTACACAAGGGATGCCATCCCTTTCCTTTGCAAAGACATCCAGATTTCTATTGAACTCTTAGTGTTACCTTGTGCTCAACAGTTATATTCTTCTTTTTATGAAGAATTGAGGCAATCCAACGACTAGATGAATAAGGCAACCATAGAGCTAGCCTCTGCCAAAGACACTCTTTCCGATTTGTTTAAGTAGATGGAGCGGCAGACCAAAATGATTGAGACCTAGAGAGAAGAAATATCTTCTTTGAAAAATCAATTAGTAGAAGCTCAGTTAGAGGTCACTAGGGTTTTTGAAGAGAAAGTGAGAATGTCCAAAGAAGCTCAAGAGCTCAAGACTCTTCTGGATACGAAACTGTCAGACTTGCAGACTGCTCACCATATAGTGGAATCCCAAGCCTCCCAAATTAATCAGTTGAAGGACCAACTTCCGCAGTAATGATCCATTCCCCCAAGTCCCAGAGTCCCCATGATTCCTTGTATGTCTCAGCAGGACTTGGCTGCTCTTCCATGGAATGCCACTTTATGTCCTTTATTTTGGGCCAAGGTTGAGAGATTGCAATCTAGAATGGATATTCTATGGACTACTTTTGAGTAGTTTATGGAGTTTATTCCTCCCGCCCACTCTTTCTTTGTTCATTATCAACAACAGAAGTTAGCCTTTTATGTTAAACTTTTAACCATGGATTTATCTCCTCTAGACGATGGCTGGAGTGGAACCTGGTTTGCAGATCTGTTGTTTGAAGTGGTTAGGATGGTTTTTGAGGATTCGATGGTCCTAGATTCAATGTTGATATCCTATATGTACCTCAAAGGTGACTTGTTAATTCCAGATGATGAAGACCTCTCTTGGTATGTTGGAGATGTAGTCTTGCAAGCAATACTCTATGTACACCAGTTGGAGCTTAAGATTGATGCAATGTTTCAAAAATATTCTTCTAGAGTAGCTGATTGTCCAGAGGATTCTTGGCATCGTATGCTAGATTCTGTGATCTTAAATCAAAGACAGTTAAAGGCTTCGTCTCTTGTGCAAAATGTCAACCAACTGAGGGTGGATTTGCTATCCCATCTTTCCAAGCAACCTCTTTTGATCCTTTATTTTTTGAGGCCTATACTAGATGTTTTGCCTTAGGACCATTAGTTCCATCCTTGACCTACTATCAACACATGGCTCATACGTATGATGCGTATCTATCTCTTTTCCTGAATACCCCACTTGTCATTTTACCCCTTCTATTTCAACCTACAGATGCACCCCATATTCCTATTTTTAGGCAATGTCCTTTCATCATTGATCTAGTATTTTCTCCCCTTCTTCCTTGCCCTCCCCCATCTTCTCATTTCCTGTCCATGTTGCCACCACATTTCCTTACTCCCTTCCTTTCTAATACTACCAAATTGCTAGATTCTCCTACTTTATCTTATTCTTCTTTTTACAATTTTCCTTATCCCTCTCTTCATCCTTTATACCTTATTCCATTCCCGTCTCTTTCATCTTTTATTCAGACTCCCCCTTAGTTGGTTACAGAATATGAAGGTTTTGATCAGACAATCCTAAGAGAAGAAGCTAGAGTAATGGGGATTCTTTGACAGGACCCCAAATTAACTGGCATGTGATTCCAGGAGAATGGAAGACTGCAAATCAAGCCTTTCACAACTATTTACATTTTGCTCAACTTCATTCTCAATCTTTGGATTCATCAGTGAGACTGACTGCTCATTTTTCATGGTATCTAGCCTTTATGCACCGTCACTCTCAAGTGCTAAAGTTATGTTTGGATGTCAATATAGATGTGGATATCCATCAACTGGATGTGCTTTATTTTCATGCTTTGTGCTTGCCAAGCATATTTGTTATCTTACTAGAGAGAATGTGTTGTTTACAACTCTTGCAAAATCCTCCAAGTGGATGAATCTTTATCCCTAGAAAGGTTTAAAAATCATCAATCCTTTAAAAGGGATCATCTTCATTGATCCATTATCCTTTGTCACTTTGATGCTTGATCATAATACATCTATCTATCTTTTTCCTTCCAAAGAGGTGCCATTCAGATCTTGTTTGTGTAAGTGGTGTGCATTGTGGTATGTGTATATTGTTTATCTTTGTTGAATGGAGCTGAAGTTGAAGACTGGATTGATAAAGAAGATATTAGATTAAAAGATAAAAGAAGATGATGCTGATTTAAAGAAAACTCTTATATCCTTTATGAGTTTGTGTTGCTATCAATTTTTTAAAACATGGAGATAATATCCAAAAGGGTGTTTTCCTTTCATTGTAGTATTATCAGATATACAGGTTACTTGTTGCGGTTGTGATTCGATCAATTTATGAAGTGCTATTGCAGAAAAAAGATCAGATTTGAGCTCCTTAGTGAACTTATATTCTTCTTTTCCTTAGGTCGCAAGGACAGTTCCTATTTTAAGTGTGGGATATGTTGAGAGTGGAAAAAGATTGAATTTTTGACAGATTTTTGTTGTTTTTGGTGGACTGAATGATTGATTTGGTATGATTTTTGATTGATCTTAGAATAATTTGGATAGGTTTGGATTGATTTTGGTAGCTCATGATATTTTTTGATGAAGATATATTGATGCGATACGTTCTGATGATGTTATGATAGCTTCTGTATGGTCTTGTGTTTGAGCCTGTTGAGCTTCTATTTTCTTCTATTTTTCTCTGTTTTGTTTGAGTAAGTGAGGTTGGGATATTGAATGATGAATTTTGAGGTTGTATGATAGCTTATTGAGTGATTTATGATGGGTTTATTTAGTTTTAGTTGAGCTGAATGTTTGTTGTTTAGTTGCTGTTGAACCTTTGTAGAGCTCCTGTAAATCCTCTGTAGATCTTCTATATGTGTTATGTGATATGAGGGTGTACTTTGGGAAAGTTTTCTAACTTTTGAAAAGGATGAATCTAAGTTCAAAAGAACTCAAGAAAATGGAAGAAGCAGCTGTTGAAGACTGAAGTGAAGTGACAGTGATGAGCTATGAAGAGTCACTATAGTGGCTCTGGTGACCTTTCACATCAAACACACCTCTTGGAAGGGGCATCCACGACCAAGAGAGGATTATTGAGAGTGACTATTGAGTATTTTAGTGAGGAGATGATGTACTATTGATTGAGAGAGAAAGAGAGAGTCAAAGATAATCAATTCTATCAAAACAATGTATCTATCTATGAGAGATTGAGAGAGAGAACTATGAAGACAATGAAGATGAATCATATGTGATTATTTCCATTCAAATTTGTGTTCTTGTTAGTTTCGATTGATTCTATGAAGATGTTGAAGATTATGGTTGATTCTATCAAATCCGCGGGAGATATCTACTATGATGCTACGTGAAGATTTGTTCTTTTCCTTGTTGTGGTTCTCTAAAGAATGAAACAAAAGCTTGTTGACGTTACAAGATAGATTTTCTTGCAGTAGAAACCCCTTTTCCTTGGTGTCTCTCTTGGGGCTCCAGCAAGAAACGTATAAAGGCTAGCCTAGAGAACCTAGTACTAGCATTTGATAGAGGTACAAACAAAAGGTTTCTTAGGTGAGCCTACTAGTGGCAAGTTTTGGTTGCATGGCATGAAGGACTAGTATGAGCAAGCTATCATTAGGTTGTTGATGGAGACATTGTGTGTATAGGCCAAAGTTTTTAACATCTCTAGGCACATGGATTGCTTCTTTCTTGATGATGATTGGGGCTATACAAGTTGAAACATTGCCTTTTTGACATGCTTCAAGATAGAGATCGTGCAATTAGTAGGGAGGAAGGCTTCTGTAAAAACAAAACAAGGCTTCGTCAACACCTCTCCTCCCTATTTCCTATCCCTGAAAGGATACCCTAGCCAAGACCCTTTCTTTGGTAGAACCCCTTGATAAGGGGGAAGCAACTCAAGAGGACCCTACAATGGATGTGGTTTCAAAGTCCAAGGATGAATGTGTAAAGGTAGAGTCACCTTAAGAGAAAGTGTCCAAAGAAGCCCCTTAGTAGGTAATAAATCTTGATGCTCCGTCGAGCTCCTCCTCTTGATTTGGCTACTAAGTTAGAGCATTTTGTATCCTTTGAAATAGCTACTATCTCGCAATAAATAGACATGGAGACTAAGCTTTCCTTGTCATGTAGTGAAAATCTAGTAGCTAAGCATTAGTAGAGCCTTTCCCTTTCCTAGTCCAAAGCTCAAGCATGCATAACATTGAGAATTACGATGGGTGCTATAACCACTTTAGAACGTTTTTGTTACCCACCTTGATAAGTTTAACTTGGAAGTGGTTCATTGCATATTGGCTTATGTGGCTAAGGGGTTGCCATTCAAAACCTCAAGGTTGATGACTTAGTTGGGTGCATAGATTGCAAACTCCCGCGAGATCTAGTAGAATCACAGTGGGAGTTGGTTGAAGCACATCAAGAGAATGAATCTCTCCAAGCTTGACTCATACAAGTTAAGTAGCATATGTGGGAGTAGCATCAATGCATGCTAGAAATTAAGTAGCTATTGCTTGGTAAGAAGCCAACAAAGGACAATACTTGGAGAAAGAGTGATGAGGATATTGAGGTGGTTGTGAAGCACATAGAAGAGATCTTTGACATGAATTTAGGTGAATCCTCTAACCACTTTGGGTTCTAGATACTCAAAGAGTAGAAGCCATGGGCTTTGGGAAAGACTTCTCAAGGATGATAATAACCCTTCTCTTAAGTGTTGAAGAAAGAGTTTCTATCAATGGGGCCCTCTCCAATCCCTTTGAACTCAAAAGGCCTATAAGGCAGGGGTGTCCAATAGTCCCTTTGCTCTATGCTATAGCCACCACAGATCCCCTTTTGAGAAGATTAGACTAGGTAATTTGGAGAGGGACTCTGCATGGCCTAAGGATGCCCTATGATGAGTAGCTGTCTAGTCAAATCTCTATAGATGATAACATCAATATCATCCGAGCCCAACAAAGTCAACTAGACATTCTTTTCGAGGTCTTTTAGGATTTCTTTGACTTGTCTATGTCTGTAGTTAGTAAGCCTAAATTTGAGATATTGTACTTGGGCCTAGAAGGCACCCTAGAGTGGTTTCCCCTCACTATGGTATGAAGGTGTTATTAAAAAAGGTGAGAACTATAGGTACTTAGGTTGCCCCTTAGGTTGGGGTCACAAATGCCTAGTGTTTTGACTACTGTCATATTTGTAGCTAGTATTTTCCCTTTTAGCAAATCATCATGGAACGAGCTTGAAAAGACCTTCATAAACTTTCTCTAGTTTAGAAGAGATTCCCAGGCTTCGCATGTTATCTATTGGGCGTGGTGACAAGTGACAAGATAGAAGGAGGCCTAAGAGTTGAGCCCCTCAAAGATAGGGTGGACATGCTAATCTTGAGGCTCATTGGTAGGTTGAGGACACTAATCAACATTGTGCTTAGTTGCTAGGCACATGATTTGGTCTAATCCCAACCAAGGAGGGCTTTGTCCTAGCTTGAAATGGGAAGACATAGTCATTAGTAAAGTTTTCAAGTTCACCATAAAGGGGTTAGAGGTAATCGGTAACATGATTCAAGTATGGAAGAGCAAGATTGGTGAAATAGTGTGTTCCCCACTACTGGTAGAAGGGGTGATGCTTATTGCTATAATCAATATGGTTTTGTGATCAAGCTTTCAAATGTGACTTTTTGCCCATTTTGGCTTGGCCACAAATCTCCAAACCCTTCATCACAAGGGCATAGAAAGATGCTCATATGTATGGCATGGGGGCCTTCTAGAATTCCTGAGTGTGGAAGAAATTGCATGGAAAAAACATATGACCCCTAAAGAAAATGAGTGGCTCCATCTAATCTTTGAGAAGAAGGATAATTGGCCTACTTCCCACATCCCCAAGGGTGTTCCCTCCCCCCTTCTTTGATTTGTCCAAACTAAGATAGGCAAGGTGGTAGTGAATTGTAGGAAACAAACAGATTTTAAGCCTTATCAAGGAAGAATCCTTATGAGGATTGTGGAGTACTAGAAGTCTAAGTTTCTAAGGACCAAGATGAGGACCTAGAAGAAGAGATTGAGAGCCATTTGGAAGACCACTCCTTCTAGTAGACTCAATCTACTTTTGTGGAAGGTGCTAATGAACAAATTCCCTACCCGGTAGTGAGATTGTATAAGAGTATAAAGATTCCTCCACCCTATCCTATATGCCAAATGGAGGAAGAGATGGTACCGCACATGGTTTGGGAATGTAGTGTAGTTAATCCCCTATGGAAGAAGATTGGCTTGTGGATTGAAGCTACTAGCTTTCAAGCAAGATTCAATACCAAAAGCATTTTGTTTGCAACAAATTACAATCTCAACAAGGGTTCCCTCAAGATATGTAATGTTACTCGAGCTGTTGGGATAAGATGCTTGTGGAGGCATAGAAATGCAATAGTCTTTGGTAGATCCTCTAGATTTACTCCTATTAGCTTTGATACTTTGTAAAGAGGAGATATTGATTGCTCATAAGAGGATTGGGAAAAAAGGCTTTGTCTTTAGGGCAATGTTTAAGGCTTTAAAGAAGCACTAGTCTATGATTAAGCAATGTTGCCTATATGACTAATGTACACACCTTTTACATTAATAAAATTTGCATTATTTATAAAAAAGAATTTTGATGCATGGGTTGTTGGACTTGAGGGAGGGTCTTCTTGGAAGGATTTGTACGAGTTAGAACAATTTAAATCCTTTTTATCTAAATGCCTTCATTCACTAGCAGCAACTAGTGGAAATGTATCCTATCATCATGCATTTGTTCTTTTGTATGTATACACCCAAAGCTAATATGGTTACATCCTATTTTGTTTTCTTTTAAATTAAAATTTTAAATAAAATTTATAATAGGCATGACATAAGATCTACTTGGGATTCCACTCCCTTTAGGTCTTCATATGCCTATAGGCATTGCATCAACCTTGACAACAATTGAGTTAGCTTATATACATTAAGCTCTCTCAAGCTGTCTTTCTAGTTCCATATTGTATGCTTTATACTATGATATAGATGAATGGGCAATAAGACTCACAAAATCTTACTTAAAAGTAGTTTCTTTGCTAGCTTTAAACACTAAAGATAAAACGAAGGGTCTTTGGTACACAATATATTAGGTGTTAGTATAGTATTGCACACTATTATGGCATAATTAACATGTTTGATCCATGAATAAGCTATATACTATGTCTACTTAAGATCATTGAGCTTATTAATAATCTTATATTTGAGCCTTTATCAATTGATTCAAAGTAGGCATGTGATCACATGTGAGCAAATGCCAATAACAAGCTGATATATGACATTAGCTATAATCATTGCAATTCATAAACTAATAGTTAGGGCTATGCCATGTGCAAGTCTTTGGACCTTGGTAAGTAAAATTGGGAGTGAAAGTACTATGGGCACCCCTACTTTAACTAGGCTAGGACCCACCTATGCCAACAAGGAGAGATAGGATATTTGAAGTGAGAAAGAGACATATGAGAGAGAGAGAGAGAGAGAGAGAGAGAGAGAGAGAGAGAGAGAGAGAGAGAGAGAGAGAGAGAGAGAGAGAGAGAGAGAGAGAGAGAGAGAGAGAGAGAGAGAGAGAGAGAGAGAGAGAGAGAGAGAGAGTTGATCCTTAGGTGATTGAAAGTTGTTTTTTGATGGATGTTAGGATCTAAAATATCTCTCTCACTCCATAAGCTCACTATCAAACCTCACATGACCAACCCCCATGGCCCTACGGTGATGAGCGACTAGCAATAAGTTAGAAAACCTCTCTTAACATTAGAACATGTGTTTTTTATATACCTAATTTCCTACCCTAAACTCCAAGCTGGAGTGCTCAACATAAGGTATTTAGTATACCACATATATGTAATATAGGCTCCTCCCTATCGATTGAGCGATGTGGCCTCTAATAATGAGTATACTACTTAGTTAGCAATTGGCCCTCCAGTCCTCATCTTGTTTCACAAGTTGCTACACTTATTCCACTATTCTCACCTCAAATCCCTTATGATCCACATATCTAAATAGGTTGGATGTATCTCACACACTTAGTCTCCTATACCTTTGGCTTTAAAATGTCACATGCTTTGTGTCTCGATCAGCTTGCAAAAAGGATTAGATATGAGACATCTTTCTCCATTTTTTGGCTTTAAATCTTCAAAAACTATTCCCGTCTCTTATAATATGACTTGAATTGTACTCTTAAAATCATCACTCAATGGATGTGCATCATCCTAGAATCCTAATGCACCCACAAGTTCCTAGAGGGGACTTAAGTTGTTATCCATGTTAGATCAAGATGCACTTGTGTAGCTAATACATCTAGTAGGCTAAAACTCCCACTATTTAGTGCATTTTTTATTCGTGATATGGTGAGAAGAGGGCTAACCCTAAACATACCTATAAATACGAGGATGTCTCTATCCTAGGTATCTTGCAACTCTCTCTCTCTCTCTCTCTCTCTCTCTCTCTCTCTCTCTCTCTCTCTCTCTCTCTCTCTCTCTCTCTCTCTCTCTCTCTCTCTCTCTCTCTCTCTCTCTCTCTCTCTCTCTCTCATATATTCTATATAAGATGGTAAAAGAAGACAATCAATATGGCTAGCTGTAGGCCTCAACCGATAATTTTTTTGATCATTGAAAATATTAGAGGTGAGGCTTACAACTAGCTATAATATGAGAGAGAGAGAGAGAGAGAGAGAGAGAGAGAGAGAGAGAGAGAGAGAGAGAGAGAGAGAGAGAGAGAGAGAGAGAGAGAGAGAGAGTTGTAATTAAGATTTTTCTGGTCACAAATAGATTTTTAATATGTTGTAGGGGATGCAGGGTGTACAATCAAACACACATGCCTCTAGAACTCAACCCACACATGATCCACTATGTCATGACCCCATTTTTTAAGAAGTTAAAACTTATCCCAAGAGGCACAAACGATGCTAATATAAAAGCTCTCTACAACCCAAACTTTTGGCAAAGTCCTTAACTAACTTATATGGCTCTTGGACATACACACATAGCTGGATCTCATGCTTTGTGCATTAATTATACATGTGTCACATTAGGATTTATAATAAGCATGCATGTGGAGATAGGATCCATCCTTGAATCTCTTTGAGCTCTTGAAATTACGAAAATCTAACAAGTAGAGTTTGATGGGAAATATAACCTCATACTTTCCCAAAATCTTATGGACATTTGTTCAAAATATTATGGATGTTTGTGATACACTTGAAGTAGATTTCTTTTTATAAAGGAGAAGCTCTCATCCAACTCATCACAAATGGCTCATCTATAATCAAAGGCACTTCAAACAATTAAACTTTGAATAAGTGATGAGGGAAACAATTCAAGCATTGAGAGATGACCTAGCCAAGCATAAGGAGGATCTCTCGGACTGCTTCATATGCACCACTTAGATTTGAATTCAATTGAAAGGCACATGCTTGTGCACAAAGGACATGAATGAACTTGATTGGGTGAAAAGGACCATACAATCAATGGCTAAGAAGGCTAGAGATGGGACAGGAATTAGAAATGATGCAAAAGGTGCAGCTAATTAAATAGTCACAACACTAGTTTGTGAGATGGAGATTGGTGGGAGATCTCCAGTGCACTTTAGGAGAGTTCATTAATAACATGAAAAGGAAAAGGTTGAGGGAAAGTATGACTATAATACAAAATGATGATGGTACTAGGATTGAGGAGCCTCAAGAGGTAGCAAGGGTTGCTTTAACTGCTTCTCTTAATTGTATGGCAACATTCGAGACTCAAATCAAGAAGTTGTATGTTATATTAGCTCAATTCAAGAAGGTTGTCACATGTGAAGAAAATGAAAGTTTGATAGGGCCATTTACAAAAGGAGAATTTGAACATGCTATTCACAAACTAGGGAACAAGAAGTCCCTAGACCATGTTATAGTGATAGTTGAGTTTTTGGTGTCAAAGGGCAGAGTGGTGGAGCTTATAAACAAATTGAATTTTGGGAAAGCTCATTTTGTACTAGCCACCTCATTAGCGTATAAAGCATTATTTTTAAACACAAATCCAATCTTTTAACATTTAGAAAACTTCACGACCTCTAGTAGCATTTGACCTCAAAAAGGCCAAAATCAAGGCTTCACTTTCCAATCACTTCCACAATTGAATAATTGCATTAAATATAGACCACATTGCTTATCTAAATAATTACAACACTGAT